>NC_133460.1:101376459-101976459 GCF_048565385.1 Saimiri boliviensis
CCATTGCACTCCATCCAGCTGGGGCAAAAAGAGCAAAACTCCATCTCAAGAAAAAAAAAAAAAAGAAAAGAAAAGAAAAGAAAGAAAAGAAAAGGTATGAAAGGTCTTCAGCTACTTCTCCTTTCACAGGAACCTGCCTAGGGAATATGTCTTTGCTATGTGGTGGTGTTCTTTGTGTGCAGAAAGACTAGGAGGAAGGGCTCAGAGAAAACTGGCAGAGGATCAACAATAACACGGACATATGGATAAAAACACTTATCCTGGGAAAAGTATGCTATGCTAGGGATAGCAGAGCCCTATGGCCAAACAAAGCTTTTCTTAACCCTTATTCAGCTGTTACTCTACATTTCAAGACCTAGGCCTAGGCTGGGCATGGTGGCTCACACCTGCAAACCCAGCACTTTGAGAGGCAGAGGTGGGAGGATCACTTGATGGCAGAAGTTCAAAACCAGCCTGGCCAACATGGTGAAACCCCGTCTCTACTAAAAATACAAAAAACAGCCAGGCATGGGGCACATATCTGTAATCCCAGCTACTTGGGAGGCTGAGGCACAAGAACTGCTTGAATCTAGGAGGTGAAGCTTGCAGGGAGCAGAGATCATGCCACTGCACTCTAGCCTAAGTGACAGAGCGAGACTCTGTCTTGAAAAAAAAAAAAGAGAGAGAGAGATGTAGACCTAGTAGGTAAACATCACAGGGATCTTCAGATTTCGACTAAGCACCAAAACAGACTTTCTTCCACCACTGTCCAAATGTGGAGTCTGGTGTCAATGAACTTACTCCCTAAAGGTAAATGATACGAACTCTTAATACTGAAGGGCAGTCAGGTACCGGATAGTTTAGTAGATGAGGTGGTAGTAGCAGCAACTAACATTTATTGAGCACTTACTATATGCCAGGTACATAGAGTGTTAAGCATTTTTTATACAGATTATGTTTTTTTGTTTTTGTTTTTTTTTAACCATCAAATGGTCAACGAAGCAAGGTCATTTACGCCAATTTTATTAATGCAGAAACTTGGATTTACACAAAGGAATGCTCTTCACCAGTGATAAAATACTGCCTGACTCCCTTCCAAATCTGAAATTCTACCCTCTGCTCAAAAGCCATCAATTATTTATCCCAGATACAGTTTTCTGACAAATACAAGTTTTCTTAGTCCTTGTTTTCTCTCCTTTTGAGAATGAGTAAAGAGTTGGCACTCTGTTGTTCTGTGAGTTACCAGGAGAGTAAGAAAAAAGAAAAAAAGAATTAGCACCGTTTTCCTAACATCCAAATCTTAAATTAATTAAACACACTTAGTAAACGTAAAAACTAAATGAATACAACAATACAGATTGTTGTACTAATCTTCCAATCAATCCTCTCAGGCTTGAATTTGAGTTGCTCATAAGAAAAAATGTAAATTTTTTAAACTATAGTTATTCAGAGGAAGAGACAAAGAAAGGCAAAAGAGAAATAGCAGATGAAAGCAAAATGTACATGTTACTTCGAAGGTTGACACTCCGGAAAGTTGCTTCTGGTTTTGTATAATGCAGGAGGCAAAGTTCCTACTGCCGACCTAGATCAAAATGTCTGGTAAGTTCAGACATAAGGAACTTGAACTATCTTCACTGCATACCAATCCACTAACAATAATTCAAGCATATTAACTGGTAACAATGCAAATGGTATAACTGTTTAAGATGTGACTCAGAGTAAGTATATTTCATAAGTAAAAGTACCATATAATTGGAATTCACACATTTGCAACTAAGAGGTATTTCTAGTATAGCATATTGGCCTCCAAAGACAGGTAATATCAACAAGATTCTCCTTGGATGTTCTTTGTTACAACCAGACACTGAAATAAACTTATTGTTGAAATTTAACCATCATACTGCCTTTGTATGGCTGTTTTGCCTAGAATAAAATGTTCTGCTGTGTAGTTAACAAGTCAACTCTTTATAATATCATCAAATATCCTGAGACTGACAGAGCATCTGCAGAATGATGGAGAAAGGCCTGGCTTCCAAGGGAGGGGGCCATTTTCCCTGCTACAGTCTGACCCTGTGCCTATGACATATTTCTATCTGATCCTTCTGGGTCTGATCAGCTATGTTGTCTTAGGGGATAAAGTAATAACAGATTTACATCACCTAAAAAAGTAACATAGCAAAAATTTGGAAAGTACAGCTTTTGTGGGAATGTAACTTTCTTCAGTGAAAGGGCTATTTCAAACATTCACACTCTTAAAAATAAAGTACTAGCACTGGCTTTTTTCAAGGAGCCAAGACAACAAGCCATTTTTGTTCTCCTTTAACTTTTCTGTATAGTTAAACTGTTTTATAACAAGTACAGGTTTTTCTAACACCACTGATAAAACAATAATGTTCATTCCATTTCTATAAAGCTTAAAGTGATTCCTAGGCATTTTGGGGCAAATAGAAAGAATTCTTGCTTTCTTGATTGTATGACCAGGACATCATCAACGAAACCGGGTATATTTCTATAATCCCCCAAACCTTCTATGAGTTATAATAATTCCACTGAAATGCTTACGTACTTTTCTGAAATTCTTCCAGTTTTTTAACAGCTTCATCTCGTTCTTGCATTATTTTGTCACACTGAAATGAATGAGAGAGAAAAAGAAATGTTAAACTTAAATCATAAATTTTAAGTTTGAAAAGGCAAGCACGAGCAAACTTATAAACAGCAGCAATTTTCTGAAAACAAAACAAAATTTGAAATCTTTGAAAGCATCAATGGTCATACAGAACTTATACTGCTCAACCAGCATGGGGTTTGTGCCATTTGTATCTGACCAATTTTCTCAGACCTTCTAAGATATAAGTCACCTTCCTGTTAATTATCTCCTAAATAACAGACCAATTTAACATCCTTGAGTTAAAATACATTCATTCTTTAAGAGAATGTTTGTACCTCTTTATATGTTGGCTAATGCAGTACACAGCCACTCATCTACAAACCTGATTCTAAACAGTTTCAACTATCCAGAACACTGGCACATACTTGTGTGGGATGGAAAGACTACTGCATGATGGCAAAAAAGCCACATGCCATGCACTCTCACCCGAGAAAAAGTGATCCGTGTGTCCTCAGAATTCTGAATAGGGAAAGCACCAAGTTAAAAGGAAAAAATATAAAATATTCCATAATAAGCATATATCATTTATATAAACTGATTTTTAATGTAAAAATGTAGGAGAACTCACTAAAAAGGCTTTGGGAGTCAAGACCATAAAAGGCAAAAATAACTATTAGAGCATAAGGACCTTTTAGGATATCTCGTATAGAAACAAGTGTCTCCTGGATCAATACGCCCTGAAGGCATTAATGATTTTTTTTTTTTTCTCCCCAGATGGAGTTTCCCTCTTGTCCCCTAGGCTGGAGGGCAGTGGCGTGATCTGGGCTCACTGCAACCACCGCCTCCCAGGTTCAAGCCATTCTGCCTCAGCCTCCCTAGTAGCTGGGATTACAGGTGTGTGTCACCACACCCAGCTAATTTTTGTGTTTTTAGTAGAGACGGGGTTATACCATATTGGTCAGGCTGATCTTGAACTCCCGACCTCAGGTGATCCACCTGCCTCAGCCTCCCAAAGTGCTGGGATTACAGGTATGAGCCACCACACTCAGCCTGAATTTTTTAAAAAACCTAATGTTTATTATTATAAGGACTGAATTCAATATATCTTGAATTTCATAAAACAGGGATGTATAACATATTGTAGAGACAGATATTCATCACAAGCAGCTAAAACTTTAAAAAGTAATTTCTAACTCTTAGAGTAATAATTTAAAATTTAGTATCTTGGGATGACTTTCGCCTGTAATCCCAGAACTTTGGGAGGTTGAGGTGGGCAGATCAAAATATCAGGAGTTCAAGACCAGCCTGGCCAACATGGTAAAACTCTGTCTCTACTAAAAATACAAAAATTAGCTGGGCATGGTGGCACATGCCTATAATCCCAGCTACTCTAGAGGTTGAGGCAGGAGAATTGCTTGAACTCAGACCCAGGAAGTGGAGGTTGCAGTGAACCAAGATGGTACCACTGCACTCTAGCCTGGGCTACAGAGTGAGATATCTCAAAAAAAAAAAAAAAAAAAAAAAATTGGGAATACCTTATTCCCTAGGAGTGCTACATGAATAAAGTACAATTTTAAATCATATTTGATTGCTAACCTGTCAGATAAATATATTGAAATTTCATCCCTTTGGATGTTTTAAATTTCAATTTTCAATAGCTAAAAAATTATGATGTCAAGTAATGTGAAAAATCTGGATTAAAACAATGAGATATTTTCACCTATCAGACTGGCAAAAACTGAAAAACTCTGATACCGGGAGCCAGGAACTCTCATAAACTACTGACAGATGTGCAAATCAGTATAATTGCTTTGTAAATAAACTTCTATCAGAATTGAATATGTAATTCCCTATGACTCAGCAATTCTACTTCTAGGTGTATGTACCCAGAGAATCTCTAGTAATGTATAAAAGATGATATATATAAAAGGTTCCTCATTTTTAATAATAAATCATGGTATGTTCATATACTACACTATAGAGCAGTGAAAATGAATGAATAAAGCCATACGTATCAACATAAATGTTAAAAACATGTTGAATGAGTTGCAGAAGATATATCGAATATCTTCTGTATACAAAAACATCTCATGTATTTATATATGCTTTATGATACATCCAGTATAAAAATACGAAATGAGAAGAAACATACAACATTTATGACAGCAGTTGTCTCTTAGGAGATAGGGAGGGGAATGGGACTAGGGATGGTGACAACTTTCAGTTGAATCTGCTGCATTCCTTCTTTTTGAATTTCAAGAGAAATGATAGTCCTGTGCAATAGGTATTTGTTATACTATTCTCTGCCCTTTTCCGTCCTTTTAAAATATTTTAAAATAAAAAAGTAAGAAGCTCATGGTTCAGTTTTCCCTTTTAGTCTCTAAAGAACCACTGAAATGTTATACTATCCCTGCGCATATGGGTAAATGCATTCTGGCAAGAGAACCTGATGCAAGTACATCTGTTAAATTAGCAAAGCTGGTTGCTAAATTCTTACTTACGATCCCCCACCCAATCAAAATGACTTAGGCTGGACCACAGATCCTAAAGGAGAAGGTGTTTATTTGATTAAGGTTTCCCTATGGTGATCCATCCTCTGTATAAAATAATAATTCTGTCAAATATAGTCTCTAGTTCCAGCTGAAATAAACAACATTTATGATTTTTTTGGTGTTTAAAATTTTAAATGGTAGAGTTCTAAATTCTCATATAGGCTTTTCTTAGATCCTTCCCCAACCCAAAGAGGACTACATCAGACATCATAACCCTTAATGATAGGAGACTTCCAGCCAGCTGTTTCAGGAATGTTCCTCTCATTTTCAAGAATGGGCTTCTGTTTGTTCTGGACTTCCTCACCACCCCTACCAGTCTGTCTACCTTCCTCCAACAATGCACAATACAGCATAAGGCACAAGAAGAAACCTAGTTTCCTACTAGGTTCAAACTCTTGAGTCATGATTACCAAGTGAAATATATCCGGTGCTTCACTCTCAAATTAATTTATTTCTTAATCTGGCATTTCTGAAAAACATGAGACACCTTATAAAAACCTGTCTTCATTTAAGAGCTGGTATTTGGGAATGTCGCTCCTAATTAACGTCCCCAGGGTCCCTCCAAGTAGCTCTCAAAGCTCTACCTGAAGGAATTAGAGGTTTATTCAATTCTCACTTCAGTCAAATAGCCAGAGTTTTTAGTGAGACTTTGGAAGACAAAAGCATTAAGCAGGAACAGTGCTCTATCTAGTCAGATCAGAAAAAGACCACCAGTTGATATCACATGCAACCACGAATGCAATGCATGACAATTTTACGTAGGTTTGTAGTAGTCACCCAGAAGAAAGACATTAGGTCCATGCTCTCTGCTATTAAGGCCCAGGTAGACAGGCTCAGGTTAATAAAAGGTCTCAATGTCAGTTTTATTCCAACATGCAGGTAGCCCATTTCTGTAGTCCAGCTATGAGTGTTCATACTAACCCGATGGCTATCAGCAGCAGCAGATTCACAAGCTGTCTCCCACCCCCAGCTGTGTTCTATCAGGGGTCTTCATGTTGCTGTGCTTTCTATTTTTTGCAACCACATTATGCTAGAACTGGCAGCCACAGAATTTACCATCTGTTATGCTGAAAGGGTTGTGAGTTGGGGGTGGGGAAAGTCTACACATGCTGCAAATGCAGCTTACTTATTCCAAACCAGAACTGAACAAAATATGGAGGATGTACACATTTTCTAAAAGCAGAAATCCAAACACCCACTTATTTCATTTTTTTTTTTAGGTGAACCCAGAAAAGTATCTTGCAAACTTTCTCTCATTCTACCAACAGAGGGAAGTCAGCCAGGATTACAGGCTTTTTAGGAAGAATGTTTTATCTTTACACCACACAGAAGCCCCTCACCCATCCCACCCCTTCTCTACCCTGCTCATGCAGCTGCACCATTTGTAAAAACTGCTTCTTTTTGTGTGAGAATTGCTCATGAAGACTTTGCAATAGCAACAGATGTTCTTGGGCTCACATCACTTAATTATGATGCCCAACGATTCTCTGTAGCTCAAGGCTGGGGTAGAACCCAGCAGCACAACTGCTGGCTCATGTACGCAAGCTGGATAACATTACATCTACTCTAGAGTCTCTATTTGGCTCTTGATGAAGTGATGAATTGACCGGAGGTTAGCCTTGCTGGTTTTGAAAGCCCTTAATATTAGAAGCCCTGGCTATTTTCCAGATCTCTTCCTTGAGCCTCATCCAAGCAGATACCTGGCTTCTGAAACTAAACCAGGATTTCTGAGCATTGCCAGACTGATTTGCAGAGAAACAGCCTTTCCAGTGTTAATTGGTATCGTCCCTGTACCACCCACTGCCCAAAATGGGCAGCTCAGCTATTCATCCCTCTCTCACATATTCATCCAACTACTGTCAATATTAAAATGTCTGCTTCAAAGGGCTCAGCAGAAGTACAGATAACTGATATAGATATCGAGACATCTTTATACTCTGTTGCATGCATACGTCATGCAAGAAAAACCTCAACATGGTGAATTGTATCTAACCTCCACTAATAGAAACAATCATGCTTGTCTTCCTGGTGCACAAATGCATCAGAGGGTTGCTAGCCTACAGACAAAGCAGTTTAGGGCCCAAGAAGTACATATATGCACCACATATGCACAACACCAAGATAGATCACGGGATGATCTATACATAGGCAAGTAAACTACAGCTGACTGAATCAGACTTTGAAGCAAGTATCTACTATAATCATTGAATGTCATGATTTCCTTCTTCTGAGAACTGAACAAATTTATACAGAACCCACACAGGCCAGGTACTATGTTAAACAATGAGCACAATACATGAACACAATAGACAATGTGTTCTCACAAAAACTTATGATCTATCATAAAAGATCAACAAATGAAGTAAGCAATTCATAAGGACACCTGATATAATGTGAGAAATATTGCCAAACCAGAACTGAAAAAAATATGTACCCATTTCCTAATTGAACATGCAACATTGAACCCCACCCATTGAACGTACAACAGAGGGTACAATGCCACTAAGTGTAAAGAAGTTTAACGTTACACCGTTTTTCTTAAAGTTCATTAATGTCCAGTTACAATATTTAAAGATTTTAAATATTGCTAGCACTAGAATTGTGTGTATTTACCTATTTTAGAATCCTAGGCGATACAGTGAAAGGACCATCAATTCATTTTTAATAGTAATCCACAATTCTACCACTCCACCTATGTAAGTCTAGCTAAAACTGTGCTTTCTGGATTTCTACACTCTTATCCATAAAGAATACAACACATTAAATCATTCCCACTAGGATGGAGTTCCTTTCACTCTCTCTTTTGGTGTTCTTCTTTCTTCCAATTCAAAGTTCTTTCCCTCCAATTTTCACAGGCAAAAAAGAAGTGGTAGCTGCCCTCAAAGCTGTCTTGCAGCATTCTCCAAATTCTAGGTATTGTGTGTGAGATGGAAACACATGTCATCAGAACAGAGATCCTTGCTCTTTGTTTCTAGATAGATTGCTGTTAATAAGAGACTCATTTTCACTTTCAAACTGCTAAGTAATTACTTTTTCTCTGGCACAACCACTTGCCACTCTGTCTCAAAGAAACTGCATGTATGTGGATGTATTATGCATGAACAGTTAGCATAATGGATGCATATCTTGCTCTTTAAAGTGGCTTCTTTATTGATTTTTTTTTAAATAAAATACGTCGGGACCTTCATCCCTGAATATTACACAAGAGGAAGAAATTTCAACAATAGACAACTGAGCCAAGATGCAAACAGTATCATATATCCCGCTTCTTGAAACGTAAGTCTTGGAAAGTGTCTGTCTCATTCTCTTTTCATTCATTGTTCCTGGCAAGCTGACAGAACCGCCTGATGCACTGTTACAGTAGCTCACCCAAACGACTTCTAATCAGCCACTTAAACATTTATGCATTACAAAACTCGATCTCAGAACATAATACTAAACATAAATACTTACTATTTAAAGGCAGACATTCTTCTATTATACAGATTTCCTTCTTTTTATGCACACTCCACACACACCCCCAACCCCACCACTCTGAGAAACGTGAAAGCTATTCCATTCAAAACTCAATGACGCTTTTCCCCCCATATAGGAAAAAAACCCAAACGATTATGACAAAGATCCTGAGTGAGTCATAAGAGAATGCCCTTCAATTGTGGTAGCATGACTAACATTTGAATACGGTAATTGCCACACAAGCAAAGTAAACCATTTTATTTGGTTGACTGCAAAATACATAGTCATCTATTTTTCCATATCCCAAAAATATAAATTTGAAGAGTTGTTCACGTCAGTATGATAGGCTCCGACTTTTTCACATACTGCTAAGTCCATTTAGAAAATGGGCAAAAAATAACGGAAAGTAGCAAGTAGCACCCTTTCCATAATCCCCATTTATCTTGATGTTTTAAAAAAAAGAAATCTCATTGTTTTTACATTTTAAGGCAACCACACCATTTGCTTATATGCCAATATTTTGATAATAATACATTTTCCTTGATAAATATGATACATGCATAAAGAAATATGCAGATGTTTTATTATCAAAAAAGCAACTGATTCTGCTTGTGAGAGAGCTAGAGAAGACTCTGAAAACGTAAGTGACATTTAAGCCAGGCATTAAAGGGCAGTAAAAGTTTGTCACATAAAAAAAGTAGGATCCTTCTCTTTTTCTTCTTTGTCCATTGCCCAGCCATGCTGTAGGCACTCACTTAGAGCAGCATAATTGATCGTGGTTATTTGTCAACTTACTTGGGGTCCTCATTAGAGTGGTTTTACTCAAGAGTAGGACCTTCATATATTTTTCTTTACACCCCAATACTCAGAAGGCATTCAATAAAAAAGGTTTCCCTTTAAAAGAGCTTTTCTTTTAAACTCAAACAGATGGACTCTATTCTCAAAGTCATTGATAAAAACCATAAAATAGTCAGCAATTTTCCTAAAATGGGAGAACTACCAAAAAAAGGAAAAGATCCATTAAAACACTGATCCATTCCCCCTGCCCCAAATTTCCTGCTTTTATCCTTGGGATCCATTATGCCAGAATCTATGTGCATACATACAAGTACACATATACATATACACACATATGTGAATTCTTTGACATAAGATTGATTTGTTATTTATATTTAACTTTCAGTTTTTCAACATAAACCAATAGGTTGTAAAGACAAATGACCCAGAAAAGGATCAAGTCTGATATTTGCTGTGGAAAATTAATGCACTAACAATACAGAATTAGAATAAAGTTGGGACCTTGGTGGAAGAAGAGTCAATAAGCTCCCAGAGTTCACCTGCTTCTAAGATTGTGTTCAGAAGATTGACGTTTGAATCTAGACTCTGCCATTATCTGTGTAACATTGGGAAACTCACTCAAGCCCTGGGGTACTGTTCTCTCCTCTGTGAAATGGAGCGGACACACTGCTGTTCGGAGCATGAGACAGGGAGAAGAGAGCATGGATGTCCCATAGCAGCTTCTTACTCCACGCAGCCTAAGCAACTAGTTTCCCTGAAGAGCACCATGTCAGACCACTTGTCTCAACAGAAAAGACTCCAAACAGGGCAGTAAAAGATCCTACCCAAAGGAATCACATTCACTGCCTCTCCCCACTGATAAGGTTCATGGCCTGGACACAAAGACTGAACATAGGCACGTAGAAGGCAGAAATACCTCGCTATTTATTTACTTACTTACTTACTTACTTACTTTGCTTCCTCTGTTCATTCTAGATTTCCCTACATCAAATTAACCATGGAAAAGGGAGTCTTACTTTAGTTTGCTGTCCCTGAATGATTTAACTGTACTCTGGTCTGGGGCTACAATGGATGGATGGCCACATGTATTTGCTGATGTCAACTGGACAAAGCTCACCCAGCCAGGCACATGAGAGGGCTTTCCTAGAGAAAATGCTGTTCTGCATTTACCACCTCCGGAACTAAAGCTGCTTTCACTCATTCTACACTCTGTAAAAGGCTTTTATTATATGCTTCCCTCCTTTGTAATACAGCCCCCCCTTTTTGGGGAAAAATCTGCAGTAATAAGCAAGCTAGTCTTTTAACAGAAGATAAACAGTGCAATGAACTTAAAACCACTCTACTTTGTTCCACCCAACCACACAGCATTCCATATTGCTTTCATTTCTTTTCTTCCCTTTTCTGTTAATAGTTATTTTTAAAGAATTACAACAGAAGCAGATCAATAATGCCTACAGATGTTATGAAAGTATTAGGCCATACTCTATGCAGAGAAACATGTAAACAGTTAATGGGCTGAGGTAATTTATAATCCTCCTTTTACCAAATGCATTTTACCTATAATACCACTTGCATAACAGATGATTCACTTAAAACCTCACTACAGAAAGTGGCTGTCAGTTAAACAACCACCATCTCCACCAACAACAGATGCGTACAGAGCATCTACTATGTATTTTTAGGATACTGCTAGGTCTACATGTAAGCAAGGATTAAAGAAGAAAAGAATAAATAAAAAATTTAATCTTCTTCCTCTTACATTATTCATTTTCTTCTACCATCCTTCTTTCTCTATTCTTTGAAGACACCTGTTTGCTTTTCCTCCTCTTACCTTCTAGGTGAAGTCAAAGAGTGCTCCTGAATTAACTCCTCCAACTTGCTTTGTTCTTCTTGTGGGTAAAGAGCAGCTATGAAAAAGACTCAATGACTGATAACAGCTCAGCCTCTGTTCTAAAGCTGGAAGACAGTTGAGTATCTTAGAGCAAGAGTCTCAAGTTATCCAGCCTAAGAATGACCCATTAGGTTTACTTTGGAATTATGGGGCATCGGGGGCCCAGGATCTAAGCACAACCTGTTTATGTCCTCAGGACATTTGTGATTTTGCATGGTTACAGGGTTGGAATTAGAAATCTTGCCATATTACTATTTTCTGTGACTTTCTTACTCCGTGTGTGTGTGTGTGTGTGTGTGTGTGTATGCACGCGCACACGTTTTGAGACAAGATCTCACTCTGTTACCCAGGCTGGAATGAAGTGGTGCAATCATCACTCACTGCAGCTTCAGCCTTTAGGGCTCAAGGGATCCTTCTGCCTCAGCCTCCCAAGTAGCTGGAACTACAGGTGCATGCCACCATGCCCGATTAATTTTTTTTTTTTTTTGTAAAGATGGGGGTCTCACTATGTTGACCAGGTGGGTCTCGAATTCTGGGTCTCAAGTGATCCTCCCACCTCAGCCTCTCAAAGTGCTTCTTACAATATTATAGATGCATGCACTACCCCTTTTAACATGGATGCCTTTTATCACTTTCACCTACCATTCCCTGAACAACTGATGAAGACAAGAGAAGAAACTTAAGATTTCATAGAATACAAAGGATTTATTTACAAATAAGCAAAGGAGCCTTAAAAATAGGTGAAAAATAATTATCTAAAAATCCATTATAATCTGCTTTGAACTAGAGTAATGACCATTAATATCAGCACCCATACTACAACTATGTAGGTGGCAAATTAATAGTGAAAAAGTTAAATATAATTCTAAAGAGCCCAATAAATGATCCCAAATACCCTATAAGTTTTACAAATATTTAGCTTGCTGCCAATTTTTATTACAACTCTTACTCTGAAATTTTAAAAACGAGGTTTCACCATTTATAGCAGTGATGGCTATCTTCTTTAATATCTATTAGGGACCTGTTTTATTAATTTTCTACCAGGGATATTATGTTCTGAAATATTTGGCCTACCAAACACAGTAATTTTTTAAAGTAAATTTTGTTTGTATCTAAAACCAAAAATAGACAGTGTGCTTCCTATTCTTCATTTGCTATTCAGTCCCTCCATGTTTCTGACCTTAGCCTGTCCTTCCATTTGTCCCCTTCCTAAATTTACAAGAAAAAAAAACATATATATATACATGGTTGCTAATATATACAGCTAATACTACATGTATATAATACTGTGTGTGTGTGTATATATATATATATATATAGGGAATACTATACATATACATACACATACATGTATGTGTGTGTATATGTATGTATATGTATAGTATTTGCTACATATATACATATACATACATATACACACACATATACGTGTGTGTGTGTATATGTATAGCATTCGCTATATATATTAGCAAGCATTCACAAATCTTAGGTATTTAAGCGATAAGGATATAGTTTGTAAAGTAAGTAGAATTCAATTATTTAACAGTTAAAACAAAACTGAAAGAGCCCTTGAAAATATTCATCACACTTCCCCACCTTCACATGGGATGCTTTTCAACTTTCGGTGTATTATTCATAGCAATAGAGGAAGCAAACATACAAAAGGTTTATGGAAGTATTGGGGCCAAATATGACTAATTCCAAAGAGTCTTCTCCAGGACCCAATGTGTCTAGGCCCCAAAGTACATGTATCAGGCCTTTAATTCCACTGACAGAATCCCAAATCTGACTGTTAAGGAAAAAGTACAATTCCTGGGGACTTGAGTTGCTTGGCCTGGTGCCTTGATGCACATTTAGCCATGTAGTTAATCTCCCAGAGCTGCACCCACTGTGGCAGGCCTGCTATTCTTTACCATCTGGAGCCTGGTATAAGCTTGAAGCACACAAGCAAGAGAAAAGGGAAGAAAAAAAAAATAAAAGAACCCTCATTCACATTTAACTGAAATTGGTGACTGAACAATGCACTATGAGGCCTAGGCTTTTACACATGTAAGAAAGGGGAGAAAAGGGTAAAGCACAAACCTTCTCCTTTGTTTTCTGGTTCTCTGCTCTAAGGTCTTCATATTCGCCTATTGCTAAAAGAAAAAAGGAAAGCAACATTACAACATTGTCAAAAGTTTACTGCAGGAAGCCTGGGAACCCAACTAACCCCCATTGTCTTCTTACTAGGTTGAGGTAGGGTAGGGAAGAGGCTGCAGAAAAGGGGCTTCTGCTTTCCTTTTTTTTTTTATTTTGCATTGGCAGGGTCTCACTATGTTGCCCAGGCTGGTCTCAAAACTCCTGGGCTCAACTGATCCTCCTACCTTGGCCTCTCAAAATGTGATTACAGGTGTGAGCCACCAAACCCAGCCAGGCTACTGTTTTTAAGAGTCAGGAAGAAAAAGCAGACATGGGCTCACGAAGCTAAATTTCAGTTCTCCCTAGGTTATTAGGAACACCCATGAGCCAGCAGAGGTGACATATGACAAGGCCCTTTTCCTTTCTGATGCTCAGCGCTTGGCCCTGTGAAAGGATTTAGGCAGGTGTTCCCTGAAGTTCGACCCAGCACTATTAGTCTGTGACACTATAATGAGTATTTAGAAAATCAGCTTCTAGAAAGTAGAGCAGGTTTGCACATTTGACTCAAGGTCACACGTCTGCTTTATTCACAAAGTAAAAATTTTGTGAAGGATTCATCTAAGAACAACTATTTTCAGATGAGATTGTCAGTCACCAAGTCATGACCAGAAATTCAGACTCATTTCAGTAAATGGGTAAGATATGTTGAACTGTTTGGAAACATTACCCGTTAAGTAGGGAGGAAAGTTGTGTACTTAAAAATCCTTTATTGCCCCCCCCCCAAAAAAAACCAACCTAAATCCCCACATTCATCTTTAATCAAAGCATCATTTTCAGGTATCCTCACAGTTGAGAATATAAGGTTTTGAACACGTTAAATGAGAAGAAAAGAATCACCTAAGATCAATGACAGAGCAGAATAGCTGCAGGAAGTCTAAAATTGCAGTTCACCCCAGGGCCAGCAACTTGACTGGCACCAGAAACTCAGTGAATCAACAGGTTTATTTATTTCTTTTCTTTCTTTCTTTCTTTCTTTTTTTTTTTTTTTTTAAGAGACTGGATTGTGTTCTGTCACTTAGGCTGGAGTGCACTGGTGCCATCACAGCTCACTACAGTTTCAAACTCCTTTGTCTCAAACAATACACCTCAGCCTCCTGAGCAGCTGGAACCGTAGGCACATGCTACCACGCCCAGCTAAATTTTTTAAGTTTCTTGTAGAGATAGGGTCTTGCTATATTGGCCAGGCTGGTCATAATATGAACATTCATCTTTATGTATTTATCTACAAAAAAACAAAAACCAGTTTTTCTTAAAAAAAAAAAAAAAAAAAAAAAAAAAAAAAAAAAACAAAAAAAACAGACCAGAGTTTCCTATTTCTATGAATAATCTAGAAACAGAAATTAAAAATCTGAAACCAGTGGCTGCAAGAACATCCCAGATAATCTGGCCCTTAATTCTAGAAATGTATGATTCTATCCACTGGGGCAAAGAACACTCCAGAAACAGACAATTAATATGGTAAAGTACATGCCTTGTTTTCTCCTACAGTGATTGAAAGGGTTCAGAACGGCTACTGTGATGGTGGTACCAAAGTCCTAAAATCCTAATTCAAACTGGCAAATATTTATGAGATTATACCATCAATGTCCAGAAGTTATATTAGTATACCAGGACCAATCAAACAAGAATTAATGGACAATTTTTTGAAGCGCATTCCAAAACAATCTTTGAGAATTAGCCCATAAAATAGGTGAATGTGTTCATGTAAAGATATAGTTCTTCTGAAAATAATTACATTTACAGGCTGGGTGCGGCAGGTCACGCCTGTATTCCCAGAACTTTGGGAGACTAAGGTGAGCAGATCACTTGAGGTCAGGGGTTCAAGACCAGCCTGGCTAACAAAGCAGAACCCCGTCTCTACTAAAAGTGCAAAAATTAGCCAGGCATGGAGGCATTCGCCTGTAGTTCCAGATACTTAGGAAGCTAAGGCAGGATAATCGTGTCAACCCAGGAAGCAGAGGCTGCAGTGAGTGGAGAATGCACCACTGCACTCCAACTTGGGCAACAGAGCGAGACTCTGTCAAAAAAAAAAAAAAAAAAAAAATCAACAAAAAAAGATTTGACCGACCTGACCTAGAATGAGGCCCTCTGCACACCAGCTCTTCATCAGCCCTCACCACACACACCCCAAGAGCTAAGTATAAACTAAATTCTTTGGAGCTGAAAAACAAATGAAACGTGTCCCTATCTTTTTAACAGAAAGACACAAGAACTAACAAGAACTTCTAAAAATATTCACTACACCACTGCTGGGTAGTCTGTGGTCCCATATCTTATTACTATATTGTTTCAAAAAATAGATATATAAATACTTTATTAAGAGACTTTGATTTTAGGTTACTTGACATTTAAAAGTATCTCTAAAGTTGAAAATCCAAAATTGATTTAATATTCTATTATTGGTGACCTACTTTACAGACATACAAAGTGAACAATAAAGGCTTATAAAACCATGATCTCATGTTGATATTAAGAAATTTTTTCTATTTAAAACATCAGATAATGGTTTTGAAGCCTTTTTTAAAATGCCAATACTATTCTTCCATTATACCACCAATAGAACACAGATGAGACATTGCAGGCTCCTAATTACATGAAAAGAATTAATTAACAACCCTTGATTTTCATATTTTAATGAAAATCACAGAAAATATGCTCTCTTATAACTATTTAAGGTACAAGGAAAGGAAAGGGAAAGTATGAAACAAATTCAACCCCTCGCTAACAAAATCAAACTCACTACCGCAAACAACACTTACACACACACACATACACACACTTATGTATGTATCACAGTGGACACATAAACCTCAGCAAATCCTCAGCAAAACTGGCAAAAACTGAAGTGATCTATATTATTCATCTCCTTTTTTGGCAATCATAAATAGTTGCAGAGAAAGCCACCTTCTTGGTTCAGAACTGGTTTGCAGCCTGAAAATTTTAAAAAGTGAACTTGCACAGCTCAAGTGATTCCATCAAAGACATCCTCCAAATCCTGAATTTGCCAGTGCTAGAATCTGACCAGGCGCAGTGACTCATGCCTGTAATCCCAACACTTCGGAGGCAGAGGTAGGTGGGATCACTTGAGGTCAGAAGTTCAAAACCTGCCTGGCTAACATGATGAAACCCTGTCTCTACTAAAAATACAATAAAATTAGCCAGGCGTGGCAGCACATGCCTATATTCCCAGAAAAAAAAATTTGACTGACCTAGAATGAAGCCCTCTGCACACAAGCTCTTCATTAACCCCCACCACATACACATGCAAGAGCTAAATATAATCCTAGCTACTTGGGAGGCTTGAGGCAGGAGGATCACATGAATTCAGGAGTTGGAGGTTGCAGTGAGCTGAGATCATAACACTGCACTTCAGCCTGGGTAACAGAGCAAGACTCTGTCTCAAAAACAAACAAACAAAAAACAAAATAAAACAAAAACAGACGCATATGACCAATTCTCAGTATATGAAAGACACTTGCAGCTTGGCAGCTTGAGAAGACTTCATCTCTCAGAGTTACAGGTATAGTATATTTCACTGTACTATAAGGTCATATAGGACAGTAATTAAAAAGTGCATCCTAGGCCAGGCATGGTGGCTCACGCCTGTAATCCCAGCACTTTGGGAGGCCGAGGCAGGTGCATCATGAGGTCAGGGGATCAAGATCATCCTGGCTAACATAGTGAAACCCTGCCTCTATTAAAAATACGAAAAAATTAGCCAGGCATGGTGGCATGCGCCTATAGTCCCAGCTTGGGAGGCTGAGGCAGGAGAGTTGCTTGAACCCAGGGGCCGGAGAGTGCAGCGAGCCAAGATCATGCCACTGCACTCCAGCCAGGGTAACAGAGCGAGACTCTCAAAAAAAAAAAAAAAAAAAAGGGCATCCTAATGACAGCCTGAGCACTTACTAGCTAGGGGACCTTTCCCCAAATTAGTTAATCTCTCTGAGTCTCAGGTTCCTCACCTGGAAAATAGAAATAATAATTATACATCTCTCATAGTGTTGTTATTAAAGTAAATGAGTTAACATATGTAAGAGTATTTGGGCATATTAACTGTTCAAAACATGTTAGCCATGGGTAGTTATTATTACTGATATAGCAAAGTACATCAAATCCTGTGTTCATGACAAAAGAAGTTAAGCTGTTCCCTAATGCCCTTAGCCTCAGGCTGACTTTTGTCCTGCATGGCAGACAGGGAAATTTTCCAGGGTACTTTTATCCTCCACCAAATAAAGGGAGGGGAAAGCGGGGCTGAAGATCAACTGCAAACAATGTATTGCAGTAAAGAAAGGTGGCAAAGAAGTAAAAGCACTTCTGAGAGCTGTACTTGTCAATCCTAGCTACACATTAAAATCACCTGTGGGGCTTTTAAAGTCATACAGATGCCTCACCCCTCCTACTTCGAGATTATGATTTAACTAGTCTGGGATACAGTCTGGCCATCCAGATAGATAGATGATAGAGAGAGACAGACAGACAGACACATACACACACACACACACACACACACACACATATTTAGAAGTGAGAGCCTCAGGTAAGTCCAATGTGCAGCCAAAGTGCGCTGTAACCTAACAATAAAAAGGAAGATGTTGGAGAAAACAAAGAGAATATCAGGCAGAGCACGTGTTTCAAGAATCATGCTGGTTTTCAGTTTTCTAACTCCTCAATGCCAAGAAAAGGAGTTTTATTTCCAAGCTGCAAATCATGACATAGCCAGCCCAACAGGCAGCTGAGCAGACTTAATGGATTTAGAAATGTGATGACTAAAGTTCATAGCTACAAGCCAGTAACACCTCTAGCTAGGGTTAACAATAATCATGCTTTGTCTGGGACTTGCTGAGTTTTAGCACTGAAATTTCAGCCTCCTAGAAAATCTCCCAGTCCCAGGGAGGCTAATCACTCTACCTCTAGCACTCTTTCCAGAGCAGTATTTCCAACCAATATTTACCAGACATGTACTGTCCAAAATGGTAGCCATTAGCCACCAGTAGCTATTTAAATTTTAATTGACTGAAACTAAAGAAAATGTAAAATTCAGTTCCTTAGTTACAAAAGTTATATTTCAGTGCTGGACAGCCACATGTGGCTAGTGGCTGCCATAACAGGGGACACAGAACATTTCCAACACAGCAGACAGTTCTACTGGCAGTTCTAGGCAGCTCTGTCCAGATGCTCTGCAAGCATCTTAAACCCAACTTTTTGAAAGTGAACCCATCAGTTTCCCTTCACTGAAATGCCACTCCCTGTATGAAAGGTCTGCTTTCACTGGTGTCAGCACCTGCCACTACCTGGTACTCAAGCTAGTACCTGCAGGATTACCCTTGAGTTCCCACTTTTCTTCTTCCAAAGAATCATCAAACTGCTCAGACCTCTAAAAAATATCTGTGCAATCTACCCTTCCTCTGAAGCTGTTATCTCTGCCCTAACTTAGACCCTCAATAATGACAAAACCCTCCTATCTAGCTCTAGCTTCCTTCTATCCCAAGGGCATTCTTTACATAGCAGTTAGTTAGCATATGGACAAAGCAAGCGGGCTATTTTCTTGTTTAGCAACTTCAAAAGACCTTATCTCTACAAGTGGAATTCCACCATTCAGCCTCAAAGGCCACACCCAAAGTCCCAGTGCTTCCCTAAACCCTCCAAGACATTTCATACTTAGATACCTTTGCAAATGTTTTTCCCTCTGCAGGCAAAGTCTTCCCCTACCCCTTCCCTGTCTCCTCTTTTTCAATGCAGTTTAACTGTTAACTTCTTCCTCATATATTTCATGCAAAATCAGCACTTTTATCTTAATATACCATCAGAGGACACTGTCCATATAGCTCTATTAGAGCATCTACATATAACATTCTAAATTATCTGTGCACAGGTCTGTTTTCCTGTCGTTCTTCTCACCCAATTCACTGCTATATGTCTTACATGAATACCAAACAGTCCATGCCTATGTTGAATAAATGAATGAATGGTTCATATAAATCTGTGAGGCAAAACAATCCAAATATTAACAACTCCATTTTATAAACAAAGACATAAATGCATAGAAAAGTCATATCCCACGACACAGAATGGTAGTAGAAGAACAAATCTACTGACTGCCAGTCATTCATGCAAAAAGACATTAATGAGCATTATTATGTGCAATGCACTAAAGCACTGGATCAGAAATAATCCTCTTGGTAAAGACTACATGTTTATCTATCTAGATTCCCATATCTAGGATCCTGCCTGACATACAGTAGATTATTTGATAAACGTGTTAAATTAAGGAAGAAGGAAGACTGGATCCAGGTCTTCATGTGACCCAATCACAAAAGAGCACATACTCTCCTCCCCAGGGTAAAAGAGTCTCTTACATCATATACTGTATCAAGATACTTAATAAAAATGAAGGTTATTTTAAATAGCCATCAAATGTAACCAGAAAAACACAACCTCATGAGAGCTTCTAATGTAGATTCTCACCCACTCAGTCTGCATCTTTGACACTCAGGGAGCCTTCAGATATCTCTTACTAATGGGGAATGAGGACATGAGTCACAAAAGATAGTGTTCAATTAGGAAATAATTCCCTTCTGTACACATCCCAATGGATCGTCCTCTTACAGCCAGAGTAGAAAGGAGTCATTTATACCTTACTTGTTAATTAAAGCATTAGAAAATCCATGGAAAACACTGTTAGGAAATCTGACCAGAAAACAAAGGTGACAGATTTCATAACTGAAAAGAAATTATGGCAAACCAGAAATTTATTCATTACATGGTAAAACACACAGTTCAGTGTTAATAAATTAATGATACTTAAGAAGTACTCTCAACAAACTAATGACTTCAAATTACCAAAAAAAAAACAAAAACAAAAACAAAAACAAAAAAACAGAAAACTGAGTATCTTTAAAATACACATGTAAGTCTGACTTCTTGTCTGTCATGTAAGGAGCTTGTAAATCATGACTCCATCCTCACAACAAAAAGTAAAAACAAACTGAAAATCAACAACTCTTCCTAAGATCTATGAGATAATTGAGGTCACAGGGCCCCAAAACTGAAGAGACGCATAAGGCAGATAGAAAGGATTATAATTGATTAGAGAAGCAGCCCAGGAGCAGAAAACTCCTTGGGAACCATTTTGGTACTGGAAAACCCTCCTAAACTGTGATTAAAGGATAGCCGGAGGCTCATTCTGGAAAAGTTTGAGAGTTAAAATTGCCATGGGGACCCAGTCTTAGAGGAGGCCCCTAAACTTTTGTGAGTTTCACCTCCAGGATAAAGGTGACTAGCCTGGGCAACATAGCAAAACCCAGTCTCTTTTTTAAAGAAGAAAAAAAAGTAGCCTATATGAAATATGCCCAGAACATTCTGTTCCTCTAAACAATGAATGTCTTCAAGAGAAACTATCTTACCAGAGCCTAACAGACTTGGTGGAAGGCAAATATGCAATGCCAGCCCCCATTGGCCTTCTTGTCTCATCCAGGGGGTAAATAAAACAAAACTGAGAAGAACCTGTAAAGGTCACATCCTAAGGACACAGGGTCACTAAGAGCAAATCATAAAACTATGATCTAATCACAGGACTACAGAATACTTCCCTTCCTTCCATACGTTACCATCACACTAATGTTTATAGCAACTTTACTCCTAATTGCCAAAACTTGGGAACAAACAAGATGTTCTTCAACAGGTGAATGGATAAACAAAACTGTAGTACATCCAGACAATAGAATAGTATCTGGTGTTAGGAAGTAGTTGGTACTAAAAAGTAGTAAGTGAACTCTGAAGCAACAAAAAAAGACAAGGAAAAAAACTTAAATGTATATTGCTAAGTGGAAGGAGTCAATCTAAAAAGGCTACATAAGTGTCATATGATTCCTATCATATGACATTCTGGAAAAGGCAAAACTATGGAGACAATAAAAAGATCAGTGTGTGCTAAGAGTTTGTGGTTAGAAAGGAAGGGATGAACAGGTAGAGCACATAAAATTTTTAGAGCAGTGGTACTATTCTGTACTGTAATGGTGAATACATGTGCTATATATTTGTCCAAACCCATAGAATGTGCAAGACAAAAAGTGAGCCCTAATGTAAATGATGCATTTTAGTTAATCATAACGTATCAATTCTGGCTCATCAATTCTAACAAATGTACCACATTAATTAAAGCAAGATGTTAATAATACTGGAAATGAGAGTGGAAAAAAGTGAAGAAGTACATGAATATTCTCTGTACTTTTGGCTCAATTTTCTGTAAACCTACACTACTAAAAAAAAAGTCTTATTTATTTAAAAAGCTAGTAACATACACACACACAAATCATATGCAAGTTTGTGCCACAAGAATTTGAAATGGAATCAAGTCTAAAGGATCTTAATACAGTAGTACTCTTCAAGGTACCATAATTCATGGGTAGGCTTATTTTACTTATTATTCCACATTTTATTTTCTTTTATTATTTTGTATTTTCTTTTACTTATTATTTTATATTTTATTTTACTTATATATTACTTATTTTATTATTTTTGAGACAGGGTCTCACTCTGTCACCCAGGCTCGAGTGCAGTGACATAATTATAGTTCAATGTAATCCCAAACTTTTGGGCTCAAGTAGTCCTTCTGTCTCAGTCTCTCTAATTACAGATGCATACCACCATGCCCAGTTAATCTTTTATTTTTATTTTTTATAGGGAGGGGTTACTGTTAGACTACCAAGGCTGATTGTACACTTCTGGCTTCAAGCAATCCACCTACCTCAGCCTCCCAAAGCACTGAAATTCCAGGGATGGACCATCACACCTGGCCCAGAACTCATGTTTTAATGTTAAAATGCTTAGCAAGTACTGTATGCAATAAACAAACAAACGTGTGTTCCTTCTACATCTTGGGGCAAAGCTTAGCTGTGTAACAGCCTTACAGAATAAAACTTAAAGCACAAAAAAAAAGTTTAAAATACATGTACTTTTAGATCCCACAATTCAATTTTCAATAATTTTTCCTGTACCTCCAAAATGCATATAATTATGTCAATTTATAAAACAGTATTTTTAAAATGAATTTTTCCTACAGCTGCACTTAAAGACACATGTGTATAAGAATGTAAGCAGAATTATTATATTTAGTAAACTTTTATGAGTTTTAGATATAAAGTAAAACTGCAAAGATAGAACAATATCTTACATTAGTATGGCACATTTGCTAAAATTAATGGACCAATATTGATACACCACTATGAACTAAAGTCCATAATTTATTCAGACTTTCTTAGTTTTTATGTAATGCCCTTTTCTGTTCTAGGATCCCATCTGGGATACCATATTACATTTAGCTATTATATATATTATAAAAGAAGAGAATATTTCTCCCTAAAATATGAAGGATAGGAGAGAACTGAAGATAATTAGGATGCATGGGAGCTCTCTCTTTCCTCTGTTTGACTGAAAGCAGGACAGAGAATTATAAAAACAAAAGGTCTTCTATCCTCCCCTTCCTTCCTGCCTAAAAACAGGATATAAATTCTCCTTTACAACCCATGTCAGCTCAGATATGGCAACAAAGGAATCTGCAAGCAGACTTTGCCCCAGTAGCTTCCCCAAACATTTACCTTCCCACATTTTCCCACTCTTGGAAGCCTGGGATTGCTTTTCTTTGTCCTATCACTACTCTAAAATTAATTGTACACGGTTTTTGTTGGTGGTGGTGGTTTTCTTTTTTGTTTTTAAGGCAGAGTTTCACTCTTGTTGCTCAGGCTGGAGTACAATGGCACAATTTCAGCTCACTGCAACCTCCACCTCCCAGGTTCAAACGATTCTCCTGTCTTGGCCTCCCGAGTAGCTGAGGTTTCATCATATTGGTCAGACTGGTCTCAAATTCCTGACCTCAGGTGATCCATCCACCTCGGCCTCCCAAAGTGCTGGGAAAACCAGAGTTTTAAGCCACTACTTGGAGTCACTTTTCAGCCTTAAAATGTGCACTGCATGTTTTAATAAACTTGCTGTCTCTTGTTAATTTGTCTTTTGTTATAGGAGTCGGTTCCAATTACGAACTTAAGAGGCTTGAGGAAAATATTTTTTTTCTCCCCTTCATTTTGGCATAGTTGGCAGGATATTCTGGGCTACTTCACTCACTCTGGGATCTGCAGATACAATCCTGGGAGAACAGAACAGGCAGAAGCTGGTAGAAAAAGATAATTCTTACAAAGGTAGCTCTCCCAAATCTCTACCTGTAATGTCTGGTCAAGAGAGGAAGGTAAAAATTTTTCCTTGTTCCTTCCTTTCCAAATTCAGATTGGCAAGAGAAAAAATTTGAAATGAAAAAAAGAAAAAAATCGTTCTTTCAATTTGTGACTCTTGTAGATTTGGTTTGGGTACATATTGATGACTGACCTTTAGCGACCCAGAAAAGGCCTTTGTTTTCCTTGTCTGTTTTTTCTGCGTGTGTGTGGTTTGTCATAAAAAGGAAAATCATAAGATTCTCTCTTCCATCTTGTATGTTTTGAGAGCTTGACTTTTGTAACAAGCAAGGTTTTTCTCTCTGGTCTCCACTAGCCCCAGGGGGCACAAACTGCCAGATTTCTAGCAGGCAGCAGCTATCCAGTTGGCCAAGCATCTAAAACACGTTTGTCCAACCATACCAGCTCTCAAGGAACCTTCTCTTAATTGTCTCAACATTCATTGCCTTGTTAACAATGAGGGTCTTTGCTTTCTTAGGCTGTCGTTGGGAGAAACTGGATCTTGAGGGTGACTGCATCTTTTTCATCCTACCCTCTTTGGAATGTAATTCTTAGATCTATGGTTTTAAGCCATAAAGAGGCTTATTGTTAGCAAACCCCCAAACACACCCCATGGACGGCTTTTGTTTTTCTGTTTGTCTTAGTGACTACTGTCTCTTTTTGTCTTTGCATCTCTTGGTGGCACACACGTTATTGGGCCTTTCTTCCTCCTGCCTGTCTTTTGGGAGTGGTGTCTATCTTGGAAGGGCTGCATCTTCTGCTCCGTCTTTGAAGACTTTGATTAAAGACATAAAGTGCTTCTTGGTTTTAGTCTCATGGATGGTTATAATTTTGGTCTTGAATCATTTGTAATATATAACTTTGGTACAGAATTTTGTTTTACATTTGTTTCTTAGTCTATCTGTGTTGCTATAAATGAATACCTGAAGCTGGGTCATTTGTAAAGAAGTTCATTTCGCTCATGGTTCTGCAAGCTGTATGAGCAACGTGTTGCCAGTATCTGTTTCTGTTGATGGTTTCATGGCTGCTTCCACCCCTGGCAGAAGGCGAAGGGGAGCAGGCATGTGCAGCGATCATATGGTGAGAGGAAAGCAGGAGAGAAGGGAAAGGTGCTATGCTCTTTCTAACAAACTGCTCTCAGAGGTTCTCTGAGGGAGGCTAGTAGAGACCTCTACTAGCTTCATTACTCATTACTATGTACTACAAGGTACTAAAAAGTAGTCATTACTATGAGGACAAAAGTACCAGTCCATTCATAAGGGATCCACCCTCATGACCCAAACACCTCCCATTAAAGCCTCATTAATGTTTGTATTTTTAGTAGAGATGGGGTTTTAACATGTTGGGCAGGCTGGTCTCGAACTCCTGACCTTGTGATCCACCTGCCTTGGCTTCCCAAAGTGCTGGGATTACAGGCGTGAGTCACCACGTCTGCTTCCTCATAGCTGAACATTTTTAAATAAAAGCTGTAATATCTTTTTTGTCTGTATTTTTCATGTATACATGTTTTCATATATGTTGTAGGTTGTTTCTATTTGGTAAATGCTTTGATGAAATTTAAAATTGGCTTAAAGATAAATGAGCACTCATAAATTAAATTTATTTAAAACTGCTAAGATATAGAAACTAACCAAAATACTTTTCAGGTTCACATGACTTGGGCAGATAAGACTAATTTAATAGTGTTTGTTTTGTAAAAATAACTATGTCTTTTGAGTTATAAGAAATAAAAAAGACCACATACAATTAACTTTAGGTTCTTGCTTGAATAGCAATTCCCTAACATGCGCATGCTATAAAATGGATAAGAGAAAAATAACCTGAGACAATGCCCAGCTTTGTCTCATAAAATTTTCCAAGCATAATTATTAAAATGAGTGAATTAAACAGATAAAGCTGTATACGAGTTTATGTAGGTACTTTTAAAATAATATATTTCATAATAGGTTTTGCAGTCTCTCTGGATACCACACCCTTAGAGTTTTGTGAAATTAAATTAAATGTTGTTGGATATTATCTAGATTATTTTCTTTTATTTTGGTGGTGGAGGGGGGTGTTTTGTTTGAGACAAGAGTTTCGCTCTTGTTGCCCAGGCTGGAGTGCAATGGCGCCATCTCAGCTCACTGCAACCTCTCCCTCCAGGGCTCAAGCAATTCTCCTGTCTCAGCCCCCTGAGTAGCTGGGATTACAGGCATGTGCCACCACACCCAGGTAATTTTGTATTTTTAGTAGAGATGGGGTTTCTCCATGTTGGTCAGGCTGGTCCCAAATGCCTGAGCTCAGGTGATCCACCTGCCTCAGCCTAGATCATTTTCAAATAAGATAAAATGTTTAAACATTAATTGCTAAATATAAATGTAAATTTATCTACTTTTGGCTTAAAGAAAAAGATATTCTGTGTGTCATCAAGATGATTCCCTGTGCTTCACATTGTCTTTATTGGATCTTTGATTACTTCAGAAAATTAAGTTAAAGAGTTAAGGTTTTTCTACAACTATTTGCCTTCCTGTTTGCTTTTGAAGCCTTTATCACTCTGATTAAATGAATATTATTTCACAATCAGAATGACTATTATTTCACAGTGACCTGTGATCCTATTTTGATTGTTTTGAATCTTTTTTACAAACTTCTCAAAATCAAATTGTAAATTAAGTCTTTTTGACCTTCAACTAATTTTGGGATTTCCAGAGGTCTCCATAGAAATCTGAAAGTGACATATTAAACCCATTAAGCTTATTCTGCATTTTAAGTGAGAAACACTGTCAAATAATATGTAATGCTAACATATGAGTTATAATTTGTATAGATATGGTATTGATGTGTTTCAAAACTATGAAATTCCCAAAAATCTAATATGCTATCTGTCATAATTCTGATTATGTTAAATTTCTGTATCTCACAACCAACCAAATTTCCTTGTCAACTTCATCATTAACATAATGAACTCCCCCATCATGGGGGAGGCCATTTAACCATGGCCATTTTAAGTCTTGTTGTCCACATTCATAACCGCTTTATTTTGATGCTCTTTCTAAAAGCTTTTTGCAAGCAATTATAATCCTACAGTAGTGGGTCTTCAAGGAGGTATATGGGAAGAACAAAAAGAACTCTGATTTGTACTCTGCTGGTCCCACTCCAACTGAAGATACTTAGAACCTAAGATTCATAAATCTCAACTGCCTGCTTTCCAGACTCAGAAACTAATTTATAGACTGCTCTAAATATTAACTTTGCTTTTTTTTTTCCATAGAAATGTTTCTTATTAGGTATTTGCATGCTTACACCATATAAAGGCCTAACATTAAAGAGATCTCCCATAACCTTAAAATAAAACATGACTGTTTACCTAAATTAACCTAGTCTCGAGACTGAGACTGACTCAGTAAGATATGAGACAATATGCTTAAATCTTCTTTTCTGCTGATTCCAATCTGATAACTTTAAGGAAATACCAGGGGACTGAGTATGAATTCCAGAACTTTAAAGTGGAAACTAAACTCCTAAAATTGCTAACACGGAGCAGAATTAAGACTGAATTACATGGGACTAAAATGATGAGGGACTGTGATTTTTATGATTTTTTTTTGTTTGGGACACTATTGATTCTTTTATTTTCCAGATTTAAGAAAACATTTTCTTCTTTTGGGCTATCTATAGCTTACAACAATTTTGTAAAGTATACTTTTGCAAACAAAATTGAAACGTTTACTTTTCTTCCTTATCTGATCCCTCCAATATTTGTAAACTATTCATGAGTATTTTTATTCTTAGGACAATACAGGCATTTACATTCAATAAGAATCCATTCTTCTTTTAACAGGACACAACTGAAAACACTGGTTATATTGCCAAAATTTTCATGGGAATGTCCTATTTTCTGATATGACCAGACAGGGTTTGGGAACTGAGGTTCCTAAAGAAACTTCAGTTTAATGGAGCCAATAAAGGTATCTTGGAAAAACTGGCCTTGTATCTTGAATACATGGTTCAAACGGTTGCCTTATAGGTGGGTAAAGAATGTCACTTCCTGACAGGAACATCAGTATATTTTTGAAATCTAGGGAAGAAAGGTATCTACCCAATACTACAGGTATAGGCACAATCTGAGGGTGAGTCCTGAGCTTCTTAGCCTAAGGAGGTATTTTTTTAAGCCTAATCTGAGATTCCTTATGAGGAGTTCCAGCAAATCAGATTTTAAAAAAAGCTTACATAGTCAATCACTATTCTTGCTGCACTTATGTAAATAATTAGGCCAAGTATAACAGATAAAAACTTATTTTACAAATAAACGGGTCTTATTGATTCTCTTTGGTAGAAATGAGTGTGAGAGAGAAAAAAATATTTTCAGAAAAATAATAGTTTAGAAATGCTAGTTCACCCATTACTACATTCTAGCCCTATTCACTGTTTTTGAGATTTTATTATTTACCTGCAGTCTGGAATGGATCCTGAATTCTTCTAGTTTTTTCTAATATCTGGCTGTGAGTCTCCAAACTAACTTTCCATTTCCAATTTTTCTCCCACCCTTCTGACCTGGAATCACTTCCTAGCCCTGTTCAATGTTTTTGATACTTTATTATTTACCTGCAATCTGGAATAGATCTTGAATTCTTTGAGTTTTTTCTTATATGTGGCTGTGAGTTTCCAAACTAACATTTCCAATTTTTCTCCCACCCTTCTAACCTAAAATCACTGAATTTAAAATTGGGCTTTTCCCGAAGCTCTGCAAGCTAAAGCTGGACATCATTGAAATCACAACAGCTTTTATATAGACAACCTTTATGGTATTTAAACTACAAACAAGAAAATCTATCAGATTGCACCTGCCTGCCCCACTCCAACTGAAGACACTGAGAGCCTAAGATTTATAAATCTTCTCAACTGGCTGCTCTCAGACTCAGAAACTAATTTATAGATTGCTCTAAACTTTAACCTTGCTTTTTCTTTTTTTCCATATAAACATCTTTTATTAAACAGTTGTATGCTTACACCATATAGAGGCCTAACATTAAAGAGATCACCCTTAACACCACCCCTTGAAATAAAACACGACTATTTACCTAAACTGACCTGGTCTCAGGACTAAGAGACTGATTCATTAAGTTATGAGACAATGTACTTAAATCTGTTCTTATCTCCCGGTTCTAATCTGGTTTTCTTCCTCTTTGCCAACCACTTATCTCACAGCCATATCTCTCCAAAGCTACCAACCTGGCACATAATACATGAGACTTTCTGAAAGCAAAGTTTCAAAGGGGGGAACTGAATGAACCAGCCTATCTCCCCAATATATGAAAGACCTTTGAGCTAAAGATAATTAGGATGCAGGAGAGCTCTCTGCCTTCCCTCTGTCTGACTAAAAGCAGAACACAGAATTACAAAGACAAAAGGTCTATCTTCTTCCCATTTCCTACCTAAAAACAAGGCACGCATTCTCCTTTACAACTCATATCACCTCAGAGATGGTGGCAGAGAAATCTGTGAGTAGAGTTTACCCCAGGAGTTTCCCCATAAATTCACCTTCCCATATTCTCCTGCCCTTGGAAGCCTGGAACTGCTTTCCTTTACCCTAACACTTTTCTAAAAGTATTGTTCTTTGTTGAAGACAGCATGCTAAGCCACTGCTTATTTTTCTCCCTTGCGATGTGCACTGCATGCATTAAGAAACTTGCTTGTTCTTCTCTTGTTCATCTGTCTTTTTTCACAGGTGTCTGTCCCAATTATGAACTTACAAGATTTGAAGGAAAATTTATTTTTTCTCCCCTTCAATCCTTACGTATCTCTTGATTATGACAGTTTCTCAGACTTCACTCATTTTTATGACCTTGACAGTTTGGAGAAGTGCTGATCAGGTATTTTCTAGAATGTTTCTCAATAGGGATTTGCTGATGCTTTATTCATGAGTAGACTGGGTTTATGGGTTTTTAGGGGAAGACCACAGAGGTAAAACGCCAATTCATGACATCATACTACCATGCTATCCACACAACTTAATCACTGTTGATGTTGGCCTTGATCATCTAGCTGAGGTAGTGTTTGTCAGGTTTCTCCACTGTAAAGTTACTCTCTTCCTCCTTTTCCATATTGCAGTTTGAGGAAGGAATTTACTATGTGCTGTCCACAGTTAAGAATCAGGGAGTCTGATATACCACTTTGAGGGGAAGGGTCAACATAAATTATTTGGAATTGTTCTGCATGGGAGATTTGTCTTTTCTCCCCATGTATTTATTTAATCATTTATTTATATCAGTATCAACAATTATAATCCAATATTCCATTGTTCAGAGTTCCCTCTTTGGACATTGGAAGTTCCTTCCATTGGCTCTTATGTCTGTCTAACAGACAGCAGTTTCCCTCTTACCTACTGTTTCACTGTTCAGGGTTTCAGTTACCCATGGTCAACAATAGTATGAAAATAGATGACTATGGTACAATAAGATATTTTGAGAGAGAGAGACCACATTCACATAACTCTTATTATAGTATATTGTTATAATTGTTCTATTTTATTATGAGTTATTGTTAATCTCTTGTTGTGCCTAATATATAAATTAAACTTTATCACAGGTATGTATGTATGCACAGGAAAAAAATTTTTATGTACAGCGTTTGTTATTATCCATGATTACACGCACCCAGTGCAGGTGTTGAAACATAGCTTCTGTGGATAAGCGGGAACTATTGTATCTCCATCAAAGTGGGCTTATTAGTTAGTAGTTCCAATACTACAAGATGCTCTAGGCTCATCTTGTATATTTCCTGCCCCTTTCCTAAAATTAGCCATTTCTCCTAAGAACTCTGTTAATTTATTATTAGAGAATGACATTAGAAGCCAAATTCTGAGCTCTAGATGTGCTCATTAATACTAGTACATCTAGGCTCTCTCAGCTGACAGCAAGAAAATATATGTATATATTAAGCAAAATATATAAATATAGATATAAATATATCTATGTGTAAGTGTAACCATCCACATCTGTATTAAGCTAAACATGAGTTCATACTGATGTCTCCAACTCTAATACATTACCAAGAGCATTTTTTTTTAGAGTGAGAGCTGGGGTCTCACTATGTTGCCCAGGCTGGCCTGAAACTCCTGGGCTCAAGGTATCCTCCTACCTCGGCCTCCCAAAGTGCTGGGATTATAGGTGTTAGCCAACACAACCAGCCTGGAAGCATTATTTGTAATAGCAAAAACAAACAAAGATAGACAGACATGTCCATCCAGAGGACATTAAACACATTGTGACAGATCTGTCCATTGGAACATTACTCAGTCAATTTTTAATGATTCCACTCTACATGTACTAATACAAAAAATTACATATTAGATTATATATATGCACATAAAAACAATTTCTGGAAGGAAAGAATATGAAAGATTAACAGTGGATAACTTTGAGAAATGAAACAATAGATAACTTCAAGAAATTAAAGTGAAAACAAATCGTTGCCTTGTTTTTACATCAATATTTTTACATCAGTAAAACAACTTGGTTTTACATCAGTATTTTTCAAAGTGTGGTAAAGGGGCTAGCTACATCTGAATCACCAGGTACTTATCAACAATGCATTTTCCTCCTAAAGTTAGTGAACGGTTGCTGAAGGACAGCAGTTGGGCAAGCTCTCATGAGATGGACATGCAGAATGGACTAAGGAACTATGTCTCCTAGTCAGACATTTTGAGTAACATTAGGAGAAATGAAAATGGGGTCACAGCATGCATTGTCAATGTGGTGATATCCTCAAGGAGACAAGAAAAAAGATCTTCGATATTACAATGGCTTACGGTCCTTCAAAGGGTCACAGTGCATAAAATGTCTAAAAAGTTTCCTTAGGAGAGTGATAATAAAGATTGAGAAACAATGGATCAGACAGAACAGGTAATTGCACTTTTCACTTTACACCTTGTTTTCTATAAGCATGTGTCTATTTTTACATTTATTTAAAAAATTGATTCATGGCCAGGTAGCGTGGCTCATGCCTATATAATCCTAGCACTTTGGGAGACCGAGGTGGGTAGATCACCTGAGGTTGGGAATTCAAGACCAGCCTGACCAACATGGCGAAACCCTGTCTAGACTAATAATACAAAATTAGCCGGGTGTGGTGGTGCATGTCTGTAATCCCAGTTACTGGGGAGGCTGAGGCAGGAGAGTTGCTTGAACCTGGGAGGCCAAGGTTGCAGTGAGCCAAGATTGCACCAATCCAGCCTGGGCAACAAAAGCGAAATTCCATCTCAAAAAAAAAAAAAAAAAAAAAAAGTGATTCACATATATAATGGAAGTATTAGGTAATAGTGAAATTCTGACTAGGAGACATAGCTCCTTAGCCCATGCTGTATGTCCATCTCATGGGGGGTGCGGAGGGGCAGGGCTGCCCAACTGCTGTCCTTCAGCAACCCATTCACTAATTCTAGGAGAAAAATGCATCATTGATAAGTATCTGGTGTTTCAGATGTAGCTGGCCCCTGTACCACACTTTGAAAAATACTGATGTAAAACCAAGTTTGCACTTGAAAACAAGGCAACCATTTAACTCCAAACAGCTTTCTACTGGCTGATCTCATATGCGTCCAAGATTGTCAATGATTCCGTTTTTCTAGACCGATATGGTCATTGTGGTAGGTAATAGTTTCATACTGTTTTGTCAAAATAATGCTCTAGTTACTTCCTGGCCTAGAAGCCAAGGGAATACTGGATGCATCTTTTAATTACTAACTTACTATAAGAATAAGCTTGACTAGATTTCCATCTGAATCTTAAGTATCATCTCAATAATCTTAAGGAAAACAATACTAACTCTAAAGATAAAAGGAGGTGTAAAATTGCTTTAAAGCCAATTACCTCCCCACAGAAAATCCATTTTAAATACTGTTAGCCCCAGAATTGCCCATTACTTCGCTGGTGGTGGTGGTGGTTGTTTTGGTCTTACGTTAGTATATTCTTATTATTAAAAGCCATCTCTCTTCAAAATTTCATCTACTTGAAAGTGACATGGCACTACTATACTGAACAGTTTAGTGGACATGTGTTGTATGTGTCTGCCCAGTCTGCGTCCTCCTGGTAGTGGCACCCCATTCTGTTTTGGACAACTATGCCAATCTTTGCAGAGGCTGCCAATTAAAGTATCCTGCCCTCCCGTGGCCAAGGTATTTGAATACATGAGATTGGCCAAACTAGGCCAGTCAGACACTCTTCCTGGAATTCACATGCCTAGCACCATCTCCAGACCAGGAACTCCTCACCAGCAAGGGCAAAGTCTTATTCAGCTCCATCTCTCTGATGCCTAGCACAGTGCCTGGCTATGAATATTCAATGCATGTGGGCTGAATGAATTACACAGAAAATCATGCACCTTAAACAAATGCTGAACTAAGTCTATCATTTTCCCACTGAATTCCGGAGGGGGAGCAAATTGTATGATGTTTTGAAAGGGAAATATCCACTTTAGTAGCTAGGAAATATGCCTCGGAAATAGTATCCAAAGTTGCCACTTCTCCGTGCATTAAATATGTCAATCAGTCCAATAAAATAAAGCCCCAAAAAAGACAAAAGGAGAATTACCTCATTACCTCAACATCTGCTTGAACATAAGCAATCACACACTGGCTAATTTTTTTTAAAGGGACATAATATAACTTTCTAGAAAGACATAATATAGCTAATTATACCATTCACTAGGAGGGAACATAAAATGTTTTGAAGTAATTCAGAAGTGGGTGTGATTTATAAGACATAGAGCTTAGGGAATGGTAAGTATAAATTAGAGATTGTTCATATTATGACAGACTCCGTCATTACATTTCACAACTTTTGTCAAAAGCAACCTTATTCACCACACCACTAAAGGCTTCACATTAGGGAAGGCTGCTGTCAGCTTTGTGGTTTAGATTAGACAGGAATCTTCTTTCTGAATACTCTCCTGGAGAATTGGTTCAAATTTTAGACTTAAAACTCACTAAGGCAGGGGAAATGAAGAGAGATTGTTTCATGGGTACAAACATACAGTTAGACACAAGGAATAAGTCTGAACACTTGATAGCAAAGTAGGGTGACTACAGTTAACAAAGATGCAGTGTGTATTTCCAAAGAGTTAGAAGAGAGGACTTGAAATGTTTGCAACTCAAAGAAATGATAAATACTGGAGGTAATGGATACCCTAAATACCCTGACTTGATCATTATGCATTCCAAGCATGTAACAAAATATCCCATATATTCTATAAATACGTACAAGTATCATGTATCAGTTTAAAAAAACTAAGGAAGGACCCATACGATGAAACCTAAGTGGCCAATGAGCATGTAAAAAGATATCAAACCTCACTAATAACCAGAGCAATGCAAATTTTAAAAGGTACCATTTTGCTCCTTAGATTGGCAAAAATCAAAAACTTGTCACGCTACCAAATTAATAAAGATGCTATTAGCCAGAGTTGACCAGTGTAGGGGGAAATGGGTACTGCTGAAGGGTATATTTGAACTGGTATAATCATTTTTGGGGGTACTTGTGTAATGTCTATCAAAACTATATGTCCATGCTCTCTAATCCAACAATTCCATTTCTAAGAATCTATCCTATAAAAAAAGTAATTGTACATTTATTCATATGATTATTTGATTAGTAACCGTCTTCCCTTCTAGACAATTAATTTGGTAACAAGGACTGTCTAGTTCACAATTTACACCCCATATTACCTTTGATATGCACTTAATCAAGGAAATAGATCCTCTAAAAATACCAATGCCATGGATTTGTTTTCCAGTACAATGCAACAGGAGAAAAAGCTAGAAATTTAGAAATTCTTTTTCTTGGGCCTCAAACCCAACACAGGAATGGAGAATGTGTTCGGAAATCAAATAGAAACAACTTTCAGATTATCTACATTGTTAAGCTACCCTTGAATTACATACAAAATGAAAAGACACATTTTTTATTATTTGAAAACTGACCACCCATAAGAAGATCTGATATTCACTGACAGATATTACCTATGACGAAAGCTCCACAAATCTAGAATATGAATCAAATTTTAATGTTATGGGTTGGGGGGAAGGTGTTATTAAATATAAAATACCAGTAGAATCCGGTCCCTCACTAAAACACCTGAGAAATTTCAAATAAAGGAATTCTGTCCACCCACTAAATTCACTGATGCTTGTGACTCTATGACCTCAGGCTAATCTAGGATGCCAGGTGAAGGTGCTGGGAGGGCAAAAGAGACTAATATTTATCCAGCACTTTCTTGATGCTGGATATTACAGAGGAATGTTATGTCCATTTCAGAGGTTAAATAATTTCCCCCAAGGTCACACGGTAAACAGTAATGTTGACATTTGTTTGCCAGAGTGTGGCTTCAGAGGAATCCAGGTGCGCGTCCCAACGGTGTTTGAAGGAAGAACAGGTAAGAGTACTGGAGGAGATCTCAGGAAGTTCTCCAGTCTCGCCCTCGCCTTTAGTCAGGTCAGCCTTGATTAACCAGAAGACAAGTTCACAAAGCTGATGAACGGAACCAAAAGAAGTGAAAGAACTGGAACTAAACACCAGGTTTTGCCACAGAGAGGCTTCCATTACACGGTCATGTCAGCAAGTCATTCAGAAAAGTACATGTTCCTACACAGTTTTACTTCTTTTAAATCTGTATGGTTTCTCTCTTTCTTGACCCACATTCGCAGACCACCCTTTGGTCAGGGCAATAATTGTTTCAATGTGTTAGGTTAACATTTGGTGGTTGATCTGATTTGGTTCAGAAGTGTGGTAACTGATGAAAAAAAAAAAAAAAAAAAAAGATTGGCTGAAGCAGCTCTTTATTAAAGAATAATCCCCAGTTACCAAGCAGTACAGAAATGTGTATACATGGCCTGGCTCTCCCGCGCCCAGCGCCAACCCCGTTAATTCTGGAAGCGCAACACTGGCAGCATGTTGACCTTGCTGACTAATAAACTGCTAAAATTGAGAAGCGATAAAAACAAAAATTATGGCCTGAAAATTCCAGCTGGGTAAGGAAAGAGGAACTAGACCGAACCCAAAGAAAGAGCTGGGAAGGGTGTGAAACAGCGCTACAGGCCACTCGGCGCCAACAAATGTGTAAGGGTGGGGCCAAGATAGCTGGGCCGCCCAAAGCTGCCAAAATACCCTGCCCCACCCGCTTCTCCCACAAGGAGGGTGGCACTGTGCAACCTCGTCCGCGCTGAATCCTCGCCCCTTCCCCCAGGCCCCATCGCCAGCAAAACGCTACCGGCGGGCAGCGCGTCTCACGCCGCGGGGCCTGACTCGCTCGGACACTCCGCGTTATCCTCGGCCTGGGGCTTTCCCAGGCTCGCGGGCCACGGAGGACGCTTCGCCGCGCGTGACGGAGCTACCGCGTTGACCACGACGGCCGCCACGTCTCCGGCGCGGCTTCCACCTGCCCTGGCCCCAGCGCCCTGGAGCCGTCCCCGCCCACGGGCCGCGGCTGCCCACACCTGGCGCCCGCGTGCCGCCTACCTTGCTCCTTCAGACTGGTGATGAGCTGCAGCTGCTTCTCCTCGTCCGAGCTGTTCATTTTGGCGGGTGGGGCCGGGAATAAAAGGGAGAGAGGGAGCGGCGAGGAGCACACGGGAGGAGGGGGAAGAAAAAGCAAGATGCCGGTGGCGTGCGGCCCCACTACCCGGAAGTTGGATCCGCTCCTGCTCCTCCTCCTCCTGGCGCGGAGCGCGCGAGTGAGATCATCCCCACGCACCTACTCTGCGGCTGAGGCCGCTTCACCTGCAGGCGGGGCGGGGCGGGCTCGGCAGCCCTGGGCAGGGAGTGGAAGGGCGGGGGCGGGGCGGCAGCCGGGATCCCAGCCTGCGGTGGCTGGCGCCGCAGGGCGCGCTGGTGGGAGGGCTGCGGCCCTGCGTGGGGTCGCCTCTGACTCGCTCCGCACCCTTTTCTCCGCCTCCACCCTTGGGCTCAAGGACGCGCGTTCAAAGAAAACGGGCCGTGGGTTCGCAGCGTGTGTGGGAACTCCACTTTGGACGCTGCCCGGGGGTTGCTCCCCACGAACTGCAGATGTGAACCGGGACTCAATGGGCTATGGACGCCTAGGCTGCTTCTCCAGTTCTACTGCGGTGGACTCGGGGTCGGGGTTGCAAAACCTAGCTGCCCTCAGGGGCGGGCCCAGGGTCGTACATTTGGCACCTTGAAAAGCAGACAAGGACCGAAACAGGCTGCCCAGTTACTTAAATGACCATGCCGTGAGTGAAGGAGGGCCCCGGCTACCTTTCCCCCATCGCACCAGGTTTGCCAGGTGCTCAGAACCGGACCCTGCCGCACGTGGATGGTGGGGCCTGGAGGCCCGTTGCAGATCATCTGGTTGGTGGCGGCATGACCTTCCAATTGGAGAGGGTGCCACTGAGGTGAATGCCGAAGGTCACGCAGCCCCCGGGCAGCAGAGGCTGGCAGTTAAGCCAAGCATTTGTCCCAATTCACTGCCCTCTGAGCTATGTGAACTCATGTCTGGGTTAGACCATGCCCAGCAGAGAAGTGGCAGGCCTGCATTGTTTCAAAGGCGCCTCCCCTCAACCCCTAGTTAATGGCTAACCTTTGGTCAAGTCTCCTGCATCTTTGAACTTCATTTGAAGAATGGGAAGAATAGTGATACCTACTCTCCAGGAAGAGTTGTAAGGATTTAATAGAGAGAGGAAGATTAACAAAATACCAAGTCCGGAATTTATAATGCAGTAGTTTTGTTTTTTTAAGATTACGGGTGTGAGAAAGGGGCTGTGGTTGCTAACTATAAGCTGAAGGATGCAGTTCTTTTACACTCATCATTAAGCATGAGAAGTAAGTCCAAACTAAATTAGACTTACTGCACAGCTTGGTTTTTCTCACTACCTTTAAGCTCTTAGTTTGGGTACACCATCAGCACCGCGCTGCTTGTTCCTCAATTGATGTTTTATGGAAGTGCCCAGCTCCATTTATTGTGTTTGTTTCTTTCTCCCTGATAGTTATAGAGTCAGGTTGAGATATAGGTAAATCCTCTAACTAGTGTCTTTCTGATACTCATTACTACACGCTAACTCAAATTTTGAGGAAAAAAAAAAATGGTAGCACTGCTTTCCCTTTCTCTAAAATTGGCAATATAGTATGTTAGCACCGGCGGTCTAGAGGTAGAATGATTTAAAAGGGCAGCAGAGTATTTTTTAATACAGTGAATTAAAATGTTTAAACTTTAAAAATAATTTTGATATGGGATTTTATTATTCAGCGCTTTTCCTAGATTTGCATAAGATAATTCAAGATAGTTGCAGATAACTGCCATGAAGATCCCCAGGAGATAATGAAAGGGTCTTTGCCCTAGTATTACATCTTAGTTCTCAGAGTTGAAAGAAGGCCCAGGAAACTTGAGACGATTCAGACTCAACTACATGAAAATATGATTATGTGCTGCCCCCAGGTATTTTATGGAAAGATAATTCCCTTCCAGAAAAAAAAAAAAGTCCGGGAGATTTGGGTGAAAAATAATGGACAGTTAGCTTTTGTCCAGCAGTCAGGAAACCTGTTAAACCTGACGAGTCATCCTGACTCATTCTCTCACACTCTACCAAATATAAGCAGAGTGTCCATTAAATATTTGGCTTAGTTCACAAATTCCAAATAAAAAAGGCTGATTTGTCTACTCTAATTATACGGTAGTTAGATAGTATATCTGGAGTTTAAGAATGAGTTAATTATACAATCTATAATCAAACTAAGTGTTTTGGTTCCACGCTAAATCTGCAGCCTTTTGCAACGAATCCTATTTATCCTCTTTAAAACTAGAAAAGGTTCCTAAGCCGAGATCCTGCCACTGCACTGCAGCCTGAGTGACAGAGCAAGACTCCACCTCAAAAAAAAAAAAAAAAAAAAAAAAAAAAAAAAAACTTCCTGAAATACAATATTGAATTCACTTGAGGGCACCGTATGAATTATTAGGATGGCTATTAGAGTCCTTATTGGGATTCAGATCTCCCATTACACTATGGTTTATTTATATGATATGAATATTGATGGAAAGGATAGAAGAAATTAGTTTTTGTTCTGTTTAATAATATGCATAGAGATTTATGTTGCAGGCATCACTTTGAAGTTATTATTGACCTCCAAATAACATGTCATTTAAAATCCTTAAAAATGTGTGTGTTTACACACACACACACACACACACACACACACACACATATACAAATATGTATGTAGAGAGAAATGAGAGACTTTTAAAAAATGAATTGGAAGGATATGTACCAAACTCAGGATAATGGCTGCCTCTAAGAATAGAAAGTAGGGGAACAGGTCCAAGGTGTGGGGGTTGGAGTGTGAAAGTACAGTGGTCCAGAAGGATTTTCTCTTTAATCTTTCATTTTTCAGGTAATTAAAGTAAAATTACATATGTCATCTTTTGAGGTATACAGATAAATAAGGTTTAAATACAATGGGGGAAAAAAGGTTCACTCTCTTTGATCCAATAATTCTGTATTAGGGAATCTATACTAAAAGGCTTATGTACAGAGCTACTTAAGGTAATGTTAATTATGATATGAAAATGGCAACACTGGAATATTATTTGGCAATAAAAAGAAATAAAGTATTGATCTATAGTACAACACAGATGAAATTTGAAAACATTATACTCAGTGAAAAGTAGATAAGCAAAGCCCAGATATTATATGATTGCATTTGCATAAAATGATCACAACAGGCAAATCCATAGAAGCAGAAGGTTGATTAGTGAGTATCTACTGAGGCAGGGTGAAAGTAGGGGAGGGCTGGGAGAAAATAAGGAGTGGCTGCTGGTAGGTGTGTGGTTAATTGTTGGGGTAATAAAAAATTTCTAAAATTAATTGTAATGGTTGCACAATTCTCTGAATATACTCAAAACTATAGAATTATACATTTTAAGTGTACTCTTTAAATGGGAGAGCTTTATCACATGTGAATTATAGCTCAATAAATCTGTTATTTTAAAAAATAGATTTTTAAGGGGAAGAAAATTTTTACCTTAATATACTACTTAGATAAGTTTATTAAATATATAAATCTCTTCTACAAATATTCTTAATGTTCAAGTATTTGTATATGTGTTTGTTCTACTTTTTATTAATTATTACTTCATTATGCTTTAGCTTATACCAATCTAATCTGCATATTTATTCCATGTCATTCCTTTATATCAATGAATATACTTAGCCATTCTCAAATTATTATATATTTGAGTCATTACTAGAATTTGTATTTATAAATAATGTAACATTAATGCAAGGACCATGCAGAGGCATATCATAGTTGAACTGCTAAAAACTAAAGATAATATTCAGTTCTTAGAAGCAGCCAAATAAAAATACATATTACATACAGGAAAACAACAATAAAAGTGACGGCAATCCAAGAGCAGTGGTTCATGTCTAATCTCAGTACTTTGGGAGGTCGAGGTAGGAGGATTCCTTGACATCAGGAGTTCAATACCAGCCTGGCAACAAAGCCTTGTCTCTACACACAAAAAATGTTTTTAATTAGCCAGGCATGGTGGTACATGCCTGTAGCCCCAGCTACTCAGGAGGCTGAGGCAGGAGGATCACTTGAGTTCAGGAGTTAAAGGCGATAGTGAGTTATGATCACCCCAGTGCCCTCCAGCCTAAGGGACAGAACAAGACCCTGTCTCTTAAAAAAAAAAAAAAAGAAAGAAAGAAAACAAAAGAAAAAGAAAAAGTGACAGCACACTTACTATTTGTGCTGTAATCATTAAAATATATATATATATATATATATGTAGACTGGGCGCAGTGGCTCACGCCTGTAATCTCAGCACCTTGGGAGCCTGAGGCAGGCAGATCACCTGAAGTCAGGAGTTTAAGCCCAGCCTGACCAACATGGAGAAACCTCATTTCTACTAAAAATACAAAATTAGCCAGGAATGGTAGCATATGCCTGTAATCCCAGCTGCTCTGGGGGTTGAGGCAGGAGAATTGCTTAAACCTCGGAGGCAGAGGTTTTGGTGAGCCAAGATCATGCCACTGCACTCCAGCCTAGGCAACAAGAGTGAAACTCCATTTCAAAAAAAAATCATAAAAAACTTTACACTCAACAATGTAAAATTCACAACATCCAGCATCCAAACAAAAATTACAGTAAAAAAGCAGAAAAATATGACCCATAATAAGGAGAAAAATCAGCCAATAGAAACAGATCCAGAAATGACAGAGACAATGGAATTAGCAGACAAGGACCTTATAAGCACTATTATAAGTCTTATAAAGATGAATGACCAAAGGTGTGTCAAAGATATAAAGGGAAACATGAACATGATAAGAAGAAAAATAGGAGTTACAAAAAAGGACTTGAGAAACTATAGAAGATAACAAATACAATGTCAGAAGTGAAAACACACATACACAATAGATAGGATTTACAGCAATTTAGACAATGCTGAAGAAAAGGTTAAACAGCAATAGAAACCAAAATGAAACACAGGCAAAAAAGAATCACACCTGTAAGATATGAGCCAATTTAACACACACAAAAATTGATGGCTCAAAAAAGGGTACACTTTCTAAAGTGATTAAAAATAACTAAAAGATCCCAGATTTGATGAAAGATCAATTTAAAGATTCAGGAAATTCAGTGATGCAGGACAGTTCTCTCGGTGGCCTTGGATCAACCCAGTTTCCCTTACTTTCTCACTTGTAGTTCTCAGGAATAACTATAGTATTTGCTGGTAATACAACATCCTGAGATAGGGGAGGGACTGGCCAGAACAGCCTGGGCTCTGTTCCTTTCTTTCCTTGAAAGAAGATGTCTTTCAGCATCCTATATTAGCCCTGTCATGTAGCCCTGAGGTATGTAACACAGGACAGCCTGCCTTTTGGGTTCCCTCAGCTGCAGTGCAAGTGGGACATGCACAGTCAAGATGCTGTCCACCCCAGGTGGCTTCCCTGAGCCTTGGAGGACTGGCTAACAATAAATTCTAGTCTTCTGTTGTCGCTTGCTGCTTATCTATCATTAATAAACCAGCATCATGTAACTTGTGCATGGGTGTTTTATCTCAATATACTTAGATGAGTTGGTAAGCAGTGCATGTGAACCTGCTTCACAAGTGACTTGTCTCATACAAAGGTCTTCAATAAAATTAGTAAGCAATTTTTCGGCAGAAACCATGAAGACTCAGAAGGCAGTGGGATGAGGTATTTAAAGACCTGAGAGTAAAAAAGCTGTCAAACAAGAATTCTACTTCTGGAAAAACTGTCCTACAAAAATGAAGGTAAAATTAAGACATTCTCATATAAACAAAAGTTGAAGATCTTTACCACCAGACCTGCCCTACAAGAAATACTAGAGACTTCTTCAGATTTAAATAAAAAGGAACTAGACTGTAACTCAAAGCTATATGAAGAAATAAACATCTCCAGTAAAAGTAAATGCATAGGCAAATATAAAAGCCAGTATTATTCTTGTTTTGTAACTTTCCCTTTTATTTCCTATAGCATTTAAAAGACAGATGCATAAATATGATTATAAATCTATGTTACTGGGCATACAATGCATAAAGATGCAATTTGTTACAATAATAATATAACAGGAGGGATGGAGCTGTCTGGGAGCAGAGTTTTTGCAGGCTAAAGAAGTTAAGATGTTATTAATTCAAACTGGAATATTGTAAGTTTAGGATTTGAAATGCTACCCCATGGTAACCACATAGAAAATATCAACAAAATGCACAAAGGAAATCAGAAGGAAATCAAAATGATTAACTACCAAAAACATACACATTTTTTAAAAAGCTAAATACAAAATAAGGCAATAACAAAGCAAATGAGAAACAAAAAAGCTGTAAGACATATAGATAATACATAGGAAAATGGCAGAAGTAAGTAATTTCTTATTAAATATAACTTTAAATGAAGATAGCTTAAACTCTCCAATCAAAAGGCAAAGATTGGCAGGATACAAAAAAATTATCTAACTATATTCCGTCTACAAAAGATTTATTTTAGATCCAAAGACAACAATAGATTTAAAGCAAAATGGTGAGAAAAAATTTCATTTAGTAACCAAAAGAGAATTGGGGTGGTTATATTACTATCAGACAAAATAGAGTTTAAGTCAAAAACTGTTACAAGAAACAAAAGAAGGCACTATATATTCACAAAAGGTTTGATTCAGCAAAAATATATAATTATTACAAACATATATACAGGCTGGGCATGGTGGCTTATGCCTGTATTCCCAGCAATTTGGGAGGTGGAGGTGGGTGGATCTCTTGAGGTCAGGAGTTTGAGAATAGCGTGGCCAACATGGTGAAACCCCATCTCTACTAAAATTATATATATATATATATATATATATATATATATATATATATATATATATGAGGTATTTTTAATATATAAAAGAGGTTCCTAAAATATATGAAGCAAACATTAATAGCATTGAAGGGAGCTACAGATAGTCCTACAAAAATGTTGGAGACTATAATATCTTACTTTCAATAACGAATATAAAATATATAGAGAGGGTCGATAAGGACAGAGAGGACTTAAACAGCTATAAACCAAGTAGACATAGCAAACATATATAAAACCCTCCACCTGACAAAAGTACAATTTACATGTTTCTGAAATTCACAGATATTATACTGGGCCACAAATTTAGCCTCAATAAATTCAAAAAGATTGAAATCATACAACTCATACAAAGTATCTTATTCTGTGACAATGGGATGATATTAGAAATCAGTAGTAGAAGGAAATCTAGAAAAATTCACAAATACGTAGATGTTAAACAACATACTCTTCAGCAACCAAAGGTTCAAAGAAGAGATCACAAGAAAAAACAACATTTAGAAATAAAACCAAAAATACAACATACCAAAACTTATGGGATACAGTGGAGACAGTGCTCAGAGTGAAATTTATAGTTCTAATTACTATATTATAAAGAAGATACAAAATCAATAAGGTAATTGTCCACCTTGAGAAAACAGACAAGCAAAATAAACCCAAAGTTAGCAGAAGAAATAAAATAATCAAGATTAGAGTGGAGATAAATAAAATAACAGGCCAGGAGCCATGGCTCACACCTGTAATCCCAGCACTTTGGGAGGAGGAGGTAGGTGGATCACGAGGTCAGGAGATCGAGACCATCTTGCCGATGGTGAAACCCCATCTCTACTAAAATACAAAAAACTAGCCAGGCATGGTGGGACATGCCTATCGTACCAGCTACTTGGGAGGCTGAGGCAGGGAAATCACTTGAACCCGGGAGGTGGAGGTTGCAGTGAGCCAAGATTGTGCCACTGCACTCCACCCTGGCAACAGAGCAAGATTCAGTCTCAAAATAAAAATAAAATCACAGACAATAGAAAAATAATAAAATTAATAAAGTAATTTCTTTGAAAATATAAACAAAATTGACGAACCTTTCCCTAAATTAACAAAAAAAAAAAAAAGAAATATGAAAATCAGGTATTAAAATGGGTACATAAATACCAATGATTCAGAAATAAAAAGGATTCTAAGAGAATTATAAGAACAATTATATGTCAACAAATAATCTAGAATAAATGAACAAATTCTCAGAAACATACAAGTCATCTAAACTAAGAAAGATAAAATTTCAGGAGAACTACAATTAAAGAGTAAATCAGAAAGTTAAAAAAACAAAGAAAGAAAGAAACTCTTCAATGAAAATAAGTTCAGGACCAGATGTCTTCCCTGGTGAATTCTATCAAACATTTAAAGAAGAATTAACCCCAGTCTTCCACAAACTTTTCTAAAATATAAAAAAGGAAGACCAGGTGAGGTGGCTCACACCTGTAATCCCAGCATTTAGGGAGGCTGAGGCGGGCAGATCTTGAGGCCAGGTGTTTGAGACTAGCCTGGCCAACATGGTGAAACCCCATCTCTACTAAAAATACAAAAATTAGCCAGGGGTGGTGGTGTGTGCCTGTAATTCCAGCTACTTGGGAGGCTGAGGCAGGAGAATTGCTTGAACCTAGGAGGCAGAGGTTGCAGTGAGCTGAGATTGTGCCACTGCACTTCAGCCTAGGCAACAGAGCAAGACTCTGTCTCAAAAAAAAAAAAAAAAAAAAAAAAGGAGAGAACACTTCCTAACTCATTCTATGAGGCCAGCATTTCTGTGATTCCAAAGGCAGATAAAGATATCACAAGAAAGAAATATATATATATACCAATTTCTCTTATAAATATGGTTGCAAAAATCCTCAACAAAATACTAACCAACCAAATCCAACAGCACATTAAAAGGATTATACACCATGATCAGGTAGTATTTATCCCAGCAATGCAAAAGTGGTTCAACGTAAGAAAATCAATCAATGTAACATACCGAATTAATAGGAAAAAAAAAACCACATGATCATCTCAACTGACACAGAAAAGGCACTTGACAAAAGTCAGCATCGTTTCACAATAAAAACTCTCAGAAAACCAGGAGTAGATTAAATGTCCTCATCATGATAGAGGGCATTTGTAAAGAAGCCAGAGCTAAAATCATGGTCAATGATGAAAGACTGAAAGCTTTCCCCCGGAAACTAGGAATGAAACAAGAATACCTGCCTTCATCACTGCTATTCAACAGTGTGCTGCAAGTTCTAGCCAACAATTAGATAAGAAAAAGAAAAGGCATCCAAGTTGGAAAAGAAGTAAAGCTATCTTTATTCACATATGACATAAAGCTATATATAGAAAATTCCCAAAGAATCTACAAGAAAGCTACTAGAGCCAATAGATCAATTCAGCAGTTTTAGCTGAATTTAGCTATTAAGTTTAGGTCTTTGGTCCATTTTTAGTTAGTTTTAGTTGGGCCTTTTCTACCTTATAACAAGAGTCTAACTTCATTCTTTTGCAGGTAGATATCCACTTTTCCCAACACCACTTGTTAAATGGCTGTCCTTTCCCCATTGAATGGTCTTGGTACCCTTGTTGAAAATCAACTGATGATATATATGAGGATTTATTTTGGGGCTCTCTATTTTATTCCATTAGTGAATATGTCTGTCCTTATGCCAGTAACATACTGTTTTAATTACTGTAGCTACAGATACTTAGCAAAATCAACACACAAAAATCAGCTGGTTGTGTTCACCAGCAATGAACAATCCAGAAAGGAAATTAAGAAGGAAATTCCATTTATAACAGCATCTTTAAAAATTGAATATTTAGAAATAAATCTAACCAAATAAATGAAAGACTTGTGTATTAGTGCATTGTCATACTGCCATAAAGAACTTATAATTTATAAAGGAAAGAGGTTTAATTGATTCCCAGTCCAGCATGGCTTGGGAAGCCTCAGGAAACGTACAATCATGGCAGAAGGTAAAGGGGAAGCAAGGCATGTCTACTCACGGTGGCAGGAGAGAGAGGGGAGGTGAGAGAACTGCCAAATGCTTTTAAACCATCAGATCTGGTGATAACTCACTATCATAAGAACAGTATAGTGGCAACTGCCCTCATGATTCAATTACCTCCATCTGGTCTCTCCCTTGATACATGGAGATTATGGGGATTACAATTCAAGATGAGGTTTGGATGGGGACACAAAGCCTAACCATAACAACTTGCATGCTAAGAACTATAAAACGCTGTTGAAAGAGATTAAGGAAGACCTAAGTGAATGGAAAGATATTCTGTGTTCATGTACTTAACACTGTCAGTAATACCCAAATCTACAGACCCAAAGCAATTTTTATCAAAATTCTAACAGCATTTTTTGCAGCAATAAAAAGCCAATTTTCAAATTGATATGGAATTTCAAGGGTCCCTAATAACAAAAACAATCTCTAAAAAAAGGATAAAGTTGGAAGACTCACACTTCTTGACTTTGAAACTCACTACAAAGCTACAGTAACTAAAACTGTATGGTACTGGCATAAGGACAGACATATTGACTAAGATTGACTATATTTGTTTGGGTCAACTTTGGGGATATTGAATAAAATATACTATTGAATAAAATAGCCCCAAAATAAATCCTCATATATATCATCAGTTGATTTTCAGCAAGGGTACCAAGACCATTCAATGGGGAAAGGACAGCCATTAAGAGTTATTGTTTAATGGACACAGGATTTATGTTGGAGATGATGAAAAGTTTTGAGTATAGATAGTGGTATGATTATACAACATTGTTAATATATTTAAGGCCACTGAACTCTATACTTAGAAATGGTTAAAATGATAAATTCTACACTTAGAAACTGTTAAAATGATAAATATTATGGATATTTTACCACAATAATAAAATCCTCTAGAAAATATTGGCAATGAACCCAGCAATAAATAAAAAGGATGAACCGAGCATGGTGGTAATGTGCCTGTAATCCCAGAACTTTGGGAGGCTGAAACAGGCAGATCACTTGAGGGCAGTTCAAGACCAGCCTGGGCAACATGGCGAAACCCTGTCTCTACCAAAAAAAATAATAATAATACAAAAATTAGCTGGGTGTGGTGGTGCAAGCCTGGAGTCCCAGCTACTTGGGAGGCCGAGGTGGGAAGATCACTTGAGCATGGGAGGCAGAGGCTGTAGTCAGCTGAGATCCCACCATTGCACTCCAGCCTGGGCAACAGAGGCAGACTCTGTCAAGAAAAGAAAGAAAAAGAGGAGAGGGGAGGGGAGGGGGGAGGGGAGGGGGAGGAGAGGAGAGGGGAGGGGAAGGGGAGGTAGAAGGAGGGGGAGAGAAGAGAGGAGAGTGTTATATCAAAACTAAGTCAAATGACATATCAAAACCAAGTGCAAAAAGGAATGCAACACAGGGTCAACAATTCAAAAATCAATCAGTAAAATTCACCATACTAAAAAACTAAATATCAAAACCCATATCACCTCAATAGATGCAGAAAAGGCACTGAACATTCGTTTACAATTTTTTTAATTCACAAGCTGGGAATATATGGGAAATTCTCTAACATTATAAAGGTCATTTGCAAAAAAATCTATAACTAACATAATACTTAATGATGTGAGACTGAATTCTTTTACCCATAAGATCAAGAATGAAGAAGGATGTCCTTCCATTCCTATTCAACAATGTAGCAGAAGTCATAGCCAATATAATAAGGGAAGAAAAATAAGTAAAAGGCATATAAATTAGAAAGAAAGAAAGAAAACCATTTCTATTCATAGATGGTATAATTTCCTACATGGAAAATACCAAAGAATTTCTTTAAATGCTTCTAGAACTAATACTTGAGTTTAGTGAGGTTATAGGATACAAGGTCAATAAGCCCTTGAAGAGATGCTCAACATCATTAGTCATTAGACAAATGCAAAAGTCAACTGTATTCCCATAACCAGGAATAAACAGTTAGAATATGCCCTTAAAAATTAATACCATTTACAATAGCACTAAAGGTACTGAAGGATTTAGGTGTAAATTAGCAAAATACTGTATGTGAAAGATCTGGATGCCAAAAAGTATAAAATGCTGATTAAAAAAATCAAAGATTATCTTAAAAAATGAAGAGATATATTATGTTCACGAATTAGAAAACTCAATATTGCTAAAATGTCAGTTCTCCCGAATTTAAACTACAGATTCCATGCAGTCCAAATCCAAATTCAAGCAGGATTTTTTATCAACCAGCTGATCCTAAAATGTATTATAGAAAGGCAAAAATTAAAAAAAGCTAAACTAGCCAAAACAATTCTGAATAAGAACAAAGTTGGAGGACTCACACTATCTGATTTTCGAGACTAGCTATAAAGCTACAATAATTAAGACAATGTAGTATTGGCAAAAGAAAGATGCATTAACCATCCCCAAAGTTGACCCACACAAATATAGTCAATCTTTTTTCTGCAAAGTAACAAAAGCAATTCAATGGGGAAAAAATATTTTCAAAACTTGGTGGTAGATTAACTGGACATCCATATTTTTTTTTTTTAAAAAAAAGAGCCTCAACACATGCCTCATAGAAAAATTAACTCAAAATGGATAACAGACCAAAATGTAAAACCTGAAACAGTAAAAATTTTAAAATGAAACATGAGAAAAATCTGTGTAACCTAAAGTTTGGCAATCAGTTTTTAAATATGATGCCAAAAGCATAATCAATAAAATAAAATAATTGATAAATCAGATTTTATGAAAGATAAAAGAGATTTAAAATACTTGCATTGATGAGGAAAAATATTTACAAATCACACACTTAATATTCTGTATCCTCAATATTTAAAGACCTCGAAATTTTTTTTTTTTTTTTTTTTTTGAGATGGAGTTTCGCTCTTGTTACCCAGGCTGGAGTGCAATGGCGCGATCTCGGCTCACCGCAACCTCCGCCTCCTGGGTTCAGGCAATTCTCCTGCCTCAGCCTCCTGAGTAGCTGGGATTACAGGCATGCGCCACCATGCCCAGCTAATTTTTTGTATTTTTAGTAGAGAAGGGGTTTCACCATGTTGACCAGGTTGGTCTCGATCTCTCGACCTCGTGATCCACCCACCTCGGCCTCCCAAAGTGCTGGGATTACAGGCTTGAGCCACCGCGCCAGGCCCTCTAAAGAACTCTTAAAACTCCAACAATAAGAGCCAACGTAATGCCTTGTGCCTGTAATTCCAGCTTTTCGAAAGGCTGAGGCTGAAGAATTGTTTGAGCCTAGGAGTTTAAGCCTGCAGTGAGCCACTGCATTCCAGCTGAGGCAACAGAGGAAGACCCCATCTCTAAAAATTAAATAAAAAAATTTTAAAATAAATATTAAAATAAGTCAATAGTAAAAAAAAAATTGGTAAAATATATAAACAGATACTGTACCAAAAAAAGATTTTTTTTTTTTTTAATTTTTGAGACTGAGCCTTGCTCTGTGGCCCAGGCTGGAGTGCAGTGGTGCCATCTTGGCTCACTGCAACCTCTGCCTCCCTGGTTTAAGTGATTCTCCTGCCTCAGCCTCCCCAGTAGCTGGGACTACAGGTTCCCACCACCATGCCGAGCTAATTTTTGTATTTTTAGTAGAGACAGGGTTTCACTATGTTGGACAGGCTCATTGCAAACTCCTGACCTCAGGTGATCTGGCCGCCTCAGCCTCCCAAAGCACTGGGATTACAGGCATGAGCCACTGCGCCACTACACCAGGCCTAAAAAAATATTTTTAAATGGTAAATAAGCAGATGTAAAGATGCTCAACATTATTTGTCATTAGTGAAATGCAAATTAAAACAATGAGATAATACTTGATACATATTAGGATGGCTAAAATTAAAAAGGAACAATACCAAAGGCTAAGAAAGATGCAGAGCAACAGTAACTCTCTTTAACTGTTGGTAGCTATTTTAAGTGGTACAGCCACTTTGAAAGACAACTTAGCAGTTCCTTATAAAATTAGAAATACATTTGCCATACAACTTGGTGGTTCCATTCTTGGGGCTTACCCAGATGAATAGAAATCTTACGTTCACAGAAAAACCTATATGCAATTGTTTATAACAGCTTTATTAATAATAACCAATAACGGGAAAAAGCCAAGATGCCCCTCAGCAGGTGAATGAATAAACAAATATATATATATTTCATAAAATAGGATATATACAACAATAAAAAAGAATGAGCGACTGAGTGGATACAGTGCATATAGATCTTAAATGCATTCTGTTAAATTTAATGATCCAGACCCAAAAGGCTATATACAGTATGGTTCAACTTATGTGACATCATGAAAAGGCAAAACTATAAAAATAAGAAACAGATCATGGTTACCAGGGGTTGAGGAAGAAGGGAAGGGTTGACTATAAAAGGGCCACAAAGGGGAATTTTTAGGGTGATAGAATTATTCTATATGATACTGGAGTGTTGGATACATGACTGTATGTACTTCTCAAAATCCAAAGAGGTATATATCCCAAACAGGTATACAAAAATTAGCTTGGTGTGGTGGCAGGCGCCTGTAACCCCAGCTACTCAGGAAACTGAGGCAGGAGACTCGTTTGAACCCAGGAGGCGGAAGTTGAAGTGAGCTGAGATCACACCATTATACTCCAGCCTGGGCAACAGGGCAAGACTCCATCTCAAAAAAAAAAGAAAAGAAAAGAAAAAAATCTGTTTAGAGCCTGGTGTTTATAAAAAAGGGAGAATACTAAGCCTGCGAGTAAAAAACAGAATCATTTTTTAATAGAATGCATACACTTTAGGGAAAAGGCTTTATGATATGCTGTTTTAAACTGCTCAATTGACTTTTCATTACTTTTGTGTTATTTACTATGGTTTGAACAGTTTACACACCTAAAATATAAGTTGTAACAATGTTTAAAATGTTTTGTGTAACTTATTTCTAAAGCAAGGTCATATGCCTCTTGAGGATAAGGCCTGTTTTTTTAAGTGATTTCTTTTTATGACACTCAATACTCAGTCTAGCATTATGCCTATGTATGTCTTCGTTAATATATTTTCCCAACCTAAGTATACCTATTGAAATGCCAAAGGAAATTCAACAGAAAGTTGGGTTTTTCATGTGACTCCTCAAATTCAGTAGTTACCTATTTTTATTAAAATCTGTCTTCAATGCTGAAGAAAAACTAGATAAGTAAATAAATGATACTATTGAAAAATCAATATGTAGCATCAGGGAGTCCAATACTCTATTTCTGGAACATTTTTAAACGTGCAACATGTGTTTTCTTTTCTGTATTCCAATTTTTTCAGTGACAGGTATTGCTTCATATGAGGACAGCATATATATAGGCTTGCAGTTCAAGAGGGAAAGGAGGTTCACTGGTTTAATACTTTCACTCTTTGTCTTGAAGAGTTAAGACTGGGTCACCTTGGTTAGATGAATGTGCAACTTTCCAAAGCACTTATAATTTCCTCACAATTCTAGAGAAAAATTAGTGTGACTCTCATTGTCATAAGTATCTACCGCTAGCCCATCACATAAGTAGACATTTATAATCATTAGTATTTTAAAGATTATGTAGATGGAACACTATATTATTCTTTTCAAAGATTCACCAACATTGAGTTATTTGTTCCAAATCGTCTACTTAAATTTTTAAATTCCTTTTATTTAAAGAATCAACAGAACGATATTCTCAATTTTACATAAGAGGAAAATAAGATCCACAAAAACTAAACAATATATTCTCATTCACTTAGCTACTTAATGTCAGAACCAAAGTTTCATGGCCTATGCTACTCAGTTAATTTAGTTTTTGAGTGTGTATATTAGTAGAGGAAAGACATGAAGAAAGAGAAAGCAGGTAAGGAGAAAGAGAGGGAAAGCAAAAGTGTATTTCAAGTTTTCTGTAGCATAACTGCCATTTTTTCTTTGATATTTACAGGCCATTTTAACCAGGAATGGCAGTTCACCAGCTGCAAAACCAAGAGCCCCTTGTCTTTGAAGCCACTCTTCAAAAGTAGCACTTTCTGTGTAATCAGAGAAATGTCATAATCTGCTCCAACTTAATGTCTGTAGTGGATCTCAAGTTATTCCACAGCAAAGAATATATATTCCATGTTTCTGAAGCCTGAGGTTCTCCTTATCCTCCTTCTGTTCCCTTCTCTTCTAATACTGAAAGTCCCACACCAACATTTTTAACCATCTTTCAATAGTTACATTTGATAACCATTTAGTTTTTTCATCCGATTAGCTTCTGTAGAAGTGAACGTAAAGACCTACCTTTTTGTCATGAAAAGTATCCAATCTAGTGAAAAACAGACCCTAATACAGCTCTCAAGGGTACGGACCTCCATTATATTCATGACCAGTAGCACCTATGCAACACATCCTTTTTTTTGAGGCAGAGTCTCTCTCTGCTGCCCAGGTTGGAGTGCAGTGGTGCAATCTCGGCTCACTGCAATCTCTGCCTCCCAGGTTCAAATGATCTCCCGTGTCAGCCTCTTGAGTAGCTGGAACTACTGGCATACACCACCATGCCCAGGTAATTTTTGTATTTTTAGTAGAGACGGGGTTTCACCATAATGGTCAGGCTGCTCTGGAACTCCTGACCTCAGGTGATCCACCTATCTCAGCCTCCCAAAGTGGTGGCATGAGACACCACGCCCGGCCCTTTTTCTATTCTATTAACTAATGTGGCATTAATAAACACAAATATTTAACCTGTCTGAAGTCTAAAACTCTCTGTAAGAACAGGTAATTGGAAGCAGTATTTTTAAATGAAGGACACCATACAGCTATTCTTATTTTTCTCTATATTTTTTCCAATTTATTTTACATGAATTTCAGACAATTTCCATCTCACAAAAATTGACCTTTAGTGTTTCATGGGTACAGAAGTGTCTGTTTAGGAAGATGGAAAAAGTTCTAAAGACCAATGGTAGTGATGGTTGTACTATAATGTGAACATACATAATGCCACAAAACTTAAAAATGTTTAAAATGGTAAACTTTGTTATGAAAACATTATCACGATTCTTTTAAAAAAAGAAATGACTCAGGCTGGTGCAGTGGCTCACGCCTGTAATCTCAGCACTTTGGGAGGCTGAGGCAGGTGGATCACGAGGTCAGAAGTTCAAGACCAGCCTGTCCAAGATGGTGAAACGCCATCTCTACTAAAAATACAAAAATTAGCGAGGCACAGTGGCAGACCCCTGTAATCCCAGCTACTCGGGAGGCTGAGGCAGGAGAATTGTTTGAACCAGGGCAGCAGATGTTGTAGTGAGCCGAGATTGTGCCACTGCACTCTAGCCAGGGCAACAGAGCAAGACTCCATCTCAAAAAAAAAAAAAAAAAAAGAAAGAAAGAAAGACTTAATACAGAAGAGAAGGAGACCTGGTATGGTGACTCATGCCTATAATTCCAGCACGTTGGAAGGCTGAGGCAGGAGGACTTCTTGAGTCCAGAAGTTTGAAACTAGTCTGAGCAACATAGGGAGACCCCCATCTCTACAAAAAATGTAAAACATTAGCCAGGCATGGTGGCACATGCCTGTAGCCTCAGCTACTCAGGAAGCTGATCTGGGAGGATCACTTGGGCCTGGGAAGTGGAGGCTAGATCATACCACTGCACTCTAGCCTGGGCAACAGAACAAGACCCTGTCTCAGTCAATCAATCAATCAATCAATCAATCAATCAGGGACTTTTTAGGGGAAAAAATATAAAATTAGAATTGTATATGTGGAAAAGAATGTACAATAAGGGATAATTTAAATATGTTTCAATGTTATAAAAATTAAATGATTCTCCAGGAGATAGCTTAGTTCTAAAATCATTAATCTGTAGTTCAAACGCCAGGTTGAAAATAGATTTTAAAACTATATTTTAAGTTAACGAAACTAATATCTGCTCTTTATTTTAATTCAAGTGTAGTAATAAAGTATTTTTCTCTTCCCCTAGCCTCTACACTCTACTCAAGGGTAACTACTACTATGTCTCACAGCTATTCTGCTGGAAATGTTAATACATATTCTTATACACATACTTTTATAAATATGGCTCATTTATACTATTCTATAATCTGTTTTACTTAACAATATATCTTGGAGATGTTTCCATATTATCACATTGATTTACCTTATTTTTTAAAGCTACATAGTGTTGAACTGTATGTATGTATATTACTTACCTACTTACTTACATGAAAACCTTGTAAGTATTGAAAAAAAGATCTTGAAACTGTGTAACATTGATAACAATGATGTAATCTGTGTCTGAATAAGATATTCTATGACCAATTTCTTTCTCCGACTGTAATAAATACATACTGTGAAACATTCATTCTTGAAATCTGTGTAGAGCATTTTCTATATCAATTTGAAGTCTAAGAAGTAATTTTGTAGGAAGTCTGTAAGTACCCAAATAACATGGCCAAAAGCATTTAACTTGGATTATTTTTTGACCTAACAGAGTGGAAACATCAGAATTGAAAAATATACCTCCAAAAACTCCTTGAAAAGCTGGGCATACATGCCAAAACACCTATGTCAAAGTGAAAAGTATGGTCAAAATATTTTGATGGTAAAGCCTAACAATGAGAGACAATGAAATCTCATTGCTACCTTATAACATTTTAAATTAAAGTCCTAATTTTGGCATATTAAGGTGCTAAAAAGAAAGGATGTTTCTGAGCAAATTATGTCATTTTAAAATTTAGCTATTACATTTCTTAATACTTTAACAAAGTTTAATATGTGCATATTTATGCAGAGCAAGTATTTAGATCATCATCAAGCAATTAATCTTTTAATTAAGATTAGCAGGATATACTGATAACCTACAAAACTTACAAAATCCATCTTTGATGAGCATTAGTGCCACGTCCTTGTATAAGAAATGAACGTGAATTCGTGAAGCGTTTCGTATTTTTTTGGTCGGCTGGAGTGGCTCAAGCCTGTAATTCCAGCACTTTGGGAGGCTGAGGTGAGTGGAACATGAGGTCAGGAGTTCAAGACCAGCTTGACCAAGATGGTGAAAACCTGTCTCTACTAAAAATACAAAAATTAGCTGGGCATGGTGGCGGGCATCTGTAATCGCAGCTACTTAGGAGGCTGAGGCCGAGAATTGCTTGAATCTGGGAGGTGGAGGTTGCAGTGAGCCTAGATTGTGCCACTGCATTCCAGCCTGGATGATAGAGTGAGATTGCTCTCAAAAAAAAAAAAAATAGAAATTCGTATTATTTGTGAACTAGGCAGCATGTTCACTATATTCATTTATGGAGAATAATCTGGAGTGGTATTCGAAGAAATAAGAGTAACACTCTGGAAAGCCTCATCTCCTTAAAAGTAATGAGAACATTGGCAAAATTGTTGAAATCAACTTTTTCAAAATTCTGGAAAATAAGCAAAAGTGTGCAACAATCTGCTGGGTATTTATATTTAAAAATGACTTGATCTTGGTAAAAAAAAAAAAATGAGCTGAGAAACACAGAGGTCACAGCCCAGAGCACCGGCTTACTAAAAAACTGACAACTAATCACCAGACTATAGCACACTTCTCTCCCCACATCTTACCACCACATCTACATTATACAGGGATCCCGCATAATATCAGGCAATTACATCTGAAAGAATTTCACATCCCAGACCTTATTTAAGAAGTCTTCAGGAAAGCCCATATAAAACAGTGGAAACAAAAACAAGGACACCAGAAGAAATTTTAGCTTCTGACACATATAACTATAGCAAACAGTAAACACAGCCAAACTTCTAGTCAGATTAACCTCATTCCAAAGGCCTATTTACCTCAGTAGTTGTTGTTTTTTACCTCAGTGTTTTTCTTTTTACTCAGTACAACAGCTTTGAACAGAAAATTCCAAAGCATACTAAAATATAAAAAACATGCAGCTTAAAGAGACAGAGTAAGCATCACAACCAGACTCAGAGTTTTAAATTTTCAGACTGGCATTTAAAGTAACTATGATTAATATGCTAAGGGTTCTAATGAAAAAAGTGGACAACATAAAATAACAGATGGATAAGACAGAAACTCTAAGAAGGTATCCAAAAAATACTAGAAATAGAAAATACTGTATCAGAAATGAAAACTGTCTTTCACAGGCTCATCAGCAGACCAGCTACAACTGAGGAAAGAATCAGTGAGCTTTATAATTGGAATACCGGGAGAAAAATAAGATTAAAAAAAGAAGAAGAAGAAATATTTGAAGGAATAATGTCTGAGGATTTCCCAAATTAATGACAGACACAATGCTGTAGATCCAGGAAGCTCAGAATACCAACCCAGATAAATACGAAAATATCTATTCTTAGACATATCATATTCACACTGCAGAAAAACAAAGAAGCTAGGGTTTAAAAAAAATGGCCAATGAGGACATAAAAAGGCACTCAACACCATAAGTCATTAGACAAATGCAAATCAAAACCACAATGAAATACTTCATACCTATTAAGATGGCTATAATAAATAAAACAGACAATAAGAAGAGTTGTGGAGAATGTGGAGAAATTGGAAGCATCCTACATTGCCAGTGGGAATGTTAAATGGTATAACCACTTTGGAAGGCAGTTTTGCAGCAACTCCCAAAGTTAAATATAGAGTTATCATATGACCCAGAAATTTCTCTGCTATGTATATACTTAAGAAAACTGAAAACATATGTACAAATGAAAACATAAATATTCACAGTAGTGTTGTTCATAAGAGTCAAGAACTAAAAACAACCCAAACATCCATCAATTGGTAAACTGATAGACAAAATATGATATATCCATACAGTAAAAGAGTATTTGGCCAGGAATGAAGTTCCTACACATGCTACAACATCCAACCTTAAGAGAAAGAATTCACATGTTACATGATTCCATTTACATAAAATGTTCAAAATAGTCAATAAAGACAATAATTAGATTAGTAGTTGTCAGGAGTTGGGGAAAAGCAGAATGAGAAATGGCTGAGAGTGGGTATGGGTTTTCTTTCTGGGATAATGAAAATAGTCTGAAATTAGATAGTGGTGATAGTTGCACAACTTTGTAAATATATTAGAAACCACTTAATTGCATACTTTGAAGCAGTGAATTTCTGGCAGTAAAAAAAAAAATAGAGAATAAATGGAAAAAAAAGTGAATTTATGATATGTAAATTATTTCTCACCAAAAAAAAGTATTTTTTTTTATATCAAGTCTTGCTCTGTTGCTGGAGTGCAGTGATGAGATCTCAGCTCACTGCAGCCTCCACCTCCTGGGTTTAAGCAATTTTCTGCCTCAGCTTCCTGAGTAGCTGGGATGACAGGTACCTGCCACCATGCCTGGCTAATTTTTTGTATTTTAGTAGCGACAGGATTTCACTGTCTTGGCCAGGCTGCTCTTGAACTCTTGACCTCGTAATCCACCTGCCTCGGCCTCCCAAAGTGCTGGGATTACAGGCATGAGCCACCATGCCCGGCCCTCAAAAATATTTTTAAAAGAATAATCTATGTCATTCAACACTTAGAAATGATTAAGTATCTACCATGTACCAGGCACTATTAGATTTGGGTGATAAGAGAGATGAATATACTATGGTCCTAACTCTCAAATAAACAAATCTGTTATTAAAAGCAAACATATCAAAGATAATTGTGATATAGTCTGACAGGGCTATGATGGTGTTAATGCTCAGATACAGTAGTTGAGATAAAGTAGGCAATGATTAACTTTCTCTGGTACAATTAAAATAGCCTTCTTGAAGCTTGGAAATGTTAGGCCTGGTCTAAAAAAATAAATAATAGTTTGCAGTGGGTATACAGGGAAAGAAAACTCCAGTCACTGAAAAGCCACATGCAAATACATAAAGGCAAGAAAAAAAAAATCCTCTGCCAAAACTGGAGTGCAGTGGTCCGATCTCAGCTCATTGCAACCTGCACCTCCCAGGATCAAGCGATTCTCCTGCCTCAGCCTCCGAAGCAGCTGGGATTACAGGCATGTGCCACTACTACCCGGCTAATTTTTGTATTTTCAGTAGAAACAGAGTTTCACCAAGTTGGCCAGGCTGGTCTTAAACTCTTGACCTCAAATGATCCACCCACTTCACCTCCCAAAGTGCTGGGATTATAGCCATGAGCCAAAAAAAAAAAAAAAAAATATATATATATATATATATATATATATATATATATATATATATTAAAAAAGTCAGTTCAATGACATAATCTTAACCAACTCTGAAACCAAAGAGAGTTTCCTTCCCCAGGTTAAATAGGATCAGGAACACTGTGAATAAACTGCTGACGATCAGTTTCTATGAGTGGAGGCGCATTTTGCAACTGTAAAAAGGGCACGGTCCAGTGAAAAAGAGGGGTCCACAAGTCATCACATAAACAAACAAACCTGAATAGTAAACACCATAAATAAGAGCATGGTAGTAACTCTTGGAGTATATAATTAACATTATGAATAAGATTAAGTGGCTCTGTGTGCTGAGGTAACATAAAAATCGCCATCAAGTCAATCAGAGCTAAATAATTACTCCAGCATAACTTATCTGTATAAACAAAAGCTCTTATTGTTTTCCTATTCTGACAACTAACTAATCAACACACATTCACAAAAAGAACATAACTATGATTAAATATAAATTCCAGATAGGAAAGATTCATTTTACAACTTTACCAGCTGATTAGACACGTCGGCACAGTCTTGTTACCTACCCCCTTCTCTGAGGCAGACTTCATCAATCTGGAAAATGAAGGCAGGCCACTGATTGGAGGGCAAACCTGAAAAGGATTAAACACTTAGCATGGCATTCTAAAATACTGTAATTACAGTGCAATTAACCATACTGCATATTAAACGTGCAACTCTGAAATGTGTTCAGACTCCCCAATTATAACTAGTTATTCTTCAAAGAATTTTGCCGCCCACATTGAATTTCTCTAGTGCTTCTTTGTTATAATTCAGGTGTGACAGTCACTAATATATCTAAAAGGACAGTTAATAAAAAGTAGACATTCTTTACTGTAAACCTAACACATGCATGCCAGGTAATACCCAGCCATTAGCACTAATCATCATGTTTCAGACAGGAAGATCTATTATGCAATTGGACTTTGCCCTCTTTAAAATATATTTAATGGTCAACTAGGAAGAGACAGATTGAGGCAAAAGTAAAGGCCTAGGTGGGAATCTAAAAACCTGTATCTGTTCTTGATTTTCCCAACCTGGGCAGGTAGCTTAGCCTCTCTGGGTCTCAATTTCTTCACCTGTCTGTTGGGGCCTATATCTATTGGGGGGTTCGGTGACAATGAAAGGACCTAACTAATAGAACTCTAGAAAATTTTATCACTCTACCCAAAGCTAAGGTGCTACTCCATTATGAGCTCAGATTGTATCACGAAAGAGTGACCAATGCAAAGGGACAGACAGAGATGTTTGCAGTCGAGGATCAGGTCAGGGATGATCTTCAAAACATTTAACCACAGCCTTAACTAATCAGAAACAAGTCAGCTTTAAGCAACTGGCATAACCTATAGAGTGCAGACCAGCTGAGGAGCATGCTAGGTTCAAGGTGACAAAGACTTTTGAAAATAGGATAAAAATGGCAGAACTTGTTGGAAAAAAAAAAAAAAAAAACTCATAGAATTTTAACCTAGCTTTGTGTTAATGGTAGTAGAGTTTCTACAGTAAGAGAGATAGTGGTGACCCTTGAAACTATTTGTTTAATTATATGTCACCTTTGCCAGACAGAGCCATAAAGGGAAGGAGTATGTCTGTTTAAACATCTCTATATTTTTAGCCAGCACAATGACTGGTATAGGACCTCAGTAAATGTTTGCTGAATGAACGAATGGGTAAATCAATGTGAATGATAAACAAAGGTATGAACGAACAGATAGTCTAGCACTATTCTGCAATAGCTAGACCAATTCAGATTTCTACATTTTAGAAACCATGATTTAAGAGAGGATGGAATGAAGGAAAGGGGCCACAGTTGAGGAAATTAAGGGCCATTAGACTAGGTACTGAAAATTCCATGATGTAATAATGTGTATCTTAAATGTTTTTCTGTTTGAAAATACACCTATCAAAATATATGTGACACAGCTAAACTAGTACTGAGAGGGAAATTTATACGGCTAAATGCTTACATTCAAAAATAGGAAAGTTCTCAAACCAATAATCTAAATAATCATCTCATGAAAATATAAAAAGAAGGGCAAATTAAATCCAAAGGAAGTGGAAAGAAGGAAATAAGAAACAAAAATAAATGAAATGAAAAACAATAGAGAATATTAGCTAGGTGTAGTGTTGTGAGCCTATAGTTCCAGCTACTCAAGAAACTGAGGCAGAATTGCTTGAGTTCAGGAGTTCAAGGCCATCTTGTACAACACAGCAAGACCCCATATCTAAAAAAAAAATAGAAAATAATAGAGAATATCAATAAATCAAAGGCTTCTTTATTGGAAAAGATCAATAAAATTGATAAACCTTTAGCAAGACTGAGAAAGATATCATATATAAATCATCTGTATCAGGAATAATACAGAGGATTTCACTACAGCCATTAAAATTATAACAGTTTAAACAATTAATAGGTTAAGGAAGAAATCACAAGAATGATTGGAAATATGTTGAGATGAATGAAAATAAAATACAATATATAAGAACATATAAATGCAGTGAAAGTGGTGCTCAGAGGGAAATTCATAGCCTACATTAGCAAAAATTCTTAAGTCAATAATCTAATTGTACACCTTAATTAACAAGAAAAAAAAGAGCAAACCAAATCCAAAGCAAGAACAGAAAGTAAATAATCAAGATTAGAGTTCAGATAAATGAAATATACAATTAGGAAAACAAAATAATTGGTAAAAACAAAAGTTAATTATTTGAAAAGATCAACAAAATGGACAAACCTTAGCTAAAATGACTTTAAAAAAAGGAGAGAGACTTTGATTTTGAATTACTAAAATCAAATATGAAACTGGGAACAGGCTGGGGCATGGTAACATAGGCCGGGCATGGTGGCTCACACCTGTAATCCCAACACTTTGGGAGACCAAGGCAGGAGCATCGCTTGAGCCCAGGAGTTTGAGACAGCCTAGGCAACATAGTGAGACCTCGTCTCTACAAAAAGACAAAAATAAAAAAAATTAGCTGGGTGTGGTGACACATGCCTGTAGTCCTAGCTACTGAGAAATCTAAACAGGAGAATCACTTGAGCCTAAGAGATTGAGGCTGTAGTGATTTCTGATCTCACTCCTGCACTCCAATGTGGGTGACAGAGTGAGACTGGTCCTGTTTCAAAAAAGCAAATGGGAACGCTATTACTAAGTTTACAGAAATAAAAAAGATTATAAGAGAATATAATAAACTACTGTATACCAAAAGATTATACAGCCAGGATGAAATGGACAAAGTCCTAGAAACACACAAACTACCACAACTGACTCAAGAAGAAACAGAATCTCAATAGACCTATAACATATAAACAGATTGAATCAATAACCACAAATCACCACAAACCACCCAACCAAAAAAAAGCTGAGGATTAAATGACTTCATTGGTGAATTCTACCAAACATCTAAAGAAGAATGAAAACTAATCTTTTTCAAATTCTTCAAAAAAATAGAAGAGAAGGAAATACATCCTGACTCATTCCATGAGGCTGGTATTACCTTGACACCAACTCAAACAAAGACAATGCAAGGAAAGAACCTATAGGCCAATATCACTTATGAACACAGAACCAAAAATCCCAAACAAAATACTAGTATACCAAATCCAGAAGCACATTAGAATAATTATACACGATGATAAAGCAGATTCATCCCAGGAATGCATGGGTAGTTCAACATATGAAATAAAATCAATGTAATATACCACACTAGTAAAATCCTTTGACAAAACCCAAAACCCTTTCATGATGAAAATAACATTCACTATTTTAGTGATAATAGAGAATTTCTTCAACAGATTAGACATTTATGAAAAACCTACAACTAACATCATATGAACTCAATAGTGAAAGACCAAAAGATTTCCCACAGTAGTCAGAAAAAACCCAAAACCCTTTCATGATGAAAATAACATTCACTATTTTAGTGATAATAGAGAATTTCTTCAACAGATTAGACATTTATGAAAAACCTACAACTAACATCATATGAACTCAATAGTGAAAGACCAAAAGATTTCCCACAGTAGTCAGAAAAAGACATGGATGATAGCTTTTACCACTTCTATTCATAATTGCACTGGAAATCCTAGACAGAGTAATTAGGCAAGGAAAAGAAATAAAAGTCATCCAAATTGGAAAGGAAGAAGTAAAACCACTTCCATTTTCAGATGACATGATCATATATATATAGAAAAGCCTAAGGAGTCCACAAAGAACATTTCTAGAGCTAATAAACAAATTAGCCAAAAATCTGATAAAAAAAATAAACACGTAAAAATCTATTGAATTGCTATAAACTAGCAATAATTAATATAAGAAGAAATGTCTTAAAATTCCTTTTATAATAGCATCAAAAGGATTAAATACTTAGGAATAAATTTACCCGAAAAGATGTAAGATTTGTATACTAAAAATGATAAAACACTAAAAGAAAATTATAAAATTAAATAAATGAGAAGATATCCCACATCCATGTATTAGAAGACTTACTATTGTTAAGATGGCAATACATGGACACAGGGAGGGGAGCACTACACACTGGGGTCCATTGGGGGGAAATGGGGGAGAGACGGGGGGGTGGGGAGGTGGGAAGAGATAGCATGGGGAGAAATGACAGATACAGGCAAGGGGACGGAAGGCAGAAAACCACACTGCCATGTGTGTACCTATGCAACAATCTTGCATGTTCTTCACATGTACCCCAAAACCTAAAATGCAATAAAAAAAAAAGATGGCAATATTCCCCAAAGCTTTCTACATATTCAATGCAATCCCTAGCAAAATTCCAAGGGCATTTTTTTTGCAGAAATAGAGAAGCCATTCTAAAATACATATGAAAAAGCACAGGAATCCAAATAGCCAAAACAATCTTGAATAAGAAAAACAAATTTGGAGGACTCACACTTCCCAATTTCCTAACTTACTACGAAGCTACAGTAAGAAAAAAAATTGAAACTGGTATAAGAATGGATATATAGATCAATGGAATAGAATTGAAAGGCAAAAAATAAAACCATATATCTATAGTCAAGTGATTTTTGACGAGCGTTCTAAGATTCTTCAGTGGGGAAAGAAAAATCAACAAGAGGGGCTGAAACAACTGGATATCCACATGTAAAAGAATTAAGTTGGACCCTTACGTGATCCCTCATAATATATACAAAGATTAACTCAAAGTGGATCAAATACTTAAATATAAGAGCTTAGACTATAAAAGAAGTTTTATGGAAGAAAGAAGTATTCACAGAAGAAAGAATAGTAATGATCTTTAGAATCTTCAGATTAGAAATGATTTCATAGATATGACATACAAAGCACAAGCAGCAACAAAAGAAAAAAATTGATTTGGCCAAAATTAAAATATTTTATGCTTCAAAGGACACTATCAAGAGAGTGGGCCAGGCGCAGTGGCTCAAGCCTGTAATCCCAGCACTTTGGAAGGCCGAGGCGGGTGGATCACGAGGTCAAGAGATTGAGACCATCCTGGACAACATGGTGAAACCCCGTCTCTACTAAAAATAAAAAAATTAGCTGGGCGTGGTGGCGTGCGCCTGTAGTCCCAGCTACCTGGGAGGCTGAGGCGGAAGAATTGCTTGAACCCAGGAGACAGAAGTTGCAGTGAGCCGAGATTGTGCCACTCACTGCACTCCGGCCTGGCACCTGGCGACACAGTGAGACTCTGTCTCAAAAAAAAAAACAGAGAGTGAAAAGAAGACTCAAAGAAGACTCACAGAATGGAGAAAAGTATTTATGAAGTATATATCTGATAATGGTCTAGTAACTAGAATATATAATACTTTTATAACTAAAACAAAAAAACAACTCTCTTTAAAAATGGGCAAAGAACTAGAATAGATGCTTCTCCAAAGATGATGTACAAATGGCTTACAAGCATATGAAGATACTCAACATCATTAGTCATCAGGGAAATGCAAAATAAAACTACAATGAGATACTATTTTATACCCCCTAGGATGACTATTATTTTAAAATGGAAAGTGGGCCAGCTATGGTGACTCACACCTGTAATCCCAGCACTTTGGGAGGCCCAGGTGGGTGGATCACCTGAGGTCAGGAGTTCGAGACCACCCTGGTCAACATAGTGAAACCCCATCTCTACCAAAAATACAAAAAATAGCCAGGTGTGGTTTTACATGCTTATAATACCAGCCACTCGGGAGGCTGAGGCAGAAGAATCACTTGAGCCCAGGAGACACAGGTTGCAGTGAGCCAAGATCGTGCCATTGCGCTCCAGCCTGGGCAACAAGAGTGAAATGCCATCTCAAAAAAAAAAAAAAAAAAAAAGGAAAGTGTGGGCAAGAATGTGGAGAAACTGGAACCCTCATGCATTGCTAGTGAGAATGTGAAATGGTGTACATACCATGGAAAACAGTTTGGTAGTTGCTTTAAAAATTAAACATAGAATTACCGTATGACTCACCAATTACACTCCTTTTTGAACTTTTTGTATACCCACAAAAAGTTCAAACAAATCTAGTATAAGAATATTCAAAGCAGCGCTATTCACAATAATCAAAAGGTAGAAAAAAAATAAATATCCACCAACAAATGAATGGATAAATAAAATGTGACATATACCTACAGTAGAATATTATTCATCCATAAAAGAAGCATAGTATGATACATGCTACAATATGGGTGAATCTTGAAAACATGATGCCAAGTGAAAGAAGCTAAAGAAAGAACACAAAAGGCTACATATTGTATCATTTCATTCATATAAAATATACCCAGAGTAAGAAAATTCACACAGATAGCAGATTAGTGATGGACAGTGCAAACTAAAAATCCTAAGCCCCCCACCAACTGAGTGGATCCTCTCTTGGCTAGGGGACCCCAGAGAAACTGAGTTCCTTGCCACCATGGAAGGGAAGTTGGACACATCTCATTTACCCCTGTCCTTTTGGAGTTAATGTTAAAATAAAGATCATAAGACTGACAAAATTGACTCTTTATGACAGTAAGATACCAAATTATAAGCAAGACCTAAGGCCATGCAAGTCATGCCTGTAGGCCATCATTCTTCCTAAATGGGTCCATTTCATCCAGTATACTGTGGCTGACTCTGACATAGTATCCTTGTCTTAATTTAAATATCTCTTTCCACTGACTTCGAGTTATAGACAGAGCCTTACTCCTTTAACCAACTACAAATTAAAGAATCTCTGAATCCACCTATAACCTGTAAGCCTCCACTTCAAGATATCCCACCTTTTCAGGACAAAGCAATGCATACCTTCCATATTTACATCTTTGCTATAACTCCTGCCTCCCTGAATGTATAAAATTGTGTTAGTCTGTTTTCACACTGCTATAAAGAACTACCTGAGACTGAGTAATTTATGAAGAAAAGAGATTTCATGTTCCACATGGCTGAGGAGGCCTCAGGAAAACTTAAAATCATGGCAGAAGATGAAGGGGAAGCAAGGTACGTCTTACATGGCAGCAGGAGAGAGAAACAGCAAGAAAACCCAGACACTTTTACACCATTAGATCTGAAGAGAACTCACTCATTATCACATGAAGACAGTATGAGGAAAACTGCCCCCATGATGCAATCATTTCCCACTAGGTTCTTCCCTTGACACATGGGGATTACAATTCAAGATAAGATTTGGGTGGGGACACAGAGCCAAACCATATCAACTGTAATCTGACCACCTTAGGACCTCTTATTCAAGGCTTCCTGGGTTTGTGTTTTTCCTGAGCCACAATCACTTATACTGGTTCAGAATAAACTTCTTTAAAATATTCTACAGACTTCGGTTTTTCCATTAACACCGGGGTTGAAGGAGAGGGGGAAATACAGAGTGCCTGGTTAACGGGTATGGGATTTCCTTTTAGGGTGATAAAATTATTCTGGAACCAGATAATGGTGCTTGTTGCGCAACACTGTGAATGTACTAAATGCTACTAAAAAATGGTTAGGAGCTGGGTGCAGTGGCTTGTGCCTGTAATTCCAGCTACTTGGGGAGCTAAAGTGGGAGGATTGCATGAGGCCAGAAGTTCAAGACCAGCCTGGGCAACATAACACAGCCCTGTCTCTAAACAAATATTTTAAATTAGCTAGGCATTGTGGTATGCATCGGTAGTCCCAGCTACTCAGGAGGCTGATGCAGGAGAATCACTTGAGCTCAAGAGTTCCAGACTACAGTGGGCTGTGGTCATGCTACTATACTACAGCCTGAGAGACAGACAGAGCAAGGCCCTGTCTCTAAGTAGAGAAAAAAAAATGGTAAAAAGTGTAAATTGTATGTTATATATGTATTTAATGTATTTTTAAGCCAAAAAAGATAATAAGGGAATACTGTGAACTTTAAAAAAATGGACCAATTCCTCAAATACCACAAGCTACCAAAACTTAACTGAGATGAAACAGACAGCCTGAATAGTCCTGTAACCATCAAAGAAGTTTAATTTTTAGTTGAAAAGCTGAAAAAGAAATTTCCAGGCCCAGACAGCTTCACTAGAAAATTCTACAAAACATATAAAGAATTCACACAAATTTTACACAATATTTTCAAGAAAGTAAAAGAGGAAGGAACACTTACCAACTAAATTTGTGAAGTTAGTATTACCCTGATACCAAATCAGACAATACAAAAAAGAAAATTGCAGATCAATATTTTTTATCAGTACAGACATAACAATCTTCAACAAAATATTAGCAAAGTGAATGAAGCAATGTATAAAAAATGTATGCAAAATAGTCACGTATTTATTTCAGGTATGCAAGATTAGTTCAACATTCAAAAATCAATCAACATAATGGTCCACCCTATCAATGTGCTAAAGGAGAAAACTTATGGGATTGATTCAGAAAAAGCGCTTGACAAAATCCAATATTCATCCATGATAAGAACTCTTAGCAAACTAAGAATAGAGTGGGAACTTCCTCAAGTTGATAAAAGCATCTACAAAAATCCTACAGATGAAAGACTGAATGCTTTCGGTCTAAGTTCTGGAACTAAGTAAAGATGCTCATTCTCATCACTTCAGTTCAACATAGTACTAGAGGTTCTAGCTACTGCAAAGAGGTAAGAAAAAAAGCAAAAGCCATACCAATTGAAAAGGAAGAAATAAACTGCCTCCATTTGCCGAGAACATGATTGTTTACCTAGAAAATGTCAAGAAATTTTAGAATCAAAAAAATCCTAATCCTAGAACTAATAAACGAGTTCAGCAATGTATCATGAAAACAAGATCAATTCTGGAGTTTATTGAAGGCTTGCAGCTTCCAGGGGAAGACTGGAACAGTAAATTGTGGGTTAATTTTGGTCAATTTCAGCTATTAGCTCAGCAGCAGCTACCCATCTCCCACCCCTAGCCACCTGGTAAGCAGCTGTACACATATTCCAGGAGCAGCCTGCAGTTTGCCTCAGCCAGGGTGGACAAAAAGGACCCAATTCTTCAAATGTTGGAGAACTGTGTTGTGATCACTGATTGCTGCTTCTGATCATGGAGGTGCAGACACAGAGATGGGCAGTAATTGTCGAAAATTCCCATTGCTACAAGGCCCTCCTGCTCAGAAGGAAATAACTTTCAGACTATATGGCTCCCTCCCTTTTCCCTTCATTTTTCTTTTTCCCCTTTGGAAACCAGGCATTTAGGGGCTAGGACATTTGAAAGTAAACACATATGCAGGGAATTTAGAAAGTGACTCTGCATGCTTAAGGGAAGGTACAGGCTCAAAAAAAGATGTTAAGTTTATACCTCAGGCTGATCCCAAGCATAGACACAACAATCTAAAAACAAAAGTGGAAATAAACAAAACAAACACAAACACACAGCACACCCTAGGGAAAGGGGAGAATCTGACTTCTAGAGTTACCATATTGTTAGATTAAAATGTCCAGTTTTCAATAAAACATCATAAGGCATTTAAAGAAACAGGAAATTATGACCCACTTAAGGGAGCTAAGACTATTCAACAGGGAAAGGACAGTCTTTTCAACAAAAGAAAACTGGATATCCAATGCCAAAGAATGAAGTTGAATCCTTACCTAACACCACATACAAAAATTCACTCAAAATGCATCAAAGACCTAAACATAAAACCTCAAGCTCTAAAACTCTTAGAGGGAAACACAGAGCAAAACCTTCATGACACTGGATTTGACAATGATTTGTTAGGTATGACAAAAACAAGCAACAAAAGGAAAAAAATACACAAGTTAGATTTCATGAAAATCAAAAACTTTTGTGCATCAAAAGACACTATCAACAAATAAAAAGGCAACCCATAAAATGGGAGAAAATATTTGTAAATCACATAACTGATAAGTGATTAAAAACCAGACTATATAGAGATCTAAAAATCAACAAAATAACCAAAACAATCTGATTCAAAAATAGGCAAATGACTTGAATAGACATTTTTCCAAAGAAGATATACAAATTGCCAATAAGCGCATGAAAAGTAGGCAATATCACTAATCATTAAGTAAATATAAATCAAAAGCACACCCAGTACTGTGGCTACCATTAAAAAACCAGAGGCCAGGTGCACGTCTGTTACCCCAGCACTTTGGGAGGCCGAGGTGGGTGGATCACCTGAGCTCAGGAGTTCAAGATCAGCCTAGTCAAGATGGTGAAACCCCTTCTCTAATAAAAACACAAAAATTAGCTGGGTGTGGTGGTGGGCGCCTGTAATCTCGGCTACCTGGGAGGCTGAGGCAGGAGAATCGCTTGAACCCAGGAGGAGGAGGTTGCAGAGATGCAAGATCTTGCCATTGCGCTCCAGCCTGGCAACAAGAGTGAAACTCTGTCTCAACAACAACAACAACAAAAACAGAAAATGATACATGTTTGTGGAGATAGAAGAAATAATTAAAACCCTTAAGCACTGATGGTAGACATATACATTGTAGAGCCACTATGAAAAACGACATGGCAGTTCTTTAAAAAATTAAACAGAATGACCAGGCATGGTGTTCATGCCTGTAATCCCAGCACTTTGGGAGGCCGAGGCGAGAGGATCACGAGGTCAGGAGATGGAGACCATCCTGGCCAACATGGTGAAACCCCATCTCTACTAAAATACAAAAATTAGCTGGGTGTGGTGGTGTGAACCTGTAGTCCCAGCTACTTCAGGAGGCTGAGGCAGGAGGACTGCTTGAACCAGGAGGTGGAGGTTACAGCGAGCCAAGATCATGCCACTGCACTCCAGCCTGGCGCCTGCCAACAGAGTGAGACTCTGTCTCAAAAAAAAAAAAAGAAAAAATTAAACAGAATTACCATATCACACAGCAATTCCACTTCTGAATATATACTGAAAAGAATTAAAAGTAGGGTCTTGAAGAGGTATTTGCACACCTATGTTCATGGCAGCCATAGCCAAAAAGTGGAAGCAACCCAAGTATCCATTGACAGATGAATGCATCAGCAAAACGTGGTATATACATACAGTGGAATACTAGTTACCCTTAAAAGGGAAGAAAATTCTCACACATACTAAAACATGGATAAAACTATGTTAAGTGAAATAAGCCAGTTGCAAAACAAGAATATGATTCCACTCATATGAGATACCTAGATAGTCACATTTGTAGAGACAAAGTAGAATGTGGTTGCCAGGGGCTGAAGAGAGGTGGGAATGGTTATTGTTAAATGGGTGTAGAATTTCAGGTCTGCAAGCTGAAAAGAGTTATGGAAATGGATGGTGGTGATGGCTGTACAACAATATGAAGGTACTTAACGCCACTGAATTGCACACTAACGAATGGTTAAAATGATAAATTTTATGTTAAATGTATTTTATCGCAATAAAAACATGGGAAACATGCCACTCCCACTCCCAAATAATAATAATGACAATATAAAATACTGGTGAGGATACTGAGAGACTGAATCACTCACACATTGCTGGTGAGAATATAAAATATAGAGCATGGCCACTCTGGGAAACAGTTTGGCAGTTTCTTACAAAACTAAACATGCAACTACAATATAGCCCAGCAATTGCAGTCTGGGCATTTATTCCCAAGAAATGAATACTTATGAATACTTACATTTACACAAAAAACCTGTACACAAATGTTCATAGCAGCCATATTTGTAATAGCCAAAAACTGAAAACAACATAGCTGTCCTTCAAAAAGTGAATGACTAAATACACTGTGATATATCCATACCATGGAATACTGCTCAGCAGTGAAAAGGAACAAACTTTTACACACAACTTGGATTAATAAAGCCAATCCCAAAAAGTTGCATACTGTATGATTCCATTTGTATAACATTATTGAAACAATAAAATTATAGGAAAGGAGAACAGATAAGTGGTTGCTAGACTTAGGTGGTAGGGGCAGAAGGGATCTTTGTGGTGACCAAACTGTTCTATATCTTGACTGTATCAATGTCAATATCTTGGTTGATATTGTTCTATAGTTTTAAAAGATTATACCATTGAGGGAAACTGGCTATACATAGGGTCTCTCTGTATTATCTTTTGCAACTGCAAGCAAATCTATAATTATGTTAAAATAAGACATTTAATTAAAAATATGGGCAGGGTGTTGTGGCTGACACCTGTAATCCCAGCACCTTGGGAGGCCGAGATGGGAAGATCTCTTGAGGTCAAGAGTTTGAGACCACCCTGGGCAATGCAGCCAAACCTCGTCTTTACAAAAAAAATTCTTTTAATTAGGCAGGCATGGTGGCACATGCCTGTAGCCCTAGCTCCTCAGGAGGCTGAGGCAGGAGGATCGCTTGAGCCCAGAAGTTCAAGGTTACAGTGAGTACAGTGGCAAGGTTACATGCCACTGTACTCCAGCCTGAGTAACAAAGACCCTATCTCTAAAAGTAAAAATATAGATTGTGATTTTTCATTTAAAAATATTTTTTATGCTAACACATAGTGGGTTTATTGTTGTTGTATTTAACAATATGAAAGAAATATTTTTTAAATTTCTACTTTAATTTCTAATAGAGCAAATGTTGATAGATATAAATGGAAGCTCTTTGTGGGTCTTCGATAATTTTTTAAGAATGGCATAGTGAGCCAAACAGTTTGAGAACTGCTTCTCTCCCCTCTGGTCAATAAATGTAGAATTATTTCTTAATTCATGGCAAGGCATAAGTAATCACATGTAACCAGGAACTCAGACAACTTCAGAGAATTAATAAACAGAGCAACTAAAATTGTAATGTCTTTCCACCCTTGTTTACCTATATAGAAGCTGTCCGTAGTAGGTCAACCAAGGAAACAAACCAGAAGTGTGTACAATACACAAGAACTTCACCTTGAGTAGATAACACGGAATCCAAAAGGTATCAAATTTTAGCCAGATGATACTATTTTCACAATGACTATACCACCTTGAAGCTGGTTTTCATAGCCTAATAGGTCTTTCAGAAATTAATGTTACAGAAAACTTGTGGTACTTTATTTACGGTATGAAAAGCAAGAGGAGAGAAATCTTAGGAATGGTAGCAACTCTGACAAAAACCTAATGTAGTACAGTGCCTAAAACAGAATATATCTGCCTGGATGATTCTGTTAAAGATCTTGGCTTCTAATTTAAACAACAACAACTAATGCTGAACTAGTATAGGAATCCAATTGGGAAGAAACAACACTTTTTTTTTTTTTTTTTTGAGATGGAGTTTCGCTCTTGTTACCCAGGCTGGAGTGCAATGGCGCGATCTCGGCTCTCCGCAACCTTCGCCTCCTGGGTTCAAGCAATTCTCCTGCCTCAGCCTCCCTAGTAGCTGGGACTACAGGTGTGCGCCACCATGCCCAGCTAATTTTTTGTATTTTTAGTAGAGACGGGGTTTCACCATGTTGACCAGGATAGTCTCAATCTCTTGACCTCGTGATCCACCTGCCTCGGCCTCCCAAAGTGCTGGGATTACAGGCGTGAGCTACTGCGCCCGGCCGAAACAACACATTTTTAAGCAAAATGGTCAAGCATTGCTGGCACTGTTCATATTATGTTAATATACCATTATTATGCATAGTCAAGACAACTGTTACTATATTGCCTGAAGCTTTAGTATTTTTTTTTTTTTTTTTTTAGATGGAATCTCACTCTGTCACCTAGGCTATGGAATGTAGTGGCATAATCTTGGATCACTGCAACCTCCACCTCCTAGGTTCCAGCGATTCTCCTGCCTTAGCCTCCTGAGTGGCTGGGATACAGGCGTGCACTAACACGCCCAGCTAATCTTTGTATTTTTAGAAGAGACAGGGTTTCACCATGTTGTCTAGGCTGGTCTCAAACTCCTGACTTCAGGTAATACACCCACCTTGGCCTCCCATCCCATAGGTTTTCTACAAAGAGGAAAAGTTATTCCACTTAGGCTTCTGCGAAACCTAACAATCAGCATCAACCAACAGGCCTACTTCTACAAAATGTAAATACAGTAAATACATTCCATGCTATACTTTAAAATAACACTCTCTTATTAACGTACGTACCATGCTTCTCTTTCTGAATTGAACTGTAGGTAGAGCATAATGGTATTTCATGGGTTTGCTTCAGGTTTCAATGATCTCCAAACTCTGTTTATCTTTTGCATTGCCATTAACCTCAAAAAAGGGTCAGATAGGTTCTGCTAAGGAATTTTAGCTCTCCCTCCAGAAGAATTATTTCTCTTCCAGTCACTGTGGCCTGATCAAATTATTTCATAATATTTCACACTAGTCTATCTTTTATTTTTATTTATTTATTTATTTATTTATTTGAGACGGAGTTTCACTCTTGTTACCCAGGCTGGAGTGCAATGGCGCGATCTCGGCTCACCGCAACCTCCGCCTCCTGGGTTCAGGCAATTCTCCTGCCTCAGCCTCCTGAGTAGCTGGGATTACAGGCACACACCACTATGCCCAGCTAATTTTTTTGTATTTTTAGTAGAGACGGGGTTTCACCATGTTGACCAGGATGGTCTCGATCTCTTGACCTTGTGATCCACCCGCCTCGGCCTCCCAAAGTGCTGGGATTACGGGCTTGAGCCACTGCCCCCGGCTAGTCTATCTTTTAACTAAACTTTATGTACTTAACAAAATAACCTGATTAAAAAGGAAACACTAACAGTACAGTGAAGGAGGAAATAAATCTTAGAACTTTTCAGCTAGGAAGAGAATGATATGATTTATAGGTAAAAGTGAGAACATTTACCCTACAGTGAAATACATTTTTTGACCATGTAGTTTGAGTATCATTAGTTTAAAAAGTTCAAGACACAAAAGATCCCGAGTATTGTGTGTCTTGCTCAACTAACACAGAATTCCCACTGGGAATCTCACAAGTAAGAAATTGGACATTAGCTTACATTTTGAGGTTCTTATTAAGGAGCTCCTCCCAGAATTCTAGGCTAGATACTGTGCTATAATTGTAGGAGCACAAGTTTTGGGTCAGAAAGCCCTAGTTCAGATGTCAGCAATGCCATTTATTAGGTTACCTTCTCAGCCTTAGTTACCTTTACTCTAAAACGGACATAATAATGGTACCCAGTTTATAGGTTTGTTGTGAAAATTAAATGAGAAATTATAATGTGTTATGACACAGCAGGTATTCAACAAATGGTATCTGTTATTATATTCTTTTGTACTTAACTCATAGGTAGGTACCTATAGGAAAGAGAATGTAAGATCAGTAGGCTTTAAGTTGAGTAACTGGAATTCACTGGATAATACTACCATAAATGGAGATGGTTTTGTAAACTCCAGAAGGGAAGTTGCCATAAACATATCAATCTTTTTTGCAATCTATGGATTATTTCCCTCCCCTAATCTAAACCTTTTACTGACTCATCCTCTATTATTGTCTCCCAGTCCCACATTCACCCTTTTCTATTCCACATGATTATATCATGGCTAGACATGTATAAACTACATTTCCTATTAGCCTTTACTAACAGGAAGCATTGGCAGGAGGAGGGGGAAAGTCCCATCCCTTCAGACAGTGACTTTAGAAGTGAAGAGGATCTGTCCTTTGGTAATCCCAGTTTCAGCAGCAGCCCCTCTGTTCCATGGTTTCACCACCTGCCCCAAGAGTCATTCTGGGCACTCCCAAGTTCTAATAATACCACCAGTCCAATGGGGTGGAAAATGCTTCCTGCAGTATTAATACCAGGTTATCTCAATGGGGATGCATCACTCTCTCAGCCATTTAGTCCATGTGTTAACCAATTCCCTATATTAAATTCATTTTGTTGAAATTTGTAGAGAGGTTTCTGTTCTCCTTTTGTGCCCTTAACTGATTTTGCTTCCTATTGCTCTTGAGAAAAGTACAAAGCCCTTGGTGCAGCCTTAAGATTCTACATGATCTTGTCCCAACTACTCCCAGCCCTCATCTACTGATCCTCTTTCCTTGTATCTTCAAGGCGTTTTTATTTCTTATAATACTTCAATCTCCATCTTGCCTCATTGTATTCATACATTCGGTGCCTTTTCTCTAACTGATCTTCCTTACACCATTCACCTGGCAAATTTTATTCATTTTTCGGTTCTCCACTGAAATGTTACTTTTTCAAAGGTTTTTCTTGATATCCCCAAATCCAACTTCTAAATGTTTTTCTAAACAAGGACTAAACTAAGATAAAAGCTATACTTCTCACCATATTCCACAAAAGCAAAAAAGTGACACCAAAAGGGTCACTTTGGAATAAAGGGATGGTCCTTTAAACTGAATAACTCTATGAAAACTTCTCTCTGGTGTGCTCATTTTCCCCTTCACAGCAAGTCTCACTTGAGCACTGGCATTAAGGAACTATGAAACCAGAGGCTGGAAAGCCATATATTCTTATTCAATTTTCAGTGAACTAGATAAAACAAATGTTTCGATTCAAAGCTGGCTGGCCTCAAAAGCAGATGGTCCAACCGTGAGTTTACTGTGGCTACCACCTGGGCACTGTGATACTGAGACCATTCTTGGACCACATTTGCGAAAGTTACAAGGAACCAAGAAAGGGAGACATTGGTTGTATCTTGCCTTTCCCTAGAAATGTACGTTTGGCTGGGCACAGTGGCTCACGCCTGTAATCCCAACACTTTGGGAGGCCAAGGCTGGCAGATCACAAGGTCAGGAGTTTGAAACCAGCCTGGCCAAAATAGTGAAATCCCTTCTCTACTAAAAATTCAAAAACTTAGCTAGGCATGGTGGCAGGTACCTGAAATCCCAGTTACGTGGGAGGCTGAGGCAGGAGAATCACTTGAAACTGGGAGACGGAGGTTACAGTGAGCTAAGATCCCACCAATGTACTCCAGCCCAGGCGACATTGTGAGACTCCACCTCAAAAAAAAAAAATAAATAAATAAATAAATCGTAATTTTTGCCTTTCCAAACCCCACCTGGCCCACCCTCAACAACGATCATTATTATTGCCCAAAGTCCCACACAACTGTGGTGTTGAGAAGAAAGCCAGCAATCTAAATTGAACCTTACTCTCTGTTCTTTGGGCTAAACCATTTAGCCTCATTAGGAGTCTCTGCAAACAGGGTTTCTGAAGCTGAACTATGCAAACTGTTGCCTCTCTCTTTTGTTGAACGGTTTCTTTCTGAAGGCTCCCTGATTAAGTTTCTTATTCACTTACACCTCTCCCAAAGCTTGCTTCTCTTTCTGTTCTGCTGATGTAAGCACATGCTTATCACCTCACTTACAAAAGGTGGACTGAATCATTTTCAGGAAACTAACACAGGAACAGAAAACCAAACACTGCATGTTCTCACTCATAAGTATAGTTGAACAATGGGAATGCATGGACACAGGGAGGGGAACATCACACACCGGGACCTGTCAGGAGGTTGGGGGCAAAGGGAAGGAGAACATTAAGACAAATACCTAATGCATGTGGGGCTTAAAACCTAGCTGACAGGTTGATAGGTGTAGCAAACCACAATGGCACATGTGTGACTATGTAACAAACCTGCACATGTATTCCAGAACTTAAAGTAACACACAAAAAAAAAAAAAAAAAAAAAAGAAGAAGAAGAAAGATGTGCTAATGGAGAGAATCCATCAAAGGCTTCCACATCTCCCTGAGAAAAGAAAAATTAGGCTGGGCCTGGTGGCTCATGCCTATAGTTCCAGCATTTGGGAGGCCAAGGCCTGTAATCCCAGTACTTTGGGAGGCCGAGGTGAGTGGATTGCTTGAGGTCAGGAGTTTGAGACCAGCCTCCCCAATATGGTGAAACCCCATCTCTACTAAAAATATAAAAATTAGCCAGGCATGGTGGTGGCTACCTGTAATCCCAGCTACTCGGGAGGCCGAGGCAGGAGAATTGCTTGAACCCAGAAGAGGGAGGTTGCAGTGAGCCAAGATAGTGCCACTACACTCCAGCCTGGATGACAAAGCAAGACCTTCTCTCAAAAATAAAAAAATAAAAAAGGAAGAAAGAAAGAAAAGAAAAGAAAAAAATTAGGCTGGGCATGGTGACTCATGCCTGTGGTCCCAACAGTTTGAAAGGCTAAGGTAGAAGGGTTGAGGCCAGGAGTTTGAGGTTTTAGTGAGCTATGATTGCACCACTACACTCCAGCCTGGGCAACAGATCAAGACCCTGCCTCTATAAAAAGAAAAGAAACATTAGGAATAGCACACAAAAAAGTTACATACAAGATTCCATGTCTAACTAATAATAGGATCTATGAAGGCTTTGTTTACCTTTGAAAACTTTGCTTTCTTTTGAAAACTTAGTCCTTGGGAAACAGGTTTGTGGTTTTCCCTTACCAGACCTAGAACTGTATCACCTCAATTTCTATAGCAGGCATTCATTTATTCATCTTTCCACTAATACAACAAGTATTATATTTATGGAGTCACTATTATACAGCAATGAACAGAATAGACAAAGGCCCTTGTCTCCCTTGGGGACAGAGAGAAAGAAAAATGAACAAAGAAACAGTAGCGCTATGCATAGGATTAAAATTGGGATATGGTGATAATCATGTGACTACATTAGACTGTGAGGTCAGAAAATACCTTCCTGCGGGTGATATTTACACTTGTCTGGGTGACAAGGAGCTAACTAGGTGAAAATGTGGGACAATATTCTAAGGAATGTGAATAGTTACTACAAAAGCCCTAAGGCACAAATAAACTTCCAATCTTTCCCCTATACTGCCTTATTTCCAGGTTTCAGCCATGTTCTGAATATCCAACTGAATTTCCTAAGGCCTAGATGCTAGAGCAAATGCCTGTCACATAAAATACTTACCACACTAAGAAACAGTGGTATACTAGAAAGAACGTGGGACTTGGAGGACTTCGTCCATTCAACTAATGTTTATTAAGCATTTGCCTCATGCGTAACGCTATTCTTAACACTAAGACTATGACTATAAATAAGACAGAAGGCAGCAAATAAACAGGCAATTACTGTTTTTATCTGTGGAATAAAAGCTACAAAAGGAGTCAGAAATTGATGCCTCCAGGTACCCTAGTCACCCAGAAAATAGACGCCTCACTAAGACTTGGAGAGTGAACGAAGACTAACAGTGTTACTTAGGCGAAGACACAAAGACAAGTAGGGCTTAAATCAATGAAGAAAGGTTTGGGAGAGGAAATGAAAGAGCATTCTTCATAGAAGGGGCAACAAATGCATAGGCCTGAGGTAAGACAGAGCGTGAAACATTAAAGGAATGGACAGCTGGAGCACCCAGTATAAGCACAGAAAGAAAAAAGTTGCCGGGCATGGTGGCTCATACCTGTAATCCTAGCACTTTGGGAGGCTGAAGCGAGTGGATCACGAGGTCAGGAGATGAAGACCATCCTGGCCAATATGGTGAAACCCCGTCTCTACTAAAAATACAAAAAAAAAAAAAAAAAAAAAAAATTAGCTGGGCGTGGTGGTGTGTGCCTGTAGTCCCAGCTGCTCAGGAGGCTGAGGCAGGAGAATCGCCTGAACTCGGGAGTTGGAGGTTGGAGTGAACCAAGTTCACACCACTGCAATGCAGACTGGGTGACAGAGAGAGACTCTGTCTCAAAAAAAAAAAAAAAAAAAAAAAAAAGAAAAAAATGAGCCAGAGACATTAGCAAGAACCAGGTCCTAAAAGCCTTGTAAGTTAAAATTGATCCTGAAAACAATGAGGAGCCACTGAAGAGTTTTAAGGAGGGTGGTGATCGCCAGATTTACATATTAGAAAGATCCCTGCCAGCTGCGGTGACTAGGACCTGTAATCCCAGCACTTTGGGAGGCTGAAGTAGGTGGATCACTTGAGGTCAGTAGTTCAAGACCAGCCTAGCCAGCATAGGTAAACTCCATCTCTACTAAAAGATATACAAAAATTAGCCAGGTGCAGTGGCGGGTGTCTGTAGTCTCAGCTACTCAGGAGGCTGAGGCAGGAGAATTACTTGAACCTGGGAGGCAGAGGTTGCAGTGAGCCGAGATCATGCCACTGTACTCCAGCCTAAGCATCAGAGCAAAATTCCACCTCAAAAAAAAAAAAAAAAAAAAAAAAAAAAAAGAAAAAGAAAGAAAGAAAGAAAGAAAGAAAGATCCCTGGCTGTCATGGAGAAGATCTGGAGGAGGAAGGATTAGAAATGGTGAGCATTCAGGAGGTTCTTATAGCAATCCAAGGGAAAAATGACTTGAACTAAAATAATGGCAGGGAGGATGGAAGGATACACTGAAAATATATTTAGGAGATAGAGTTGCCAGTATTTGGTAATATACTGGATATGAGAAGTGGATGAGATGGAAATATCAACAATAAACACCAGGTTTCTGGCATAAATAATTTGGGTAGATAGGAGTGCTATTTACTGAGAGAGGAAGCACAAAATAGGGAATAGCTTAGAGAGCCGTAGTTAAGGTAGAGACATAAAGAGTCCAAAGCATCTTTTGAGGCCTCTAAGTGGAGCTATGAAAGATGAGACAGATACTTGGGTTCAGAGCCCAGGACAGAGGACTGGTCAGACGAAAAATGGGAACCCATTTAGTCATCAGGCCAGGCACAGTGGCATATGCCTGTAATCCCAGCACTTTGGGAGGCTGAGGCAGGCAGAACACCTGAGGTCAGGAGTTCAAGATCAGCCTGCCCATCATGGTGAAACCCCATCTCTATTAAAAATATAAAAATTAGCCAGGTATGATGGTAGGTGCCTATAATCCCAGCTGCTCAGGAGGCTGATGCAGGAGAATCACTTGAACCCAGGAGGCAGAGGTTGCAGTGAGCTGGGATTGCACCACTATACTCCAGCCTGGGCGACAGAGTGAGACTCCATCTCAAAAAATAAAATAGTCATCAATTCCTTGTTTGAATCTGGATTAAATGCCATTACTTAATGCCATTAAATAATTACTGTTAATTCTCTTTAGGTATACAAATGGCATCATGGTTATAACTTCAAAGCCCTCATGAAATGTATATTGAAACATTTACAAGTGCAGTAACATGAAGGGGAAGGACAAGTGACACAAAATGTGTAAAGTGCCGGCAATTGCTGCAGCTGAGTGATGGGCACACAGACATTAATTAAACCATTATTTCCACTTTTGTTTATGTTTAAGAATATCTGAACATCGATGCAAAAATCTTCAATAAAATACCAACAAACCGAATGCAACAGCATATCAAAAAGCTTATCGATCACGATCAAGTAGGCTTTATCCCAGGATGCAAGGCTGGTTCAACATATGCAAATCTATGAATGTAATCCATCATATAAACAGAACCAAAGACAAAAACCACATGATTATCTCAATAGATGCAGAGAAAGCCTTTGACAAAATTCAATAGCACTTTGTGCTAAAAACCCTTAGTAAACTAGATATCGATGGAACATATCTCAAAATAATAAAAGCTATTTGTGACAAACCCACAGCCAATATCATATTGAATGGGCAAAAACTGGAAGCATTCCCCTTGAAAACTGGCAGTAGACAAGGATGCCCTCTTACACCATTCCTATTCAATCAGTATTGGAAGTTCCAGCCATAGCAATTAGGCAAGAAAAAGAAATAAAGAGGATTCAATTAGGAAAAGAGGAAGTCAAACTGTCTCTATTTGCAGACGACATGATCATATATTTAGAAGACCCCATCATCTCAGCCCAAAACCTCCTTAAGCTGATAAGCAACTTCAGCAAAGTCTCAGGATACTTTGTGCAGAAATCAATGTGCAGAAATCACAAGCATTCTCATGCACCAGTAACAGACAGAGAGCCAAATCATGAGTGAGCTCCCATTCACAATTGCTACAAAGAGAACAAAATACCTAGGAAGACAACTAACAAAGGATGTAAAAGACCTCTTCAAGGAGAATTGCAAACCACTGCTCAAGGAAATAAGAGAGGACACAAACAGATGGAAAAACATCTCATGCTCATGGTTAGGAAGAATCAGTATCATGAAAATGGTCATACTGCCCAAAGTAATTTACAGATTCAATGCTATCCCCATGAAGCTACCATTGACCTTCTTCACAGAACTGGAAAAAAAAACACTTTAAACTTCATATGGAACCAAAAGAGAGCCTGCATAGCCAAGACAATCCTAAGCAAAAAGAACAAAGCTGGAGGCATCATGTTACCAGACTTCAAATTATACTACAAGGCTACAGTAATCAAAATAGCATGGTATTTGTACCAAAACAGAGATACAGACCAATGGAACAGAACAAAGGTCCCAGAAGCAATGTCACACATCAACAACCATCTGTTCTTTGACAAAACTGACAAAAACGGGCAACACTGAAAGGATTCCCCATTCAATAAATGGTTTTGGGAAAACTGGCTAGTCATGTGCAGAAAGCTGAAACTGTACCCCTTCCTTACACCTTACACTAAAATTAACTCCAGATGTATTAAAGACTTAAACATAAGACTTAACACCATAATAACCCCAGAAGAAAACCTAGTCAATACCATTCAGGACATAGGCATAGGCAAGGACTTCATGACTAAAACACCAAAAGCAACGGCAACAAAAGCCAAAATAGACAAATGAGATCTAATTAAACTTAAGAGTTTCTGCACAGCAGAAAAAACAATCATCAGAGTGAATTGGCAACCAACAGAATGGAAAAAAGTTTTTGCAATCTACCCATCTGACAAAGGGCTACTATCCAGAATCTACAAAGAACTAAAGCAGATTTACAAGAAAAAAACACACAACTCCATCAAAAATTGGGCAAAGGGCCAAGCATGGTGGCTCACACCTGTAATCTCAGCACTTTAGGAGGCCAAGGCAGGCGGATCATGAGGTCAAGAGATCGAGACCATCCTGGCCAACATGGTGAAACCCCGTCTCTACTAAAAATACAAAAACATTAGCTGGGCGTGGTGGTGTGCACCTGTAGTCCCATCTACTTGGGAGGCTGAGGCAGGAGAATTGCTTGAACCTGGGAGGTGGAGGTTGCAGTGAGCTGAGCTGAGGTTGCACCACTGCACTCCAGCCTGGCACCTGGTGATGGAGTGAGACTCTGTCTCAAAAAAAAAAGTGGGTGAAGGATATGAACAGACACTTTTCAAAAGAAGACATTTATGCAGCCAACAAACATATGAAAAAATTCTTATCATCACTGGTTATTAGAGAAATGCAAATCAAAACCACATTGAGATACCATCTCACACCAGTTAGAATGGCATTCATTAAAAAATCTGGAGACAACAGATGCTGGAGAGAATGTGGAGAAATAGGAACACTTTTACACTGTTGGTGGGAGTATAAATTAGTTCAACCATTGTAGAAGACAGTGTGGCAATTCCTCAAGGATTTAGAAATAGAAATTCCCATTGACCCAGCAATCCCATTACTGAATATATACCCAAAGGATTACAAACTGTTCTATTATAGAGACATATGCACACATATGTTCATTGTGGTGCTGTTTACCATAGCAAAGACTTGGAACCAACCCAAATGCCCATCAATGATAGACTGGACAAAGAAAATGTGGCACATATACACCATAGAATACTATGCAGCCATAACAAATGGCAAGTTCGTGTCTTCTGTAGGGACATGGATGAATCTGGAAACCATCATTCTTAGCAAACTGACACGAGAACAGAAAACCAAACACTGCATGTTCTCACTCATAGGCAGGTGTTGAACAATGAGAACATGTGGACATAGGGAGGGGAACATCACACACTGGGCACTGGGGTAGGTTAGGGGATTGGGGGCGGGGAGGCTGCAGAAGGAAAACACTGGGAGAAACGCCTGATGTAGCTGATGAAGGGATGGAAACTGCAAACCACAATGGCATGTGTGTACCTATGCAACAACTCTGCGGGATGTGCACACGTACCCCAGAGCTTAAAGTACAATGAAGAAAAAAAAGTCTGAGATAGTTTCTTTAAAGAATCATGGTGCTTCCTCAAGAACCTAGAAATAGAAATTCCATTTGACCCAGCAATCCCATTACTGGGTATATACCCAAAGGATTATAAATCATTCTATTATAAGGACACATGCACAAATATGTTCATAGCGGCACTGTTTACAATAGCAAAGACCTGGAACCAACCCAAATGCCCATCGATTATAGACTGGACAAGGAAAATGTGGCACATATACACCATGGAATACTATGCAGCAATAAGAAACAATGAGTTCATCTCTTTTGTAGGGACATGGATGACATCATTGTCAGCAAACTGACACAAGAACAGAAAATCAAACACCACGTGTTCTCATTCATAGGCAGGTGTTGAACAATGAGAACACATGGACACAGGTAAGGGAGCGTCACACACTGGGGTCTGTTGCGGGGGGAAGGGAGGACCAGCGAGGGTGGGTGGGGAGGTCGGGGAGGGATAATATAGGGAGAAATGCCAGATGTAGGTGACAGGGGGATGTAGGCAGCAAACCACATTACCATGTGTGTACCTATGCAACAATCCTGCATGATCTGCACATGTAATACATACAGTAACATTAAAAAAAAATCCACCTATATAGGAAACAGATAAGATTGCTCTGGGATAACAAGAAAAGGGAAGAAAAAGGAAAGGGAAGGGAATGGAAACTGGCCTCCTGAGAAAATCTCCATATTTAAGGAAAAAACAAAGGAACAGGAGTCACTGAAGAGACCATGAATACTGCTGCAGAGGTAGGAGAAAACCAGAAGAGGGTGAGGTCTCAGAAGCCAAGGGAAGATTTAGTTGCAAGAAGGCAGGAATAATCAATAATGTCAAGTAATACAGAGAAATCAAGTAAAAGAAGGACTGAAAAGTATTCACTACACTTAGCAAGCAGAAGGTTACAATGATTTTTACTGGTTCATCCCAATACAGCAGTGGACACCAACCTCAGATTAGTGAGCAAAAGAATGAGTGAGAAGTGAAGAAGAGGGAAAAGATGTACAGATCACTCTCAAGTGGCCTGGCTCTGAAGGGGAGGAGAGGAAAGCTGTAGCTAAAAGAGAATATAGGACTGGGAAAGATTTTGGTTCATAAGATAGAAAATACTTGAGGCTGATTAAAGAAAAGAAGGGACAGCCTCTGTACTTACTAATCATGAACTTGTGTAGGTCATATTTATAACCCTTCAGGATTCAAACCAGATAATATAAATGAAGGTCTTCAATAAATTGTCAAGTGTTACATTACTAAGTAAATTGTTACTATTACATTTATAAAGTCAAAGTAGCTTTACCACTCTGCTTGTTTCTATAACTAAGAACTGTCTCTATAACTAAGAACATCATATATTCTGTCTCTATAACTAAGAACATCACATATTCACCAGCATAGAGGAGAAGAGAGAGAGCAGAGCAAAATAGCTAGTGAGTATAATCAGGAGATAACACATGCCATTTTTCTATTGGGCATGGATAAGGTAGTGATTTATTCTGCAAAGCAAATGAATCAGCAACCAATTTTTATTAATGGTACACAGGAAAACTATTTAAAGCCTTGTTGTATCTAGCCAACGGGTTGTACATATTACAAAAGCAAATGTAGTCATAAAGGAAGTAGAGTTCTATAAAAATTAAGTAATGAAATTGGAATTCAGAAATCCATTAGCAAGTAACTATGATGATAGAAAAAGTAGTACCTTCAAGGTAAGCAAAGACCTTTGCTTTTAAAATCCTTAATGAAGAGGAATCAAAAAAAGTATTAAAAGCCATGAGAAAGTCTTGAAAATCAAACTGCTACAAAAAAAAAAAAAAAAAAAAAAAAAAAAAAAAAAAAAAAAAAAAAACAGCCTGCTGCCTTGAAGCACATAATGGACCCTGAAGTCAATATCAAGCATATTAGTCAAATGGCTGCAAACCACTACTAAGTGGCTATGGGAGGTACATATTTTTTCTATTCTTATATGTTTGTATGGAGTGGGGAGCCCTTGTTTAAACACCATAGTCTATCGCCAGAACTAAAAAATTTCAAAACTCCAGATTCTAGTTTAAAACCACAACCAGGGGAGATTTTCTTCTGAGCTCCCTATTGACTCTTGGGGGCCCCTCTCCTCCATCTGCTTTTCTCTTTTGTGTTCTGTGCTTCACCCCTGCACCTTCCTTATTCCTGGCAAAGCCAAGAATTTAATGAGTTGCAGTCACTTAATTATTTTAATGAGTTTTAGTCATTGTGATCTATTTTCTAAGAGGCATTTGCATTTTTCAAAGCTATCTCTAACAATAAAAAAGAAATCTCCATATTTTGGTAAGCAGGCCAGATAGCTTCTTTTTCAGAAAAGAAGCAGGCAGTCCCACTCAGGTTCTTGAGTGGATGCAAGAAATCAGTTTGGTGGTAAATCTGCCTCTTGGCTCGGTTCATTATCCTAGATTTACTGGAATTGAACATCAGATCCTTTCTTTTTCTTCCGTAAATATCTTTTTCTTTTCTTTTCTTTTCTTTTCTTTTTTCTTTTTCTTATCCTAAAAGCGGGCATTAGCGGGAATGAAGTAGAGGGAGACTGTCACTCAGGGGGCATTAAACCCAGGAGAGAAGGGTGCAGCATCTTCACTAGCCCACAGGCGAAGGGCCCTATTACAGTTCCAGAGACATTGGTTTTATAAGGATCCAAAATAGGCTTAGAGGTTTTTTGTTTTTTTTTTCTTGAAAAGAGGTTTGGAGATACCACAACTAAAATATAATTTTTCTTAATTTCAAAAATGTTTTATTTATGTATATTTTCCTACCTTCTTTAATAATAAAGCAGCAATTACCTTACATGAATAAATTAAATGCAATTTAGTAAAATGCCATTTTACAAGATTTAAGCAAAAAGAATGTTTTAATTATCTTTTTAAAGTAATTTGTTGTGCTCTTTTGCTATCAATGACTATGATGTTTCCTCATGTTTGACACTTCGCATTGGTGAAATATTTTATCACATTTGAAAGTATATCTTCAGAATCTCCTGTGTAACTATAATGTCAAAACAAGATCAAAGCACGAAATACCCTCTGTTTCCTGGTCCTATAAATGGTGATTAGATAGTGAAGGAAATGAAATCTGCATGCCAGGAACTATACTAGGCCCTCTAATAGCATTACTCAGTAAGTCAGCTCAGTGAATATTACTATTCTCATCACATAAATGAGAAAACTGGGGCAAAGTGAAATTAAGAAATTAGCACAAGATTTCATAGCTAATAAGTGACAGAAGTAGCATTTATTCCTGTTCTGTCTCTAAAGTCTGTGATCCTTCCACATTTGTTGATAAACTTGTGAGATGTTTTAGATCATGAGATTCTTAATTTCTGGTCAGCCATCAGGATTGAGCTTTTGGGGCCTCAAATAACATAATATAGTCAGCCGCTTGCTTTGCTTATTATAACAGTCCTCTATGCTACCAGAAAACTGTTGGAGTTATATTGAGACCTAGAATCCTGTTGCAAATCCTACTGTTGTGTATGTCACTGCAAATCGTATTTGAGCTAACAAGGAGCATCTGATAGTACAGAAATCCAAATTCCTGTGGTATTCTTGTAAAAGACAATAATTTGTTAGCTCAAATAAGATGCAGACCTTTTCTTTTTTTAATTATTATACTTTAAATTCTGGGGCATATGTGCAGAATGTGCAGGTTTGTTACATAGGTATACATGTGCCATGGTGGTTTGCTGCATCCATCTCCCTGTCATCTACGTTAGGTATTTCTCCTAATGTTAACCCTCCCAAATCCCCCCACCCACTGCTGTCCCTTCCCTAGATCCCCCCATCCCCCTACAGGCCCTGGTTTATGATGTTCCCCTCCCTGTGTCCATGTGTTCTCATTGTTCAACACCTACTTATGAGTGAGAACATGCGGTACTTGGTTTTCTGTTCTTGTGTCGGTTTGCTGAGAATGATGGTTTCCAGCTTCATCTATGTCCCTGCAAAGAACATGAACTCACCGTTTTTTTATGGTGATGCAGACTTTTTCTAAGGACTGTCATTCTGTGAAATTAATATCTAAGACTGTTCCTCATAGGAAATTTGCAATTCATACTTAACTGTATATGTTAAGCTAGTATTTCTTACTTTGGGCCAATTATGATTACAGCAAAAAAAAGAAAATGTTAGTTCAAATACATGGATGGGAAAAGACTAGACTGGCCTAGTCTTCCAGCCTACACCCTTCTCCCATGCTGGATGCTTCCTGGCCTCAAACATCAAATTCCAAGTTCTTCCATTTTGGGACTTGAACTGGCTTTCCTTGCTCCTCAGTTTGCAGATGGCCTATTGTGGGACCTTGTGATTGTGATTCCATCACAATAGATGGAATAGGTAGACAGGAGGCAGGACTAGATTACAGCGCCAACTCAGATGGACAGAGCAGTGTGTGGAGGCCTGTGTCATGAATTTTAGCTCCAGAATGATTGCAGGAATAAATCAGGAAATGCGAGAGGACCCACAGACCCTCTGAAAGAAGCGGACTGCTCCTGCAAGACAGCTTGCAGATGGCCTAGTGTGAGACCTTGTGATTGTAATACCATTATGGCAGACGGGAGGCAGGACTAGAGACCATAAGGTCTCTGGGTGGACACACTCATGATGCAGCCTATCTTTGGAATTATGAATATGGAGGAAAAATTCAACCAACTCTGGAATTGCACTTAGAGCTACATAGATAGGGAGTGGTGGGATTCCAGTTATTCTAAGTGTAGTCTACAAAAGGTACAAGCATGTTCCTCCTCTGGCCCTATGAACTGCTTGCCCATGGGATGGGACATAGCCATAGTACAGTTAGAGCTGTGTCCTCTAAAGCACAAGGCCCAGGGCAGGAGTCCTAGTTGCCTGGGTCTAAAGGGCAGTATGAGTGAAGAAGGTACTATTCTTCTTCACAATGTGAAGATGAGAAAAATAAGGTAAGAAGTTTAAAAAACCTATCTTAGGTCACAGAGCTAATATGTGGCAGAACCAAAATTTGAATGCAGGTTGACTCTGGAGTCAGGCTGCATGAGTTCAAATCCTAGCTCTGCCCATGAGGCTATGCTGTCTCTCTACGGATTAATTATTTTTTCAAGTTCTTGGTTGTAGAAGAGTTTATTGCATAATGAGAAAGGCAGACAACATACAAGTTTTTTAAAAAACCAAATAATTAGATACTTTATAATACATAAATCATATAATTATAAATTCTAAGTTCCATGAGCAAAGGGTAGTGATAGAAAATGAAATCAGTGGGGCCAGGGGCAGGGAAACTCATTTGAACAGGGGTCATCAAAAAGCTCTTTCTGGGCCAGGCGTGGTGAATCACGCCTGTAATCCCAGAACTTTGGGAGGGCGAGGTAGGCAGATCACTTGAGGCCAGGAGTTTGAGACTAGCCTGGCCAACATGGTAAAATCCTGTCTCTACTAAAAATACAAAAATTAGTGGGCGTGGTGGCAAGCACCTGTAATCCCAACTACTTTGGAGGCTGAGGCATAAGAATTGGCTGAACCTGGGGGGCTGAAGTTGCAGTGAGCCAAGATCACACCACTGCACTCCAGCCTGGGCAACAAAGGGAGACCCTGTCAACAAAAATAAATAAATAAATAAATAAATATAAATAAATAAAGGTCTTTCTGAAGAGGCTGCACTAAACTGATGGCTAAAATTGAGAAATGGTCAGTGGCCAAGCAAAGACAGGGGAAGAATAATTCAATCAGAGGGTCTAGCACATATAAAAGCCCTGAGACATCTGTTCCATGTTATTTAAAACACTTGTTTTTATTTTGTTTTGTTGTTCTTGTTGCTTTGAGACAGAGTCTCTCTGTCACCCAGGTTGGAGTACAGGGGCACGATCTCGGCTCACTGCAACCTCTGCCTCCTGGGTTTAAGTGATTCTCCTGCTTCAGCCTTCCAAGTAGCTGGGATTGCAGGTGCCCACGCACCTGGATAATTTTTGTATTTTTAGTAGCAACAGGGTTTTGCCACATATGTTGGCCAGGCTGGTCTTGAACTCCTGCCTCCCAAAGTGCTGGGATTATAGGCATGAGCCACCATGCCTACTCAAAATATTTATTTTTAAATCCAGCTTCATTCATTCCCACAGTCACCCATTTATTCATTTATTAATTTTTTCAAAAATATTTCTAAAAGCCTGTTATGTATAAGTATTATGGTAAGACAAAGATGCATTAGGACAAATCCTGACCGTTGGAAGTTTATAATCAGCTTAGTAGGGAAGAGTAGATGGCCAAATTACTACAAAAATGGCAAACATTTATTAATTGCTTACTAGGCAGTAGGCACTGTACTACTAACATGCATTATTTCATTTAATTCTCATAATAACTCTATGAAGTGCATACTATTATTTAGCCATTTTATAGATGAGAAGCTAAGCCGATAGATGATGTGCAATGGTCACATAGCTGGTAAGCGGCTAAGCCACTTAACTATCATATTATAGTGCATTTCCAATATGTCACAGAAATTAGAGAGGAGGAGAAGGTTTGCAGGTGAGGAGGATAAAAGCAGTGCCACTTTTGCATTTCATTAATTAGCCTAACATCTAAAACATACTAACACCAAAGTATGGGTGATGGCACCTCTCTTCACTGGATTTATTTTAAATTTTAGCCCCCTCCTCTGGGAGTCTGACATGAACCCTGAGGCTACTGGCTAGAAGACACTCAGTAACTCCTCTTGAGCTCCAACTTGTATCCATTAATTCTGTCTCCTTCAGGTGAGCACCTGGAGATCCACTTCGCCCCCACCCCACGCCAGTTAAATGGGTGGTTTTGCATCTTGCCATGGTCCTTGAGGCAGACATCAGCATTAGTAACCCCTAGGCACTGTCCCCCTCCTAAGCTCCCTGAGGTTTCTACAAATAGAGCTCCCACTGCCTTTATCCCAGAATCCCTGCAGTCACTGCAGAATATATGAGACTTTTTTGAATGGGGCAGGGGCAGAGGCAGCACTAGGTGTAATGGAGTAGGGAGGGCGATGCTATATATTAAGTCTTGACATTTTGGAAATATTAGTTTAAAGCACATCGTTTTCCTCCTCTAGCTAAATTTAGCTAATTCTTATTTTTCTAATTGTACGTCCATATCTTTTCATTAGAAAGCTAATAGTCTCTAACTACTCTCAGCAAATACCAAATGACCCTGTCATACACTCCCTAATAGCTTTTGAGCTAACAGTGTCATAAATTAATAAAGCACATGTCAAACTCTGTCAAATTCATAGCCATAAACACCTCCAATTCTTTTTATCCCTCAGTACTTAACTCTCAGAATACAAGAGAGTTCTTCAGTAAGAGATCTAGCAGAGATCCTTAATCTATACTTCATGAGACTTCTGAAATTATATGCAAAATTTTATGTGGGTGCATCTTTCTAGGGAGAGGATCCATAACTTTCAACAGATTCTCAAGGAATCCACAACTCACAAAAAGAATTACTGTACTTCAGAGATACCACCACAAATTTTAGATCCTCTCTTGTACAATTGTGATATATGTAAATTTATTTCCATATCATTTTCAAGAACAATATAGAATTACAGGATTTTTGTTTTAGTAACCTATGCCATCTATTCGGGATAAATACTAGAATAGGGAACTGAGACTAGGAACAGGAAATGCAGCAGTTGGCAGGGCAAGAGTAGAAGTTTTCACAACACCTTGGACAGACAAAAGAAGTCTAGGGACAATAAACCTGCTTTTGTACTGCCCTCCCGTGTCTGTAGGGAGGATGGGCAGATAGCATGTACTCTCTATGGCTTAAAGTCATCCTGGTCAAAGCTAAGGCTCTATACTTGAGGAATTAAGAAATGCAGTAGTCTTCCAGGAGGTTCAGTTCCTCAGCATGTTCAGGGAATTTAGAATTTAAAAAAATTAAGATATTGAGAAGAAAAAGACTCTTGCATTTTCTAAAACAATACAGACATTATTAACTGAATTTTACACAACATAAATTAGTAAAAAATGGAACCTGTACTATTATTTTCCACTTACCTTTCCCCTGTTTGGTAAAAATGTTCTAGGATCTAATTTCCCCAGAGTTTCAACACAGTATTTAGAAATCTGCTTTGCTTTATCATAGATACTCTGCATCCTGAGAAACAGTGTTTCTCAAGCCCAGCCCTCAACATACAGGCTCCCTAGATTTGATGAGTCACAGCTCTTCATTCCTGCCCTGAGTTTTGTCTCTTGGATGTTACAGTGATCTCAGTGCAAAATAACTTGTGCATTTGAGATGGTAAAGGCTTTGGGTCAGCCTGTCACAGAAATCACAAGATCCTTCATTCATTTGATTATTTATCAAGTAAACACTGGGCAACTTCTTAATGCCAGGTATTCTGCTAGGCATTCAGGATGTAATAGTGACCAAGAAAAGCATGGCCTGGGACTTCGTGGAATTTCCAATATAGTAGGGAATACAAACTAATAATTAGAGGCAATTATCCACGGTGTGATATGCATTACAGTAGGAGCATTCTAGGAGTTGGGAGTGGTCAGGAAAACACCAGAGGTATTATAGTAGTGGCTCAACTAGGACCTGAAGGAAGAATACAAATGAGTTAGAATGGGTTAAAGGAGGAATCGAGAACACCCATGGCAAATAATAACATCACATAGAATAGAATTACTCTATTTAACAATCCTATAAGGAGGAAATAGTTAGAGATAAGGTCCAGACCATTAAGTCTGTGTAAGTCATGTTAAAGAACTTAGACTTTTTCCTGAGAGCAATGGAGACATTAAAGATTTTAGACAAGACTGACAGGATGATTTGTATTTCAGAAAGATAACTTTAGAGGCCAGGTGCAGTGGCTCACACCTATAATCCTAGCATTTTGGAAAGCCAAGGTGGTGGACCACTTGAGTCCAGGAGTTTGAAACCAGCCTGAGCAACACAGCGAAACCCTGTTGCTACTAAAAATACAAAAAATTAGCTGGTCATGGTGACACATGCCTGTAGTCCCAGCTGCTTGGCAGGCTGAGGCAGGAGCATCACTTGAGCCCAGGAGGCAAGCTGAGACTATGCCACTGCACTCCAGCCTGGATGGCAGAGCAAGACCATGTCTCAAAAAATAAAAATAAAAAATAATGTTAGATATTTTATGAAAATTGACTGAATTGGCCAAGATTGAAGGCAGAGAAACCAGTCACAGAAGGAAGTTATGTCTGTCTCATTTAGGTAAATGACAGTCAGTAGGGGTAGAAAAAGTGGATTGATTTAACATACAGTTACATCCTTGGAGTTGTCCACTAGAGTGCTGAGCTAAGGCCCAGGTTCTCTGCTTCAACGGTATCTCTCTTTCTGAGGAGTTAACTGGAAAGACCTCCAAATCTCCTTCATCAGTCACTTACCTCTATTCCATTCCCAAACCCACCATCTGAGAATATCAACACACATTTATATTTAAATTATAACAGAAATTATCAACCCTGCCCCCAAAATGTGCAGAAATAAACATATGTATTCCATAATTTCATATAAAGTGACAAATTACAATGCATACCTAGCTGCATTGGATAGGATGGATGCAAGTCATCAAGAGATTTCATAATTTCAAATATCAAAAGTTATTTTGTATCTCTGGCTCAAAGTTGGGGCTTCTAGGAAAAAGCTAGCGTTAATTTTGATTCAAAAAACCTGCAAAACAGTAACTTCTAGAGAGAAAATCGAAAAAAAATGCCTCTCGCTAATTTGTCCAAGGTCATATGGATTCCTCTGAATCTACACATTATCTTCATTAAAGCAAAATTGACTTACATGTTTCTGGAGGAAAGAGTGGCAAATGGAAAGCAATTGCACAGTATCCATTATTATTAATTTAAGATGTATAAAACTTCATTAGTGTTGCCTTTAGTGTGCTGACTTTATTGCTTTATTTTAGTGAAAGAAAAGTTCTGAGAACTTTCGATGGTATATTTACGTCTCAGTATCTCAAATTTTATTTTTTCATATTAGATCTTAAGCTCCCCCAGCACAAAAGCCCGTACAATTTAAGAAGAAATGTGCAATTAAAAATAGTAAAATGCTTCACCTTTACAAATAGGTTTCGTTAGTTGGAAAAGTAAATCTTGAGTTTCATAAGCAGAAAATGTGGTCATATGTCAGATTTACCCAGTAGCTGATCAGAAAGAGGTATGAAAGGAAGTTAGATTCCAACAAGTTTCCATTTTGACTGAAGATAATGAAGTAAGATGGAAAGACAGTGAATGACATGTGACTTCTGACCTTAACAGTGGTATGTGTATGGAGAACAACTCTATCTGGGCACTTAAGGAAATCAAGGTTTTCATTGGAGGTTTGCCCACAGAAGAAAGGATAATTATTAAACAGATATTTGGAGCAATCACCAAAATCTTTTAAATTATGATTTAGATGGACAAGCCTCCATTTTGGAGGAATCATCAGCTGTATTTATCTTGATGTCCCAAATCAGCAGTTTACAACGGGTAACTCATTTTAAGAAGGGTCACAGCAGCAGACTACCCGCATCAATTTATTCTTACTTTAATTGAAGAAAACCGATGATTAACAGCACAAACAGTAGCCAACACTACAGACATCTCACTTGGTCCAACCTACACAATTCTAACTGAAAAATGAAAGTGTAGCAAACTTCCTATTCTATGGGTGCCAAATCATTATGCCCAGATCAGCTGCAGACAAAAGCAAAGCTTTCAATTGACATTTTAAACAAGTGGGATTAAGATCCTGAAGGATGTCTTTGAAGAATGATAACAGGAGGTGAAACATGGCTCTACCAGTATGACTCTGAAGACAAAGCACAATCAAAGACAGGCTTCCCATCTGTAAACCAAAATGGTCTACAAGGATGGTGGCTCCGGTCAGCAGTTGACTCACCTTTCTAAAGGTGATTGCCTGCCTGGCATGTAATCTTGTGGACACCACTAGTGTCTAACAACCTTTGGCATTTACTCTTGCTATGGAAATGCCACACTTATGAGAGTAGTAGATTGTGGTCACATCATTATAGCACTCTCGACAAAGCTATGCCACGATTTTGGGAATAAGCGTACCATGCAGATACTCCTGATGTTTGCTCCGCTGTGCATAATAAACTGCTTTGCTCTGATCCATCGTGTATTATTTTTGGCACATATGGAGTTAATAGAATTGTTTGCAGCACATTACACACACACCACTAGTAGGAGTGTTTTAGGCAGGAGGAAAATGATCCCAGTGAAAGCAGAGAAGAAAAGGAAGGAATGAAGAGAATCAGAAGAGTAAAAACATGTAGGTAAATATAAATATATTATTTCTTTGATAAAGGTCTGTTCAATATTTATTTCTCCAAAAGTATGACTTTTCGAAGGTCATGTCTTTCAAGGAATTGGTTCATTTCATCTATGTTATCAAATTTGTGGGCAGAGTTGTTTATAATATTCCATAATTATCCTTATAATGTCCATTCGATCAGTAGTGATGGCCCTGCTTTAATTTGTGACAGTAATTTATGTATTCTCTCTTTATCTTCATTAGCTTGGCTAGAGGTTTGTGAATTTTAATGAACTTTTTTAAAAACCTTCTTTTGGTTTTACTGATTTTCTCTATTGTTTTCCTGCTTTCAATGTCATTGATTTAGGCTTAAATTTCTATTTCTTTTCTTCTACTTTCTTTGAATTGTATATGGTCTTTCTAGTTTCCCTAGGTTAAAAAATATTACTGATTTTAGACCTTCCTTCTTTTCTCATATATGCACTCAATGCTATAAATTTCCCTCTAAACACTGCTTTTACTGGTCCCACAAATTTTGATAAGTTGTATTTTTATGTTCACTTAGTCGAAAATCTTTTTTAAATTTCTCTTGCAATTTCTTCTTTGCCCCATGTGTTATTTAGAAGTGTGTTGTTTAATCTCCAAATATTTGGGTATTTTCCAGCTATCTTTATTGCTGATTTCTAGTCTTGTAGTTTGAGAGCATACTTTGAGAGTCTTCTAAGGTATGTTTTATAGCTCAGAATGTGGTCTACCTTGGTGAATGTTTCATGATAGCTTAAAAAGATGCATATTCTTCTGTTGTTGATGTATTCTATAATTGTCAATTAAATCCAGTTGATTGATGATGTGGTTCAGTTCAACTATGTCTTTACTGATTTTCTGCCTGCTGGATCTGTCAATTACCGATAGAAGGGTATTGACCAATCATAATACTGAATTTGTCTATTTCTCTTTGCAATTCTCTCAGTATTTGCCTCACATATATTGAAACTCTGTTGTCAAGTGCATACATATTAAAATTGTTCTATCTTTTTTGGAGACTGACCCCTTTTATATTATGTAATGTTCCTCTTTATTCCTGATAATTTTCCTTGATCTATAGTCTGTTTGTCTGAAATTAATATAGTCCATTCCAACTTTCTTTTGATTACTAGAGCACAGCATATCTTTCTCATCACTTTACTTTTAGTCATTTTGTGACTTTATACAGTGGGTTTCTTGTAGATAACAAATAGTTGGGGTCTTGTTTGTTTTATTTTAACCATTCTGAGCATCCATGTCTTTTCAGAGATGCTTTATTTAAGTGAAATAAGCCAGACACAAATGGTCAACTATAGTATGACTCAATTTATGTCAGATATCTATAACAGGCAAATTTATAGTGATTTGAAGTAGATTAGAGGTTAGCAGGGTTAACAGGAACTGAACAGAGAAAGAAATAGGGAGTTATTGCTTAATGGATGCAGTAAGCAATAGGTTTAGGTGTTTGAAGTGATGAAGAATTTCTGTAAACAGATAATGGTGGTGATTATACAACAGTATGAATGTATTTAATGTCACTGAATTGCATACTTTAAAATGGTTGAAATGGTAAATTTTATGTTACGTGTATTTTTAAACAATTTTTAAAATGCACAAGGAAAGAGGAGTAACCCTACCAGTTATAAAGTTTCACACACAAAAAATGTTAATAATTAAGAAACCATGGTGTTGGATCAGAGTTAGACAAACTGACTATTAACAGAATAAAAAGCCTCTAAACAGATACATTTATTTAAATTTGGCACATGACAGAGATGCCAGGGCAGAAAAAAGAATAATTATTTGATCAGTGGAGTTAGTTCTACATATACAAAAAGGAAACGTGGATCTCTATTTCATACCATACATAGAAATCAACAAAAGTAAATTAGGATTTTAAAGGAAAGTAAAACTTTAAAAAATATTTACATGACATAGAGGCAAGGATTTCTTAAGACAATATGAGTCAAAACAGAATAATTAATATAATTGATTATGTTAAAACTAAAAATGTCTGTTCAGCAAAAGGCAGCTTAAAGAAAGCAAAAAGACAAGCTACAAAATCATTTGCAATGTATTTAAATGCAACAGATTAGTATCCTAAATATACAAAAACTTGAATGGGTATAGTCCCAATACTTTGGGAGGCCAAGGGAGGAGGACTGCTTGAGACCAAGAGCTTGAGACCAGCCTGGCTACGTAGCAAGACCTCATCTCTACAAAAAGTGTAAAAATTAACCAGGAATGGTGGCATGCACCTGTAGTCCCAGCTACTCAGAAGGCAGAGGCAGGAGGAAACAAACAAACATCAAAAAAAAAAAAAAACAGGTCAAGTGTTAAGAGAATACAGTTAGTTTTGCTGTAATGTTTGCTGTGAAAACATGAATGTGCTCCAATGTAACTAACATATTAAAGAACAATTTGTGCATAATGTGAATTTTGCATTTGATTATGCACAATTTCACCCCACGAAATTTACTAGGTGAATGCAAAAAACTGTACCTGGGTGAATGCATTACACAGGAATACACAAAACAAACCTCTAATATCTACCAGCTACCTCAGTTCACTAGGGTGTTTGGAGCCATATCCATCCACATTTAGTGCCATTTTTTCATAGCTGAGTAAAATTTAGAAATGTTTTGTTATAAGGCATTGCCTAATTTTTTTTGAGACAGAGTCTCACTCTGTCACCCAGGCTGGAGTGCAGTGGCATGATCTCAGCTTACTGCAACCTCCGCCTCCCAGGTTTAAGCAATTCTCTTGCCTCAGCCTCTTGAGTAGCTGGGACTACAGGTGTGTGCCACCAAGCTCAGCTAATTTTTTGTATTTTTAGTAGAAATGGGGTTTCATCGTGTTAGCCAGGATGGTCTCAATCTTCTGAACTCGTGATCCCCCGACCTCAGCCTCCCAAAGTGCTGGGAATACATGTGTGAGCCACAGCGCCTGGCCGGATTTGCCTAAATATTAGTATTAGTAGAGTGATTCACATAAAAGCTACTTTTCGAATTATACCTTCTAACTTCTCTATTTCCTTTTAAGGACATTTTCAGTAGGCTCCAAAAGGTTAGCAATAAGCATGGAAATATCAATGTGTCCATTAGAAAAAGAAACTGGAATTATAGCTTGAAGGGAAGAAGAATCTGAGTCATTCCTAGAATGATGAATTACAAACTTTCAGAGATGCAATTTCCTCCTACCTCATTTGTCAATTTCACGGCCACCCACTAAAAAGTCAAAATGTCTGTACTCAGCAAATCTTCCCCTACAGGTATGCAGGTGGCAGCACCTGCAATGTATAGGCTATTTACTTTGTAAGAATTCTGTGCTTGGCATTGCTACTTGTGGCTCTGGAAAGAGTCTTTGATCAAATTCATTCAGGTACTAACTTGCCTTAGGTCTGCCACTAAAACACAGATGCTTAAGTTCTCCTTTTAGGCACATTCCCTAGACCACACACACATCAGGGGTCTTGTCTGGGGCACTTTCAATGAAGCACACAAAAGTAGCTCCTAACAGACCATGAACATGTAAGTACCATGTCCCATTCCTCTCTATATATACCATGTCCCTATAACCTGGCACATTATTCATGGCACACCCTACCCATGGTGGGGCTGTACAGACAGCAGCCCTATTAGCAACAATTCTAGACAACACAAAACCATAGTGAGAAAAAAACAGATGAGTGGCTATTGAGGGTAGGAGAGAGAACTGACTAAACTGGGCACAAGGGAATTTTGAGGGTGACAAAAATATTCTCATCTTGATTGTGGTGGTCTTTACCTGGTGTGCACATTTTTCAAAAGTCTTGAAACAGTACACTTAAAACTGACAACCTTTATGTAAATTATATCATTATAAAAATTTAATAAAAAGTAATTTAGAGTCTAGAAGTGGGGAAAGGGCAGGATAATACTTCAGGAACTTTGTACTCTCTTTAACAAGTAAACAAAAAAAAATCACCATTTACTTTACAACATATAAAAAATGAACTCAAAATGGATCAAAGACCTGGACATGAAAACTATAAAACTCTTAGAAGACAACATAGAACAAAAGCTTCATGATGCTGGATTTGGCAACGATTTTTTGGACAAGGCATTAAAAGCAGAGGCAACAAACATAAAAATAAATTGAACTACATAAAGATTAAGAGCTTCTGTGCATCAAAGGACAGTATCAACAGAATGAGAAGTAAACCTACAGAATGCGAAAGATTATTTGCAAACCATATATCTGATCAAATATGAATATTCAGAATATATAAACAATGCTAAAACTCAACCACAAAAAGAAACAAGCTGATTCAAAAATAAGCAAAGGACTTGAACAGACATTTCTCCAAAGAAGATACACAAATGGCCAATAAGCACATTAAAAGATAGGCAATATCACTAATCATTAGGGAAATAAAAATCAAAACCACAATGAAATACCACCTCATACCCATTACAATGGCTGCTCTCAAAAAACACAAAAGAAAAAACAAATAGAAAACAACATACATTGGCGAGGATGTGCCGAAATTAGAACCATTGTATACTGTTGGTGAGAATGTAAAATAGTGCAGCCACTATGGAAAACAGTACAGTAGTTCTTCAAAGAAGATCCTGCAATATCACTTCTGGGTATAAATCCCAAAGAACTGAAAGCAAAGTCTCAAAGAGATATCTGTATGCCTATGTTCATGTTCACAGCAGCATCATTACTAACAGCCAAAAGAAAGCAACCCAAATGTCCATCAATAATGAATGGGTAAACAAATTGTAATATATGTAAAATGGAATTATTCATCCTTAAAAAGAAAGGAAATTCTGACACATGCAATAACGTGGATGAACCTTAAAGAACATTAAGCTAATTTAAATAAGCCATTCACAAAGGAACAGATACTGACATCCCACTGATATAATGTACCTAGGGTAGTCATATTCATAGCAACAGAAAGTAGGATGTGGTTGTCAGGGGCCAGGGGAAAGAGAAGGATGGGGAGTTGTTGTTTAACAGGTACAGAGCTTCAGTTTTATAGTATAAAGAAGTTCTGGAGATTAGCTTCACAGTAATGTGAATACACTTAACACTACTAAACTGTACACTTAAAATGGTTAAGATGGTCAATTTTATGTTATGTGTATTTTCCACAATTTTTTTTTTTTTTTTTTTTTTTTTTTTGAGAGAGAGTTTTGCTCTGTCACCCAGGCTGGAGTGCAGTGGTGCAATCTTGGCTCACTGCAACCTCTGTCTCCCAGGTTCAAGCAATTCCCTGCCTCATCCTCCTGAGTAGCTGACGCTTGGCTAATTTTTGAATTGGTAGTAGAGCTAGGGTTTCACCATGTTGGCTAGGCTGGTCTTGAACTCCTGAGTTCATGATCCACCTGCCTCGGCCTCCCAGAGTGCTGAGATTACAGGTGTGAGCCACTGCTCCTGTAAAATTGTTATTTTAATAACAATTCAAAATAAAACAAAACAATCACCATTGGTGGGCTCATATAAAAGTTAAGAATTCAGAAGGGAATAAGGGCTATTTCGTATGACTGTAGAAGTTGTCTTATACAAGGGCACCTAGCTATGGATTTAAAATCCACCCCATCTTCTGTTCTCCAAGCCAAACACCCTAATTTGTGAAACAGAAGAAAAGAAGGAAAAAAGGAAGGAAGGGAGGGAAGGAGGGAGAGAGGGAGGGAGGGATGAGCCAGGGAAAAGAAGAAGATACAGAATAGGAAGAAGAATAAGAAAAAGGTTCTGACTGTTCAGGTAGATCTGTTCCCAGAACTTCTGCTTTAAAGTCTTCTGACTCTGTGACGAAAGAGCACAAGGTGGCTCAGAATGATGATTTGGGAACTGTGCATCCCTTTCCAACTACAGTGTGTGCCGTAGCACTAAATTCTCCTCTGGAAGAGAAGATTGAATGCACTGGATAACCTTTTTCAATTGCTCTTGACTTCTGTTCCAAATAGCAAATGACACCATGCTGAAAAAGTCCACCATTAGTCTCAGTTAAATTCTGCCTTCTTCTGAATGGAAATACTCCCGAGAGTAATTAACACTTCAATATTAACATTTATTGAGCTTATTCTTTGTGCCAGGGACTGTTCCAAACACTTTCATGGATTATTCACTTAATCCTGAAATATCTCCAGATGAAGTAAATACCATTACTATCCAAATTTTAAATTTTATAGATGAGGAATCTGAGACACAGGCTAAATAATTAGCACAAGGTCACATGATCAAAAAGGAAAGCTCTGGAAATCCACATTTGACTTTTCCTTAAATGACAGACATGACCTTTCCCCATAAATGACCTTTCCTTTCAGAACAGAAGCTAAGCAAATTAAAGAAGAACTTGCACCCTTGGACTATGTCACCTTCTGAAGGGAGCTGGAACCTGCTAATTTGCCCTGAGGGAACAAAAACAAAGGCCTAAAGAGTGCCAGCCCATTTCCAAGCAGCCTCTCTTAACAGGTAAACACAACCTAGAAGCTTTGAGCTCCTAATAACACTGAATTTCTTGCAGTTTTTAGCATATACATTTTCTCCAGTATGCATTTGCTCAGGATGGTCCCTCCACTGGGAAAACATGGTCCCTTCCCCTACTTTACCTGAGTGACTGCCTCATCCATCAAGACTGAAGGTCAACTAGTGAGTGTCCTTTCCAAGAAGACTTCCCTAAGCTTTCTTCTTCCCACTCTGCCAGAAAGAAATGATCTCTTTTCCATGTCTGTATCCTCCAGTTGAGGCAGGGATTATGTCTTATTAATGACTGCCATTTATCAAGTGATCAGTGGTTTACAGACAGTATCTCATTTAGCCCGAAAAACAACCCTGGGAGGTTGGTATTCTCAACCCCTTTTATATAAATGAGGAAAACGTCTAAGCTAATAAGGGATAGATAAAAGATTTAACCCCAATGTGACACCAAAACCTGTACATGTAACCACTATAGTGCATAGTACTTCCCATACTTAGATGTGTAATCCCCATGCCCAACACAGTAGTGTGCAAATAACCGATGTTTAAGAGATGTTTACTGAACTGATTTGAAGTCATGGGCTTAAATGATCTCCAGTAAGGATGCGAGCATAATACATTAGGTTATAGCCAAAGCCTCTCACAGGCAAGCAAACTCTAGTTTGGGTAATGACACTAGCCTCCCAGAAGCTCTCTAGCTGCTGCAGATGCAAGTCTATGATTTGCTAGATGACCAAGCTACAAAATCCTATATCCAGAATTTTCAACAAATGCGAGAAGTTGAGAAACCTGTAGGAATAAATACCTTTGTATTTGAAATGAACCAACACAGTGAAACTTTATCCTTTTTGGGGACAAATTAAGCCAATAAAAACAAAGGGAAAGAAGAGGGCATTCTCTAGACCCATCTGGCTGCACCCAGTGCATAAAGATCTGCCAATCATGAGGCAACAGTGCCCAGCTGGTTTGGGTCACTGAGAGAAAAGCTGCATGCAGACAGTTTATATACTAGAATAAATCAAGATGAGCAATTACCATTTTCTGGAGAAGCTTGGACTTATTCAGGGTAAGCTTTCACATTATTACTGTCTTTAGAAAACCGAATTTTAGAAAAAGTATGGGGCGGGGGATAAGGGAGAGACTGAGGCTAAAGGGTTTAAAAGAAAAGGGTACAGGCTCACATGTGATACTTTCTTCAGCTCATAGGTAAGAAATGCTTGGTTGAGGAACAGTTCCACCAGGTCCACTAATAACAGTATGTGAAGAATTTGACAGACCTGAAATTCTTCAACAATTCTAAGGACTTCACAATAAACGCAACAATAGCAGCTAACACTTATAAAGGGCTTAACCTTTAGACTCTGCAATACATGAGACCTCCTTCGATAAATGTCAGTAGCAGTCATTATATCTATTATCATTAGTATTACTATCCTCAGTTCACTATCCCTCACAAGGATACTGAGTATATACAATCATCAACCCATATTACATGAGGAACTAAGCTAAGACAAGTTAGGTAGAATGCCCAGATACATGCAATTAGAAATTGGAGGCAGCAGAGCCCATGAGTACAGAAAGTATTACTATAATAATAATGGTAGCCACCATATAATAGTTACTGCAGGTGATCTTGTGTTGAGCACTTCACAATCATTATCTTTCAAGTTCATACCAACCCTGCAAGGCATTAATATTAAGAACTTGAAATGCAAAAAAAAAAAAAAAAAAAAAAAAAGCCACGCACTGTGATACATGCCTGTGGTTCCACGGTTCCAGCTACTTGGGAGGCTGAGGTGGGAGGATCACTTGAGCCCAGGAGGTGGAGGTTGCAGCAAGCCAAGATCGTGCCACTGAACTACAGTATGGGTGACAGAGCGAGACCCTGTCTAAAAAACACAATGCAACAAAACAAAACAAAAACTGGAGACTCAAAAAGGTCATGTCCAAAGTCATTCAGCTAATGAGTACCTGAGGCTAGATTCAAACTAAGATCTACCTAACTCCAAAGGCTATGGACTTTTCCACAATACTGGGCTCTCTTTGGTCATAAGCTGTACTGTAACATATCCCCTAAGAAACCACTGTGGACAGTGTATTGGAACCACACACAATGGGCATTCACTGTGTGGACTGCACTTTGCCAGTGCTATTGTGCAGGTAAGGAAGGGATACAAGAAGCCAAACACTCGGCAATATGATTTTCTATGCATGACCCCAAGTTCAAAAACCAATGCTTTCTGTCAAGGGTAGTTATGCACTCAAGCAACAAACCTGGGTAAGTAAGAGGGTTCAGAGGAAAACATGGAGCTTCCTGGATAAATTATTTTGAGGGAGGCTAATTCTTCCAATAGGTTATTTTTGAGAATCAAATTTGACATATTTTAATTCAATGGGGAACTCAGGATATGTGGGCTTCCCTGACTCAGAAGTGGCACAGACCATAAACAAATCACAGAATATCTCTTCTCCTGGGCACAACTCCGTTGCTCTGCCACTACTCTTATACTGTTCAGATGAGAAAAATGTATTGCCCCAAAAAACCTAAGAAATATCAAAAGAAGCAGAAACTACAGTATTTGCCTTATTTTGGTGTCACAGATGTTGCTGCACAGTACACACTGTATAATATTTGCTGATCACAATGACATGCAATATACTTCAGCTTGGATTAAAATATCATCAGCACTGTGGCAAACTACAGGTCTTGCCTTGCAAAAAAAAAATGTTTAATTTCAGTCCAACCTGTCAGTTCTTCCCAGGGTTTCACCTTCCCCAGTTTTTCCCTCCTCAGGAAAAGATCTTTAAAGCCATTTCGCAGATAAAAATAGGTTTGGAGTTTCACAGGAGTAGCCTGGTAATTTTGTACTTCTTGGCTATTACCATGTGTTTCTTTAGAACACTTGGGTCAGTTGTCTAATTTGAAAAGCTCTGCTGACATCCCGAAGTATTTGTTCTAATTATTGCTTAACACCCTCATAAGAGGCTTGCCAGAAGATAAGCGAAGTTTCATAATCATTTCCCTGGTTTGAACTTAGAAAGAAATGTAAACATATATTATCATTAAACGAGTTGTGATTTTAATTACTGGAAAATGTTATTAGTTCTGATAAGAATTATTCAGAAGGTAATAAAGATAAAAGCTGTCAAAATTAATTAAGCACATATTCATTAAATCCAAGGTAGCTTCAGTTTCTTTATTGCACAAATACAATTAACACTTAATCTGAATCTCGATAAGTTACATAATCATGTGCCTCAAAATAAAGGGAGGATACAACCTTGGCCTTCTCCATTTTACATGGGAAAACATTAATGACGCTGACATCGGAGACAATTAGACAGTGTCAGCCAATTGTTTTTAGCCAGCTTTCTCTCACATCTGTGGTGTCTACAAGCAAGAAGGCTCATTGTTTCCACAGGCCTCCTTCGGGCCTTGGCTTTTTGTGTAAACCGTCAATCTCTTGGCGAATATCAAAGCCGTGAGGAAATTAGAACAGACCAGCTCTGCTGCCCCACACTAAAGCTTAGCAGGGTGCATCCACTATGCTACTAATTAGGCAGTGACCAACAAAATAACCTGTCAATGTCCGCTAGCCATTTCCCACACACCTGCATTTCATACCCTAATAAGCATACAGCAAGAGAGAAAAAGGGATAACTGCTGAAGTGTGAAAAATGAACAAAATATAACAATGTTTCCATCCCCACCTATACTTCTGGCAATTACCATTTAACATTAGGGGGACTCAACATGTCTGAAGACTCACAATACAGTATCTGAAACTAAAACCCAGGGGGGAAACCACACATTGAGACTGTATTAAGGTTTGCTTCGAAAATATCACACTAAGGAGAATCTAGAGTTATGTATAAAACCCAGGAAACTGAAAATGACCATAATTTAGATTAGGGACCAGGAGACTGACTTTTTAAAAACATTTTCCATTCAAGCCATTGAAAGAGAAATGCATACTATTCTCTTCATCGTTTCCTTCCGTAAAACAAAAATATGTAACAGGACAGAAAGTAGAATATCAGGTTGTCTCATTTATCCTTACACTTTCCACTCTGATTTAGTACATTTATGATTACCATCATTCTTTTGACCTACTGCATATTAATTAATTTCTTTTTCGGGTCTCTTTTTTTCCCCCATGGATTCCCACTGCAGTCTTTTGGACAAGATTCTGAAAGCAGCATTTTATTTGCTAGTATTTTCATTCACAGAGAAAACTACATGCCTTGCAGTTGAGGAAGCTGAGAAGGTTCAATATTAAGCAGATTGAAAACACCCCTACTTTGCTCTTGAGCTTTAAAATGTATTTGAGAACTCACTATCCAAATATAAAAACAAGTTCCATTACATCTTTAACAACATAATTCTTAAGTGATTCCAACTGCATCTCTATTGGAGACTCTTCTCAATTTTTTGGGTCATAAAATCTCTTTGTTTTATCTCTAATATCTTTGTTGATTCCAGTATTCCCGGAACATAAAAAGATACACTATCTTCAAAAAAATTAAACTGTAAAAAATAAAAAGTGTAACAATTTGGATACCGTGCTTAAAATAAAACAAAAATAACTCAACTTCTCTCAAACTGAAGGGTTAAAAAACAAACAAACTTTGCACAATGGCTCTCTCCACTTTATTTTGCCCCAAACAAAGATTTTGTGGTACAGGTATCCATACGATAGATTTCTTATGAAAAGGCTTCTAGCTTTTAAGACCATATATCCTTTGGAACAGCTCCTTTTTGTGCCTTGGGATCCAGCTGAACTTTTTTTAAAACAGAGAACAAGAGAAATGTAAGGACAAAACTGTTATGTGAAGAAACATCACTTCATCTCAATATGTGCCAAGGAGCAGGCTATATTGTGAGAGCATCCTTGATGGAATCACATACAATATAGACCAACATTCAAATGGTATTTGTTAGATACTTCTGAACACTACTTTTCTTTTCATTAGACTTTATCCAAAAACAGCATTTTCAATTATAAATAAAAACTTTCTCCACCTCTTCCTACTTGAACTCAAGTACAGAAGGCCCTATTTAAAATGCAGCTCCGGAGCCGCCACCAGGCTGCCTGTTCAGCTGCCAGTGGCTTTTGTGTACAAAGATGTTAATTGGTTCTAATCCCCTCCTAGAAGCTGTTTTGGTAGCCTGACCTGGCACCCTGAAGGACACCTTGGTGTGAAAAACTAAAGGGTCCATTGAGGAGGGAGTGAAAGGCAGCCAAGCATTCCAACACATTTTAATTTCAGGAATTAAAAAAGAGGAACATCATCATGGAGATCCTAGAGAAATCTTACAAAGCTTTAATAACAGTGAAGTAAGTCCTACAAACACCCAAGTGCGCACGCGCACATACACAGACACACAGACACACAGACACACACACACACACACACACACAGAGAGAGAGAGAGAGAGAGAGAGAGAGAGAGAGAGAGAGAGAGAAGGAATCCCTAGAGTAGGGGCAAAGGGAAATTCAGATTCTCAAATTCTTCATTTCACACCTTTAGCTTTTAAACTGGCTTGGGTCTTTGAAATCCAAAAACATAACTAGTTGAGATATTTGTTTTATTCTGTCCTGATTTACCAAACTGACATCCTCATGAAAATCAAATGTCCACTCTCTTCAACCACCACAGACTGCTAGAATGTATGGTTTTATTTGGCTGAAGTATAGCATCTATCTCTATGACTACATTTAAATTTATTTTATAACTCACAGTTTCTGAAAGAAAAGGTGAAGAGATAAAAGCAATAATTCTTATGGTAAAATTTAAATGGACTCTACTACATGGAAAACAATCTTCTCTTATAATTCTGTAAAATACTATCTATACTATGTGCCAATTTAGAGAATATACATTTACACCTTGGGTGGCAAATTATGCTAATGGGATGCATGATCTACAACTGTGGGGTTTTGGATTTTTTGACAGAGTTCACAGGTCAACTTCATGGGTCAGAAGAATTTGCCTTTTGTCTGATAAAAGCAGAAAAGATATGAAGGTTATAGGTTACTAAAATTACACCAAATGCCAAATTTTCAACCATGACCCAGTTTATGCTTTAATCTCCACCCTGATTTTCAAATGTATTTGAGAACTCACTACCCAAATATAAAAATAGTTTCCATTACATCTTTAACAACATAATTCTTGAGCGATTCCAACTGCATTTCTATTTAAGACTCTTCTCGATTCCTTGTGTCACAAAATTTCTTTGTTTTGCCTCTAATATCTTTGTTGATACAAAGGTTATCAAAGGTCATTTTTTTCCCATTAGCCCAACAGATTCAGATAAGGGCAAGAGTCAGAGGGACTTAGCTGGTGAGAACACTGGCAACATGCTTCACGTGAAGTGGAGTTATATCGTCCCCAGAACAACTGAAGAGGCACAGAAAAGGAACAGCAAGTTGTTTCCAGTACTGAAGCTTTTCTGAGCAAAAGAAGGCACTCCTGGTGTGCTTTTAAAAGATGCCTGAAATTTGAAATGAGATAGCCTATGGAATAGGAGATTCTAATTATCAAGATGAAATTATTATATGTAATCAGATACTGATGACAATCCTCAAATTGACAGCAGCCCTGATTTGGTCATAAACACCTTTCCTACAAACCACTTAACTCTTCCCACTGCATGTTTTCAAACTTTCCACCACTTGTAATAACCTCTGATCACACCGAAGTCCACACGGAATATGAACATCAAACATGATCATGATGTGGACCTTACTAGTAACTCTCCCAAATGATTTGTCACTTAGCAAATAAAAGAAGAATGCAGGACTCAACAACTTATATACTATTGACATGAGTATCTGTATTCCGAGTTTCTTCCAAACACTTCTTCTTGCTGATGGAGACACATTTCCGGTTCCATCATGCAAGCCAAATTCTTAGAGACAGACCAGCTCTGAAGCAGATAAGAATGGCTGTCTCCTTTTTATTGCGATCCTTAAAGGTCTAAAAATGTATAAAGACATTAACAGTATTTAGTAAAGAAAGATTCAAATAGCATAAATCAAAAGCATAAAGTTCCACAAAGATAAAGAAAATGTGGTGAAACACACACACACACACACACACACACACTATAAAAAGGAATGTGTTAATGTCTTTTGTACCAACTTGAATGGAGCTGGAGGCCATTATTCTAAGTGAAGTCACTCAGGAATGGAAAAAAATACTGTATGTTCTCACTTATAAGTCAGAGCTAAGTTACTAATATGAGGACACAAAAACATACACAGTGATATAATGAACTTTGGGGACTCAGGGTGGGGAAGTAAGGAAGGGGAGATGGATGGTAAGGAAGGGTGATGGATGAAAGACTACATGTTGGCTATAGTGTACATGGCTTAGGTGACAGGTGCACTAAAATCTCAGAATTCACCACTAAAGAACTCATCTATGTAACAAAAGCCACCAGTACCCCCAAAATTATTGGAATTTTAAAAAGTAAGTATAATGTTCCTTTGAATATAAAATCTCATTAAAAATTATTTGATGGAGGCCTAGCATCTACCAATATCACTTCACTTGTTTTTGGTTTCAGGATGTTAAAGCCAGAACTTAACTTTCCCAATTTCACAAAGTTGTTAAATAGTGGGGCTAAATTTGAGTCAGATCTGATTCCAAAACTCACATTCTTTTCACCACACCATGCTGCCTTCCCAAATTAGACTAAAATAAAATAAATAAAAGGTAACTAGACAGAAGTGAAGTTTATACATTCTAGGCTTTTCAAATGTCTAGCACTACTGTAATCATATAGTAGGTGCTCCATGAATACTGGTTGAATTAAACTTTATTGACCATTTCCTTTCTCTAATCTTTGAGGCCTAAGTTAGAATCCAAAGTTTTTCCCTTACCAACTGAGAGGCTCTAGACAAGTTACTGCACCTCTATGCACCTATAACATGAATAAATAATTGTCTATCAGGTTGTCATAAAGAGTAGATACACATAAAGCATCCGGCACACAGCAGATCAGGGCCTAGGAAACAATCACCCACTTTGGTAAGTAAAGTTTTATTGGAAACTCATCAGCTTATTCATTGATGTGTTTTCTGTGGCTGCTTTCACACTAGGATGGCAGAACAAAGTTGTTCCCACCAAGACTGTATGGCCCACATAGCCTAAAATCTTTACTATTTGGCTTTTTATAGAAAAACTTGCCAAACCTGAAGTAGATAATCAATAAATGTATGGTTTCTTGCCATTCCTTTCTTTTCCTCACAGTAGTCACTTCAAGTTGAGTGAACTAAATTCTCTGAGTGTTTTTTTAAGTTCCAGGTGTCATACTGTCAACAACAATCCTTACATACTCAGGACACGTATAACTGGACATGTAAATAATACAGATTGGTGGATGGTGCCACAAGAAGAACTGCACACACCTCAAAAGCACAAGCTGAAGGGTTAGACTGTGCTTATCCCCAAAGCAAAGGGCTCAGTTTGGCTACCATTTATTTAGCTACAGCATTTCTTCCAGGTTATGAAAGAGCTTTTTGAAGAAATGACACCTGAGTTGAGTCTAGGGATTAAGAGTTGGCTAGGCAAAAAATTGAGGGAACAAGCAGTTGAGGAAGCAGAAACAGTTTATGCAAAGATTCTGAGGTGGGACAAAGCTTGGGCAATGGCCAGTATAACTGAGAGTAGTGACTAACATAGAAGAAGGAAAAAATGGGGTGGGGAGTAATCAAGATGGAGTCACATCACAGAGTCACACTATGGAGAACATGTGAGGCCTTGCTAAAGACTGGATTTCAGGCTAAGACCTAAGAAGATTGAGAAACCCTTGAAGGATTTTAAGTGACATAATCCAATTTATACTTTAAGCTCACTTTGATTGTTACGTAATAATTAAATGGATAGAAGAGAAGGCGTTGAAATACGGAATATCCAAGGCTGAGAAAAGGCTAGTATCTAGATCTGTTAAGTCTCAATTGATTTTCTTTTCACTACACTTGGCTGTTTTGGAGAAAGCACCTTATATAACATTGTATCTTGTTCTTCTCTAAGCTTTGATCAGCTAATCTGAATGTGGGGTTTTAGGGATAGGGAACTACATGGACCAATAATCTAGCATGAAGACTTAAAATACAAGGTGATAGAAAAAAGGTCTTCCACCACAAGCCTCAGGAAATGAGCCAAGTTGAAAAAATATGGTTCAGCATCCAAGGTATAAAAGAACTGCTGGAGAATGAATAGCGAGGGCCATTGCCCAGGAAGCCAAAACATTATTGCATCTAGGACATGAAAGGCAGGACAATAAAATATCTTGATTCTTAATTCTGAGAAAATAAGAGAAGAATGCTCAAGTGAAAGGAGTGGATTCATCTTCTGTGGTCTCATGAGGACAGAACAGGGGCCAGTGGGTAAAAGTGTAGAACAAAGTCCAAGGGGTAACAGAAAACTAGAGAAAAACATATATTTTCTCTCACCACAAGGGAAAAGTTTCTAACACAAAGCTATCCAAAGAAAGAATAGACTGTTCCTGAAGGGTTGATTCAAATAATGTATTTAACTGTATTCCAGATACTATACTAAGTGCTAGATTAAGTTCCCTACCACAGCTTTTGGAGCATGTGGCTGAATTAGCTGACTGTAAGGTTTCTTCCAACGTGAGATTTGATGGTTGCCACAAAAAACTGAAAGTGTATGCATCGGCCGGGTGCGGTGACTCACGCCTGTAATCCCAGCACTTTGGGAGGCCGAGGCTGGTGGATCACCTGAGGTCAGGAGTTCGAGACCAGCCTGGCCAACATATGGAAACCCTGTCTCTACTAAAAATACAAAAAGTAGCCAGGCGTGGTGGTGCAGGCCTGTAATCCCAGCTACTCAGGAGGTGAGGCAGGAGAATCACTTGAACCCGGGAGGCGGAGGTTGCAGTAAACTGAGACTGCGCCACTGCACTCCAGCTTGGGTGACAGAGCGAGACTCCGTGTCAAAAAAAAAAAAAAAAAAGTGTATGCATAAAAGCATATTTTTCTTTTAAAATTTCAATTATTTAAAAAAGAAATGATTTATAAATGCTAGAAGTAAAGCCATCAATTGGGAACAGACTGTGAGGACAGAAAATTTTTAAAAAGTAAAGCCATCAAAAAGAAACTTTGTTCTAAAAAAAAAAAAAAATCACCTGGCCACATAGCAAGACTAGGATGCTGACTTTCTCTTATCTACAGTTAAGGAATAGACCCTGCTGTTTTCTGAGGAATAGGATGACCTGCTGCATTCTCTAATCAGAACACCTGGTGTGACAGAGGAACTCGCAAAGGACTTGGTAATTTTTAATAGAACAGTAACAGCTACCCTTTAGATTCCTGCAAACCAAATCTTAAATACCAAGGTATTTCAAATCTGTTACTAAGTCTCAAGCAGAAACCAAGATTAATTCTTTATTAGGTTCTGCAGAGACTGGGGTGTCACTACTCAAACTTACATGCTAAAATTAATTCATCCAAATGTTCAGAGACTTATTTTCCACTTACTTCGAATACCTGAGGAAATGGGCTGCCAGTGAAAAGCCCTGCATTGTTAGAAAATCCAAACCACGACATGCTTCCTGGGATCTGAGAATTAGCAGGAGCTCACCCTCGAGCTTCCTGTCCTAGTGTTTTCTTGCTTTTTTCCCCTCCAACAAGTGGATCTGGTTACATTTGTTTCACCTCTCAGATATTTTGGCAATTTTCCTTTTTGAACAGAAGAATTCAGTTCCTTTCTTAAGAGTCCAAGCAGGAAAAGCAGGTGAAAATGTTAACTGAAAAAACTAACAGTGCCAGTACCATAATTACCCAAGGAATATAAAGCTCTTTTCTCTCAGTGATGAAAAAGGAGAATTACACATGTAACTTCCATTAACATTAATGAGACTTACCTACATAAATCCCTTAAGCATCAATGGGAAGAATGGACTCAGCATAACTACTGGCCCAGCATCTTTACTCTTTCAGTCATTTCTATTATCTGATTAAAAGGCGAAAAGAGGAGTGCGCCACAAATCAGAACCAGGTGAAGCTTCACACCACTGAATTTACTGTCACCTGCCTCCTTAGTGCCATTTTAACGGAATGATTATAAAAACTGAGACCTTTTTTTCATTTTCTTTCCTTATTCATTTTTTTACCTGAAAGAAACAGAACCTAATATACCACCCAGGTTTCTGACATGAGATTTCTTTAGTGGTTGCAGGTCCTGAGAGCTACTATTTCTTTTTTTTAGATAGAATCTCACTTTGTTGCCCAGCCTGGAGTGCAGTGGCGTGATCTCGGCTCACTGCAACCACCACCTTCCAGGTTCAAGTGATTCTCCTGCCTCAGCTTCCCGAGTAGCAGGGACTACAGGTGTGCTCCACCATGCCTGGCAAATTTTTGTATTTTTAGTAGAGACAGGGTTTCACCACATTGGCAAGGCTGGTCTCGAACTCCTGACTTCATGATCTCCCCACCCTGGCCTCCCAAAGTGATGGGATTGTAAGTGTGAGCCACTGCACCCAGCAGAGAGCTACTATTTCTGCCCTGAAATGTAATTATTAGCAAAGCTATGTTGAGAAGCAATTCTCAGCTAGATACTTTGCCGAGGAATAACCCTAATGGAGGAAGATACTCTTGTACCCAAATAACTATGACATAAAATAGAAAATGTGGTATACTGCTGTGCAATACAAACTGAGAATCCTTAGTTATTAGCATTCTTACTAAGAAAAAAGTTCTTACTGGGGATGAAGGGAAGATTTTATGAAAGAGATAATACTTGAATTGGGCCTCAAAGGCCAAGCAAAATAAACTCTTAACACAGCCTACTAGACAGAAATGATAATAGAAAATGTTTTGAAAAATTAATGAGGAGGTAAAAAGCCATGGTAAAAATGGTGGATTTGGTGCCAGATAAACAGGTATTTGACTCCTAGTTCTGACTAGCCATTCTGAGCCTCAGTTTCCCCATCCCTATAAAATGGAGACAATAATACTGCATAAGGTTGAGAAAAGGAAATGAGGCAATTGAGGACTTTGCTGAAAGCCTCAGCCCTAATCTAGTAACATTGATTTCTCATTAATTTGCAATTACCATTAAAATTATTTGTCATTCATGTTTACCTATGTAATATTCACATGTACCCCAAACCTAAAATAAAAGTTAAAAAAAGAAAATATTTAAAAACCTTTAAATAATTGTCATTAATACCCTCCAAATTATTTGTCATTAATAGTCTCGAAAGTGAAAATCTACTATGTCTGACTCTCCATAGGAACTGCTGGAGTTGGATTAAATTCCAGCCAGGCCAGTCTCCCTTCTTTTCAACATATATTCTTCTCTTCTAGCCAAAGGTGACACCGAACCCAAGGTGATCTCCAAAACTATAAAACTCTTACTGTGCATATCTCATATTTGGTGACTTTATGTGAACATATCACGTCCTCAACTAGACAGCAAGTTCTCTGAAGGAAGAGCCTGAATCTTTTATTTCAGAAGCCTCAAAAGCACTTACCACAATAACATCTAAAAGGTATACTATAAATATTTGCTCATTGATAGATCACAATAAGCAAATGCCATATAATAATTATATCCATTAACATGTATGCGTTATAGTACACAAAAAGCTTTTACTGAGATTATCTTATTGAATGTTCCTGAAAATCTTATTAGTTAAGCAGATTAGGAATTCTTATTCTTATGTATAAGATGAAAACATTGAGGTCCAGAATGGTCAAATGACTTACCCACATTCACATAGCTGGCATTTGGCAGAGCCAGCACTAGAATCCTGGTCTTTCTACTCCTATTTCTATTTCTCATAGGTATAGAATCTGTTTGCTACTGTAGGTTTTTCAGACTTAGTCCAAAGATAAACCAACCATGATGATAGTATATTTTCTAAACAAGGTGAGAACAGTTATACATGGAATTATTTTTCAGTCTTTCTGGTTTGACATTATCCTCCCAAAATGATCATGGTTTAAAAATATCAAGCCAGACATGGTGGCTCACATCTATAATCCCAACATTTTGGGAAGCCAAGGTGGGAGGATTGCTTGAGCCGAGGAGTTCGAGACAAGCCTGGGCAACATAGTGAGACCCTGTCTTTACAAAAAATTAGAAACATCCAGTCATGGTAGCGGGCCTGTCATGCTAACTACTTGGGAGGCTGAGGTGTGAGGATTGCTTGAGCCTGACAGGTTGAGGCTTAAATGAACCACGTTCACGCCACTGCACTTTAGCCTGAGTAACAGGGCGAGACTTGACCTCAAAAATAATATACAATACTAGATCAACTAACTGAATGAAATAACAAAATGGCTCTAATGATGTCCTATGTTAAGACCAGAGCCACTGAGGGACAGCAGAAACAGCCATTCCCAGGACTACCACCTTGTGTGCAGTCTGCTCAAGCACAAATTTTTGGGATCAATGACCAGGGAAACAGCTAGAAGTAGAAACAGTAGCAGCTCCTATAGGATGCAGCTTAAGCTCCCTAGCTTGACATGTAAAGCCAAACTCGGACAAGCTCCCAGCTACCTTTCAAATCTCACTTCTACTACTTCTTTCCTTATAATTCTTGGGGGTGATCATGTTTCTTATGCATTCTTGACTACATCCCTTTCACCATGGTGCATGTTTCTTCTGGAATGCTTTCCTTACCTACCATCTCATAAGATAGTGGGTGCCTATATCTTAAAACCTGACAAATTAGTTAGTCTCTCTGTATCTCATTTTCCTCAACTGTAAAATAAAAATAAATAAATAAGGGTATCTATCTTGAAGGATTATTTTGAAAAATAGGTAGGTTAACATATGTTAAGTGTGTAAAACAATGACACTGACACATGATAAGTTCCCAATATATATTTGTAATGATGATATCTTTAAAGAGAATAGTCAGTGAGGCACAGTGGCTCATGCCTGTAACCCAAACACTTTGGGAGGTGGAGACAGGTGGATCACCTGAGGGTGGGAGTTCCAGACCAGCCTGACCAACATAGAGGAACCCTGTCTCTACTAAAGAAACAAAATTGGCCAGGTGTGGTAGTGCATGCCTGTAATCCCAGTTACTTGGGAAGCTGAGGCAGGAGAATCACTTGAACCCAGGAGGCAGAGGTTGCGGTGAGCTGAGATCGCACCATTGCACTCCAGCCTGTGCAACAAGAGTGAAACCCTGTCTCAAAAAAACAAAAGAGAGAGAGAGAATAGCCAAAGCCTCCACTTACATTCCCAGCTTTGACTTATCTCTAATTGTGAGGATGATAATCAATTTAGTAATCAATTAAGCATTTACTATATGCCTGGTAGAGTGGCAAGCTCCTTTACGTGGATGACAGCAATTAACCAGTCCTTATAGCAACCCTAAAATGTAGAATATTATTATACTCATTTTACAGATGAGGAAACAGTCTCAGAAAGGTGAAGTACCTTGCCCAAAGTCACACTACCACATCATTTCCTCAGCAGCCTTTCCCTAAGACTGCAGCCAGCAAAGCAGTTTCTGTAAATCTTGCCCTGAAGCCACAGAGCTTCACTCACACACTCCATTCCACAACAGGCTTCAGAACCCAGAGAGAGAGGAAGCAAATCACAACATGTATCTACCCTCCCATTGTCAACAAGAGCAATCCTGCCAGCTCCCCAGCCCCAGTGTGATTACCAAATCAGTAAAGTGTGTACAATTATCCAATTCACTCCCAGACATATATGCCAACTAAGTTTAAGTACTATAGTATTAGGATGAAAGCCAAATACTAAAAACTAGTCAGAATGTATTTGAATAGCAGCAGTGACAGAGGCCAAACTCTAGCCAAGTCTCAGGGAAACTCATGGACTAAACTAACCAAACAACAAACAGGAAAAATGAGAAAGAAGATAGAAGTTTGGGGCCTCAGAATCTACCTCTATAAACCATCAGAGCTCACTGCAGCCTCAAACTCCTGGACTCAAGTGATCCTCCCAGCTCAGCCTCCCAAAATGCTAGAATTACAGGCACGAGCCACTGCACCTGGCCTATTAAAGGTTTTTAGAGACAACTGTTATCTTGAGCCAGCCAATGTTTGTCATTTATGAAAAGCAGGTTGAACCTAGCAAAATGTTAACCTGTGCTTCTGTTACTATTTTTGTTTCCAAGGCTAATAAGATGTTTTCTTAACCACAATTTGAAAGTGCTGAGTTGAAAAGGTATGTATTACCATGGATACATACAACTTATTAAATAAGTGGACATTAGCTAAGTGGAAACTGATGGGGTGAGGAAAATAGAGAGGTGAAATAAGTTTAGGCCTTCTATAGACCTGGGTACATATGCCAGCTCTACAAATTTCTAGGTGAATATATTGGGCAAATTCTTTAATCTGAGCCTCATTTTTCTCACATATAAAGTGGTAAGAAACCTGGGAATGTGATGAAAAGGCAAAACTCTGAGATCCTACTTCAGACACTATTGAATATGACACTAGTGGTGGGCGGTCACAATCTGTCTTTACAAGATCTACTGGTGAAACTGATGCACACAAAAGTTTAAGAACCACTGCTCTATGTTACAGCAACTTGTTAGCCTTAATTGCACATTGTAATCATCTGAACAACTGTTGAACATACTGGTGCTCTGGACCCACCCCTAGAATTTCTGATATTAGTTTGAGGAATAGGCTTCAGACTTCTAAAGGCCATCCCATACCACTGCTTCAGGTGATTCCAGTATGTAGTCCCTGTTGTGACTCCTGCTTTACAGGGTTGTTGTACAGATTAAGTGATTTAATATATCTTCAGCAACTGGCACATTGTCTTGACCACAATAGACACTCAATACATGTAAGCTTCCCTCAATAGAGAGTATCTTTTTTTTTTTGAGACGAAGTTTCACTCTTGTTACCCAGGCTGGAGTGCAATGGCGCGATCTCAGCTCACCGCAACCTCCGCCTCCTGGGTTCAGGCAACTCTCCTGCCTCAGCCTCCTGAGTAGCTGGGATTACAGGCATGTGCCACCATGCCCAGCTAATTTTTTGTATTTTTAGTAGAGACGGGGTTTCACCACGTTGACCAGGATGGTCTCAATCTCTTGACCTCGTGATCTACCCACCTTGGCCTCCCAAAGTGCTGGGATTACAGGCATGAGCCACCGCGCCCGGCAACAGAATATCTTAATTTTAGACTGTTTTCATTAAAATTTCAGATTAGAAGGAAACACCAAACTATTAATGGTGGTTTTCTCTGAGTTAGTGGGATTATTAGGGATTTTTATATTTTATGTTTTATACTTTTCTAAAGTTTTCCACAGGTACTAACATGCATTACTTTTTTTTTTTTTTTTTTTTTGAGACAGTCTCACTCTGTCAACTGAGGCTAGACTACGATGGCACTATTTCAACTTACTGCAACCTCCACCTCCCAGGTTCAAGCAATTCTCCTGTCTCAGCCTCTCGAGTAGCTGGGACTACAGAAGTGCACCACCATGCCCCGCTAATTTTTGTATTTTTACTAGAGACGGGGTTTTGCCATGTTGCCTAGGCTGGTCTCGAACTCCTGACCTCAGGCGATCCACCCACCTCGGCCTCCCAAAGTTTTATTACATTTACAATCACAAAAATAAAACACAACTAAATTTCAACAAAGAATAGTCTTCAGACTATTATTACCTTATAAGCCTGATCTGATAATTATCCTGTCTCTGTCAATTAATCAATGTGGAAATCACATTATTTTTACCTTCTAGATGGAGAAACTGAATCAGAGAGAGTCTACCTGAGTTTGTACTGGATTCTGCTGGTAGTTAAGGTCAAAATAGCTAATATGAGAACTGCAACTAATTTCTCTCTCTATAACATCTCTCATATCCCTCAGAACCGTATCCTTTCTGAGTGTGACAAAAACTGGGGAACTGAAGGCTTCAGCACTGCAGCTGACCAAGTTCATTTGAGGCCTAAGAACTACCCTGAGGCCCTATCACCACTCCAACTGGCATATGTAATCCTCCTCTATAAAATAACCCCAGAAACTGCATCCACACATTGCTGTCAAAATCAAAGAGGCAGTCTTGAATTTTTGCAACGTGAATTTTTAAAGACCACTGAAAAATGTGGTCATGGGAAAAGCAGCAGCAAGGAAGTCTGAGTTTTGTTCTAGAGCAACAGCTACCATACATTCACAGGCACCCCGCTCACAATGCCTTAATATATAAGGCACTATATACCAGGCACCAGGCTCAGCATTTTGCAAGCATTTTCTAAGTAAGACTAGATTACAGCAGTGATTCTCAAACTTTAAAGTGCATCAGAGTCACCTGAAGGGCTTGTTAAAACACAAATTGTGGCTGGGCATAATGGCTCACACCTGTAATCCCAGCACTTTGGAAGGCTGAGGCAGGCGGATCACCTGAGGTCAGGAGTTCAAGACCAGCCTAGCCAACATGGCGAAGCCTCCATCTCTACTAAAAATACAAAAATTAGCCTGGCGTGGTGGCACACACCTATAGTCCCAACTACTCAGGAGGCTAAGAAGGAGAATCACTTGAACCTGGGAGGGGGAGGCTGCAGTGAGCCAAGATCATGCCACTCCTCTCCAGCCTGGGCAACAGAGCAAGACTCTGTCTAAAAAACAAACAAATAAAAATACAGATGTTTAAGCCCAAGCCCCCAGCTTACTGATTCAACAGGTTTGGGATGAGGCTGAAGAATGTGTACTTCTAATAAGTTTCCTATTGATGCTGATGCTGCAACTCAACCACACTTTTAGGACCACTGGATTAGATCATCCCTTCCATCTCTCATATTCTGCTTGAACTCAAACCCCCATTCTTATCGTATGGCCCCACAGTAAAACTTAGAACTAAATCCCCAAAACTCTCCATGTTCTTATCACAATTCCTTATGACCTCTGCTTGGTCCAAATAAGAGAGTTTTCTTTAAATGTGAATCCAGCCAAGTCAATGCACCAGCACCCAAGGCACCTGTGATGACCCTCTATAGTTTGGAAGATGCAAACCAAGTTTCCAGCCCCTTAGCAAATACAAGGTGTTGTTGTTGTTGTTGTTGTTGTTGTTGTTGTTGTTGTTGTTGAGACAGGGTATTTCTCTGTCACCCAGGCTAAAGTCCAGTGGCCTGCTCTCGGCTCACTGCAACCTCTGCCTCCTGAGTTCAAGTGATCCTCCTGCCTCAACCTCCCGAGTAGCTGGGATTACAGGCACGCACCATCATACCCGGCTAATTTTAGTATTTTTGGTAGAATTTCGCCATGTTGCATAGGCTGGTGTCGAACTCCTAGGCTCAAGAGATCCACCCGCCTTGGTCTCCCAGATTGCTGGGATTACAGGCATGAGCCACCAAGCCCAGCCCCAGTTCTCTTAATAATTAAATCCTGGTCATCAGAAGCAGGGCCTCCAGTCAATCACAGTCACAGCCAACAAATCACATGCTAGCTCATCATTTATGCATCTTTTCCTACACAAAAGTTTTAATATCACATATTAAAGCCTTTTCCTTCCACCACCAATGGAGGGCCTGGCCTGCTATGAAAAAGAAGAGAAAAAGCACGATACTTGGAAAATAATTAAGACCTTACAATGCTTTAAAATTTACAAATACATTACAATACAATACATTACAACAACCATTGTTTCATTAAGGATTCACAACAATATCCTGAAGTAGATATTATTATGTTTTAAAGCTGAGGAAACAAACGCTCAGACAGACTTAGTGATTTGGCCAAGGCTCCAGAGTTAAGGAGAAATAGAACTAAGACAACTAGAACCCAGTTTTACTGCATTCCAGCCTAGACATATTTCCACTGTGTCTGGATCCAAATTAGGGAAAAGTTCAAATTAAAATTTCTCTTCCTGACTCCCTCTATCCTTAGCATATTAGCAAGAATGAATCACTATGGGTAACTAGACGAAGAACTCTAATTGCAGGTCTCTGAAAATGGAGATGTTTAATTACATAGTTACATATGTGATTTATCAACCAGTTTTGATCGTTGACAATTCTCTTTAAAGAATTCTTTTCCTCTAAAAATTAAAGTAATATATTTTTTAATCTCCCCTGGAATGCTTTGTTTTCATTTAAATAAAGAGGTGACTGTTTCTTATAAGTGTCATGATTTCTAGGCAATTGGTCTAATGTCAGACAGGCATGAATTCGTGGTAGATTTATCACAATTAGGTCTGAAACTGCAGAAGCTTTATCTAGAAACAATAATCATTTTCTGGACAAAGCTAAATCACAGACACTTGTCTGAAGTGAGAGGAGCCATTCTTTGAGAAAGCCTAAACCTTTCATTCCTAATTCTCTTTGAGCAGGAATCTTCTCCAAATACTACCCATCTTGAATGATGCTAACACAAATTTGGTTTTGCCCTAGACAGGGAAAAGGTGAAGGGCCATGATGTCAAAGAGCAGAAAATGTCCAAGTTCCCAGTGTTACTGAGGCAAGGCAAAGATGAGGAATTAGCCTCCTGATGTTTATAAAAGTGATTTGATCACGATTGGGTCTCAAGGACATGACCAACTGCTGAAGCAGGCTGGAGCAATACTGTCAGTTTGCTTCTTAGTGTCCCCAAGAGGGTCAGTTCCTGCTACTCCTTTCTCCCAGGTCCCAAGAGGGCTTATCTTGACCATCATTAAGACCTTCATCTGTTTCCTACTTTACTGGCAATCATATGCATTAATGCTCAGAAACATTATCTTACTAGTTAGAATAACATAGCTTGGCTAGGAACAGTGGCTGAATCCCAGCACTTTGGGGACAGCTTGAGCCCAAGTGTTCAAGATCAGCCTAGGTAAGATAGAAAGACCCCATCTCTGCAAAACAATTAAAAAGTCAGCTGGGGCTGGGTGCAGTGGCTCATGCATGTAATACCAGCACTTTGGGAGGCCAAGGCAGGTGGATCACCTGAGGTCAGGATTTCGAGACCAGCCTGACCAACATGGTGAAACCCCAATCTCCACTAAAAATACAAAAAATTAGCCAGGTATAGTGGTGCATACCTGTAATCCCAGCTACTAGGGAGGCTGAGGCAAGATAATAGCTTAAACCCAGGAGACAGAGGTTGCAGTAAGCCGAGATTATACCACTGTACTGCAACATGGGCGATAGAGAGAGATTCTGTCCCTGCCCACCCAAAAAAATAGTTAGCCAGGCATGGTGGTGTGCCCCTCCAACTACTCAGGAGGCTAAAGTGGATCCCCTGAGCCCAGGAGTTTGAAGCTGCAGCAAGCTGTAATCATGCTGCTGCACTCCAGTCTGGGTGTTAGAGTGAGATCCTATTCCTTTTTTTTTTTTTTTTTTTTTTTTTTTTTTTTTTTTTTTGAGACAGAGTTTCGCTCTTTTTACCCAGGCTGGAGTGCAATGGCGCGATCTCGGCTCACCGCAACCTCCGCCTTCTGGGTTCAGGCAATTCTCCTGCCTCAGCCTCCTGAGTAGCTGGGATTACAGGCACGTGCCACCATGCCCAGCTAACTTTTTGTATTTTTAGTAGAGACAGGGTTTCACCATGTTGACCAGGTTGGTCTTGATCTCTTGACCTCATGATCCACCCGCCTCGGCCTCCCAAAGTGCTGGGATTACAGGCTTGAGCCACTGCGCCCAGCCCTATTCCTTTTTTTTTTTTTTAAAAAAAAAAAAAGGTTTGTCGAAGATCAGATGGTTGTGGGTATGTTGTATTTCCTCTGAGGCCTCTGTTCTGTTCCATTGGTCTATATCTCTGTTTTGGTACCAGTACCATGCTGTTTTGATTACTGTAGCCTTGCAGGGAGGGGAGCACTACACACTGGGGTCCGTTGGGGGGAAATGGGGGAGGGGCGGGGGTGGGGAGGTGGGAAGAGATAGCATGGGGAGAAATGACAGATACAGGTGAGGGGACGGAAGGCAGCAAACCACACTGCCATGTGTGTACCTATGCAACAATCTTGCATGTTCATCACATGTACCCCAAAACCTAAAATGCAATTAAAAAAAAAAAAGAAAAAAAAGAAAATCACCTTACTTGCTTCTTTACCTGTCAATAAATTGTCGACATTTCCCCATAGGAAAAAAAAAAAAAAAGGAGAAGAAGAACATAGCTTGTAAGTGGTAGAACCAAGATTCAAATCCAGATACAATCACATTCATTTATTTAGTCAATAAATACTGGTTAAAAGCCAGGCACCAAGCTTGGTTATGAGTATAATAAAATGAGCCTCAAGAGTATAGTGAGGAAATAGAAAAGTGGCTATGGTTTCAGGCTCAAGAGGGGTTGAGGGGGTAGTCTGCAAGGCTTCATAGGACATAAAATATGCAAGGAACATGAATACCAATTGCACTTCCTTATATTGAAACCACTCCTGGATCCACATGAATACCAATTGCACTTCCTTATATTGAAGCCACACCTGAATCCAGACACTCTCTGCTAGTGTAGAAAGCATTTTGTCCTGCCTTTCTCCCTCCTACTATGGTCTCTGACTTGCCACAGCCCAGGCAGGGTTTCCTCTACCTGGGGTGAAAACTATACACTAGGCAGGAAGCAGGCCCTTGGATGGTTGGGTTGCTCTTCTACACTCTAGTTCACATTAGAGCAGTCACTTACTAATGGTACCCTATAAAGTAGCAATTTACCAAATAGTACTAATTTAGTACCTGGTCCTTGAAGAGTTAACACACCTCTCTCCAGAGGTGCCTAACTGACTTCTTGCCAAGAGAGTCTAAAGGAGATCTGGTTCTGCACACTATAATTCTTCCAAGTTGCTCAAGGCTTCTCTGTTCTCATGTGGGGCCTCGAAAAGATAAGTACAGGGGCCCCGGGACCAGGACTGGGTTCTGGCACAGGCTCTGCCACTTGAGTCACTCTATAACAAATGTCTTCCCATCTGTGTGCCACTGTTTACCCAAATTTGAAATAAGGACAGTGAGATTGATTTTTTTTTTTTTTTTTTTTTTTTTTTGAGATGGAGTTTCGCTCTTGTTACCCAGGCTGGAGTGCAATGGCGCGATCTCGGCTCACCGCAACCTCTGCCTCCTGGTTTCAGGCAATTCTCCTGCCTCGGCCTCCTGAGTAGCTGGGATTACAGGCACGTGCCACCATGCCCAGCTAATTTTTTGTATTTTTAGTACAGACAGGGTTTCACCATGTTGACCAGGATGGTCTCGATCTCTTGACCTCGTGATCCACCTGCCTCGGCCTCCGAAAGTGCTGGGATTACAGGCTTGAGCCACCGCGCCCGGCCGAGATTGATTTCTTATGGTCCTTCTGACAGTCTAGGACAATACTTCTTAACTCTTCAGGGGTCATAAATCCTTTTGAATGTCTATGCTAAATGACCATCTCCCCACAAAACTGTGCCTATAATTTCAAAAATTCATGAAACTTTTAAGGTTCAAACTAAGATTCTCTGTCTAATACGGGCTCTGAAGTCAGAGAGGTCTGAGATTAAGCCCTGGAAATATTTCTCTCCCTCTCTTTCCTGTGGGCAAGTCTCTTACCTTTGAGCCTCACTTAGAAAAATAACACCTGCCTTGCAATATTTTTATGAGAATGAAAAATAATTGTGTACAAGTGTCTGGCCCATAGAAGGTGCTCAATAAATAGCAACTAAAGAAAAAAAAAAGGTAATGGCACCTGTCATCAGTGCTCAGGGAATGTTAGTTTCCTGTCTTTCTCACAGTAACCAGCAGTTATCTGTGCACTTTAGGTTTTCCATAAATGTTACTGCTTGACTATCAAAGTTATCTTAAAATTCCCTTCTCTTTCAGGCTGTTCTAGTGATGGAGGATCTCTCCTTATACTCAACTGGACTATTACAAGTCTCCAAACAGATACAGAAGTCTCTCCTTCTATATCTCGCAGAAGCACTGTCACATTAATAATCCAGAAATCAACACTAAAATTGTGATATTCTCCACAGCTCACGACTTTTAATGATCCTATCATATTTTCAAACATTTCATTAGGGATTTCTTCAAAAGAAAAAAAAAATGGCAGCTCACTATACTTAGCTTTCCTATATGCCAAGCACTGATTAAATGAACACATTATTTCATTTAATCCTCTCAATAGCCCTACAGACAACTGAATGTACAGTATGAAAGTCTAGGAGTACAGTCCCCAAAAGTTTGCTTGAGATTGTCTCTGATTCTACTTTTACTAGAAACTAGTTTCTCAAGTAACTAGAGCAGGCATCCCCAAACTACAGCCCTCCAGCCACATGAGGCCCCCTGAGGCCATTTATCCGGCCCTCCACCGCACTTCAGGAAGGGGCACCTCTTTCATTGGTGGTCAGTGAGAGGAGCACAGTATGTGGTGGCCCTCCAATGGTCTGAGGGACAGTGAACTGGCCCCCTGTGTAAAAAGTTTGAGGACGCCTGAACTAGAGAATCAAGAACAAACTAAACCCAAAATTAGTAGAAGAAAAGAAATAATAAAGATCAGAGCAGAAATGAATGAAATGAAGACTAAAATATATGAAAGATCAATGAAACAAAAAGTTGATTTTTTGAAAAGATAAGCAAAAATTGGAAAACCTTTAGCTAGATTAAGAAAAAAAAAAGGCCCAAATAACTAAAATCAGAATCAAAAAGGAAACACAACAGCCAAAACCACAGAAACACAAAGAATCATTACAAACTATTATGAATAACTATATGTCAACAAATGGGAAAACCTAGAAAAAATGGATAAATTCCTGGACACATACAACCTACTAAGACTGAACCATGAAGAAATAGAAAACCTCAACACACCAATAACAAGTAAAGAGATGGAGGCCATAATAAAAAGTCTCCCATCAAAGAAAAGCCCTAGAATCTGATGACTTCACTGCTGAATTCTACCAAACATTTAAAGAATACCAACCAGTTCTACTCAAACTCTTCCAAAAAAAAAAATTGAAGATTTCCAAATTCATTCTATAAGACCAACATTTCCTCGATACCAAAACCAGACAATAACATAATGAAAAAAGAAAACTAAAGGCCAATATCATTGATGAATACAGATGCAAAAATCTTCAACAAAATACTAGCAAACCAAATTCAACAACACATTCACTATGATCAGGTGGGATTCCCCCTTGAGATGCAAAGATGGTTCAACATACAAAAAGTAATAAATGTGATACATCACATTAACAGAATCAAGAACAAAACCATGATTATTTTCAGATGCTTAAAAAGCATTCAAGAAGATCAACATCCTTTTATCATAAAAATGTTCATTAAACTATATATAGAAGGAACTTACCTCAAAATGATAAAGGTTATATATGACAAACCCACAGCTAACATACTATATGAAGAAAAATTGAAGGCCTTTCCTCTAAGATGTGGAATAAGACAAGGATGCCCATTTTCACCACTTTTATTCAACATAATACTAGAAATCCTGGCTAGAGTAAATAGGAAAAAGAAAAAAAGAAATGGCATCCAAATTGGAAAAGAGAAGTCAAACTATCGTTATTTGCAGGAAACCCTAATCTTATACTTAGACAAACTAAAGACTCCACCAAAAGAACTGTTAAGACTGATATACAAATTCAATAAAGTTACAGAGTACAAAATCAACATACGAAAATCAACAGCATGTATATACACCAACAATGAACAATCTGAAAAAGAAAGCAAGAAAGCAATCCCATTTATAATAGCAACAAAGAACATAAATTACTAGAAATCGATTTAACCAAAGAAGTGAAAGATCTATACAAGCAAAACTATAAAACACTGATGAAAGAAATTATAAAGGACACAAAAAATGAAAAGATATTCCATGCTTATGGGTTGGAAGAATTAATAGTGTTAAAATGACAATACTACCCAAAGTAATCTAAGATTCAATGCAATCCCTATCAAAATAGAAATGACATTCTTCACAGACATAGAAAACAACAATTTTAAAACTTATATGGAACCACGAAAGATCCCAAATAGCCAAAGCAATCCTTAGCAAAAAGAACAACGCTGGAGGAATGATACTATGTGACTTTAAAATTTGCTCCAAAGCTAAAGTAGACAAGTCAGCATGGTACTGGCATAAAAACGGACACACGGACCAAGAAAACAGAATAAAGAACCAAAATATAAATGCATGCATTTGCAACCAACTCATCTTTGATAAAGGTGCCAAGAACATACACTGAAGAAAGGACAGTCTTTTCAATAAATGGTGCTGGAAAAATTGAATAACCGTATGCAGCAAAATGAAACATATACAAAAATCAAATCAAAATAGATTAAAGTATTAAGTCTAAGACCTGAAACTATTAAACTACCAAAAGGAAAAATTGGGGAAATGCTCCAGAACATTGCTCTGGGCAAATATTTTTTTGTGTAAGACCTCAAAAGCAAAGCCAACCAAAGCAAAAATAGACAATAGAATTACATCAAGCTAAAAAGCTTCTGCACAGCAAAGGAAACAATTAACAAAGTGAAGAGACAACCCACAGAATGGGGGAAAATATTTGGAAACTGTCCATATGGCAAGTGATTAAAAACCAGAATATATAAGCAGCTCAAACAACTCAACAGGAAAACACACACACACACACACACACACACACACACACACACACACAAAATCCAATTAAAAACGGGTAGAATCTGAATAGACATTTCTCAACAGAAGACATACAAATGGCAAACAGGTATATGAAGAAATGCTCAACATCCCTAATCATCAGAGAAATGCAAATCAACCACAATGAGATATAATCTGTCTCAAAAAAAACAGGCAATACTGGATGCTGGTGAGGATTTGGAGAAAGGGGAGCCCTCATACATAGGGGCAGGAATGTAAATTGTATAGTCACTATGAAAAATAGTATGGAGGTTCCTCAAAAAATTAAAAACAGAACTACTATATGATCCAGCAATTCCACCACTGGTTATATATCCAAAAGAAAGGAAATCAACACATTGACGGAATATCTGCACTCCCATGTTTCATTCACAATAAAACACTATTGACAATAGCAGCACTATTCACAATAGCCAAACATGGGATCAACCTAAGTATTCATCAACGGATGAATGGATAAAGAAAATGTGGTATATATGTGTTCTCACTTATAAGAGGGAGGTGAATGATGAGAACACATGGACACATGAGGGGAAACAACACACACTGGGGCCTGTTGGAGGATGGGGGCTGGAAGGAGGGAGAGCATCAGGAAGAACAGCTAATCGATGCTGCGCTTTATACCTGGGTGATGGGATGATCTGTGAAGCAAACCACCATGACACGCATTTACCTATGTAACAAACCTGCACATCCTGCGCATATACCCCTGAACTTAAAATAAAAGTTGGAAATTTAAAAATTAAAATGTGATATGTAGACATAATGAAATATTGTGCAGACATAAAAAAAGAATTAAATCCTGTCATTTCTAGCAACATAGATGGAACTAATGGTCATTATGTTAAATGAAATAAGCTAAATACAGGAAGACAAATATCACATGTTCTCATTCATATGTGGAATCTAAGAAAATGAATATCATGAAGCTAGTGAGTAGACTGGTGGTTACCAGAGGTTAAGAAAGGCAAAGGGAGGGAAGAATAAAGAGAAGTTGATTAATGAGTATAAACATATTGTTTGACAGTTAACAAAGTTAAGAGACAACCCACAGAATGGGAGAAAATATTTGCAAACTACCCATTTGACAAGAGATCAACAACCAGAATATACAAGGAGCTCAAACAAGTCTATAGAAAAAAAAAAAAAAAAAAAAGAATAGGCTGGGCGTGGTGGCTCATGCCTGTAACCCCAGCACTTTGGGAGGCCGAGGCAGGTGAATCACCTGAGGTCAGGAGTTCAAGACCAGCCTAACCAACATGGAGAAACCCCATCTCTACTAAACACACACACACACACACACACACACACACACACACACACACACACACACACACAAATTAGCCAGGTGTGGTGGTGTATGCCGGTAATCCCAACAACTTGGGAGGCTGAGGCAGGAGAATTGCTTTAATCCGGGAGGCGAAGGTTGTGGTGAGCCAAGATTGCACTGTTGCACTCTAGTCTGGGCAAAAAGAGTGAAACTCCATCTCAAAAAAAAAAAAAAAAAAAGAAAAAGAAAGAAAGAAAGAAAAAGAAAAAAACGGAATAATCTGATTTAAAAATAGGCAAAGGATTTCAAAAGACATTTCTCAAAAGAAGATTTACAAATGACAAACAGGCAAGTGAAAAGGTGCTCAACATCACTGATCACCAGAGAAAGGCAAATCAAAACTACATTAAGATATCTCACCCCAGTTCAAATGGCTTATAATCAAAAGATAAGCAATATCAAATACTGGCAAGGATGTGGAGAAAAGGGAACCCTCATACACTGTTATGGAGAACAGTTTGGAGGTTCCTCAAAAAACTAAAAATAGAGCTACCATAGGATACAGCAAGCCGACTGCTGGGTATACACCCAAAAGAAAGGAAATTAGTATATCAAAGGGATGTCTGCACTCCCATGTTTATTGAAGCACTGTTCACAATAGCCAAGATTTGAAACCAACCTAAGTGTCTATCAACAGATAAATGAATTTTTTAAATGTACCTATACATAACAGAGTACTATTCAAATGTTAAAAAAGAATGAGATCCTGTCATTTGCAACAATATGGATGGAACTGAAGGTCATAATGTTAAGAGAAATAAGCCAGGCACAGAAAGACAAACTTAGCATGTTATCACTTATTTGTGAGATCTAAAAATCAAAACAATTGAATTCATGGAGACAGAGCAGAAGAATGGTTACTAGAGGTTAGGAAAGGTAGTTGGGATCAGTGAGAGAAGTAAGGATGGCTAATGGGTATGTAAAAAAAAAGAATGAATGAATAAGACTTAGTATTTGATAGCACAACAGGGTGACTATAGTCAATAATTAATTGTATGTTTAAAAATAACTGAAAAGAATATAATTAGATTATTTGTTAACACAAAGGTTAAATGTTTGAGGGATGGATACTCCATTCCCCATGATGTGATTTTTACATATTGCATGCCTGTAACAAAACATATCATTTATCCCATAAATATATATACCCATAAAAATTAAAAATAAAAAAGTAAAAACAAACAAATCTATGGTTTCACAGAATAAATAGAACCTAGCATTAGATAGATCAGCAGGGTGACTATAATTTACAATAATCTACTGTACATTTCAAAATAGCTAGAAAAGGATAATTGGAATTTTTCTAGCACAAAGAAAAGACAAATATGTAGAGTGACAGATATCCCAAGTATACTGATTTGATTTTTTTTTTTTTTTTTTTTTTTTTTTTTGAGACAGAATCCTTTCTGTTGCCCAGGCTGAAGTACAGTGGCGCAATCTCAGCTCACTGAAACCTCCACCTTCAAGGTTCAAGTGTAGCTGGGATTATAGACATGTGCCACCATGTTTGGCTAATTTTTGTATTTTTAGTAGAGATGGGGTTTCCCCATGTTGGCTAGGCTGGTCTCAACCTCCTGACCTCAGGTGATCTGCCCATCTCAGCCTCCTAAAGTGCTGGAATTACAGGCACGAGCCACCATGCCTGGCCTAATCTTTCCAAATTATATGAATGTATTCAATTATCACATGTACCCCAAAACTATGTACATCTATTATGCATTGATAAAAAATTGTTTCAAAAATAGACTATGAAGACCAAAGAAGATTATACGTATAATCTCCTATAATCTATATTTTTTAATAGATTTTATAGAGATATGGATTATATATATAATTCTAAATTTTATACATGTTTTATACACAGTCATACCGCAGTATGAGTGGGGGATGGCTTCCAGGAACCGCTCCCATCAAAGAATGTTCAAGTCCTTAATGTAAAATGGCATAGTATTTGCATATACCTTACATACATCCTCTTGTATACTTTAAATCCTCTCTAGATTACCTATAATAACCTAATACAAAGTTGTACTATATTTGTATATATATTATTATTATTATTTTTTTTTATTTTTTTGAGACGGAGTTTTGCTCTTGTTACCCAGGCTGGAGTGCAATGGCGCGATCTCGGCTCACTGCAACCTCCGCCTCCTGGGTTCAGGCAATTCTCCTGCCTCAGCCTCCTGAGTAGCTGGGATTACAGGCACGCACCACCATGCCCAGCTAATTTTTTTTTTTTTTTTTGTATTTTTAGTAGAGACGGGGTTTCACCATGTTGACCAGGATGGTCTAGATCTCTCAACCTCGTGATCCGCCTGCCTCGGCCTTCCAAAGTGCTGAGATTACAAGCTTGAGCCACCGCGCCCGGCCTATTTTTTATTTTTGTATTGCTATTGTTTGTTTGTTTTAAGACGTGGTCTTATTCTGTCACCCAGGCTGGAGTGCTATAGCAGCCTCAATCTATTAGGCCCAAGTGATCCTCCCACCTCAGCCTCCCATGTAGTTGGAATCATAAGCATGTGCCAATTTTTTTTATTTTTTGTAGAGAGAGAGTCTCATTTTGTTGCCCAGGCTGGTCTCGAACTCTGGGCTCAAGTGACTCTCTCACCTTCACCTCCCAAAGTGCTGGGATTATAAGTGTGCCGTGTGTAGGGCCACTGCATCTGGCCCTACTATCTTTTAAAATATTTTCAATCCATGATTAGTTGAAACAGGTATATGAAAAAGTGCTCAACATCAGTAATCATCAGGGAAATGCAAAGCAAAACCACAATGAGGTATCACCTCCCATCTCTTAAGACAATACTTTTTAAGGGCATATTTTCATGACATGACTTAAGAAATCCTAGGGACCCAAATAAGCTGTCCTAATAAACTAACTTTGTGATTTCAGTCAATCAGTCCAACAAATGTTCAAGTGTACACTATGTACCAGTCTAGGAACAGCAGTCTCAATAATAAAAACAAATTCAAGAGAACAGTGAGAGCTCTCAACCTCTTTGTATATTATTAAACTTAAGAACACTGATAATTAAAGTACGTAATTATTTTTATTTTTATTGATAATTATTACATGTTTATAAAAGTCAGTTTAGCCAATGCTTCTACCCTCTCAGGGACATTCTGAGCAAGGGGACAGTGCCTCTGACTCTCACAATTCAAGAGAAAGGTAAGAAGATAATCTGCTTCGTGAGCACTGCCATTCACTAGATCATGACGTGGGTTCTTCAAAAAGCACAGGTTCTACCCCTCTCCATTCTTCTTTTTTCCCTTCTCTACCTGTGACTATACAATTAAATTCAGTTCCGCACGAGAAGAGACAACTTTGAGAGTCGTTTGATGCCATTTCAATTTGGAACCCTATGTGGCACCTCGTTTGCAGTTGATTTAAGCCAGAAGGAAAAGGCAGTGAGTAATTAGGATCGCTTAACTTCCAATGACTTAAAGGACCCCTGACCTTGGGTCACCCAACATCTACCTACATTCCGAATTATCTCTACCTAATTTTGCATGCCTGCTTGCTGTTCCTAATGTACTGCCAGAGTATTCGTAAAAGAATTGCTGGCCAGGCACTGTTGGTCATGCCTGTAAGCCAGCACTTTGGGAGGCTGAGGCAGCTGGACTGCTTGAGGCCAGGAATTCAAGACCACCCTAGTGAACATGGCGAAACCCTATCTCTACTAAAAAAAAAAAAAAAAGAAAGAAAAAAAAGAAAAATCAGCTGTGCATGGTGGTGCACATCTGTGATCCCAGAACTTGGGAGGCTGAGACACGAGAATCGCTTGAACCCGGGAGGCAGAGGTTGCAGTCAGTCAAGATCACGCCACTGCAGCTGCACTCCAGCCTGGGTGACAGAGAAAGACCTGGTATAAAAAAAATGTTTTTTTAATTGCTGGCCAGGCATGGTGACTCACACCTGTAATCCTAGCAGTTTGGGAGGCCAAGGTGGGAGGATCGCTTGAGTGTAGGAGTTCAAGACCAGACTGGGCAACATAGTGAGACCCTCTGTCTACAAAAAATTAAAAAATAGCTGGGCATGGTGGTACATGCCTGTAGTCCCAGCTACCCAGGAGGCTGAGGTGAGAGGGTCCCTTTAGCCTGAAAGGTTGAGGCTGCAGTGAGCCATGATCTGCACCACTGCACTCTAACCTGGGTGACAGTGCAAGATTATGTCTCAAAAAAAAAAAAAAAAATTGCTAAACTTCAAATACGTCACTGATGGTCCTTACTCCAACCTGGGAGTTAATGAGTCTCAGGCAATGAAAGAAATGGATCCTAAATTCCAAGGAAAAGCTTAAGGGTAGAACACATTTGGCAATGAAGCAAAACTCAGGAGACAAGCATCATATTCAGAGTGGTATTAGAGGACTCAGAAAAATAAAGTTCAAATTATAATCCCTTCACTGACACATTGATTCTCCATATCTCAGGCTCTTCATCTTTAAAACAGATTGCACTTTGCTTTTCTCATTGAATTTCTTTCTCTCTCTCTCTCTCTCTCTCTCTCTCTCTCTCTCTCTCTCTGTCCATATATATATATATACATGTACATGAAGGAAGAGGGTATGATTCCAGTCAGTCAACAAATGTTAAAGTGCCTATTGTGTGTTAATATCAAACCTAGGATACACATACATATACACACAGAGAGAAACACACATATAAATACAATAAATAAATTTTCAATAAATACTCATTAATACCTACTAGCACATAAACACTCTGTTATGGTGAATTAATGGTGAGTAAGGCAGATATGGTTCCTGCCCTTACAGACTTTATAAAATATTAGGGAAGACAGACAAGTAAACTAACAGCATGACAAGTGATGTGATAGAAAAAGTATAGCATTCTATGAGAACACAAAAGCAGTCACCCATTCTAGACTTGGAGAATCAGACAAGATTTCCCAACAGAAGTGACATTTAATTGAGACCTGAAAGAGGACTGAAAATCGGTGAGCAAGATGTGGGTGAGGGTAGAAGAGAAGTGAGTTAGGCCAGGTGCAGTGGCTCATGCCTGTAATCCCAGCACTGTGGGAAGCTGAGGCAGGTGGATCAGTTGAGGCAAGGAGTTCGAGACTAGCCTGGCCAATATGGTGAAACCCTGTGTCTACTAAAAAGAAAATACAAAAATTAGCCAGGTGCCATGGCACATACCTGTGATCTCAGCTATTCAGGAGGTTGAGGCATGAAAATTGCTTGAGCCTGGGAGGCAGATGTTGCAGTGAGCCAAGATCATGCCACTGCACTCCAGCCTGGTCAACAAAGCAAGACTCTGTCCATAAAAAAAAAAAAAGAGAGAGAGAAAGAGAGAGAGAAAGAAAAGTGAATTAATCATACAACATGGTCCAGATGCATAGAACAGTGTGTGCATAATCTGAAAAAAAAAATTTTTTTTTTGAGACAGGATTTCACTCCCATTGCCCAGGCTGGAGTGCAATGGCACAATCTCAGCTCAAGCAATTCTCCTGCCTCAGCTTCCTGAATAGCTAGGACTACAAACGTATACCACCATGCCTGGTTAATCTTTGTATTTTTTGTAGAGATCAGGTATTGCCATGTAGCCCAGGTTGGTCTTGAACTTCTGAGCTCCAGCAATCTGCCTGCCTCAGCCTCCCAAAGTGCTGGGATTGTAGGCATGAACCACCATGCCCAGCCTTGAAAATATTTTTAAAGTCTTATAAAACTAAGCCGTAAAGTATAAAGGTGTAGAAACAGTGAAAAATAAGCAAGGCTAGTTCATGAATAGCTTTGTAAGGCAGGCTAAGCAAAGTGAATCTGTCCGAGAGTCAATGGGAAACCACTAAATAGTTAAGTAGAAGAGTAACTTAATTATATCTGCATTCAAAGAAATATCACCAGCCAGTTGTGGTGGATCACACCTGTAATCCCAGCACTTCAGGAAGCTGAGGTGGGTGGATCACAAGGTCAGGAGATTGAGACGAGCCTGGCCAACATGGTGAAACCCTGTCTCTACTAAAAATACAAAAATTAGCTGGGTATGGTGGTGCATGCATGTAATACCAGCAACTCGGGAGACGGAGGCAGGAGAATCACCTGAACCAGGGAGTTGAAGGTTGCGGTGAGCCATGACTCTAGCCTGGAGACAGAGCAAGACTCTGTTGCAAAAAGAAAAAAAGCAAAAAAAAAACAAAAACAAAAACAAAACAAAACAAAAACAAAAACAAACAAAAAAAAAACCACCCAAAAGAAACATCACCATGGATACAATGTAAAAAACAGGTTAAAAGCTGGAAATAAATCAGGAAACTTTTACAGTAATCTAGACACTGAAATTACAGTCGCCTGGACTAGGGTGAGAATAATGGGAACAAGAAGTGAATTTCTTCTCCTAAGAGCTTTAGAAGGTATATTGGCAAACCTACAACTGTCCCAATTACAGTGAATCCTGTGCTGTTTTTTCTCATCCTGGCAAGAAATTTCCCTGAGTCATCCAACATTTCTCCCTTCTGAGAAGCAGCTGGTTGATTCAGGAGGAGACTGGCTCTTAAATCATAATTACAATATAATAACCACAAAGTGATGGGCTACCTGTCGTTAGCTCATGGTTCCATGATCTTGGAGAAGCTGAACAAGCAACTTTAATTAATAACTAGAAAAATGTAGCATTTCATATGAAAATTCAGTAGTTATTGCCCCATTTGAAAGTAGTGTCTCTGCTCTATAGAGAGGAAAAGCAGCTCATTTCATTCTGCAGTAAATCCCACCTATGTTCATTATTTTTCATGCAGTATCATGACTCATCTTGAAACACTAAGAAACAAATTTCCAATCCACAAAGAAATTATCAGAACTAATGAATGAGTTTAGCAAGGTTGCAGGACACAAGATCAACACACAAAACATGTAGTTGGACTCCTAGTTTGATCCCATCCCCGCTACTCTGAGTTAGCTGGGAAACCACCCTTCTATTCCTTCAGCAGAAGAGCAGCGGTTTTTTTGTTTGTTTGTTTGTTTGTTTGTTTGTTTTCTGAACATAGTGAACCATAAAGACTCTGAATTGAAAGACAAAAAGTACAACTAAAAGCAAAAAGAAAAAAAGGAAATTCTGCATATTGGTCAGTAAGACTCCTAGCCTGTCTTTCCATGCTTAGCTGCCAGAATATTAGCAGGTGAGCCTGTACTCTTCAGTTAGGAGACTGGAAATTTCTTCCCTGAAGAATTTGACATAAAAGAAAGGAGGTAAAGATACTGGCATTTATCCCTAACAAAGCATCCCTACCAGACCAACATGCCCTATCCATACACAGAAAGCTCTCAATCAAGTTTTATGTGCCCTAATATTAAACGTGAACAATCTAACAGAATAAAAGAGTTTTAAAGAAACTTCAAACAAGTTACCATTAGTATCCTCAGGGAAATAACATAGTGCATCTTTGAAACAAGTAGAGGATATTATTTTTAAAAAGAACATCTTTTAGAGCAATACTGTCTGATAAAACTTTCTGAGATTATGAAAATGTTCTATATCTGTCCTGTCCAAGATATTAGCCGCTAGCCACATTTGGACATAGATCACTTGAAATGTGGCTAATACAACTAAGGAACTAACTTTTCATTGTATTTAATTTTCTTCCTTACTTTTTTTTTTTTTTTTTTTTTTTTTTTTTTTTTTTTTTTTTTAGAAGCAAGGTATTGCTGTCACCCAGACTAGAAAAGAGTAGTGTAATCACATCTCACTGTAACTGAACTCCTGGGCTCAAATGATCCTCCCACCTCAGCCTCTTGAGTAGCTGAGCTGGGACTACAGGCATGTGACACCACACCTGGCTAATTTTTAAACTTTTTTTGTAGGTACAAGGGTCTTGCTATGTTTCTCAGGCTGGTATCAAACTCCTGACCTGAACCAATCTTCCAACTTTGGCCTCCCAAAGTGGTAGGATTATAGGTGTGAGCCAGTGAGCCTGGCTGCTTAATTATATTTAATTTTAAATTAAACGCCCATATTGACTAGTGAATGCCATACTGGACAGTACAGATTTAGTGAATTAGCTCTTGGATATCAAAAATGTACTAGCCAAAATGAAAATCTTAATAAGTATAGCAGAAGATAAACTTGGCCAGGTACTGCCCTAAATGCTTTATACATATTAACTCATTCAAAACACTGAGTGATAAAAATAGGAAAGATAAGAAAATTAGAGCATCAGTTCATGTGGTCCAACATCAAAATAATAAGAGTTCTAGGAAGGAAAAAAAAAAGACTGAAGGAAAACAAATGAAATAAATTTCAAAAGAAAAATTTAAGATAAGTTCCCAGTGAAGTACATGAATCTTCAACTGAAAAGACATACTGAATACTAGCACAGTGTATGTAATAAAAGACCTACTGCAAGCACATTTTTGTGATATTTCAGATTACTAAGGACACAGAAAACATCCTAACAACTTCCAGAGAGAAATAACAGTCACATATAAAGAATCACAAATCAGAATTGCATTGGACTTAGCAACATTGGAAGCTAGGAGACAAGAAAGCAATGTCTTCCAAATTCTGAGAAGAAAGTATTTCCAATTTGCAATTCTATATTCAGGTAGACAATTACGTAAGTGTAAAAGTGGAACACAGGCACTTTCAGGCATGCAAGCTCTCAAAACAACAACAACAAAATTCCCTGCACCATTTCTCGAGGACCTACTAAAGAAGGTGCTCTACCGGCTGAGCGAGGTGGCTCATGCCTGTAATCCCAGCACTTTGGGAGGCCAAGGCAGGTAGTTCACGAGGTCAGGAGTTTGAGACCTGCCTGGTCAATATGGTGAAACCCTGTCGCTACTAAAAATATAAAAATTAGCCAGGTGTGGTGGCACACAACTGTAGTCCCAGTTACTCAGGAGGCTGAGGCAGAAGAATTGCTTGAACCTGGGAGGTAGAGGTTGCACTGAGCGGAGATCACACCATTGCACTCCAGCCTGGGTGACTCCATTTAAAAAAAAAGAACGTGCTCTACCAAAACAAGGAAATAAACTGCCAAATAGGAAGATAAAGAATCCAGGAAACAGAGCTTCCAACTCAGAAAAGGATAATGATGCCGAGAATAATGGCGAAGAGAAATCCTATAAAATTAGCTGTGCCGCAGGCCTAGAGAGCCAGCAGTCTTGCTTAGCACAGGACAGATGTTCCAAGACAGATGTTTCCAGAAAGATGGAAGTGGGAGAATATTTGATGCATATGAGCTTACTAAGGGAAGATTTACACTCCTGGCAGAGTTTGAAATGAATTAGTGATTAGTACACAGAGAACTAATTAAATAAGAAATAAGAAAACTATTAGCTCCAGGGAAAAGTTGTACAAGAAAATAAATGGATTCATAATGTATGTTGTACACAACTCAACTGTGAATAGGACTTATATTGCCGTAATAAGGTAAATATTAGATGTTGGTCTAGCCTCCCCAAGAATGCTAAAATTAAATGAAGAGGATTAAAGGAGAGGAACTAAGGGTGTGTAAGGAGATGAATGAAAGGAATTAAAAAGTAGAGGAAAACAGTCAAAAAAAATTTAGGGTGGTTGACTCTTGAGATTGAGGGTGGGAGACTGCTATTTTCCATAATAACCTTTGAAAATTAGGCTTTTTTCACTTTGAAAATAAATCTGTTTGATTTTTAAAGGAGGTCCTAAACTATTTACAAGATAATTAATCCAGGAAAGAAAAAGAATAACCTGTATTTTTGCACTAAATTCAGGCAATTTATGTTGTAGACATTTTCAACACCAACTGAGAAATTAGCATATAGGAGAGCCTCAAATCAATCATATCAAATTACCTAGTCAAATTTTCAGAAACTGAGTGGGAATATAAATTCATTTAACCTTTAGCAGTAATAATTAAAATGTAAAATATACATATCCTTTGACCTAGTAATTTCACTTTTAGGAATATCGGTACATGAATGGAAAGGTACAAAAATGTTCCCAGAATTTTTTTTTTCTTTGAGACGAAATCTTGCCGTCACCCAGGCTGGAGTGCAGTGGTGCAATGTTGGCTCACTGCAACCTCCACCTCCTAGGTTCGAGTGATCCTCCTGCCTCAGCCTCCTCAGTAGCTGAGATTACAGGCTTGTACCACCACGCCCGGCTCATTTTTGTATTTTTTTTTAGTAGAGACGGGGTTTCACCATGCTGGTCAGGCTGGTCTCGAACTCCTGACCTCAAGTGATTCATCCACCTTGGCATCCCAAAGTGTTGGGATTACAGGCTTGAGCCATGGTGCCCAGACAGAAATATGTTTCTAAAGGCCAAAAAGAAGGAAAACAAATAGATATCAATAAGTGAATGGCCACAGAAATTATGATACATCCACACTATGAAATGCTATGTAGAGTTTAACAAAATAGGCAGGTCTATCAGCAATGACATAACAGAATCTCGAAGATACACTGGTAAATGAAAAAGAAGTCACAAAACAATATGTATAGCATGAATCTATAATGTGAGGGAAAAATAAAAATCTTAACATGTGTAAGTATGTACATGTGTGTGTATAAGTGCATAAAAATGCTCTGGAAACACCAAACTGTTGAAAGTGTGTTTCATTTATGCCACCAATTTGCAAATAAGCTTCTATGTCATGTACTCCATATATAGTATCTTAGTGAAATCTTCACAAAAATTGCAGTTATAGGCCGGGTATGATTACAGGATCATGCCTGTAATCCCAGCACTTTGGAAGGCCAAGGCAGGTGGATCATGAGCTCAGGAGTTTGAGACCAGCCTGGCCAGCATGGTGAAATCCGGTCTCTACTAAAAACACCAAAATTTAGCAGGGCATGGTGGTGCACACCTGTAATGCCAGCTACTCAGGAGGCTGAGGCAGCAGAATTGCTTAAACCCAGGAGGTGCAGGTTGCAGTGAGCTGAGATTGCGCCACTGCACTCCAGCCTGGGCGACAGAGCAAAACAACTCCATCTCAAAAAAAAAAAAAAATGCAGTTATATAATCCTGCCCAGATGCAAACTCAGCTGGAAATTGATGCTTAGTCCTAAAAATAAATCAAAATATAAAGTAAGATAAATGAATAATTGTTGGGCACTACGTTAAGCACTTTACATCTTGGTTTTAAAAGCAGTATTTCTGGCTGGGCATGGTGGCTCACGCCTGTAATCCCAGCACTTTGGGAGGCCAAGGTGGGTGGATCACTTGAGGTCAGGTGTTCAAGACCACCCTGGCCAACACGGTGAAACTCTGTCTCTCCTAAAAATACAAAAATTAGCCAGGCGTGGTGGTGGGCACCTGTAATTCCAGTTACTTGGGAGGTTGAGACAAGGAGAATTGCTTGAACCTGGGAGGTGGACGTTGCAGTGAGCTGAGATCGCGCCACTGCACTCCAGCCTGAGCAACAGAGCAAGACTCCATCTCAAAAAATAAAATAAAAACCCACAGCCAATACCATACTGAATGAGCAAAAGCTGGGAAAAAATAAAAATAAAATAAAATAAAAGTAATAATTCTATTTACAGATGAGGATTCTGACTGAAAGGAGTTATTTGCCTAAGTTCACCTGGCCAATAAAAGTCAAAGATGGATTCAAAGCCCAAGTTTTCCATCTATGGCCATATTGTGGGGGTCAAGGTGATGACTGGAAAACCTGTTGCAGGAATCTTGCCGCGAATTACTTGGAAACAGCTTCCTACTCTGCCATGACCTGTCCAGGCTCAGAAAAATTGCGGAGCCAAACATGGGCCCAGCTCCTTACTCAGAACCTAGGGAAGCAATCTAGCCTCAAAGCCACTTATATTTGTCTCAGAATTGCAAAAACCCCTGCGATGTTGGCAGACATCGCTAATGATCAGCATACTTTTCCATGGAGCTTAGATGAGGCCTCAGAATGTTCCCCAAATTAGTCACCTCAGGCAGCTACCATCAAATAATTCAACTTAGCACGAGAGTTGAACTTACTTGCCCTCCTCCCACTGGTCTCTGAACAGAGACGGTTATAGGAAGCTCAGGGAAAGGATCTTAAAATTAAAAGAATGCTGATGTCTAGAAATAAATGTTGGCATGAATGTGTTAACTAACTTGTTTCTAGTCCCATCACTGATGAGACAACAACTTTCCATCTTCCCCACCTGCAGCTTAATCCCAGACCTCAACACCAATCTGCTTACTACCTTTGCTCCACTGTTGGCACCCATCTCATCCTATAACTGGGCTTTCCTCCCAAAGCTGCCCTGCCCAAAACCTCCCCTTCCTCTACACAATAGAGATCTTTAGTTTGGCCTTTAGTTTCGTCTTCAAGCCCTTCCTTGACCAGACCATCTTGCCAGCCTAGTCTTACACCTGTACTAGATGTGAGGCCGCCCCCTCTTACCTCCTTTCACATCATATCTTTTTCCATTTTTTTTTTTTTTTTTTTTTTTTTGAGACAGAGACTTTTCGCCCAGGCTGGAGTACAGTGCCATCTTGGCTCACTGCAATCTCCGCCTCCCGGGTTCAAACGATTCTCCTGCCTCAGCCTCCTGAGAAGCTGCGACTACAGGCACCTGCCACCACGCCTGGCTAATTTTTTGTATTTTTAGTGGAGATGGGGTTTCATCGTGTTGGCCTGATGGTCTCGATCTGATCTCATGATCCAACCGCCTTGGCCTCCCAAAGTGCTGGGATTACAGGCGTGAGCCACCACGCCTGGCATTTCCTTTTCTTTTTCTCTTCCCCTCCCTTTCTCCCTGGGATACCTTCCTTAAGACCGAAATACCTTCTTGATCGTCTCAGACTCCTACAGGCTGCCTGCCCATCCCTCCCAATACTGCTCTCACTCCTCTATGCTTACTTTCCCACGCATCAGCTGACGACCGGGACAGAAAACTGAATTTGCCTTTAGCTCTTCCGGGGAAGGGATTAAGCCCAGCCCTCAGTAAAATGGGCTGATGACCTAACTTTCTGGCCACTGATCTAACAGATGGCAGCCTTGTCTAACCCACGAGATGCAAGGGAAGGAAACCGAAACAAATCAAAAACCTGGCACTCCGTCCGTCCTGGGCACCCTTAGCAAGCCCCTTGCCCTCCAGGTCTCTGCTTCCCTCTGTGCCAGAGGCTGGGGGCCAAGGGCGAGGGTCTGGAGGGCGGGGCGCTCGCTGCACGATGGAGCCTTCAGGGGGCGCTGCCACCGCTTGAAGTAGCTTCCCGCAGCTCCATGGCCTTGGGTCACAGCCGGCGTCCTCAGGGTCGGACCCAGGAAGGTATTTTCAGTCCCTTTTTCTGCCGGTGCTGACAAGAGAGCGTCGGGGCCCGGCTCAGCGTGGGTCGGGGCCCGGCCGCCGAAAGCGTCAAAGCAGGTCCAACTTCCCGCTTTCCCAGTGAGGCTCCGGCCGCGGTGGACGGAAGCTGTGTGGGGTGGGCGGCGCGAGGCGCTGGTCCAGGCTCAGAGGATGAGGCCCAGGCGTCCCCCGGAGCGCCAGCCCTGCCGCCTAGGCCCCCGGAAGGGAAGCCCCAGCGCGCAGGCCCCAGCGCGCATGCCCAGTGGCGCGCAGGGCGCACGAGCCACGGCTTTCCGGCTTTCCGGCTTTCCCGCCCTTGGGCCCTCCCGCCTTCCGGGCTGCGGCCTCTGCCCCAGTTCCCAGCTGTCTCCCCGGCTTTGGAGCCAACTCGGCTTCCCGTACCCCCACTAAAGCCTGATTGGCTTCAGGGTCCTCATTAAATTCCCTGAAACCAGGAAAATGGTTTCAAAATTCCACCAGGAACCCAACCTTGAAATCAGTGCCACCACCAGTCACCTCTAGTCCGACACTAAGATCTGTTAGTTTTAGTTCAGCAAAATGCCTTGAACCCATTTCTGTTCTCTATTTCTGCAGCCACTGCACCAACTGACCCTTGCCCACCCCCTGCCCCACCGTCATCACATCACCATTCCCCACTCTTGCTCTCCCATCCCTGTGGAAGTGGACTCACCAGCTGGCGTCAGCCTCAGAATCCGTGCGCTCCTGTTCCTATGCCACTTCTTCTGGGATTCTCCCCGGATTGCCAGAGAGACGTTGTAAAATGAGAACTACAATGATCGTGTGACCTCCTTGGGAGAACTTTTCAGTGACTCCTCATTGCCTTGATGGCAAGATCCAAGTATCTTCAACATGGTATTCCAGGTACTGCCTGCATTCCTGCCTCTTCCCCCACTACTTGCACTCAGGCATCCTCACTGCTTCCTCTCCATTCCCAGCTCTTAGCATCTCCTCCTCATACATTTCATTGAAATTGGCTGACTCAAGAACGGAGGAGATCAGCATGCGGGAGGTTTACTAGGGACTGCTTCAAGTTCAACGACTCTAGAAGGGAAAGGAAGGAAGCAGCAATGGACAGAAGTCAAACTGCATGGGAATCTCAACAGAGGCCTCAGCCATTCCTTCAGAGTTGACAAGATGAGATGATTCTTCAAATCTATCCAAAGTTGGGGTGTGAGGACCAGGCTTATCCTCGGGTCTACCTACCAGTCATTGGAAACTACCCTGGAAAATCACTGGAAACCACCTGTACACAGTTACTCTCTTCAGATGAGGCAATCTCCAAAGAACAGACAGCTGAGGGCTGCCTGCCAAGTCATTAAGATAATAATTTACCATTTTGGTAGAGATGCTATGCTTACCAATGGCTGTGATACCCAGTCTAAAAGCAGGGGGAGTAAATTCCATTATGCCTGACTAAATCACATTCCCCTTCCTCAGGAAAGGACATTAGGCCAACACCGTCATTTTACAGATGGGGAAACTGAGGCCCAGAGAGACTCTCAGATCAACAATCTCAATACAGTCTAATAATAAATAGCTAATATTTGAGCATGTAATTTATACTAGACTTGTAATAGATGCTTTACCCAACTAAACAACCCTGACAATCCTATGAGATAGGTGCCATTATTACGTTCATTTGATATACATGGAAATAGGTTTAGAGCAGCCAGACAAATAATTTGTCTGAGATTACACAGCTATTCAGTGGTCGATCTGGGATTCAAACCCAAGTCATTCTGACTCTAGAACTCATAACTAGAAACCATTAAAATGAATTACTTTTTCTCTGTGCACTAAACCAGCATCCTCCACCTTGTGTGATACTGGAAAATGCTACGTACATGTTTGTATGTTATTGCAATACATGTTATGTTGTTGTTAACACACATAACAGACTTTTTATGTGAAGAAAACTTGTACACGAAAAAGTTTATATATATTTTGCACATATATATGATGTGATTTATTTTTTAAAATGGATACAACACCACCGCATAAAGCACAATATTTATTTTCTGTTTCAGGGTAAGGAGATAGGTGAATGTGTTTCTAGATAGAAAATTAGTTTTATATTAGTCATAAATCAGAGAATACTCAAGTAATTTTCAGCTTCCATGTCCATTGCATGCCCAGTTCTCTGGACCTGGTGGTCTTGCTCCTTCCAGAACTCTTAATGTGTCTTCAGACAGAAACTTTCAGTTCCAACTAAGAAGGGTGTGCATCTGAATACCTTTCAGCAAACCTGAAGGGCTCTCTTCCTCCTCTCCCCAGACTACCAGGTTTGTAAGAGAGCAGCCTGTCCAGGAAGGTGGTCCCCATTGAGTTTATAAAAGACCTTCCTTGAGACCTGAGAAACCACCGAAGTAGATCTCTCTTTTCTCTCCTGCTGCATTAAAATGAAACCAGTTCCATTAAAATAAAACCTCCATGAAAATGAAAAACACTCTGAAATGTAAAGATTTCCTGACGTAGAAATGGTGTTAAATTACAATAGCATAATGTGGTCCAAGAAATTCTAAACTGTGTCAGAAAATGTGGATTAATTTGTTTAACAAACATTCATTGTATTGCTACCAAATGCCAGGCCCTGGGCCAGATGCAGAAGGCTGCGGTGTTTTGGGAGTTTGCCATTTGTTACAGTACTTCTCAAATATTAGTCTCGATAAGAATCACTTTGGAAACCTGTTAAAAATACACGTCCCTGAGCCCCAACCCAGTTTCTGATTCTTCAAATAGGACTGGGGCTTAGGAACCTGGCATTTTAGCCAGTCCCCAGATGATTCTGAAGCAGCTGGTCCTCAGTTGTATCCCAAGAAACACTGACCTAGTATGTTTTTAAGTTTTCATCAGCCATTTATTGAAGCCACTTAAACTCAGGACTTCAGGGGGTTAAAAGAGATACATGATTTCTTAATCGTTCGTGAAACCTTAAAAAGACTTCTTAGAAAGGCTTTCTATGCATGAACAGCCCACCAATATGACACAATTTCTTTTCAAACAGGAGAAAGACACTGTGTATCATCATATGGCTTATGCGGCTTAAGGGAAGAAGTTAAAAGGGTATCATTGGAGCGATTCAAAAAGAGGTGTGTGTGTGTAAAAATGCATCAGCTTGTATAGTTAAGCTTTGTGTACTTTACTGTATGGTGTTTAGCACATGGAAATTATAACTCAATTTTAAGATAAATATTTTTGAGGATGTGTAAGACCAAAGAGGGTAAGGGGCTTAATGATGTCATTCTAGAGAGAAGTAGAGGGAAAGAGTTGGGACAGTGGCAGGAAAAGAAACAAACAGGAAGGAGGGAGACATTCAAACTTCTTGGTGAGGGCACCAAGTAAATCCTCAGCAGCTGTGATAATTGAAAGAGGGATAGAAATGGACATTAGCACATGTGGATGCAAATAAGCTAAAGAATTCAGGTACCAAGATCCAGAAACTGTGGGCACAAAAAGAAGGAAAGGAAGAAAGGAGAGGGGAAGGGGGGAATGGAGAATGGGAAGAGGGAAGGAGAGGGTAAAGGAGGAAGAGAGAAAAAAAACTGAAATAAGAGGTCTCTGGCCCTAGGGGGAGCTTACAGTCTTGGGTTCTGACCAGCTGTGTGGCTTCGAGCAAGTTATTTGCTCCAGTCCTGTATATGAGTCTTTAAAATGGAGCTGGACCTCCCAAAGCCACCATGAGGAATAGTAGAATGGTGTGTGTAAAATGCTGTTTGTAAACTATAAAGGGTTGCTAAATGCTACTTATGAATACATTCTGGCTCAAGATTAGATCAACTGCAAGTGTGGATATGACCATGTGTCCTGCTTAGCTCCCCAAGTAATTTCCCACATCTGTCTTGAACCTGTCCCCCAAACTCACATGCGTTTGCTAAGAGGTTTTTTTCCCTTTTTCTTTTCTGCTCTGAAACAACTTGGCTGTTACTTTTTGCAAACCTGAGCATGAGATTCCTTTCAGCTCCCCCCTCCTCCAGCTGTTCCTCCTTCTACCTTTCCCCAGGCAGGCTCAGCTATTGGCATAGAGGCTACCTGCCCTCTCCAAGGCCTGTGAGTCTCCATTTAGAAGCCAGAGGCCTCACAGGGGGCCTCCAGGGACCAAGGCAGCTTACTGGAGGCCCCTAGGGAAGGAGGGAAAACAAGATAGTCACTAAAATTAAATGAATTGTCTATAAATGCTTTTTAATTAAAATTGCAATTATTTTTCTGTGCAGAAGAGGCTCTTTAAGAACAATTGCACTCCCTGAGTGGCAGGCAAAGAGCTCAGCAGCTCTTCCCAAAGCCAGGGAGGGAAGGGATGTGAGAGCAGAAGTGATGGGGTGACTCGTCCTTCCCTCTTTCAGGGGTAAGAAAGCAAAAAGGAGAAAGAGGAGGAAGCTGGAAGGAGGGATCTGCTTGGTGACTTCCCAGGCTGAGGCCCCTGGAAAAGAAGGCTGAGTTTGTTGGGAATCCCAAGCTAGGATTTTGTGTTTTCTTTTGTTCCAAAAAATTATGCCACCTTCTTCCTTTTTTCTCACCCCTGGAGGGCCCCAGTCACCAGCCTTGAATCTGCAGCCAGAGCAACCCACTGCCTTGGCCTTTGGGAACTCTTGAACAGGAGAAGAAAACCGGGGAGGGAGAGAGAGAGAGAGAGAGAAAGAAAGAGAGAGAGAGAGAGAGAGAGAAGAGAGGAGAGAGGAGAGAGAGGAAGGGAGAGAGGGGGGAGAGAGAGAGAGAGACAGAGAGAGAGAGGAGAGAGAGGGAGGGAGGGAGAGAGAGAGAGAGAGAGAGAGCGAGCGAGAGAGCAACCTGGAAGGAAGAAGTAATGGAGGAGGGAGAGACAGTGGGAAGGAGAGAGGAGCCCACACCACTGAGAGAGAAATCCTTAGAGGAAACGCAGGGATTTACAGGACAGGAACGAAGAAAAGAGCAGAAAAGGAAAAGCAATTTCAAGCAAGAGAACGGAAAGAGAAGCGGACAGGGAGGGGAAGAGCCAAGCGTAGCGAAGCTGAGGGATCTGCAGCGACTTTTCGAAACAGCAGTGAGCTGTCTGTGGGCGGCTGCTGTGATCTCAGCAAAAAGCCGAGCTCCAGGAGAGGGCCCCAAACTCAGCTCAGGGTCTCTGCCGCCCACACTGTGCCCCGCCTTATTTTGGATGCCTCCATCTCCAGCTTCAGGCACAGTACAGGAGTAGGGGTTGTGAGGCCTGGCAAGTGCCGGTGCCGCGAGGGAGCTGCGGGTCCCTGCAACACCCAGGTGTGCGGGCGCTACAGGAAGGAGCCAGGGCCGCTGCGCCAGCTGCGCGGACTGAGCCCAGGGCTGCACATGCTTTAGGAGAGCCTGTCCTGAAGTGCCCTCCCCGGCCGTCCTCGCTTCCCAAGATTTGTTTGGAACGTCTACATCTGTCACCACCGCAGAAGCACCGGGATGAGGTGGGGCCAGAGGTCTCTTTGCAGGAATTAATACCTATTTCAGTCTCCCGCTCCCTCAAAGTTTCTCTCTGACGATGGAGAGCCTCATTCTAAGTCAGAATAAAAGAAAACCCTGCCTATTCTGGGCCCCATGATTGCACAAAATCCAAAATGCTGCCGGCATGAAGATGCAGTTGGAAGACTCTAGAAACGAACCATTAGGAGGCAGGAACTTTAGAGTGTCCAGAAACCAGCTCCTAAATAAACCAAGAATTACGCAGTGGGGAAATCGAGGAGGAGGGTCTGAGGGGCAGACAACCAGAGGGACAGACAGAGAAACAGTGAAACACTCAAGGAAGTGGAACAAATCGTCGTGGCCAGGCGTCACTGCCTCTCCGCAAACCCCAAATCCGCCCCCAAATCTCATCCCAGGCGCTCAAGGTACCAGTCGCAGGGCCCCGCACTATGGGGGCTGCCACCCTCTCTGTGCCCGGAGTCCCCACGCCGAGACTTATCATTTGCTGGCTCTTTCTTTTCTTTTCTTTTCTCCTTCAAATATAAGACAAAAATACACCTCATTTATCATCATAGATATATATATTTCACTCTCACCACATAAATACAAAACATCCAAATATCCGGAACATTCAGAACAAAGTTAGTAGCCTGGATTCAGTGACACCTACCCGCGTTTGAATCGTTCATTTTTTTCTTCACTATTTGCCTAAAAAAAAAAAAAAAAAGCATGAAAAAGAGGTGGGGGGAGTTTTCGACGTAAATAATTTACAATAAAATTACTTTTAAAAAAATGTTTTTCGCTTGTTTCAGATGGACGAATACATTCTCACTGCGGCACCTCGCAGTCAGGGTCTGTGATTTTGGTTAAAATGTAGGTGGCCGTGGATGTAGGGACGATCGCTGCTGCGCAGGGTAAGGAAAGAGGGTGTCGCGGTCCTGGTTCTGACTTGGGACCACTGAAACCCTAAGACTGGGGAGGCGAAGGGAGTGTCTTTCCTATCAATCACAGGGGACGCTATCCGGATTCTGAGACTACTGCTAGGGGAAGCCCGACAGCCCAGCGGCGTCCCTGCCTCCCCTTCCGCAGAGAACTGCTCAGAAATCCAAGCGTTTCCTGTGTGCAGGAAGGGTTTTGTGAATCCGGGAGTTTGAGAGAGGAGACAATGAATGCTGACTCGTTTTCCAAACCGAGCGATTGTGGCCGAAGCTATGAGCCTGGGAGGCCGTATGATGAAGCGCCGGCGCCCAGGCTACCGCCGAGAACCTGCTTTACTCTTTCCTGAAGGAGTGGGAAGCTGTCGGCCACCGCCCCGAACAGGCTCGGAGAAATGATTCTGAATTTTCTTTCATTAGCGACGTTGGTTTTTCCTTTGCTTTTCCCCCATTAAATTCCTGTTTAAAGTTACAACACCCAGAACCCTAATTTTGCATTGCCCTGAGGGGCATTCGCTATCCTGAATTTTCTTACACCTTCCAAACTTCATCATTACGAGTATTTACAAACTGGTTCCACTTCATCTGGTTTTACGTAGCAATTGCCTTTATTGCTGATTAAATCAAATTTATTAGTGTCGTTGCCTACCAGGACGTTTGTTACTGTTTCCTGGGGTCGGGGGTTGTGATTGGAATTGCTCTTTAGGGAAGAAAACCGGCAGGATTCGTCCCGCCAGGAAACTGCAAGCGTACCGACTAGCCCGAGAGGTCCGCAAAGCGGGGCTCAGGAGCTCCCACAAGCCCTGGTTTCTCTGGCAAGAGGAAGGAACGTCTTCTTTTTTTGGTCTAAAGAAACCTACAAGCCCCTAGGATCTGCCCGCAGTTTTCCTGTTTCAAATATTCCTAGGAATAGTCGGCAGCGGCAGCAACCGCCAATCTAGAGCAAGTGTCCTGTGCTTTGGACTTAGTCTTTTCCTTCCTGGGCTGGGCAGGCGTCGGGGCATCAGGTTGACTGACTCGGGCATTTTCCCCAATTCTTTGGATCTCTCCTGGATTCAGAAGGAAGCTGGGGGTTGGGGAGGAATCGCGGAGGAAAGCTAGAAAAAAAATAGCCCAAATGATATGGAATTGGTAGCAGAGCCGGGTGGGAAAAGAGAGCTGTCTGAGGCCTGGTGGGAGCCAGGAGCCCAGCGCAGGAGCTCTGGGCACCTAACGCGAGTGAGTCCATAAATATCACCACAATAGATACTATAAATATAAATACAGGGAAACACTTAAAATCAGTCCAGCGCTTTTTTCTCGGCCCCTTCTTTATTGTTGGTCCGGGAGTAAGGCTCGAAGGCCGAGGAGCTCAGATATCGGGCGGAGAGTTCTTGCAAATTCCCAGCTAGCGAACCAGCCATTGTCAACGGGGCGGAAGACAGGCGGCTGGCGACGGAGCCGAGCAGAGAGGGCACTGGCAGGCTGAAGATGCTGTGGCCCGCGGCCGGGGCGCCTGCGTGCAGTGCTCCCGGCCCGGCTGGCCCAGGGCCTGGAGCGCCGCCCACAGCCGGCGGGTGCGGGGACGCGGCGCCCGCTGGGCCCGGGGCGGCGGCTGCGGCTGCGGCTGCCGAGCCGGCGGCGGCGCCCGCGCCCAGGGCGGGTAGGCTGGGCCCGCGCAGCGCGGAACCGAGAGCGCCCGTGGCGCAAGGCGGCAGCAGCGTGGGCAGGCCGGGCGGCGACAGCAGACGGCCCTGCTCCAGCAGCCGTAGCACGCTGCACGTGGCCGCTGTCTCCGACACCACCGAGCGCAGCTCCGAGTCCTTGCCCTGGTCCTTCTTCTGCTTGGTGCGGCGGTTCTGGAACCAGACCTTCACCTGCGCGACGGGGCGCGGGGAGAGTGGGAGAGAGGGGCAGGGAAGACCAGCGTCAACCGAAGCGAGCTCCTGGGGCGCGCAGCTCCAGGGCCCTCCCCACGCCCCAGCCCTACCCGCAGCCCCACCTAGCAGCCTGCGGGATCAGGGCACCGGCGCTGCTGGGGGAGCTGGCGCCGCCACGAGGGGGACACAGCTGTTCCACCGGGCTGCGCTTCCGGGTCAGGAAAGCAGGCCCAGGCCGGCGCCGCTAACACAGAACAAAGTAATAAAATACCCACGGCGGGAACTCTAAGGAAGACCGGAAAGAGTTTCACTGGGCTCCCGGGCTACCCCGCAGCCGGGTTTGGGGCTCACAAATCTCTGAATCAGTGTGGCCCCAAAGCCGGAATTTCCGGTGGAGGGTATGAGGCCCGATGGGTGCGGTGAAGGAAGAGCGCAGAAGGAAGAGGGAAGTGGGAAGAGAGGCGGGGAGGGAGTGTTGCCCAGCCTTTTTTGGACCCAGGTCCTTGGCCCAGTGGGCTCGGATTTAGTCCTAGAAGCACTACCCCTGGTGAAGGCTACAAAGACAACCATCAACTAGCAACAAGCAGGGAAAGTGGCTGCAGGAGAATAATGTGTGCGGGAGACTTTATATAGACTGAGCTCTCTGCACCTCCTCTCAACAGATAGCTTCATTGAAGGGTCTGAGTGATAATCTTAATTTACCACTCCACTGCTCTGGGTCATGAACTTGGAATCATGGGAGGAAGTCGGGAGGCTACGGTGGACTAAATACTCCCCACTAACCTCCCCTTTTGCTCTTCTGCCTCTCTTCAGGCCTAGCAGTGGCCTGGAAGAGTTTTGCAGCGATAGGGAAAGACTATCCTGCCTAGATTTTATAAACTAAGAGGGGTAGTAGCAGAGGGAATACGAAAAGCTACCACACCAACTCAAGACTCAAAAAGAACACCCCATCTGTTTTATCAGGACTCAGCTTTCGGCCCAGATCCCAGACCCAAAATGCTTTCCACCTGCTTCAAGGTTGGGCATGGGAAAAGGGATTGATCTTCAGAAAGAAGGTTGCCTTAGCTAGGCCAAGCTGGTGGCATGGCACTTGGCAAGTTCTTGGGCCCTCTCCTGGGCACAGAGCCCACATGGCCAGCTCCTGAGGCAGCATATGGATTTAATGTAAAGGGAAAGATCTAAAGCATAATCAACAGTACTGGCTTCCGGTCCTAGATCTGCTTCCCATCAGATACCTCACACATCACTGGTACAGAAGACAGGATTTCCTAGGTGCTCAGGGCTGGGGCCAGCTCAGGACGGGAAAAGCCTTCCTTTAGTGGTCTGGGCAGCCTGATCTGCACAGGCAGGTCTCCAGGAGAGTGTACACCTTTCTAAGTCCTAGGAGTCACCCATGGTGCTGGAGCAGGGGGAGTTAGCCCTAATCCCACTCCTGCAGAATGGGTCTGGATGCTGTGTACAGCTGGGTGGGCCCACAAGGGGTGGGGCCTAGAAATCTAGCCAAAATGGGGTACCTCAAACAAGGACAAAAGTCAGTTCTTTGTGGAGCAGAAGCAAGAAAGAAATGTTCAAAACCAGAGACCAATAAGAATTCCGAAAGGATAGGATCTGGGGCCTCCTAGGCCTATGCCAAAGTGGATAAAACATGGGCCCTGGAAGATTTGGGGATGGCAGGAAGGGTGGGGGGAAGGGATGTATTATTTAGGGGAAGGAAGCCTTAGGCCTTTCTTACCCATCCTTCCCATCTCCTCCACCTCCCAAGGGGAGCTCTGTCCAGAGCAGGTTATGTGGTGAAGAGCAGGCTAGGCAGGGGTGGTGGGGAGGTAGGCTGGTGCAGAACTGTGTGCGGCCTGGCCGCGGGGTACCTGGGTCTCGGAGAGGTTGAGCTGCCGGGCGAGCTCGGTCCTCTCGCGGCCCACCACGTACTGGCAGCGCTGGAACTCCATCTCCAGCCGATAGAGCTGCTCCGCGGTGAAGGACGTGCGCGTCCTCTTAGGCCGGTCCAGGTCCAGGCCCTTGGGCAGGATGATCTCTCGGATGGACCCCTTGGCATCTGGGGAAGGGAGATGTCAGCCGCCAGAACCCTCCCGTCTCCCTCCACCTCCTTGGTCCCAGCTGGCTTTGGGGACAGAGTCCCCAGAAGCGTGCAGTTTTGGGGAAGTGGGGAGCGGAGCGCGACCACAACCAGGTAGCAAAGACACTGTGTGGAGGGCAAGGGGACTAACTCCATACCGCTGGCGGAAGGAGGGACCACACTTTGTCTTTTTGCAGAGCCCTTCAGACGGGAAAGAAAAAAAATCCAATCAATTCCAAATAGGCTGAGGTTCCTTCCGGCCTGGGGGGCCTCGGCTGCGCTGTCCCCGTCCCCTGTAGCCTGAGGGTACACTCGCCTCCCAGCCCGGGTTCTGCTGGCCCCAGCTCAGGGCACGTTGACCGTGCTCCAGCCGTCCCCACCCCCACCCCCACCCCCGGGTCTCCTTCCCTCCGGAGTCCGCGTGGCGGAAGGAGGAGGGACTGAGTCGGGGCCGGTGGGGCCCGGCGATCTGCTTGCTGGGGCGGCGCTGGGCCGGGGCCGGGCCTCGCAACCTCAGCCGCCCGAGCTAAACGCACGCCGCGCATCCGAGAGCTGCCGAGCCGAGCACCAAAGCCGCAACGGCGGCTCCGCAACCCAGCCCAGCTGCCTCTCCTGGTGGCAGCGGTCAGGCACCGATCGCGTCGCTCGGGCCCTCGGCCCAGTGCGCTAACTGGCAGGGCCGTAGCCCGCGATCGGCGGCTGTTCTCCGGGACTCGCGCTCCCCCTTGGGTGTGCTCAGCCCTCCAGAGCGCGGGAGTCCCCTGGCCGGTTCCCGGCAGATCCTCCGGCCCATGGAGCGCGCACATCTTCTCCGGGAATTTTCAGCTCCTTTCCCGGGTCAGAGGCCGCAGTCCGATGCCGGCTGCACCCGCGCAGCCCCTCGTCTCCCCCAGGAGCCCGGTCCGCAGGGCCCCTCAGGGTGTGGAGGGCCGAGGCCCCTGGAGAGCGCACCGGGGAGTCCCGGGAGCCTCTCCCCAGCCGGACCCGGGGCGGGGAGGGCCAACAACTTTCTCCCAAGTCCCAGCTGGCACTCCTCCCCATCGGCCTGAGTCGGCGGCAGCGCGCAGCTCGGGCCGAGGACTCGACCCCAAAGAACACGCCCGCCAGCCCTGCCCATTCCTACCTCGGACCAGGATCCGGCGGCAGTAATCCGGGTCGGCTGCGGAATTGGATTTACTTTTGTTACAATCCTCAGCAGCGCCGGACGCAGAGAAGGCGCCCTGCGGCTCCTTGAGGAAGGCGGCTGGGAGGTTCCCCTCCGCGCTCTTGCTCTCCCGACTCTCCTTGTGCGCGTTTTTCGAGACCCGGGCAGCCTCGGCGTCCGAGTGGCATCGAACGTCCATTTTGTCTGGTTTCCCGAACATAGGCAAGAACAACAACAACAGAAAGGGGGGAAAAAAGCCAAAAAAAAAAAAAAAAAAAAAAAAAAAAAAAAGGAGAAAAAAAGAAGCGGAAAAAGGGGACAAAACCCCCGACAACGCGGCCCGTACGCCCAGCCCGGCGACCGGCAAGCGGCAAGAATGAATGTCCCCGCGGGGCGGCTTCGGCGGCGGCGCGCGGGTCAGCGGCGACTGGAGAGTGGCTCGCTCGCCGAGAGGCGGCCAGTCTGGTCCAGGATCCCGATGGAGCTGCGGCGAGGAGGCCTTGTCAGCACCCGCGTCCTCTGAGCACGTCCAGTGTCCCCAGCCTGGCGATCAGGTAGCGAACAGCGCAACTCCGAAATGCTGCGGCTCCCGCCTGTTTCTGAGACGGCGAGTTGTAGTTGTCCTGCACCCGGGGGGACGCACACTCGCTGTTGCAATTGATTACGGGTAATTTCGCAGCCCCCACGTTTCGGTTACCTCATGAATACACTAAATTGTTTGGATAATATATCAGATCGTAATGGATGGTTTCTGTCCTTGTCCCCAATCAAGTAGGGGTTTAGCCAGTGAATAAACGGAAATGATTGGTCTTGCTTTGAGGAAACACACAATCAAAGACCCACACTTCCAGAAAAACTTTTGACAAGATTCATCCTGAATTGTTAGTACCATTAGCAGGCATTATTAACTTTCCTTTTGCCTTTGACCCTCCTGCTCACATACTGGCTAGAGGGGTTTTCTCCACACTCGCCAGATAGAGCTGAATGAGGGGTGGGAGGGGGAGAGGAAAAAAAAAAAAAACACCCTTACACACCCGCAGCAGAGGAAAGCAGTTGCCTGGGGGTGGGGAAGAAAGGGGGGGGAGATAAAGTTTTCCCAAAAAGTATCTCCCCTGCACTCTAAAAAAGCCAAGCTTTTCCCCCAAACAACTCCTCCTTAACACACCTCCACGCAGACAGCCATCTTAAACTGCCACCTCTCTTCATTTAGTTCCAGTTGGATTTTTTCATGCCTGCACCTCCAGCAGCCCTGAGGCAGCCCATTCAAAGGGCAGCTTTGTACTCAAGAGAGTCCAGCAGGAGAGAGAGAGGGAGAGGGAGAGACGGCCGAGAAATCTCAACTGTGAGATCTGCTTCAAAAAAAAAAAAAAAGTTTTCCCCTAGCTATTTCATTGTCTCTGCTACAATATCTTTGAGAAAAGCAACAGCCAGTAATCCAATAAGAGCATTGATTAGGCTACAATGATTCAATTCAAGCGCATGGCCTTGTGCAAGGAGCATGCTCCAGCCCTTCTCGTCACCTTGCCGGGGCAGAAGCCCTCTCCATGCCGCTCTCCCCATTCATTCCTTTATGGGAAATGCGGAGCAAAAGGAGTGAAAGATGGCAATTATCTAATTGGACTATTAACAAACAGTCCTCTGAGTGCGGCGGTCTGGCGTGGCTCCTGGGCGGGGGAAGGGCCGTGTTCCCTGCCCTCATTCACAAAGAGTGCAGGGGCCGGGGAGGAAAGGGGTTTTTTAAAGGGGGTGGGTGGGGGGAGAGGAGAGGTGGGAGGTTTGGCTGAGAATTTTTCCACACAATTCCAAGAATGGGGCGGAGGCGGGGGGGGGGAAGGAGAGGAGTTGGGGGGAAGAGGGGGGGTTGGGGGCGGGGGTCTCGGCGAGCGAGTGGGAGGCAGGCCGGGAGGGGGAGGGGTGAGTGTGTGTGGCGGGCCCCGAGGGGCTCTTGCTCGCAGCGACTGGAGCACCGCCAGCCCCGCCGCCACCTCCCCGGCCTCCGACGCCACACCGCAGGACCCCTCCACCGTCCCGAGCTGGGAGGGGGCCCCCTGAGTAGGCTCTTTCGCACTCTCCCCCAAGCCACCCCTGCAGCCCAGGTTTGGTCCGGCTCCGGAGGGCATCTCCGGCCCTGCCAGCAGATCTCGGGCTTCTACTTTAGTTGATTGGGCGGAGCCGGGAACTGTCCCGAGCTACTCTTCGCAGGGAGGCGGGTTTTCGGGGTGCCCAGCGGGCGGATAACCCCTCAGCCCGGCTTCGATGCGCACGCTGCCCTCGAAGCCCGACGCCGACTGGGCGTCAGGGGAAAGTGCCTTTGATTGCCCGCTCCGCTCCGGCGGGTTCGTGGGGCGGGTGAGAGCAGAATGGGCTAAGAGGGGTAAGGGTCTTTACGGACACTCTGCTCTGAAGATGTAGAGTGGGATTGCGTTAAAATTCGGCGAACTCTCCGGTTACCTCCCGTAACGCTCAAAAGCCCAGACTGGCGCCTCGAAGTACCGAGGGCTTCGCTTCCACGCGGCCAAGCCGTCGGGGGTGCTGCCTTCGAGCCCTGACTCCCACTACCGCGTCACGGGTGCGGCTCTCTGGAATTCGGGTACTCCGGATGGGGTCCCGGCAGCGGATGGGGCCTTTGTTTCCCTGCAGAGCTCGGCCCTGGGGCCTCCTTGGGCAGGGTGGGGGTGCGACCGAAACCCCCGTCACACTGGCCCTTCCTTGCCACCCACCCCGGCGGGGTTGGGGGGTCAGACTCTTGGACAGCGCCGGGTCGGGTGCGCAGGGAGATTCGAGGCACTCCTCCGCCCTTTAGGAGCCCTACGGGCGGCGGAAGTCCCAAACCGCAGCCTCAGCCCAAAAGGGACCACCTCCGGATGGCTTTGGATTCCGGGCCGCACCGCTCTCCACGGCCACCTCCTGTCGGTGAAGGCCGCGGCGGCCTGGGAAACCAACGGGGACACCTGCGGCGCCAGGTCAAAGGCCTGGAAGGAAGTCTTTTTAAAAATAAAAATGGCCCAACCATTACATTTTCTTTTAGGTACACGGGGGAGCTGGAGGGCGGGGCGGGGCAGCCAGGGAGCAAACTGCTGCCCTTAGAAATGACACGCCCTGTGGGCAATGGCGGCGCTGGGAGGTCCGCAGCCGCTTTCACTGGGCACCACAGGGAACGCCCGAACTGTAGCCAAATCCCAAATGCAAATTTTAAGTTGGCCCTCGGAAATCCCTGCCCTCTCCCTTCTTGTGGCATATTTTGTTGTAAGTGGGAACTATTTATTTGTTTTTTAAATTTATTAACCCTACTTATTTTTGAGACAGGCTCTCGCTCTGTCGCCCAGGCTGGAATGCAGTGGCACCATTATAGCTCACTGTAGTCTCGAATTCCTGGGCTCAAGCGATCCTCCCACCTCAGCCTCCTGAGTAGCTGGGAGCACAGACGTGAGCCGCCACGTCCAGGAGAAGTATTTATGAAGCATTCACTTATCGGATGCATAAACTCATTTAATTTTAACTCCTCCTTCAGAGAAGTGGTAATATTCCAGTTTCATAGGTGAAAGAATGGAGACTCAGAGAGAGGCTCAATAACTTGCCTGTGACACACACTGGTATGTGCAGAATTTGAATTCACTTCTGCTTGACTTTAAAGCTATTCATGCTCTACTTTGCTACCCCACAAGACACTGCCCCATTTTTAGTTCCAAACTCATACTTGCTTTGAATTTTCCAAATCTTCAGGTGATCACAGTGTGTATCAAAAAGACACAGAGCAATGACCCTCAGGTTAATGCCAGGAATCCTAATTATTGGGCATCAGTTTTCATGAATTTTATCTAAACAACATGAAGTAGAAATGGAATCATGAAATCCTTATTGTGATAATGTATTTATTTCTGGCCATGAGCATTTCTTAGGAGTTCATCACTCTTCTACTAACTGATTGGAGGTGAGTAAAAATTCATTTCCTGGGTTTGAAACTTACTGAATGATTGGATGAGAGCGGTGTCCAGGAATTTGCATTTCTAGCTAGCTCGCCAAAGGGTCTTTCACAAATTAAGTTAGACAACTTCACCTTTTAAACTTGGGTGACTCCACTATGCTTTCTAAGGGCAGGGACTTCCAACCCTCTCTCCTTACTGGAAATGCAAATGCTTATTGAGGAAAGGTAGAAAATGGAATATTTTGGCTGGGCATGGGTTGGTGGCTCATGACTGTAATCCCAGCACTTTGGGAGGCTGACATGGACGTATCATGAGGTCAAGAGATGGAGACCATCCTGGCCAACATGGTGAAATCCTGTCTCTACTAAAAATATAAAAATTAACCAAGCATGGTGGTGCGCACCTGTAATCCCAGCTACTTAGGAGCCTGAAGCAGGAGAATCACTTGAACCCTGAAAGCAGAGGTTACAGTGAGCTGAGATAGCACCATTGTACCCAGCCTGAGGGACAGAGTGAGACTCCATCTCAAGAAAAAGACAGAAAGAAAGAGAAAGAAAGGAAAGAAAAGAAAATGGGATATTGTGGGGAAACAACTAATTTAATTATTCAGACATTTACCAAGAGTCTGGAGGTGGCAGGACCCAGTTAGCCCCTAAAGCATATAGGCCTCATCTCTGCATCATCATAGACAAACCCAATAATTAAGAGAACTCACTGGCTTTAGTCATGGCTTCAGGTTGGCAGCACAAATGAAGTAGCCAAATTAAAAAAGAAAGTCAGCTCGTGACCTGGTTTTGCTTATTGTTATAAATGATATTTTTTTTCTACTTCCTTCCTTCCATTATTTGTTTCTTCTCTCTCTCTCTCTCTCTCTCTCTCTCTCTCTCTCTCTCTCTCTGTGTGTGTGTGTGTGTGTGTGTGTGTGTGTGTGTGTGGATTAAAATTCTGTGGGCATCCATCCAGAAAAACCATGACAGGTTTCTGAGAGGACACAGTGGAGGACGGAAGCCCTGGGATGGAAATTTCAGAAAAGCAGCTGCTAGTCCCAGAAAAAACTAAAGCTGTGTGCTCACTGGCAAAGAAAGAAGAGAACTCAGTCAATTATTTGGATAATATGAGACAAGCCTGTGCTGCACAACACACACAAGGACACAAGGCTGCTCCAGGTGAAAGTGTTTTATTCTCTTGACTAAATTTGCCGCCCTCCCTGGTGCCCTTCCTGCCCCCACATCACTGTCTGCAGGTGCAGACAGACCCAGAATAGAACTGTAGCACTGGAAGGATTTTTAGAGATCATCTATTCCATAACCTTCATTTGACTTGACAGATGAGAAAAATGAGCCCAGAAAGACAAAGCAACTTGTTAAGGATTAGACAACTAGTTGGTGGGGGCCTCTGTGCTACAATCCTGGTCTCCTCACTCAAAGCAACATTTCCACCTCCACCCAGGCTTCTTGAGACCTGAACAAGATGCACTGTCTAGGGTTGGGTGAAATGATGCCCTCAAAATGAGCTAAATCACAATCTGAGTCTTGTGGATGCTTTTTATATTCCCTGCCCCCACCTACTTGCTTCCAGTCACTGCAACAAAAAGCAGGATCCGAGGTGGCAGAGAGCGCTTTCCTTTTCCATCTTCACTTTCTATTTCAGAAAGAAGTAGGAGGGGAGGACATGCTGGCAGAAAAATCTGAGATCGTCCTAGATTATGAGCGGTTTGGGGACAGCATCACTTAGTGTCTGAGACACTGTTTTAAGAAGGACTGTATCAGAAGAGATGATACAACCAAAATTAAGTTTCTGTAACAATGAATCAGGGTACCTGATAACAATAATTCAAAGCAAGAATACTTAGCATTTATACAGCAACTTTCAACTCCAATGAAAGTTGCCAGTGGTGATGAATTCAACCTCATTGAATTGTCATTATTCCCATTTCACAGAAAATAGTTGGGGCACTGGGGAAGCACTGGAAATAAGAACCAATGGACCCGGTGCAGTGGCTCATGCCTGTAATCCCAGCCCTTTGGGAGACTGAGGTGGGCGGATCACAATGTCGAGAGATGGAGACCATCCTGGACAACATGGTGAAACCCCATCTGTACCAAAAATACAAAAATTAGATGGGCATGGTGGCATGTGTCTGTAGTCCCAGCTACCTGGGAGGCTGAGGCACGGGAATCTCCTGAACCTGGGAGCTGGAGTTTGCAGTGAGCCGAGATCATGTGACTGCACTCCAGCCTGGTGACAGAGTGAAACTCCGTCTCAAAAAAAAAAAAAAACAAAAAAAAAAACAAAAAAACGAACCAATACATCCAGATTTTTTTTAACCAATTATAGCTAGAGTATTAGCCAATTTGTAGACAACTAAATTTTAAATTATTCTGTCTACATTTCAAGCAAACAATCCCATAGGCTTCCATTTCTCAACTTAGCATTTTGTACCAAGAAACTGTTTCATCGATTAAGTATACATTTTGTACTTGGAAACATCATACAATTTTAGAGTTAAAAGGAATCCACTAATTCTATAGGCTCACTCATTCAACAAATCAGACAAACATGGGTTTTGGAGTTAGTCAAGAGGCCTGACTGATTTAAATATCCATACCCCAGGTCCCTTACCTGCTAAGCGTGTAGCTTTAGCCAGTCAGTTTCTTTCTCTGTGCCTCATTAGTCTATCTGCAAAATAAGGTAAGCTCTGATACTGTAGGATTGTATGTAAGAAAAGTGCTTAAAACAGTGCTTGACACATAGTAAATATTTATTGACACTGTCAATAAATATTGGCCATTAGTGTCTTTGAGCATCTCTTATGGAGCCACAGAACCAGAGTTGACTGTGTTAAATAGAACCAGAAATACCAAGAAGGATCTAAGAGTCAGCCAGGGGAACTGATTGGTCCGGGTACTACATGGCAAAGCTTGATTGGCTTCATACTGATTCAATTCTGTAAAACAGTAATGAACAGCTTGTACTTATTAAGGACTGACTGACTAGCATTATCTCATTTACTTCTCATAACAGCACTTTGAGAAAAGAACAATTATGTATACCTATTGTGTTGAATTTAAAATAGCCATAAATATTTTGCCATACTTCCCATCAAGAGGTAGAGTCTATTCCCTTTTGCTAAATTAGGTGGAGCTTTGTGACATGCTGTAATCAATAAAATGAAGTGGATGTTGTGCTTGTTCAGTCTGGGGCTAGGCTTTAAAGAGGCCTGGTAGTTTTTGTTCTTACTCTCACATAGAACCCAGCTGCTGTGCTGTAAGGAAGGCAGTCTGGACTGCTAGAGGAAAAGAGATTACATAAAAAATTGAAGCACCCCAGCTGACAGCACCAACTTCCAGTCATGTTAATGAGACCATATTAGATGTTCCATTTCCAGCTGACTTCAGCCTTATGAGGGATCATGATAAAACCATGTAAGGCAGGGATGAGCCACCCATGCTGAGCCCTGTCCGAATAGAATCTTGAGGAAACCTGAGGTTGTTGCTTTAAGCTACTAAGCTTTGGGTAGGTTTGTTAAACAGCAGTAGGTAACTGAAACACCCAGATTGTGGATGAGAAACTGAGGCTCCGAAAGGCTAAGCAACTTGTCCATGGTTTAGGAGCTAGGAGGCAGCACAACCTGTATTCAAACCCAGTACCATCTGACACCAAAATCCATAATCATAACTAGTGAACTACATAGTGCCTCCTACAGAATAACCAAATTCTGAAGAATAATTCACAAATTAAATTTTTGTTCCTTCCTTATTCCAGACATTACCTAATCTAGGCTGGACTAATAAATAGCAAGATATGTCAGTCTTAAGACTATAAAGAATAAAAATGTTAGAGTTAGAAATGAAGCAAAAGTGATCTCTGCCAAGATCTCACTTCTTGAAATTGAAAGGTGTCTCACTGGAATGTGGGTACAGAGCTCTAAATTTGTTTTCTGATTTTCAAAAACAACGATACAAATAAACACCTGTTCTCACCTTTAGGCAATCAGAGATACATTAACACTTAGGGTGGTGAATGGAAATTGACAACAGGTGGTTGGTTGGCTCTTTGAAATGCTCCAGATGAATCATTCTGGGAGGAGAAAAAAAAGGTAGATTGATTTTATTACAACATCTTCTGGGTCACAAAGAACTTTGAGGTTTTCTAGGAAACCTGACTTATAAATGTGTATCTTTCTAACAGGAGTACATTTGTGTTTCAAAGCGTCTCTAAACCCATCATTTTCTAAAATTCCTTACTGCCTGAAAAGCTGCTGGAGCCATTTATTCAACAAGCAGGTAGTGACACCTACTCCATGCAAGTCTCTAAGAACTCCCTGTATCAAAACCATGAAGTGTTTTTATTTCAATGTACAGGAATGCTTGCCCAGAAGTCATTATTTTATAAATCTCACCCCATCCAGAAGAGAGCTCCAACTGGAAAAGGAAGACAATGCCACTGAGCAGTCAAAATCGGCGTATCACAGAGTCTGTATATTTCAACTTGAGTGCTTTGCTCATAGGGGACCTTCTGAGTCCCTCATTCAAAGCCTATTCATATTTGTTTTTATTTTATTTTTGAGACAGAGTTTTTGCTCTTGTTGCCCAAGCTGGAGTGCAGTGGCACAATCTCGTCTCACTGCAAACTCCGCCTGCTGGGTTTGAGAGATTTTCCTGCCTCAGCCTCCCAAGTGGCTGGGATTGCAGGTACATGCCACCATGCTCATCTAAAGGTTTTTGTTTTGTTTTGTTTTGTTTTTTGTATTTTTAGAGGAGACAGGGCTTCACCATGTTGGTCAGGCTGATCTCGAACTCCTGACCTCAGGTCCACCTGCCTTGGCCTCCTAAAGTGCTGGGATTACAGGCGTGAGCCACTGCACCTGGCCTATTCATGCTTATTTTTGACCCAATTCTAACCAGTCTAATTCTCCCATTTCCCAGCCTGCAGTAGATTAGAGGCAGCAAATGGGAAGGGAGAGTAGTGTTTGCAGCAGGAACACTGAAGACAGTGGGACTATCCACCAACAGTAAGTTTTAGAGAGGGATAAAAAACAAACCAACTAACTCAAAAACGCATCAGATTCTGGGGTCGCTTTGCTTGGACACAAGTAACTCCAAATTCAAGTGCTCCTGAGGGCATGAATGCAGTAGAATGCAGTGTGACAGTGGATATCCAGGAAGCAACCCCCAAACAGTATGTTCCATTTCATTTAAGAAGGCAGAGAAACACATAACTCATTTGAGAGATAACATAAAACAAACTCAGAAAATTACGTATGTGTCACCTTATTCCTTTACAGTAAGGGAGAAGTCACTGCAATTTTAGTCAATTATTGTACCACTGAGCTCTATTCCCCAACACTGTAATTTTGAAGGGCAAAACGATCCCCATGTGAAAACAATGCAAGCAACATTGACTTTCCTTCGTTCACTGCTTAAAGCTGTCTAAGGTTTGATGAAGGAATATATAACTGAGCATGAGCATATTTTCATCCCTAGGTATTTTGTGTTGGTTCCCTGGAAACACAGGTAAAGAGGTGAAAAGCAGAGATGAAATGACTCACCCAAGATCCCTCAGCAAAACCATTAGCCCAGGCGAGAAAAGAAGACCCAGAAGGAGGGAGTGCCTGGTACGTGGTGGGCACTCACTAATATTCACAAAAGGAGGGAAGAAAATAGGAAGACTATTGGTTATTTGTGAGAAAGCATTTGTTCTAAGAGTTTGCCAAGCCTCTCAGCTATAATAGAAGCAAAGACCTGTGGTCACAGGGTCACAGATGGCTATAAGTGGCTCTGGAACCCAATGTGATCCAGATGAAAGAAACATTCTCCAAGGAATGAAGCAATGGTTGGAACACCCCTGCTCCCCACAATGAGCAAGGAGGGATGGCATTTAGGAACTGGAGATGTTAATATAAAGTGTTTTGAGTAACTCCTAAATACTACTACTCAGTTCTTCTGTGGCACTTTCCCACTTCAAAAGCGCTTTACAAACATTAACTAATTAAATCAGCATGACTTCTGGAAGGGAAAATTGAGCCTCTTTAATCTGTTTGAATTCTCAGAAAAAGCTAATAAAATTAAGGTGTAATGTTCATTGAAAAAGAGTACACAGAACCATAAACAGCTTTTGTGAGGGATTAAATATCCAAGTGTGGTGGTGGCATTTGATGTCCTCGGAAGCTACTTAATGGCGATGTTATGTGACTGCTCCAACATCAACCACTGAAGACTGAGTCGCAAATACCAAGGAGGCTCTGTCTCTGCAAGCAGTCTGTGGCTGCCTGTGGTCACCTGTCATAAGATCTTTTTTGTTTTTTTGTTTTTTGTTTTCTGGGCAGGACTTGTCCAAGCCCTGGGTTGATTGGAAGCAGGAAGGAGGAGGACATCTGCCTTGAGGGCCAATCAAACTCTAGCCACCATTTTACAGAAGGGGCATTCTAAAGAGGTGCAGGGATTAGACACCTTCCCAACTGAGGGCTCAGAACTCTGGTGGGTTCAGGGCACTGGGAAGGTGTCTGATCTACTTGGTGCAGAGAAGGACAGTCTGCTTCCATTCAGATATTTGGTTGCTGCTGCCACTACAGAAATGTTTTTAAATAGTCACTGTTTTAGCCCAGCGCAGTGACTCATGCCTGTAATCCCAGCACTTTGGGAGGCCAAGGCAGACAGATCAGGAGATCAAGAGATCGAGACCATCCTGGCTAACACGGTGAAACCCCATTTTACTAAAAAAAAAAAAAAAAAAAAAAAAACTGGGCCTGGTGGCATGCGCCTGTAGTCCCAGCTACTCAGGAGGCTGAGGCAGGAGACCGCTTGAACCTGGGAGGTGGAGGTTGTAGTGAGCCGAGATCGTGGCAACAGAGATTGTGTGCCTGGGCAACAGAGCAAGACTCAGTCTCAAAAAAAAAAAAAAAGTCACAGTTTTGAGACTGCACAGTGCCTTCTTCCACTGCACTCTTGTGTGTGTGTGTGTGTGTGTGTGTGTGTGTGTGTGTGTGTGTGATAGAGTCTCACTCTGTCACCCAGGCTGGAGTGCAGTGTCATGACTTTAGCTTATTGCAACCTCCGCCTCCCAGGTTCAAGCAATTCTCGCATCTCAGCCTGCCAAGAAGCTGGGGTTACAGGCGTGCACCACCATGCCTAGCTAATTTTTGTATTTTTAATAGAGACAGGGTTTCCCCATGTTGGTCAGTCTTGTCTCAAACTCCTGGCCTCAAGTGATCTGCCTGCCTTGGCCTGCCAAAGTGCTGGGATTCCAGGCATGAGCCACCGCGTCAGGCCTTCCCGCTGTGTTCTTAATCTGGACAAATTATTTTGCTTGCTTTTACATTTTGCCACTTTTTTTTTTTTTAGAAGAGAAAGATAGACTTTGTAATTCTCTAGTAAAGGAAACAGAAGGCAATCAGCTGAAAGTGCACGTGGATGGGGAGTTTTGGTTTGCTGTATAAGAATGCCTGGGATTTGGCATTCTGCTAGTCCTGTTTTTGACCTCAGCCATAAAAAGACCACAGTAGTGGCCACTCATTCAACCTGCCCTTCATGGCTTGGAATCCCAGTGACTCAGAGGACTACGCTTTCTGAGAAAAATGTGTTTGGAGTTGAAGCAAAGATAATTACTTTATAGCTGTAAATGGAAGCTATAGGAAAAGGGAAAGAAAATACAATTAGAAGTTTAAGAGGCTGTACTATTGCTCCAGGTGGGTCACTAAAAAGCTGAGTAGGCCAGGCGCGGTGGCTCACACCTGTAATCCCAGCACTTTGGGAGGCTGAGGCAGGCAGATCACAAGGTCAGGAGATCAAGACCATCCTGGCCAACATGGTGAAACCCCATCTCTACTAAAATACAAAAAATTAGTTGGGTGGGGTGGCATGCCCCTGTAGTCGCAGCTACTTGGGAGGCTGAGGCAGGAGAATTGCTTGAACCTGGAAGGCAGAGGTTACAATGAGCCGAGATTGTACCACTGCACTCCAGCCTGATGACAGAGTGAGACTCCATCTCAGAAAAAAAAAAAAAAAAAAAAAAAAAAAAAAAAAAAAAAAAAGCTAAGTGACCTCAGGCAAGACCCTACCCCATGTGGCCTTCACTTTCTTGCTGAAGCAGGAGGCAGGTCAGTGTGATCCCAAGGATCCTCCCAGCTCTCATATTCTCAGATGCTGTGATCACACATGGTGAGCCTAAGGGAGTTGGGTGCTCAGGCAGAGACTACATGCTTGATGGTAGAGTCACCAGGCTCTCTAAATTATATGACTGCAGCTGGGTAAATTATACAACAAGCTGGCCCAAAGGTGGAGTAGGTGACTTTCCATGTGCTGTCACCAAAAACATATTCTCCTCAGCCGTCCACAATATCTACCATTACTGTCATTCTGAAGCACCAAGGCCCTTCCTGGTTTTTCCTGAAACACAAATATGTCACATCATAGAATAGTAACTCAGAGCATCTTCCAAGATGACGACATGGATTAGTTTAAAGCAGAGGCTGAAAGCCTGAGCCAAATCCAGTGTGTGGTTTTGGGTTCTATTTGGTCATTGAATTGAAAACGTATGAGTTGATTTCCACTATTTTAAGAATAAGGATATTGTATTCATTCTCACATTGCTTTAAGAACTACCTGAGACTAGGTAATTTTTTTTGGGGGGGGGAGGTGGAGTCTCACTGTCATCCAGGCTGGAGTGCAGTGGCCAGATCTCAGCTCACTGCAACCTCCACCTCCCGGGTTCAAGCAATTCTCTGTCTCAGCCTCCCATCTACAGCCTGAGTAGCTGAGATTACAGGTGCCTGCCACCACACCCAACTAATTTTTGTATTTTTAGTAGAGAAAGGGTTTCACAATCTTGGCCAGGCTGGTCTTGAACTCCTGACCTTGTAATCTACTCACCTCAGCCTCCCAAAGTGCTGGAATACAGGGGTGAGCCACCACGCCCAGCCCAAGACTGGATAATTTATAAAGAAAAGAGACTGTATTTAAAGTGTTTAAAAACACTTTTAAAATTAGCATTATGGCCAGGCATGGTGGCTCACACCTGTAATCCCAACGCTTTGAAGTGCCAATGTAGGCAGATCACTTGAGGTTAGGAGTTCAAGACAAGCCTGGCCAACATGGTGAACCCCCCATCTCTACTGAAAATACAAAAATTGGCCAGGCATGGTGGTGGGCACTTGTAATCCAGCTTCTCAGGAGGCTGAGGCAGGAGAATCATTTAAGCCTGGGAGGCAGAGGTTTCAGTGAGCTGAGATTGTGCCACTGCACTCCAGCCTGGGTGGCAGAAGGAGAATCTGTCTCAAAACAGAAGGAAGGAAGGAAGGAAGGAAGGAAGGAAGGAAGGAAGGAAGGAAGGAAGGAAGGAAGGAAGGAAGTAAAGTAAGAAAGAGAGAGCAAGAGAGCAAGAGAGAGAGAGAGAGAAATAAGAAAGAGAAAGAAAGAGAAAGAGAAAGAAAGAAACCAAGAAAGGAAGAAAGAAAGGAAGGAAAGAGAGAAAGAGGTTTGATTGGCTCATGGTTCCACAGGCTGTACAGGAAGTGTGTCTGGGAGGTCTCAGGAAATTTACAGGCGTGGCAGCAGGCCAAGGGGAGGCAAGCACTCAAGCACATCTTACTGTGGCAGCAAGAGAGAGAGTGAAGGGGCAGGTGCTCCACACTTTTAAACAACCAGATCTTGTGAGAACTCACTCACTATCACAAGAACAACCAGGGCAAAATCTGCCCCCAGGATCTAATTGCTTCCCACCAGGTCTCTTTTTCAACACTGGGAATTACAATGCGACATAAGATTAGGTGGGAACACATAGCCAAATCATAACAGGTATTTTACCTAAAAAATTGAATTCTCAGGTTTTCTTTAAACACTAAATGACGTGGTTGCACGGGGTTCATTTTTTCATGTCAATAGCAAGCTGGAGGTGAGGGGTGACTACCCCTCCTGAAGGGGCCTGTGTGCTCCAGGTCCCCATGAGGCTGACTTGGCCACTCACATGACCTAGTGAGCCTTGTGGCATCTGAATCTAAGACTATGTCATGAAGAACAAGCATCCTAAACATATCTTTCAGGTAGGGCAGCATGAGAAACTGGAAGTGTAGGCTCTCTTTTCTCCCAGGAGCTAACAAGGTGGAAGAGCCTCAGTGACACTCTTGGGTTCTCACTGCTTGCTGCTCTTGAAAAAAGAACATCTAACAAGGCTGTTCCTTCTGGTTTGCACCATCAGTAGAGTATTTCGAATCCAGGTCACATCAGGAAAGCTCTGTGTTGGGGGAAGGGCCTTGAAGCAGAATGACCTCCCTCCCTTCTTCCTCCCTGGTTTGGAGATCCAGCCATCATGAAGCCAGGGAATGTAAGGGAACAAATGACAGGCAGGTGGTAAAAGTAACACGAACAGCCACATCCACACCATGCGTTATGAGTCAGCAAGAGCTTTTACAATCATCTCCCCACTGCCTGTCCCATTTTACAGATATGGAAACTGAGGCTCAGTGACCCCAGAGTGACAAGGTTGTAGAAACAGGAACAGAATCAGAACAGCCTCTGTCTTCTGTTGCAAGGCCTGCGTTTCTGCACTCACAGTTGGTGGCAGACACAGTGGACTGGTGTTTACTCTGACCAGATGGGGATCAGTGAGAGAATGCAGGCATGTGTCCCTCGAGGAAAAGGTGAGTTTTTTTTAGCTCCAGGAGAAGAGCAAAGAAGAAAGATGAAGGCAATAACTGCCCTGGAGAGTAAAACTCCAGCCCTGTTTCAGTCTGGTGGCAGGGAAGGAGGATTAAGAACAGCAAAGTTGTGCAGATCGATTCACTTGACAGCAGTTCAACATTCCAGTTAAAATTTTCTTTAAAGAAGAAATCTCTGCATGTCAAAAAGGAGGAGAGAGCCAGAAAAGCAGCAGAACTGGGACTGTATAGCGCAGTGGCTCAGAAATGAAGAGGCAGGCACTGCCGCACCAGGATGATCACTCAAGGGTGGTGTTGGAGAAAAGCAAGAGCAGCAGAGTGTTCTGATAGACATGGCACCAAGGAGAGAGAGGAGTGACAGCTGACAGCCTGTTTACAAGCCTGGGAAGGCAGGTCCACAGAATGGACTCACTACTGACAGGAAACATGCTCAGAACGTCTGCTGGCTTCTCCCTTGCTTTCTAACACTGGTGTTTTCGTGCAAGTAAAAATAAGATTTTGTCCTTTACAGCCTCTCTGCCCAAGCCAGACTACCCTGTGTGCTGCCTCTTGACACATCTCATAGCCTGTCTTCTCCAAGTCTGCCTCCTCCAGAATTTCTTCTCCTCCTCTGTCCCCCTGCATCTGCCCATTAATTTTAGCACCTCTCCAAGCTACCTTTTTCTGCAATGACATTTTCTTCCAGATTTCTTATCAGGAGTGTAGAATTTTGCATTATTGCCGTTATTCACCAGATGTAACTGAACCTGCTCTACTAACACTAATACAAACAGTTAACGCTAAAATAGTATCCTAATGGTCTTACATATATTAACTAATTTAATCTTTGACCACAACTCTGTGAGGCAGGGACTATGACTAACTGCATTTAACAGGTGAAAAAAACTAAGGTAAACAGAGGGTAAGTGATTTGTCCAAGGCCAGGCAGGTGGTAAGTGATGGTGTGTACGTCAGTCTTCTGGGGCTGCCACAATAAAATAGCACAGACTGTGTGCTTAAATGACAGACATTTATTTTCTCATTGTCTGGGGGCTAGAAATCCAAGATCAAGATGCCGTCAGAGTTGGTTTCTGGTGAGGGCTTTCTTCTTGGCTTCTAGATAGCCGTCTTCTCACTGTGTCCTCACATGGCCTTTCCTCTGTGCCCATGTGGAAAGAAAAAAAATCTGGTATCCCTCTTCTGAAAAGGACAGCAGCCCTATTGGATTAGGGATCCACCCTTATGACCTCATTTAAACTTAATCTCTTCCCTAAAGGCTCTGCCTCTAAATACAGTCATATTGGGGGTTAGGACTTCAACGTATGAATTTTGGAGGAACACAATTCAGTCCATAACAGTGTGGAATTATTTTTTTTATTCATTCATTCATTCATTTACTGAGCACCTAAGAATTGCCACTCTTAGGTTAAATGGCTGGAGACACAGCAGTGAAAAAGGGAAATACTGGCTTTGTTGTTCTTAGGAAATTTTTTTTTTTTGAGATGAAGTTTGCCTTTGTCTTCCAGGCTGGAGTACAGTGGCATAATCTCAGGTCATTGCAACCTCCAAAACTTCTGCCTCCCAGGTTCAAGTGATTCTCCTGCCTCAGCTTCCTTAATAGTTGGGATTACAGGCATGCACTACCACGCCTGGCTAATTTTTTTTATATTTATAGTAGAGACAAGGTTTCACCATGTTGGCCAGGCTGGTCTCAAACTCCTGATCTCAAGGATCCACCCACGTCATCCTCCCCAAGTGCTGGGATTACAGGTGTGAGCCATCATGCCTGGCTTAGGAATTTAAGTCTAGAGAGAGGGTAGCAGACAAGTAGCAGGTAAACACATCAATCAGCTGGATAATTCAGACAGTGGTAAGTGCTGCGAGGTCACAGAGTGTGTGACTGGGACTGTTTTACCCAAGCATGTGCAGAACCAGGGAAAGAGCTTCCCAGGCAGAACAAAGTGCAAAGGCCTTGAGGCAAGAACGTGTAGCATATTAGAAGAACAGAGGAAGGCTGGTTTGGCTGAGTCAAGGAGAGAATGGAAGAAGAGCTTGGAAAGGAAGTGGGCAACAGGTCATAGAAGGGTTTCTTAGGCTACAAGAGGGAGTTTATATTTATTCTAAAAACAATGGCCAGCCACAAGTTTGCAATCTGATCAATGCTTTTAAAAGACCCCTGTAGCAGTGTAAAGATACCCATAGCAATGTAAGAGTGCAAATAGGGACCCCAGTGAGGAGGCTCTTTATTCATTCACTTAGCAAATATTTAAGGAGCACCTACCTGCCACATAAGGTGCTGAGACCCACTCTCAGGGAGCACAGAGCCTCCTGGGTTGCCAGAGGGGACCTGACTTGCCGTGTGTGCTCCCAGTGCAGGATACTTCTAATCTTCCACTGAAATGTCACATGAATCAAGACATTCCTGAGAGCTAAACCTTGTGGTCCAGGCTGCAAGTGGGGAAGGAGTTCAGAAGAAAGAAAGGGCTGGCTGGGTGAAAGCTGGACTGTGACCATGGCGTCTTTGAAGATGTGGAACTCAATCCTGGCATTCAAAGATGAGCATAGGAGAGAAGCAGCTGCCTTTAATCCAATGGCTGCAGAACCATGTCTAAACACCTCCCCATGCACATGTGCATTTATAAACAACACTTCAGGCTGGGCGACAGCTCATGCCTGTAATCCAGCACTTTGGGAGTCAGAGATAGGAGGACTGCTTGAGGCCAGGAGCTCCATATCAGCCTGGGCAATGCAGTGAGACCCCTGTCTTTACAAAAATAAAAATAAAAGCTGCATGTGGTGGTGCACACCTGTAATCCTAGCTAATCAAGAGGCTGAGGCAGAAGGATTACTTGGGCCCAGGAGTTTGAGGCTGCTGGGAGCTATGATTGCACAATCACACTCTATGCTGGGTGACAGAGCAAGGCCCTATCTCAAAAAAATTTCTTTTTAGAAGAACGCATTATACTCTTAGAGTACTTTCAAATATAACTACATTGTCTTACAAAAATACACACAACAGATGTTCTGGTTCCTTATGTTTTCCATCTGAATAAATACAATGCTCCTTCAGTTTAGACCCAACCAGGAAACCTGTAGCATAGTGCTGCCTGACTCTACACTTCCCCTTCTACTCTTAGTCAAGTGTGGCTGGGGAATGCCTTGATGCACAGGCAGGGTCGAGGGGGAGAAATGCACAGACAAAGCACACAGCTAGAAGGCAGACATGGCAGGACCTGCCCTTGCATTGAGTATGATGGAAAGGGGAATCCAGGATGACTACAAGATCTACAGAGGACAAAGGAAATACACATTGAGGGGGAGTGGAAACAATGAAGATCACGCACTAGCTTAGCTACTGAGAGGCTGTTTGATTCTAGGCAAGCATTTTCCTCTCTAGATCTCAGTTTCTCATCAGGAAAATGACACCATTAAAACTCAATAACTGGCCAGGCATGGTGGCTCACGCCTATAATCCCAGCACTTTGGGAGGCTGAGGTGGGCGGATCACTTAAGGTCAAGAGTTCAAGAGCAGTCTAACCAACATGGTGACTAAAATAAAAATAATAAATAAAAAGTTACTCTCCACTAAAAATAAAAATTAGGGCCAGGCATGGTGGCTCACACCTGGCAGGTCATGAGTTCAAGAGATTGAGACCATCCTGGCTAACACAGTGAAACCCCATCTCTACTAAAAATACAAAAAATTAGCTGCATGTGGTGGCACACAACTGTAGTCCCAGCTACTTGGGAGGCTGAGGCAGGAGCATCGCTTGAACCTGGGAGTTGGAGGTTGCAGTGAGCAGATTTCAAGCCATTGCACTCCAGCCTGGGCAGAGTGTCAAAGAAAAAAGTTAGCTGGGCATGGTAGTGGGCGTCTGTAATCCCAGCTACTCGGGAGGCTAAGGTGGGAAGATCACTTGAACCTGGGAGGCGGAGGTTGCAGTGAGCCAAGATCGTGACACTGCTTTCCAGCCTAGACAATAGAACAAGACTCCGTCTGAAAACAAAAACAAAAACAAACCAGAAAACTCAATAACTAAATCATATATGTTATCATACTTAATATCTATGAACATTTATTAAATGAGGTGATAAACATTTGTACAACCAACACTAAGCATAAGACATACAGCACACCAATGGAATTGAGACCCCCTGTGTACCCATTCCTATGGCACTCCCTCTCTCCTGCCCCCATCCCAGATAGAATGGTAGTACCATGCTACTAAATCTGGCATTTATCAGCTCAAGTGGCCTTTTAAGATTTAATAATACTTCTGTTAATTTTATGATTTGACCAGACCTCTTAATTTTTTTGGTGTAACTGATTTGTAGTTGGACAGAAATCTTCCACACGCACCATCTCATTTTGATTTTCACAAAATCCTATGAGGACATGCTGAGCTTGGGAAGATTATCTCCAGCTTTTCATATGAGCAAAGTGAAGTTCAGTGTGATATGTTGTAACACTTAGCATCTTGTCCGTGTTTCATCATCTTTCATGCCTTGCTTTCCATTGTTAGTTATCTTTTCATGTACATTTGCATCCATAACTAGACTGTAAGTTCCTGAGAGCAGTGATCTCTCTCCTGAAGCTGTGGCCAGTGTGGCAAGATTACAGGGCTCAGGCTTCAGTATAAAATAAATAAGTAAATAAATAAATACCTAGTGATAAGGGGAAAGTCACCCATGTGATGGGGAAGCTTCTGAGGCCTGAGGCCTAAGATAAGGGTTGCAGAAACGGAACCTAAAGAGAGGGATAAGACACAGGATGCCTGACAAAGTATGACAGAGCTCCATGGACTGGAACCCACAACGCAGCATGCTGGGCACAATTTCACTTTTATAGGTCAAGCCCCTGATGTTTGAAAAGGCAAAACAGGGAAGTTTTCAGGAGTTGTAGGAAAGCAGAAGGGTTATCCAGTTCATTTGTTGCCATAATGCTGGACTTTCTGCAAACACAACATACATCATGATGTGAAATGGGATCATAGCACATAAAAAACAAAACAAACAAACAAACAAAAGAACAATGTAGTGCCATCAAAAGCATGGCCCTTTAAGAATATTTCAGATTCACACATTTAGGACTAGGGAGCTTTAAGGAAAGGGTATTAAAGACAGCCATGACCTTTAAAAATGTATCTCACTCAAAGCTGAAGTGGATCTCTTTTGTTCCACAGACTTCTCTGAGCCTCTCAGCCCATCAGTAGGGAAATGAGAACTTCTTACAAGCCACCAATCAGCTCCCATAGCTGGAGTTTCCTTGAGAAAGTCTCCCTATTTCAGGTTTGTTATGTCACATGTCTGGTATCCTTAAGGAAAAATAAAATGTGTTGGCCTTAATTATTTCAACTTCTTAGTCAGACTTACATGGAGCATATTAATATGCCAAATTTCTGCTTCTGTAAAACTAGGACTGTGAAAGTTCTAGGTAAAAAAACACTTAGGACTTAAAAAGATATTCCAGCTTTCTCAACTGTTTTTCATAAAGAAGAATCATCACGACTGTGAAGACCATCGCAATTCGTGGAATAAATCCATAAATGTATAACCCAAACAGATTAACTAAATGAAGCTTTCCTCAGGCATGAGTAAGTCGGTTGGGCTGTAGGTATAAAATGTGTAACCACAACATCCACAGAGTGGATCTTCTTTCAAGTGACAGAGACAGGGTTAGGAAGGACTCTAGGGTTAGAGCCTTCCATGGGCAGTGCTGTTCATTGTATACACAAATAATAATGACAATTGCTAATATTGACTGTGGAATGCTTTATCTGCACCTCGTCGTTCATGCTTTCTTACAAATAACGGAGCATTATTCCTTTTATTTCTTCTACTCCTAGAGATAAGACAACAGAAACCCACAGTGGTTAGTAACTTACTCTTATCACCCAGAGAGCAAATGGGGGAGCTAGGGTTCAAACGTGGGCGTGTCTTGCCTCCTGAGCCCCACCTCCTAAGCATGTTGCGGTCTTATCTTCCACCAAGGCTCTCCTGCTCTCCAGAATGAACAGGGCTCTGAACTGTTTCTCTACTAGCCATCTGAGGATTGGTTTGCACCAATTCAGCCACCAATTCAACACTGACAGACTGCTGGAGACGGGCATTATTAGATTACCATCCCAAAGCATAACAAAATCAGTATAAAATCTTAGCCTCATTAGTATGGGACTCGGTCTCCTCAGGTAGCCAGTCTTCGCCATTGATTTTTTATTATATGCAGCAGTTGTATTTCAGTTTCTCAAATTACTCATAGCCACATATGAGTAATAAAATGATAGCAACAACTGGAGTGATGCTAACAGTTAGTTTGCCTCAAGTCCAAGAACAAAACAAACAAGCCCAAGAACAGAACAAAGTGTCCTACTCGCTCCTTAGCTCCAAAGTAAACAAGTCTTTCTGCTACTAGTACTGGATTAAGCTTCATAACATTGTCCAGGTGAAAGTACTTAGGGCTAGAGGCCTGTCTAGATGTTTGCAAAGAGGGAGATGCTTTGGCAGATTAATCCCATTCTGTGGGCTTGTTCTATTTTCTGGAAGATCTCAAGTACGACAAAATAGCTGCAACGAGTTATTGATCATCAACATTTGTCCTAAATGTTAGAAATTTTGGCATCATTTATCTCTATTTCAATCTCATCTCTATATTTATAATTTACTTAAGTATTTAAAAAGAAATAGAAAAGAAACACCGTGGTCTAATGGAAAGCATCTGAGATCTTGTGGTTCCCAACCTTTTGGAGTTTGATGATCAACAACACAATGTTATGAAACCTTTTAGGGTTCCCTATTCAATAATGAAACAAACAAACAAAAAAAGGTAAAACAACTATAAAGAAAACCTATCTGGCTGATTTAAATTATAGAGCTCATGCAGCTTGAGCAAACTCTCTTCCCGTAGCCATGGTGTAATTCCTCTTGATTGAGAATCGAGTTTCTAGGCTATTTCTCAGAGAATGAAATTACAAAACACAAGATAGCAGATTTTTAAAAAATTGTCACCAGGTATCCCTGCTGGATATCAAGTGACTGGGTCAGAAACTCAGTTGGAAACTCTGCTTAAAGAAGAGCAGAACAAATCCCCCTTGCCTGGGAGGCCAAACAGAGCATTGTTTTAGTTCCGTAGGAGATAATGACAATGGAATAGAACATTGTCCTGGGTAATGGTCTCCCGCTGGTAGGGAAATGCTGAGGCAAAAACAAACAAGGGGCTGAACTGCTACCTTCTTTTTAAAGCAAAAACTGTTGATCCAGGAACAGAGTACCTCCTAGCAGCTTCCATTTGGTTGTATAAGTCTTACATTTGGACGTGCTCCGGGTTGGGTTGTCAATTGAAGTAGGGGGTCAGGGACAGCGGTTAAGAGAGCGGCTAGCTCTACTGTTTCTGAACTGTTGGCTTCAGAGATAGGCTTAGGGAACCATTCTGAATTTCTTCAGCCACTGGACCAAACAGACTTTCCATAAAAACACAATCACCACATCAAGCTTTGCTACCAGCTGAGATCTCCCTGCTGTCATAGCCCACACTCATGCCACCCACTTTATGACTGCCGATTAGACCGATAGATATTTGTTGTATTGGTAATGCTCTGCATTTCTTGAAGAGAAAACCTTTATAAAATAAAGAAGAATAAAGCCAATAATCCATTCATTTCACACAGAAAGTCAGCACCTTCCGATTTTTCTCCCTTGCAAAATAATACAATATGTAGAGAATGTCTAATGTGTCTCTAAAAACAAGATTTAAATCAGAGATCAAAAGTGGGTAGTGATTTAAAATTCTAAATTTTGGAAAAATAGCAACTCTTATTTTATTTTTGAAACAAAAATAAATGAAGAATTCAGGACCAAAATCGTCCTTCTGCCAACTGGGGCTTCTGTAGAACACACAACTCAGACTCCACCACACAGATGGAAAATAGTCCGAATGCACACTGGCAGTATTCTTTCATTCCACGAACTTCTACAATTTCCATTAAAGCAGCATGGCATTCAAAAGTTGAGGTCCAATTCATCTTTGCTGTTAATGAGACATTTTACAAGTGTATTTTTTTTCTTGGGAAAAAATTTTGAATTGGGTAAAACAAATGGAAGTGGATATTTAAAAAACAAATTCTTCACTCGGGCTGGTGATTGACTTGCTTAGAATTCTCTGGGCCAGCATTTCATTTCCTGATGGCTGCCATTTCCCCTCCCATTCCAAGTTCTCTCTACTTGGGGCTGACACAGGATATGGAAATACTAATATGGCTGCTGCGACTCCCTTCATGTATTTCAGCAAGAGAATTATTTCATATCAGTGCCCAGTGTCTCTCCAACTTTTCCATTTCCTCTAAGATCAGGTTTCCCTGCAAAGAAGAATGCCAGATCGATTGTTAGTAACAGAAACTAATAAGCATTTGGGGCCAGACACACAACTTTTCGATGGCATGCATCACCACTGTACGTGTTTCATGATGTCACTGGCAAAAGAGGATCCTGGCCTGAATACCCACTGGAAAGAGGCAATTTATATTTTTATTACAGTCATTAATCTGATGTTTCTAATTTAAAAACATTCATTTGGGAAAAACTCAATGATGACACAAAGCAATGTTTTTGCCCTCAGTTACCTGTATGTGATTATCTCCGTTTTCTCCCTCATCTTTCTGGTTTGATGAGAATTCCCTGGTTAAATGCAACTCCAGTAGGTAATAAAGGGCATCAGTTACTTCTGAAGGTGCTTTGGCAATGTGGTCACTAATGTAAATAACCATCACAGAGATCTCAAGTGGCTGAGAGAATAAATGGGAGAATAATAAGCAAAGAGAACCAAGGTAGGGACAATGTTAAGGGGGGTGGGGAGTAAAAATTAGGTGGAAACAGAAAAACTCTTTAATGTGGGTGCTAAGGAACAAGATCAAAGTATAAGAATTTGGATTAGGCAGGATCAGTTCAAGTTGCTAATAAAAATATGGGAAGAAACGAAAGCAAACAGTTCCTGAGTCAGTCTCCAGGTATTCAGAGCTGGCCAAACACAGCGAGAAATGGAAAGGGGGTGATAATTAGTAATAAATATGAAGGTGCATAGACACTTTGGGCAATTCCGATCTTAACATCTTCTCCTCAATATTGCAGTGCTTCGTGCAAAATGAAGGACTGCTTAGAATTTTGTCTTCAGCCTTCATGATTCTGGTCAGGAGTTTCCGTATCTTCTTTGTCAGCATGCTTAAAATATTTAATGGGATGACCACTCACTCAGTAGGCATGGGATGCCTAAGCCTGTATCATTTCAGCATTCACTCTAAAGCAGAGTTCTCCAGGAATGAAAAATTTCCCACATCAGAACTTCTCCTTCAACAAGAGTAAGGTTCAGGGAACACAGGGAAGTGCCCAGTGCAAAGAATATGGCAGGAAAATGGATGGTTGTGAAGACTGGGCTCCAAATACTTATTAAAAAGAGTTCCAGGAACATGTTTACTGTGAGATTTCTCCAAGAGAAAGTTCATGAGAACCATTTTCAAGTTTCAGGAAAGTCTATTTGGTAAGGTAGGAACTTTGCAAGTTCAGAAACTATTTTTTTAAAAAAGAGAAACAAATTTCAATCACTTTAATAAACACTTTAAAAGCAATTTATGATAACTGTAGCCTTCCAGTGACTAAGGCTACACTGAACTTTCCAAGTCGAAATATTCATCCCTTGTATTCATGAAAAGTCCTCTCAACAATTTTGAAAAATATTAAAAACATGAAAGCAATTGTAAAATCACTTTCACCTGTGCAATATCCTTTTTCATGAATGTCTCCAATTACATAGCTAGGGTTACAGATTTTCACAAACACAGTTTCATTTTTGATAGTTATGTAGCTGTAATTTCAGGCTATTTCACTCTATTGAAAGGTATGGGAGTTGCCTTTGCCCTCTCTTCCTCATGTGGCTTAAGCCATCCAAGAAAACATCAAGAAATTAAGAAGGGAAAACAAGAGGTAGAGATTGCATTCAAAAGACTGGAATCCACCCCATCAGAAGAAACAAGTTTATAACATTTGGGGTTACCTCCGTGCTACGTCTTCCATCTGTGCAATGGGCTAATGTCCCTGTGCTGGGGGTGTCTGGGGAGGATGGGGACGCCCTCAGCGCTGCAGAGGTGCTAGGAAAACAGCCAGCTGTCTCCTGACTCAGAATTTTTGAAAGCTTTCGTGCCTCTCTGAGAAAGCCGATCCATATCCATCCGGTATCAATTTGCCTACTAGAAGCGGCAGGATAAGTACACGGATTTGGGCAGTGCTTACATTTTGGGTTTATTGGCTTGATGGTGTTGTTTGGGGCGCTCTCAGCCACAAACTGCAGAAGAGTGGGGGCGGGGGATAAGGTGGGGAGGAAAGGGTGGGCAAAGGAGCCGAGAATGAGACCAGCAGGAGGGTGGAAACTCCGGGAGGGAGAGGAACCGCAGAAGGCGACGTACAGTTCGGCGAGGGACCGGGAGAGGTAGGGGGATCCAAGCTGCGTCCAGCGGGAGAGCGGCTTCGCGCCCCGCAGCCTAGCTGGGTCCCTTCGCCCGGCCAGGAATCTCGGCCCCGGCCAGCCCCACGCAGGTCCCCATGCCCCCTACAGGAGATGGAAGTCGCCGGGACTCTGCGCTCTGCCCGCCTCCCCCGGCCGGCCCGGCCTGGGATCCGCACCCGGAGGGGCTGAACCGAGGCGGACGCAGCCCCGGGTCTGTGGCTTGCCGGGCCGGGTGGGTGGATGCGATTTTCTGGCGGTGGCGTTTGCAGGAGGGCAGGAGATGGCGCCACCCGGGGCCTCCCTTAGCACAGCGGGCCGGGCAGGGTTCGGGGGCCGGAGTGAGGGTGCGGGTAAGGCTCTGAGTTCTGCTTCAAGCAGGCGGCGGTGCGCGAAATGCAATCGCGTGGGCCCCGCCTGCCCTCTCGCTCCTGTCTTTCCTCGACGCTTGGGAGGCGTCCTCCAGCCCCCTAGTTGCGATGCTCTCGGGTCCCCGGTGTGGACCCGCACGTGGGCCCGGGAGTCGAGTGGAGAGGAAGGCGTGTTGAGCACCTCAACTTTCTGCGCCGACGGCTGGGGACGCGGAGAACCCTCCCGGAGCCGGGGTCCCCGTCTGCCAGGCAACCTCACTCTGCGTCTGGGGTCGCCAGGGAGGAGGCCGGGCGCGGACTCGACAGCGGCTGCGCTCCTACAAAGCCCACACAGGCCTTCTCGCCTTTTCCTTTCCGGGCCGGTGCCCTAAACTCCGGGAACTCGCGCAGGAGGGGCCTGGAAGACAAAAGCGACGGCCTAAGTTGTCTCGCCCGCTGCGCCCGAGGAGCGTCCCGGTGGCGCTGCGGGGCGTGTGTGTGTGTGTGTGGGGGGGGGGGGTTGTCGCCTCCCCCAGCACCTTGCGGGGCGGGTGCCAGGCTGGGCCTGTAGACAGTTTCACCGCTGCTTGTCATTTCTCCTTCATTTTGCACTGGGGAAGCTGCCCTTCCCCTCGGAGAAAGAGGCCGTGCCTGCACCCAAAGGTAACCCTCGGGTGATCCCGGGAGCGGGGCTCTCTGGCCTGGGTGCGAGAACTGGGACGGGGAGTTAAAGGTTTCTGTTGCATCAGAGAAACTCGGCAGCGTCAAAGAGAAAAAGCTTCCAGTGGGACTGGGCCTAATGCTATTTTTATTTAAGTCTCAAATTGTCTAGTTTGCCATTTTGCTTCTATTTTTAAAAACTATTTCTCAGTGGCATGGGGGGGGGAGATCAAAGGTGACGGATGGGTATCCCTATGTTGGTATCAAGCGTGCCTTCATGTCTGTCATTCCTCGGGCATTTGTCCCAGTACCGTCCACATGAAGTATCTTCTTCCAAGGAACCCTTGCAATAAAATGGGATATTTCTATTTGGACTAGTCTATGTCCTAGAAGGTCGGCAGCCGCGCCAGGCTTACCCAATGATTAAAGGGGGTCATTTCCTACAATAAGATAGAGTCAATGAAGAACCCACAAGCTCATTGATTTCCATCCCTGTGTAGTCAGCTTGTTCACTTTCTCCTAAGATTATGACAATAGTAGTAATAATAATAACCAGGACACAAATAACGCTTGAGAAGTCATTTGTAACTATCTCTTCTTGGAGGTGAGAAACACACATATGCATCCATATACACCCACCCCTGTGGACTTCTGGTTTATTTTTGTCAGAGAAACTCAGAATTGCTTGAGGTGTGTGTTTTTTTCTTAAATGATCTATTTACAGACTTGCTAATGCCTCCCCAGAAATCCTGTTTATCAGCCCAATAGTTGTGACAGGGTTAGAAAACCAGTTTAAACTGTTAATCGGCCACAAAAAAGGGCCCTAGATTGATGCCTTTCACTTACCTTTGAAAGGCCATACAAGCGACGCCATACATTGGGATGAAATTAGACAGCGGCAAAATCATTACCTTGACTTCCCGCAATAAAGACAACCTTAAAAGGGGGCTATTGATGGTTTCAAATTACATAACGGTGGTTTATATGTTCTTCCTCTGCGCTCACAGAAAGCAATTTTAGCGAATTCTTCAAAGAACAAACGGCCATAGCATTCACACACATTTATTTATTGCAGAGCACTATTAGAGAGAGAGGGCGGGGTGGGGGGAACCCAAAAACAAAAATCCCAGCCAAAGGAGGCCAAATCCAAAGCGAATATGTCCGGTTTCTGTTTCATTAAGCTCCTGGGCTCCCGTTCTGCCCCGGAGCTCGGAGTGCTCGGTCTCTTTACCCCGGACGGGACAGGGAGTGGAGTTCGTAGCCTCTTGGGTGAGAAAAGCCCCGCGCACGTCACCGGGTCCCATCTGCTCACTGCTTCTGCAGATTTTAAACCTGGACACAGCCTCCTCTAGGTTAGAAAGCATTTCCCAAACAAAACCGATTCCGGGGTGCAGTGGGCCTGGCGCTGGATCCTGGAGAGAAGGATCAGCCCCCCCCCACACCCCCGCTTCGCACCTGTGCTTTTGGAATGGCTCCTACTTGGGGAGGGGTGGGCCACCGCCTTCTCTGCCTTCTATCAGATGTTTCCTCGGAAACATCTAATTTCTACGTAAATCCAGAAGGCGATCAAATGAAGGCGGCCCACCTCCAGCGCTTTTTTTTTTTTTTTTTTTCTCAAAGGCGTCGTATGCATTTTCGGGGGCTCCAGCCCAGGCTGAAAAAGTCCCCTCAAACCTCTATTCGGAGGTTGCTCACACGGCCTGCAAAAACCCAACGGGGCACTCCGCCACCCCACCTTACGCCTCCCTAGGGCCAAGTCAGTGGTCGAAAACCAACCCGGTGGTAGCTGCCTTGACCAAGCAGACAGCCAGGACGCCCGCACGGACGGCAACGTGCGGAGGGAGAGGACCGTGCTGTCTTTCGCACGTTACGGGACAAGAGGGCTGTTGGCGCCAGGGCGCTCTGGGAGGAACTTTGCAGCGGATTTGAGAGACGGAGGGAATTCAGCAAATGTGCTGCCCAGGGCTGCCAGCTGGAGCTCGGCCGATTCGCTGCGCAGCACTGCCCCCTGGTATCCGGCGCGGAAACTGCCCCTCTCCAGCTGCAGGGCTCCTCCTTGGGCTGCGCGGGACAGATTTTTTTTTTTTTTTTTTTTTTTTTCTCCTTTCCTGGCTACACGCCTGACAGAGAAGCTGTCCCGGCGGCCTCAAGAAGGCCCCCAAGCCGTACTCAGAGCCTTTCTCCTTCCTCCTTAAGCTCTCACTTCCCCAAAGAGGACCTGGCCTCCTGGCGGCCTGAGCCAAGTCCCCAGTATGGTCCGCACCCCTTCTTGACTCTGGCACCCACGTCCCGGCTGACATCTACCGGGGAGGGGGCTGGAGACCCAGGGAGACCTCGACTACAGGCGCAGGCAAACGGAAGGAAGAGAAATGTGTTCAGAGAGACCCATTTGGAGCTGGGACCATTCATTCTTTAAGGAACATCAGCTTCCAGGGCATCTTTCATTGGTACCTGGGCGTTTCAGAGAAGAAAGGAAGTGGGTGTCAGGGCTAGCCTCTCCTCGCATCGCAGGCTGGAGAGGCGCTGATGTCCTTAGTCACTCAGTCAAAGGGCGCCTGAGAGACGGAGTCAAACTTGGCGGGAACCTGAACACCGAGGCGCGACCCACAGGGGTGCGGACAGGGCAGGGCTCAGGACCCTCGTCTGTCAGCCCAGCCCGCCCCTTCCAAACACTTGTCTGGCACAGGCTTCTATGGGTGCCGGGAGGAAGACTGCCGTAGTGGGCACAGGGTCTTCGACCCCAGGACATGCTTGGCCTTTCCCACTCCAGCTGGCTGGTTTGCCCCAGGCTTTGGGACTAAGCTTGATAGAGAGGTAGGAAGGAAGAGGGGCCGATTCCGGAGCCAGAGTGGGTTGGGGTCCCAGTTTGGCCACCCTCTCTGGCTGTGTGACCTTGAATGACTTCAACTCCCTGGGCACCAGTTTCCTTTTTTTTTTTTTTTTTTTTTTTTTTTTTTCAGGAATGTGTGAGGATTGAGGTAACGTCCTTAGGATGCCCACATGTGTTCCGCCAAGGTCGCCCTTGATGGTTGCCGGCGTTCGTTGCAAGAAAACCCCTAGGAATCAGCTTGTGAGGTGGGCGCCAGCCGTACTGCACAGAGGCATCCTGGTCTCCAGGTTTCAGGAGGGGCAGAAACAGCGCAGTGTCCTCAGCCCTGAGCGCAGAGAGCTGGAGGCCCCGACACTCCTGGGTTCTCTTCTGCTAGGATGCAGACTACCAGCGCGCGCACCGCCTCACACACCTCTGCCGTGGGAAGTGAGTCATCGCTTATGATCGCATCTGGCCACGCCAGCTACAAGAACACTGGGCCTCACAGCTGCCACTTCCCCAGCCTTAACCTGCGTCAGGCATCGTGCTAAGAACTATGCACCCGCAATCCCTCTCCTTCACCACAGTCCCGACAGAAGTAGTTGTTTAAGTTTTAAAATCTCCATTTTTAAAGAGCAGGAAACAGGCTCAGAGAGGCTAACTTCCCCCAAGATCACACAGCTGGTAAGTGCGAGAGCGGGGACTTGAACCGAATCTTCCTTCGAGGCCAAGCTCTGAACCACTAGGGTGGCATTAGAGAGCCAAGCTCTGCCCTTCGGTTTCCATCCACGCTGCACTCTCTGAGCCGCAATTTTGTCTCCTGCATTGGCACTGGCGGAAGTCGAGACAGGCTCCCGGGAATCGCTGGCCATTTCGCACACTTCCACGCACCCCGCTTGTTCCAGAGACTCAGCGCTTGTTCTGAGATCCTCTTAATCCAGGCGCCCGGCGCGTGTGGTGCTCAGATCAGACTTATCCACCCCAGCACCACGCGGTCGGGCGCCTGGACCAAGGTCCCGGAAGGAACCCCTCATCCTCTTCTCCCGAGGCTCAGCTCAGCAGTCAGGGAGGAGCCAGTTAAGAAGTCGCGGTCAAGCCTTGACAGCTGGGTCTGGGGGACGCAGTGGAAGGGGAAGAGCACGGAGCAAGGATACCTCCGGACAGCCCCTCCCTGACACCCCGTCGATGTCCTCCATGCCCAGGGGCTCCCTTGCTGCCCCGACCTAAAAGGAAGCTGTCGCGGCCCAGGACACGGTAACCAAAAGGCCACCAGGGACGGAGAGGGCAATGAGTGGGTTTGGACTTGGGGTTTCCGAGCCAGCTGCTCCCTAGAGCCGTTCGTGAGCTGGTCAGCCAGCACGTATTTCACGAATGACCACTGGGTGCTAGGCCCTGCACTCAGCCCTTTCGTCCTCCCCCGGGGCTGAGCCGAGGGTGCCCCAACACTAGTCGGAGCGAGCTTGGAGACCCGGCGCCGGGGCTGCGCTCTCCGGCCGGGTGGCTTTCCACGCACGCCTCGCTTGGTAGCTGCCGTCCCGCCCTGCTCTGCCCGTGGGCGCCCCCTGGCTGCAGGAAGCAGAGCGCACACCCCGCCCTCGGGGCTCCGTCCCAGCTCACTCCCCCGCCTCGCAGCGCTCCGCCCGCACCCCCAGCTCGCGCTGCGGCGGCCGACCTCAGCCCCGGAGACCGTACGAAGGTCTCTCGAGCTTTCAGTGAGCAGCCAGGGCGCGCGGCTGGCCAGAGCCCGCCACGCTCTCCAGCAACAGGCCCGGCTCTCCCTGATCAGCGAGCTCGGATACCGGGGCACCTCCCTCCCTCTGCCAGGCCTCTGAGGGCAAGCGCTGTGCTTCCGAAGAGGTGAAAAGCCCCAAACAAACAAAACCCCCAAGCCCACTCAAGTTCAGGGGTGGAGAACTGTGTGCATCCGAATTTTAAAAAGATCTCCGGGACTTCCACCACTACAAACACCCTCTTGTCCCCAGACGCCATCCCATCCCACGCACCCCACGCACCCCACGCACCCCACCCACCCCACGCCGCGTCCTGTGAACTGGAATCGCGAATGTGCCGCAACCTTCTCGACTGTCACATGTGTGTCCCCAATGCCATCTGCCCACGACTGTGAGTGAAGCAAACCCCACTGGCAAACGCGATGGAGAGAGATGGCTCCTCGAACCAGAATTAGGAGGAAAACGCCGCTGAGGGCGTTTCAAAAACCCAACAGGCAAGCAGGGAAACCTGCGTCGTCAGACCTGCTGGCTTCTGAGTTCTAGCCCCATGCACTGCGCCGAGCTAATTCTCCCGGCGACTCTCTGAGTGGGTTATTACCACGTAATAATTGATGAGGACACTGAGAGCGAAGAGGAGTTAATTAACATGCCCCCAGTTCCAGAGTTGGAAGTCAGGGATAGATCTTAACTGGTGGGGCTGTTCGGAGGGCCTGTGAGACTCAGCTTGGTTTCAGCCCAGAGCCCAACACAGCGCCGGTAGAGAAGGTATTCGGTATTTTTTTGCCTGCTAATGCGGCGGTAGGAAGTTCACTTACATCTTTGATGACTCACATTTTCGAAGCAGCCCCATACAACATCCAATTCTGGGGTAAAATATAATTGTGAAATTCTATGGAATTTGGAGATGAAGGAGTGGACCCTTGAAACATAACCCAGAACTTACTTGTTTTGTGAAAAAAATTATGGAAAATTTCCAACATATACAAAAGAAAAGAGAATATTAGGATGAATTCTCATGTGTCCCGTCCCCAACCTCCAAATAACGAAGGCCAATCTATTTCATGGCCAATCTATTTCCTTCTCTCCTGCCCACAGACTCTGCCTCCCCAACCCTCAAAACACACACACCTACTTTCTCCATTCAAACAGATTATTTGGAAGTGAAACCTAGACACTGCCACATTTAATCTGTAAGCATTTTCAGGATGCATTGTCAAGAGACAAGCACAATACCAAAACTACAATAGCACCAACACAACCAAGATACACCCAGAAACTTCACATTCCTAAACACCCTGGAGTATCTATCCAGTTGGCTGAAGCTTTATTTTAACCAAAATTCCTGGTTAGAGCTTGGTTTTCACTGAGTTTCAGCTCTAGGGCCAGAATGACCTGAGTTTGGATCTTGATTTTCTTTTTTCTTTTTTTTCTTTTTTATTACTTATTAGTTGAATGACTTGGAGACACAACTTACCTTCTCTCTGAGTGTCAGTTTAGTGCGATTTCACGTGGTTGTCATAAAGATAAAAAACAAAACCATGTGTGAAAAGAGTTTAGCATAAGCCAGGGAATAGTATCTTGGTTATTTCTCCTAAAGCTGGAATTCAGTGAGATTTTAGCTAATGAAGTCTTGAAAATTAGGTTTGAGTTGGGGCATCGAAAGTTTTCATGTTGCATGGAGGGTGAGACTATAGCCAGGGAGGCAGACTCCCTCCACACCCAGTGCTCATTCATAAGCTCACCCCTCCCAGGACTAACAGCTGAACTCTCAGGGATCTTTCTGGCCCTAGTCTTATCCTCCATGCAACATGAAACCTTTTGAGGTTCTCTGAGGATTCTTCTAGGTCTGACAGTCCTCTTGGGCTTTTCTTGGGGCAGAGCTGTTCTTTTTCTCATGTATTGCTGCCTCTAGCATGTGGTCAGTGCTGTCTGCTGAATGAACGGTTGATGACATCATCCATCACATGGTCTTTGCACAGCCAATTCCTTCTGCCTGGGTTGTTTATGCCTTTTCTTAGCTTAATTAACTCTAACCCTCTCTGAATGGGTCAAATTCCCCTGGCATATGCTCTCAGAGGACCTCAGTGTACTTTCTCTTCGCAGGGTTTATCACTAGTTAAAATGTTACATTTATTTGTTACTTATTTGTGTGATTACCAGATGGTCTTTCTTCTGTTCTAAACTTCAGGAGGGCAGGAATCATGGCCGTTTTGTCATCGTTGTATCTTTAGCACTTAAGGCAATGGCTAATTGTTGAATGCAGGTGGTTTTTATGGTGGGGGAAGTGGCTAGATTCAGAAACTAGTTTAACCCATCTCTCACCCTAATCAGCGGTTATAGTAGCTAATTCACAATGCACTATTTCAATATGTTCTATAGGGAATTAACCTCCAAATGCGCTACCAGGCAAACTATTATGCAGGTAATAGAATGGAAAGATCAAGTTAAGATGCTTGAATCACACAGATTGTTGAATAAATTTTAAACACACAATGAGAAGGAAGAGGAAAGAGATGGGGTAGGTTAACACATATACCCCAGAAGCAGGTGGGAAGTCCCCTTCCTGAATCCTGGGCTATGTAATATGAAATGTTCACATGTTTCTCTCTCCCTCCCATACATATTAACTTTCCCCCTTAATGATGTGGTTACAAGGGCCATAACTGAGAGTAAGTGAAGGGACCCAACAGAAAGAAGGTGCCTGAGGCAATGACAGCCGCTTTTGCTATTGGAGAGCCAGGGGCAAGTTCTCCTGGCCACAGCAGGAGCATCCATTAGCCTCATGAACTGCTCTGTTTATCTGCTTCTTGGGCAGAACACAACTGGGACCATAATGGGTGTCACTGATGAGTGGCTGATTTTGGGAATCAGATAGCTGTCAGCCCTGATGTAGCACAAATATGTCTTACAACTTGGTCTTTGGATGTCTCTCTACTGGTCCATAGCACTCTGGTTGGTTCTCTCATATGTTCCACTTACCGTATCTGTCTTCAACATCTCCCACAGGTTACTGATTTGCTCATTATCCATAGGAATTCTGTGAATTCTCCTGTGTCTCATAGCTCCATCTTATTCATCTCCCCTTCTACCTAACACATCCCATGACTTTTGCTTATATCTTGTAACCTACTGACTTGCTTGCTGTCCACATCTCATACTTCTTATGAATGTATCCATTTGTTTTTCTTACCTTCTGTAGCATGATTGAGGACTGCCAAATAAAACAGCATGCAGGCATTACACAACACATTTATTAAATGCCTACTATGTGCTAAGCAAAATGCTAGGCATTGGTAATCCTGACAAGATTCCTCTGAAACTTTCCATCTAGTGGAAAGACAGTTAACTAATCAATCTTCCAGTCCTGTGAAATGATCCACTATTCCAGGGGCTTGGGGAGGTCCCTGCTGTCCCAAGAATGTGGAGGTGGGCAGTCTGGGAGAGCTTCCCTAAGGAAGTGCTATCTGAGGTCTGAGACCTGAAAGGTGAGCTCTGGAGTCCAAGGGTTTCAGAAATCCCTAACAAATAGACATCAAGGCACAGTGTATTTTTGTTTGTCCTATCTTAGTTTTGAGTCATATTTTGCCTATTGCTTGTCCAGCTTTGCCAGAGAACACTAACCGGTTCTGGTCCCCCAAAAGCGCAATTGTTACGTTTTATGCAACGATCAGAATGAAACACACCTATTGGTAAAAGATGCTGCAGAACAGTGTTTAGGCTTATAAATGGTTCTAACGGGGATCAATAGCCTATAATCAGAATATAACAATCCAAGAGAGGAGTAATATGCATCCCTCAGGACAGATTTGAGTCTTTTTCTTTAGTTCTGCAGGTTTGGTGGGGAGACTGGCTGCTTACTTCCCTCCTACAACAACTAACCTACTGAGGTAAACATGTCACAACAAGAACAATGAGATCACCAATAATATAACACTAATACCATAAACGAAAGAAATACCACCTTCAGCTCTGGTGGAACAAAAAACACAATGTGAACCAACTAACAGAACTATTTAAAAAACAAATTGCTCAGGGCTGAGCTTCACAGTTCTCCAGCTGCAATTTTCCAGGGAGCTCGGTAACAGCAGAAGTTTTTCCTGAGACATATTTGCTTCTGCTGGTTTGGTTGCAGATCTGAGCTGCTGGACAAAGAAGAAAATGCCCCACAGAAATCCACCTTGACAGTTATTCTCCAGGATTCCTCATTTTTCTCCCAAAGTGAGACGTTTCTAGTCACAGGTGACTATCAATGGAGAGTGCCAGCATCTCCTCATCAATGACGTTTTCCTTCAACCTCAGACTTATTGCAAATGCCAAAGCCCTCATCCTTGACAAGGCCATTTTTCTTTATTTTCTTGAAAAATGCACACATGAGTAACAGAATGTGGGTGGTGTGGTGGATTTTTAGAGATTGCTTGGTCTTTTCACTTCATTTTGTAGATAAGGAAACAGGCTTCAGGGGCAGACTAGAGAGTGTTCTGTGAAAACAAGCCCAGCATTTCCTTAAACATGTAAGGAGACAAACTTGGGTATCAAGAAAGATGTCTGGCTGCTGTCTGCTGGGCATTGTGACCTGTCCTCATTCCATGGATCGACTCATCTGACCACAGGATGAGGAGCCAGGCCTCAACCAGCTTCCATGAGACTTGACAAGGGATGGAGGCAAAGACTAACCCGCTATCTAGAATTAGAATGAATGCACTTGTAACGTGATGACCTCTGGGTGTGGTGAAGAGAGGTGACCTTCAATAGGATCTTTGAGCCAACTTAAACTGGCACAAGAAAGAAAAGGCTTTCATTGGAGCACATACTATTTCAGGCATATCTGTATCTAGAGACCAATGATTTCATGCAGCCACTCTCTGTGTCTGAGGCTCCTCATGGTGACAACATTTCTGCCAGACACTCTAGGTTTGCATCCTCTGAGGTTTAAGCGCTGGGAAAGAGAACGCCTATCTCTGATCAGTCTTGATGCTTCTGATTGGGTCATGTGTTCATACCTCAATCAACCACTGTGGTCAAAGGATAGTAACGCTCTAAATAGCCGAGTGTGAGTCATATGTCCTGAGGCGGGGGAAACATGAATATCGAATATAATGGAGAGAGTTCCTCTTAAGAAAACTGAGGTATCAGGAGAAATGGACTGCGTGCTGAATGGCAAAAATAAAGACATTCACCTTAAATCTTTAGATGCAAAGTTACTTAGCCATTATTCAGAGCATCGCTTTCCAGTGGCAGCACCCAGCCATGTGGGATCCTCAGTCCCAACGGTTAGCTCAAGGTTCCCTGAGTTCAGCCATAGCCCCTTGATCTTATGAAGTGCCCTGGCTTTTTCATCATCTCCTCCAGGAATGTAGCTTGCAAATCATTAGTTTGATCCTGGGACTATCAATTCTGTAGATTTGCCTGTTTTTTTGTGTGTGTGTTTTTTTTGTTTTTTGTTTGTTTGTTTGTTTTTGTTGTTGTTGTTGTTGTTGTTGTTGTTTGAGGCAGGATCTCACTGTGTCATGTAGGCTGGAGTGCAGTGGCATGATCACAGCTCACTGCAGCCTTGACCTTTCAGGATCAAGTGATATCCCTGCCACCACCTCCCGAGTAGCTGGGTCTACAGGCATACACCACCACTCCTGGCTAACTTCTTTTTGTACTTTTTGTAGAGACGGCATTTCACCATGTTGGCCAGGCTGGTCTCGAACTAACAGCCTCAGGAATTGCCCTTCCAACCAGAACCAAGGCAGACTGTTGCCTCAAATATAAGAGGAGTCTCAGCACTGTTCCTCAGCACTCTTCTTCCCCAAGCTGCCCTGTGAAATGGGGACACTGGGGAAGGCAGAGGCAATGGCATGAAGGTTCTAGGCCATTTCAGAGGAGGCACTAGCTGACATGAAGATGAAAACTACAGATGACCGGGCCTGATAAACCCTGAACCAAAACCCTGAGTGTGTGCCATCTTGGACAGATTCTGTGATTTTGACTATGCATGAGGAGAAAGAGAATGCAAGTGCTCTCTTCATTAATGGAGTTTTGAACCCAGAAAGACTTTTGAGCCTCAGAGAGCGCCTTCCACCCATCTCATATGTGAGTCATGAATGGCAAATGATACCTGAGCAGGGGACGCCTATATGTCCTGCCGTCCCTCTCAAAGGTGCCTGCCAGTGCAGGCCAGGGCTGGAGTCATCTCTCGGTAGAGAGCAGGAGGCGCTCAGGTCGGCCTGCCCTCTGAAGCCTTTCCAGACATCACTACAAACGGCTACCACTACCCAGCGGTCATTCACGCCCCAGATACATTGTCTTTCTTTCTTTCTTTTCTTTCTTTCTTTCTTCTTTCTTTCTTTCTTTCTTTCTTTCTTTCTTTCTTTCTTTCTTTCTTTCTTTCTTCCTTTCTTTCTTTCTTTCTTTCTTTCTTTTCTTTCTTTCTTTCTTTCTTTCTTTCCTGAGGCTCTGTTGCCCAGGATGGAGTGCAGTGGTGTGATCTTGGCTTACTGCAACCTCCACCTCCCAGGTTCAAGCGATTCTCCTGCCTCAAGCCCTGAGTAGCTGGGATTACAAACATGCTCCACCATGCCTGGGTAGTTTTTGTGTTTTAAGTGGAGATGGAGTTTCACCATGTTGGCCAGGCTGGTCTGGAACTCCTGAAATCAGGTGATCCACCTGCCTCAGCCTCCCAAAGTGGTGGGATTACAGGTGTGAGCCACTTCACCTGGCCAGATGCATAGTTTTTCTCATGCTTGTCCTTGCACATCTCCAGGGTGCAGGAATGTCTGGAGCCCATAAAGTGATCTGTGCTGAACCCCAAAACCCGAAAGTCAGGGCCAATTCTCTCTGCCTCCCATACTAGGTGGGGCCTTAGGTTTTTGCATGAAAACTAAAAGCCCACAAGCCCAAGGGTTCTCCACTCTTTATAACTGTTTCTAAACGTAAACAAGGAAATTTCTGGACGAGCTAAAATAACCCCAAGAAGAAGGAACAAGTGCTAGTGACATCTTCACATGAGGATGAAAGCCTCATGAATTCAGACTATTCTAAGCCACAGGTCATCTCAGGTGGGCGTTGTCATGCTTTTGGACGTGAGTGCTGGATCTCCTTCTAGGATAATTGAACCACCTCATTCTGACAGCAAAACACCACATCACTCACATCCCCATCCTAAACCAAGAGGAGGTTCTGCAGTAAGAAGTGGCACATGGATAGAATCCATAGCCAGAGTGGTTCTGACTTTAATTTCAGTGCCTGGAGAACAGAGTTGCATCTATTATCACTTTTCACAGGGCGGCTTGAGGAAGAGGGGCACTCGGGAATGGGGCTGGGACTCCTACGATGTTCGAGGTGACAGTCTGGGCTCTTTTTTGGTTGGAAGGGCAGTTCCTGAGCTGCAAAGCCCGGCAGAGGAGGGGAGAGAGAGTGCTGGATTCAGTCCTCTGGAGAGAATACTACAGACTGACTCAAAGCTTCTGCTTTGAGTCTGAAATGAGGGAAAACTCACGGTGGAGGACAGCTATTCTGCCACTCTGCAGATCCAGCATTATTCCGCCATATGCTTTTCACGAATTAGGAGTGTAGTTACAATCTTGGGCTTTTAAAACTGATCTTTGCACCTGCTGGTAGCAGAGAGCAACATTTTCTCCGCCCCCGACTTCCTTTTTGAGCTGGGAGGGAGTAAAATCCAGCTCTGTTGTTGGAGCTCTCTCTGGTGGCAGTTTCCGAAAACGATCCAGCCCCGTGGATTTTGCGGAAGGTTGGTAACACCAAGGCGTCATGGGCATTCAGCAGGAAGCAGTGAGAGGAAAGATCCTCCGCCCTTTCAGAGACGGGGCGGAAGGGCCAGCTGTGCCCTCTGCAAGGTGGCCGGCTGTTCAGATTCTGAAGAGGTGGAATTCCGCGGGAGTCGGCCCTGCCAACGCGCCCACGTGTCCTGGGGGCTGGATGATTTGCTCAGACGACTTGGAAATCCGCCGCGTGGCCCCCAGGTGCGTACATCTTTGCTTACGTTTTCCTAGATCTGTCTCAGCCCCGCGCAGATTGGCAGCTTCTAGGGCGCTGGAATGGCGCCTCAGCCACCTTTGCGGGGCGCCCCCTTCCGCCTTCCTGCTAGCATCTGGCAGGGACTTCCTGGAGACCCGCAGGCCGGGACAGGTCACCAGGTGAAGCAGTGCGCCTCCGAGGCCGACGCTGGGTAACCCACTGCGTCCACCACTTTCCTGGCCGCCTGCCCGTGCTGTGTGCGTCCTCACAGGTCTTGGCAGATGGTGGCGGCTTTGACAGTTCGTCAGCCCCGCCTGGACGCTCGTCCGCAGTCACTGCCCTCGGACCGCCAGCTCTGCTTAGGAGATGGTGCGCAGCTAGGGTGGGAATTTGGAGGCAGCGGCGAAGTGGGACAGGAGCTGTGCTGTGGAATAACAATGTCAACACCCAGGCGTGGCTTGTGCTGAACGCTGGAGAAAGGCTCAGGGGAGCGGGAGGCTGCAGCAGCGAGAGAATGGGACGTGGACACACGAGACCTGGGCCCCAGGCCTGGCTCCGCCTTCTCTCAACACAGTTTCTGTTTAATAACCCTGGCCGAACATGGTGTTTTCCAAAGGTCTTTTCCCAGATCCGGTATTTTCTTTACTAGGTATACATATTTTCTAAATGGATGTTGGCGTGTTAGGTGACCTGGGGATACTTGCTACCGCTGTCAAGGAGAGAAACTCAAGAATCTGAAACTCAGTATTTCCACGAATTTGCGCAACATGGGATGTCATCGCCTGGACACCACCGCCCCCTCGCGGCAGCTCACCTAAATTTGCAGATGGTGACAAGGAATTCAAGGGCTTGAAGGTTCAGCCCCTAGAAACCTGAGTTAAACGGGTTGGATAATGGCCCCAAAGCTTTATTCATCCCTGGAAGGAACTGTAACTAGATTGGAGGCTTTATCTGCTTAATGCCATAATGCCTTTCCCCAGCCTAAGTGCATCTAGAGCCAGATTACCCAAACCCACTTGCAAATTAACTCACATTAAAATTTGCAAGCTTCTTGGGGGTGGAGTAAGGCGGTTAAAAAAAAAAAAAGAAAAGAAAAAAAAAATCACAAGATTCGGAAAGCAGTATGCTCCTACCCCAGAGTGGATTCATTGAAAGAAAATGACCCTAAGCCCATGTGGCATTTCCTGTTATTAAATCCCCCATTTGTATGGACATAATCTTTTCTTTTTTGCTTTTATTGAGGTAAAGTTTACATAACACAAAAGGAACCATTTTAAGTGACTAATTTAGTGGCATTGAGTACATTCACTATTTTATGTAAACTATTACCTCTATCAAGGTCCAAAATATTTTTATCGTTCCAGAATAAAACCCACACCCAGGATGTAGTTACGCTCTGTTCTCTGGCAGACACCAGTTTGCTTCTGTACGTATGGGTTTACCTATTTGGGGTATGTAATAGAAATACATATATTTTCCATGTATTTGTGTCTGTTTTCTTTCACTTAAGACTTTTGATGTTCACACACATCATAGCATGTTACAATACTTCATTCCTTTTTATAGTCGAATAATATTCTGTTATGTGTATATTTCACATTTTGTTTGTCCACTGATGGATATTTGGGTTGTTTCAACCTTTTGGCTGTTGTGAACAATACTGCTATAAATATTCATATACATGTATTTGAGTTCCTATTCTCATTTCTTGTGGGTATATATCTAAGAGTGAAATTTCTGGGTCTTATAGGAGTTCTCTCCAGGCTGGAGTGCAGTGGTGCAATCTCGGCTCATGGCAGCCTCTGCCCCCAGACTCAAGTACTCTTCCCATCTCAGCCTCCTGAGTAGCTGGGACTGCAGGCACATGCCATCAGCATGCCCGGTTCTTTTTTTGTACTTTTAGTTGAGACGGGGCCTCGCCATGTTGGCCATCCTAGTCTTGAACTTCAGAGCCCAAGCGATCAGCCTCCCAAAGTGTTGGGATTAGAGGCATGAGCCACCCTGCCTGGCTGAAAGTGCTCTTTAGATAAAGTGAAAGGTCATTAAGTGGAGATGGATGACAGTGTCCTCCAGGATCTGCCAATTCCTAACGCCTTGTGTTAGGCCATTCCTGTGTTGTTATGAAGAATACCTGAAGCTGGGTAACTTAGAAAGAAAAGAGGTTTAATTGGCTCATGGATCCACAGAATATACGGGAGGCATAGTGCTGGCATCTGCTTCTGGGGAGGGCCTTGGGAAGCCTCCAATTCTGGCAGGAGGCAAAGGGGCATTATGTGTATCACATGGCAGAAGTGGAAGCGAGAGAAGAAGGGAGAAGTCCCCATGCAGTTTTTTTTTTAAATTGCATTTCAGGTTTTGGGGTACACGTGAAGAACATGCAAGATTGTTGCATAGGTACACACACGGCAGTGTGATTTGCTGCCTTCCTTCCCCTCAGCTATATCTGTCATTTCTCCCCATGCTATCTCTCCCCACCTCCCCACCCCCCCGTCCCTCCTCCATTTCCCCCCAGCGGACCCCAGTGTGTAATGCTCCCCTCCCCGTGTCCATGTGTTCTCATTGTTCAACACCCATCTATGAGTGAGAACATGTGGTGTTTGATTTTCTGTTCTTGTGTCAGTTTGCTGAGGATCATGGTTTCCAGGTTCATCCATGTCCCTACAAAGGACATGAACTCATTGTTTTTGAAGGCTGTGTAATATTCCATGGTGTATATGTACCACATTTTCCCTGTCCAGTCTATCATCGATGGGCATTTGGGTTGGTTCCAGGTCTTTGCTATTGTAAACAATGCTGCAATGAACATTCGTGTGATGTATCCTTATAATAGAACGATTTATAATCCTTTGGATATATACCCAGTAATGGGATTGCTGAGTCAAACGGAATTTCTATTTCTAGGTCCTTGAGGAATCACCACACTGTCTTCCACAATGGTTGAACTAATTTACACTCCCACCAACAGTGTAAAAGTGTTCCTACTTCTCCACATTCTCTCCAGCATCTGTTGTCTCCAGATTTTTTAATGATCGCCATTCTAACTAGTGTGAGATGGTATCTCAATGTAGTTTTGATTTGCATTTCTCTAATGACCAGTGATGAGCATTTTTTCATATGTTTGTTGGCCTCCTGTATGTCTTCTTTTGTAAAGTGTCTGTTCATATCCTTCATCCACTTTTGAATGGGCTTGTTTGTTTTTTTCTTGTAGATCTGTTTTAGTTCTTTGTAAATTCTGGATATCAGCCCCTTGTCAGATGGGTAGAATGCAAAAATTTTTTCCCATTCTGTTGGTTGCCGATTCACTCTAATGACTGCTTCTTTTGCAGTGCAGAAGCTGTGGAGTTTGATTAGGTCCCATTTGTCTCTTTTGGCTTTTGTTGCCAATGCTTTTGGCATTTTGGTCATGAAGTCCTTGCCTATGCCTATGTCCTGAATGGTTTTGCCTAGATTTTCTTCTAGGGTTTTTATGGTGTTAGGTCTGATGTTTAAGTCTTTAATCCATCTGGAGTTAATTTTAGTGTAAGGTGTCAGGAAGGGGTCCAGTTTCTGCATTCTGCATATGGCTAGCCAGTTTTCCCAACACCATTTATTAAACAGGGAATCTTTTCACCATTGCTTGTTTTTGTCAGATTTCTCAAAGATCGGATGGTTGTAGATATGTTGTGTTTCCTCTGAGGCCTCTGTTCTGTTCCATTGGTCTATATGTCTGTTTTGGTACCAGTACCATGCTGTTTTGATTACTGTAGCCTTGTAGTATAGTTTGAAGTCCGGTAGTGTGATGCCTCCTGCTTTGTTCTTTTTGCTTAGAATTGACTTGGCTATGCGGACTCTCTTTTGGTTCCGTATGAAGTTTAAGGTGTTTTTTTCCAGTTCTGTGAAGAAGGTCATTGGTAGCTTGATGGGAATAGCATTGAATTTTAAATTACTTTGGGCAGTATGGCCGTTTTCACGATGTTGATTCTTCCTAACCATGAACATGGGATGTTTCTCCATCTGTTTGTGTCCTCTCTTATTTCGTTGAGCAGTGGCTTGTAGTTCTCCTTGAAGAGGCCCTTTACGTTCCTTGTTAGTTGTATTCCTAGGTATTTTATTCTCTTTGTAGCAATTGTGAATGGCAGTTCGTTCTTGATTTGGCTCTCTTTAAGTCTGTTACTGGTGTATAGGAATGCTTGTGATTTTTGCACGTTCATTTTGTATCCTGAGACTTTGCTGAATTTGTTTATCAGTTTCAGGAGATTTTGGGCTGAGATGATGGGGTCTTCTAAATATACAATCATGTCGTCTGCAAATAGAGACAATTTGACTTCCTCCTTTCCTAATTGAATACCCTTTATTTTTTTTTCTTGCCTCATTGCTCTGGCTAGAACTTCCAGTACTATATTGAATAGGAGTGGTGAGAGAGGGCATCCTTGTCTAGTGCCAGATTTCAAAGGGAATGCTTCCAGTTTTTGCCCATTCAGTGTGATATTGGCTGTTGGCTTGTCATAAATAGCTTTTATTACTTTGAGATACGTTCCATCAATACCTAGTTTATTGAGGGTTTTTAGCATAAAGGGCTGTTGAATTTTGTCAAAGGCCTTCTCTGCATCAATTGAGATAATCATGTGGTTTTTGTCTCTGGTTCTGTTTATGTGGTGAATTACGTTTATGGACTTGCATATGTTGAACCAGCCTTACATCCCTGGGATGAATCCTACTTGATCATAGTGGATAAGCTTTTTGATGTGCTGTTGCAATCGGCTTACCAGTATTTTATTGAAGATTTTTGCATCTATGTTCATCATGGATATTGGCCTGAAGTTTTCTTTTCTTGTTGAGTCTCTGCTGGGTTTTGGTATCAGGATGATGTTTGTCTCATAAAATGATTTGGGAAGGATTCCCTCTTTTTGGATTATCTGGAATAGTTTCAGAAGGAATGGTATCAGCTCCTCTTTGTATGTCTGGTAGAATTCGGCTGTGAACCCATCTGGACCTGGGCTTTTTTTGGGTGGTAGGCTCTTAATTCCTGCCTCAACTTTGGACCTTGTTATTGGTCTATTCAGGGTTTCGACTTCTTCCTGGTTTAGGCTTGGGAGGATGCAAGTGTCCAGGAATTTATCAATTTCTTCCTGGTTTACTAGTTTATGTGCATAGAGTTGTTTGTAATAATCTCTGATGATAGTTTGGATTTCTGTGGAATCTGTGGTGATATCCCCTTTATCATTTTTTATTGCATCAATTTGGTTATTCTCTCTTTTCTTTTTTATTAATCTGGCTAGTGATCTATTTTTTTGATCTTTTCGAAAAACCTGCTCCTGGATTTATTGATTTTTTGAAGAGTTTTTTGTGTCTCTATTTCCTTCAGTTCTGCTCTGATCTTAGTTATTTCCTGTCTTCTGCTAGGGTTTGAGTTTTTTTTTAATCTTCCTCCTCTAGCTCTTTCAATTTTGATGATAGGGTGTCAATTTTAGATCTCTCCTTTCTTCTCATGTGGGCACTCATTGCTATATATTTTCCTCTAGACACTGCTTTAAATGTCTCCCAGAGATTCTGGTATGTTGTGTCTTCATTCTTGTTGGTTTCGAAGAACGTCTTTATTTCTGCCTTCATTTCATTGTTTATCCAGTCAACATTCAAGAGCAAGTTGTTCAGTTTCCATGAAGTTAGTTTCTGAGTTAGTTTCCATGAAGTTAGTTTCTGAGTTAGTTTCTGCATTCTGAGTTCTAACTTGATTGCACTGTGGTCTGAGAGACTGTTTGTTATGATTTCCATTCTTTTGCATTTGCTGAGGAGTGATTTATTGCCAATTTTTTGGTCAATTTTAGAGTAGGTATGATGTGGTGCTGGAAGAATGTATATTCTGTGCATTTGGGGTGGAAAGTTCTGCAAATGTCTATTAGGTTTGCTTGTTCCAGGTCTGAGTTCAGGTCCAGGATATCCTCGTTAACTTTCTGTCTGGTTGATCTGTCTAATATTGACAATGAGCTGTTAAAGTCTCTCACTATTATTGTGTGGGAGTCTAAGTCTCTTTGTAAGTCATTAAGAACTTGCCTTATGTATCGGAGTGCTCCTGTATTGGGTGCATATATATTTCGGATCGTTAGCTCTTCTTGTTGCATTGATCCTTTTATCATTATGTAATATCCTTCTTTGTCTCGTTTGATCTTCGTCACTTTAAAGTCTATGTTATCAGAGATAAGAATCGCAACTCCTGCTTTTTTTTTTGCTCTCCATTTGCTTGGTAGATCTTCCTCCATCCCTTTATTTTAAGCCTTTGTGTATCCTTGCATGTAAGATGGGTTTCCTGGATACAGCACACTGATGGATTTTGGCTTTTTATCCAATTTGACAGTCTGTGTCTTTTGATTGGGGCATTTAGTCCATTTACATTTAGGGATAGTATTGTTATGTGTGAATTTGATACTGTTATTTTGATGCTACCTGACTGTTTTGTTGGTTAGTTGATGCAGATTCTTGATTGTGTTGATGCTCATTACCGTATGGTATGTTTTTGGAGTGGCTGGTACTGGTTGTTCCTTTATATGTGTAGAGCCTCTTTTAGGAGTTCTTGTAGAGCAGGTTTGGTGGTGATGAAATCTCTGAGTACTTGCTTGTTCACAAAGGATTTTATTTTTCCTTCACTCATGAATCTTAGTTTGGCTGGATAGGAGATTCTGGGTTGAAAGTTCTTTTCTTTAAGGATGTTGAATATTGGCCCCCAATCTCCTCTGGTTTGTAGGGTTTCTGCTGAGAGATCTGCTGTGAGTCTAATGGGCTTCCTTTTGTGGGTAACCTGACCTTTCTTTCTGGCTGCCCTTAGCATTTTCTCTTTCATTTCAAACCTGGTGAATCTGATGATTATGTGCCTTGGGGTTGCTCTTCTTGAGGAATATCTTTGCGGTGTTCTCTGTATTTCCTGGACTTGAATATTGGCCTGCCTTGCTAGGTTGGGGAAGTTTTCCTGGATAATATCCTGAAGAGTATTTTCCAGCTTGGATTCATTCTCTTCATCACATTCAGGTACACCTATCAAATGTAGATTAGGTCTTTTCACATAGTCCCACATTTCTTGAAGATTTTGTTCATTCCTTTTTGCCCTTTTTTCTTTGTTCTTGCCTTCTTCTTTTATTTCATTGAGTTGATCTTCAACCTCTGATATCCCTTCTGCTTGGTCAATTTGGCTGTTGAAACTTGTGCATGCTTCACGAAGTTCTCGTGTTGCGTTTTTCAGCTCCATCAATTCACTTATATTCCTCTCTATGTTGTCCATTCTTGTTAGCATTTCATTCAATCTCTTTTCAAGGTTCTTAGTTTCTTTGCATTCGGTTAGAACATGTTCTTTTAGCTCACTGTAGTTTCTTACTACCCACCTTCTGAAGTCTGATTCTGTCATTTCATCACCCTCCTTCTCTATCTGGTCTTGTTCCCTTGCTGGTGAGGAGTTGTGATCCCTTTTAGGCAGAGAGGTGTCCTGGTTTTGGGAGTTTTTATCCTTTTTGTGCTGGTTTCTTCCCATGTTTGTGGGTTTATCCACCTGTTGTCTTTGTAGTTACTGTCTTTCAGATTGGGTCTCTGAGTGAGCTTCCAGTTTGTGGATGCTGAAGTTATTTTTTTTTTTAAATCTTTCCTTCTAGCAGTCTGGCCCCTCTGCTGTAGGACTGCTGAGGATCTATGAGGGAGTTCTTGCTGTTAGTTCTGAGATCTGATTATTTAAAACTGCATGGGGGACTTGCTGACTCTTTGGATCTATGGGGGTCGGGGAGCTGCTTGAGGAGACAGTCTGTCTTTTACTGGGGCTCAAGTCCTAAGCCATGAGCTCCGTTGTTCATTCAGAGCTGCTGGGCAGGTACGTTTAGGTCTGCTGCAGCTGAACTCATAAACTGCTTTTTGTTCCCAGGTGCTCTGTTCCGGGGAGTTAGGGCTTTATGAGTTTCCGTTGTGCTGCTGCCATTTTTGTTTTTTCTTTCAGGGCTGCTCCGCCCAGCTATCAGCCCACCTAGTCACTGTCTGCCTGCAGAGGCTTTGTTGAGCTGCTGTGGGCTCTGCCCAGCTGCCGTGTGATCTTCCCTGCAGTCATATTTATATTGGCCTAGTTAGAACTGCCTCGGCAATGGTGGCCCCACCTCTGTTATGGCAGACTCTCTCTGTTGTGGCAGGTTGCCTCAGCAACGGCCTGCCTCCATAGTGGTGGAGAGTCTCAGTAATGGTGGACACGCCTCCCCCACAGAGCTGGACCGCCCCGGGTTCAGCTGTGCTTGCTGTGAAACGCTCAATCCAGAGCGTTTTCAATTACTGTTTTTGTTGTCGTTGTTGTTTTTGGTGGTGGTGGGGTGGGACCAACTGAGCCTGATCACCTGGCTCCCTGACTCAGAGTCTTTTTTTTCTATTTTTTTAAGTTCAACGACCCAGCGTTCCAGTTGCTTCACAGTCCTTTCACAGTATTAACATCTCCGCTCCATTGAAAAGTCACCGGGATCTCCTGTGCTGCGACTCACTGAGCCGGCTCAAACAGCAGCGCAGAGGTTCCTGGCGGTTTTTTTTTGCCTAGGAATCTCCTGGCCTGGCTCGCTATTTCAGTTGAATGGGCAACCCTGCCATCTCAGGTCTCGCCAGCTAAGAGGGCTCTCAGACCAGTGGCTTTTGTACAGAGAACCACCGCAACAGGGCGTGGTCAAAGCAGCCACGCGGGCCAAATCAGCCCGGCTGGGGCCAAAATAGCTGCACCGGCCGGAACAGCAGCGCTGGCGACCCTTCTGCCTGGGTATCTCCTGGTGTGTGGGCGATAAAAATTCGTCTGGAAATGCGGCGTCCACTCACCCTCTGCACTTTCACTGGGAGCTGAAGTCCTGAGCTGTTCTTAGTTGGCCACCTTCCCTAGATGGCAGCAGTCCCCCATGCAGTTTTAAACAATCAGATCTCAGAACTAACAGCAAGAACTCCCTCATCATCAAGGGGATGGTGCTAAACCATTCTTGAGGGATCGAGAGTCACATTAACATGAGATCTGAGAGGGACAAACATCCAAACCATATCACACCTCCTTGTTGATTCTCCAGTGTCTGCCACAGGTTTGTGGGCTGGCTAGTTTGCCTTTGCTTCAGATGGGGTTCCTCGGGGCTCTGGGCACCAGGTGTCTAGAACCAACAGCTCCCAGAGAGTGCTTTTTTTTTTCTTTTTCTTTTTTTTTTTTTTGAGACGGAGTTTCGCTCTTGTTACCCAGGCTGGAGTGCAATGGCGTGATCTCGGCTCACCGCAACCTCCACCTCCCAGGTTCAGGCAATTCTCCTGCCTCAGCCTCCTGAGTAGCTGTGATTACAGGCATGTGCCACCATGCCAAGCTAATTTTTTGTATTTTTAGTAGAGACGGGGTTTCACTATGTTGACCAGGATGGTCTCGATCTCTCGACCTCGTGATCCGCCCACCTCGGCCTCCCAAAGTGCTGGGATTACAGGCTTGAGCCACCGTGCCCGGCCGAGAGTGCTTTTCTATAGTGCGTAACAGAAGCCTCAGAGGCTAAACCCATCCATGTGAACACATTCAAAGCCTCGTCTGGCATCACAGCTACTCTTTTACTGGCCAAAATAAGTCACAAGACCAAACCGAATTTTAATGGAGTGGAGATGTTAATACTGTGAAAGGAAAACATCTTGGGCCCCCAAAATCACTAAGCTAAAAGAAAAACTCGTGCTGGAAACTGCTAAGGCAAAGCTGCCTCCCATTCTCTTTAAAGTCATCCCTCTGCTCACTGAGAGAAATTCGAATCTGGTTGCCTCCTTTGGAAAGGCTAATCAGAAACTGAAAAGAATACAACCATTCTCTCTCACTTATCTGTGACCTGGAAGCCTCCTCCCAGCTTCAAGTCTTCCTGCCTCTGTTTCTAGTTGTCCCGCCTTTCCAGACTGAACCAATGTACTTCTTACATCTATTGATTGATGCCTCAGGTCTCCCTAAAATGTATAAAACCAAGTTGTGCCCCGACCATCGTGGGCACATGTTGTCAGGACTTCCTGAGACTGTGTCACGGGCATACCCTCAACCTTGGCAAAATAAACTTTCCAAATTAACTGAGACCTGGCTCGAATTTTCTGGGCATACAATACTCACCAGCTCTCTCAGGCACTGCTGCAGTCACATGGCGGAGGGTGTGGCTGTATCATCCTCTTACAGGCAAGGAGTAAAGGATTGGGAATGGTGATCTTCCCCATCATTCCCAAAGAAGTTTCTGAGCTATAATTTAAATGCTTAATTTACCTTTCCTCTGACATATTTACATTTTATCAAAGACATTCATGATCTTGACACAAAAGAGTTTGCACTGTGGGATATTTTTAATTAGAGATCCCCCACACCCAAGTGTGGAGCAGCCAAGCGTTCTGTCTGCAAGAAATGCCTCCAGGGAGGCTGGGCTCCCACTCAGTGGAAACCTTCAGTCTCCTTTAACCTCAGCCTTTTAAGGACTGTGAATCAATAAGCGGCATAAATCATTCATAAATTATTCACCTCACAGAACATTCTCAGAAATGGACAGCAGGCTGAAGAAATCGCCAGCAGGGGATGCATTCTTTGCAGTGTTTGGACCTCTGCTCACCTTCCAAATGGCTGGACCTTTCTATTAAATATTCAGCTTTCAGGGAAGAATGAATCTAAGTTGTGCAGAGATTTCAATGAGACTTCCTGTTTCCTTTTCAGATGCAACTAACTGGTATGGGGCCTCTTCTGCATGGTCGAAGGGAAGCGTGTGTGCAGTCTCGCTCAGGGTCAGGAGCAGCTGGCTGCCTCCCTGATGTGATCTCAGACCTGGTGAAAGGACCTAGCCTCTGCTTAGAAAGATCTTCTCTCCTGGTGAACTGAGACATCAGAAGACATCTCCCCATCTCTGCCAGGTGCAGCAGCTCACACCTGTAATCCTGGCACTTTGGGAGGCCAAGGTGGGCAGATCACTTCAGGTCAAGAGTTCAAGATCAGCCTGGCCAATATGGTGAAACCCTGTCTCTACTAAAAACACAAAAATTAGCTGGATGTGATGACAAGCGCCTGCAATCCCAGCCACTTGGGAGGCTGAGGCAGGAAAATTGCTTGAACCTGGGCGGTGGAGGTTGCAGTGAGTCGAGAAGGCACCACTGTGCTCCAGCCTGGGCCACAGAGAAATTTCATCTCAAAAAAAAAAAAAAAAAAAAAAAAAAGCATGATTGTTGGATTATAAGGTTAAGAATAGATTTAGTTTTGTAAGAAACTGCCAAGCTGTCTTATGAAGTGGCTGTATTATTTTGCTTTCTCACCATTGATGAATGAGAGTTCCTGTTGTTCCACATCCCTTCAGGATTTGGCGTTGCTCGTGTTTTGCATTTTGGCTATTCTAATAGAGATATAGAATATTTCATTGTCATTTTAATGTGCAATTCCCAATGACATATGATGGTGAACATCTTTTTATATGCCTGTTTGCCAGCTGTATTATTTTTTTCATGAGGCATTTATTCAGGATTTTTGCTCATTTTAAAATTGAGTTGTTATTTTTTTATTTTATGAATACATAGTAGATATATATATTTATTGGAATTTAGATATATATAGTAGATACATATATTTATTGGAATTTAGATATATACAGTAGATACATATATTTATTGGAATTTTTCTTACTGTTGAAATTTAAGAATTATTTGTATACTCTGGATAACAGTCCTTTGTCACATGTATCTTTGGCACATACCTTCTCTTAGTCTGTGGCTTGCCTTCTTATTCTCTTGAATCCAGTAAGATATATATATATTTATATTTATATTTATATGGAGCCTTGCTCTGTAGCTGAGGCTGGAGTGCAGTGGTGCAATCTCAGCTCACTGCAACCTCCTCTTCCCAGGTCCTGGTTCAAGCAAATCTCCTGCCTCAACCGCCTAAGTAGCTGGAATTACAGGCATGAACCACCATGCCCAGCTAATTTTTGTATTTTTTAGTAAAGACGGGGCTTCACTATGTTGGCCAGTCTGATCTCGAACTCCTGACCTCGTGATCCACCTGCCTTAGCCTCCCAAAGTGCTGGGATTACAGGTGTGAGTCACTACACCTGGCCAGTTTTAAATATTATGTATTTTAATTTTGAAATCTAGAATATCCTTTTGATTCTTTTTTTTCTTTGAGATGGAGTGTTGCTCTTTTTGCTCAAGCTGGAGTGAAATGGTGCAATCTCAGCTCACTGAACCTCCGCTTCCCAGGTTCAAGTCATTCTCCTCTCGCAGCCTCTCAAGTAGCTGGGATGACAGGCACATTGCAGCACATCCTGCCAATTTTGTACTTTTAGTAGAGACAGGGTTTCGCCATCTTGACCAGGTTGGTCTCAAACTCCTGACCTCAGGTGATGTGCCCACCTTGGCCTTCCAAAGTGTTGGGATTACAGGTGTGAGCCACTGTGCCTGGCCTTGATTCTCTTTTATAGACTCTTTGACAGATTGTCTGTTAAAACTGTTCACTCATCCCTTTGTCAATATTTTCCTCCATTGTATTGTGCACCTCACTTATAGCTATTTAAGTACTTGTCTGCTAACTCTAGCATCTGGCTCATCTGTGGTTCTACCTTTTGCCCCATGCCCACCCACTGCCATTTGATTAGGGTCACATTTATCTGCATGTCTGTGTGTCTATTTTTTATTGTGTGCTGGACATCAAGTACACAAGATGACGTTTTTCTCTTTTTTTGAGACAGAGTCTCACTCTGTCACCAAGCTGGAGTGCAGTGGCACGATATCAGCTCACTGCAACCTCTTACTCTCTGGTTAAAGCAATTCTCCTGCCTCAGTCTCCCGAATAGCTGGGATTACAGGCATGAGCCACCACGCCCAGCTAATTTTTGTACTTTTAGTAGAGATGGGGTTTCACCATGTTAGCCAGGATGGTCTCGATCTCCTGACTTCATGATCTGCCCACTTTGGCCTTCCAAAGTGCTGGGATTACAGATGTGAGCCACATTGTGCCTGGCTTTTTTTTAATTTTAATTTTAATTTTTTTTTTTGACAGAGTCTTGCTCTGTTTCCCAGGCTGGAATGCAGTGACATGATCTTGACTTACTGCAACCTCTGCCTTCTGTGTGATTCTCATACCTCAATCTCCCTAGTAGCTGGGATTACAGGTGACTGCTACCATGCCTGGCCAACTTTTTTGTATTTTTAGTAGAGATGAAGTTTTACCATGTTGACCAGGCTGGTCTTGAACTCCTGACCACCTCAGCTTCCCAAAGTGTTGGGATTACAGGCGTGAGCCATCATGCCTGGCCAGATGACATCTTTCATCAGTTAAAGTCCCTCCTTCCTTTTATTGGAAGATAAGGTGAAGGTGAAGTACTGATGACCTCAATTATAGGTTGAACTGCGGGAGGTAGCAATTTTATTGGGTCCTATCGTCTTTGCAACTTTTCTGGTCCCTCAAGAATTATCCCCTTGATTAGTACTTTGGGTGAGAGATTGGCAGTTGTCTCTCTTCTCAGCTATGAAAGACTTTCTTTTTAGATGCTCTCTCAGTTCGTAGTCTCTTGTCACATGTAGACAACATATGACAAACATCTTTGGGGGGAGACTTTCCATATATTTGAGATGGAACTCTTCTCTCTACTAAGACTTCATCTCCTAAGCACAGTGGGATTTTACTCCACCTTTCTATCTAGCCCAGCTTCTCAGCCTGTCACACCACCCTAAAATATATCAAGTTTTCCATGTGGGAAAGTCAGCCTCATGTTTGGTGTCCTTTAGTTTCTAATTTGTTGTGCTAGCTCCAGAATAACCACTGAAAGCTCTCTTTCTTTCTCTTTTCCCAAGCAAAGCCCCTGCATAGGCCATGTTCCAATCCTGCAGCCATGCCTGGATGACCAAATACCCAAAGGGAAGAAGACGCCTTGTGCCTACCAGCTTACCTAGGAAGGCTCTTTCCATTCCAGAAATTTTATCTCCTCCTTGTTTCCACAACTCCCTTATGCTTTTTAAAAATATGATTTTTGCTATTTGTCTTTTTTTTTTTTAAGTTGTTGCAGCAGGAGTGCTGGATTCCTGCAACTTTCTCCTGGCTACCAGAACACAAGTCCATGAATCAGCTTCTGTGTCGGAGTCACAGATGCTCATGTTTCTCCACACAGTCTCATTCTCTGAAGCATGAAGAGCATCTGTGCCAAAGTATGTCTTAAAGAATGCCCTACTGTGGTTTTCTAGGTTTTCTGCCATGCTGCAGACACATGCTACAAATTTTGATAAGTTGACTAACTTAATTCTTTCATTTTATTTCTTCAATTGATTCACAATTAAATATTACTGGAAATTCCCCAGCTTCTGTTTCAAGACAGCAATAAATTTCTGACAAATTGAAGTTTGGCATCCTAACTGTTAACTCAGCACATAAATTGGTCACACCAGTGTCTTTTAAGTTGAAATTTCTTTCCTTTATTCTGAGGGTATTAGCAACTTCTCCTCATGTCACTTATATTATCTGGCATGTTGTATCAACAGTGAACATAACTCAAATGAAGTGACAAAATGTGAACAACTGTGACCCAGTTTGTGCACATGGGAAGTGAGGGCAAAGCCCTTGCTGCTGCCTGGCAGGTGCAGGTTATAAAATGCATCATGAGGGCTGGGTGCGGTGGCTCATGCCTGTAATTCCAGCACTTTAGGAGGCTGAGGCGGGTGGATCACGAGGTCAAGAGATTGAGACCATCCTGGTCAACATGGTGAAACCCCGTCTCTACTAAAAATACAAAAAATTAGCTGGGCATGGTGGCGCGTGCCTGTAATCCCAGCTACTCAGGAGGCTGAGGCAGGAGAACTGCCTGAACCCAGGAGGCGGAGGTTGCGGTGAGCCGAGATCGTGCCATTGCACTCCAGCCTGGGTAACGAGCGAAACTCCATCTCAAAAAAAAAAAAAAAAAGCATCTTGATTTCAGAAATGTAACAAGTGCTAAAGCTAGAAGAGTTAATGAAGCAGGTACAGTCTCCACTCTTACGGAGTTTACACTTTAATAGAGGAGATGAACATTAATTAAATATGTATAAAAGCAATTACATGATTTAAAGACTTTAAAGTATCTTACATAGAAAGCAAGTAATACATTTTTTGATGAGCTGGGAATGAAGAAGTATAGGATGCTATCATAGCAAAAAAAATATGTTATATATTACCAAGGATAACTTTTCAGCTGCCATAACATTGAAAAAATAAAAATAAGAATGCTATTCTTTTCTCATGTGATAGTCTGGTAAGTGGCCCAGGGCTGACCAATTGGCTCTGCTCCATGCGAGCCACATTCACTCTATTATTTTGCCACTTTCAACAAGTTGACTACCACCGTCAGGTCTGAGTCTAGCCAGTGGGAAAGGGGAAAGAGGAGGTGAAGGGCAAACACCTTTCCTTCTAAGGTAGGACCTGGAAACCACACAGATTACTTTTTCCTTGCCTTCCATTGGCCCGAGTCTGGTCATGTGGTCACTTCCTACTGCAAGGGTGGCTGGGAAGTGTAGTTTTTCCTTGCATAAATCCATGCGCCCAGGTAAAATTTGTATTACCAGGGAAGACCTGATACTGGAGAGGAAACTAGCAGTCTCTACACAGGGAGATTTGATGTAGTTTTAAGGAAGGAGTTAAGATAAGGCTTCTTTGAAGAAGAATAATTTGCTGGAATCTGAAGAATGAGAAGGAGCTCCCTGCAACAGTGGGTGGAGGGCAAAGGGTAGAGCAGCCTAGGCAGAGGAAATGGCAGGTGCAAATGCACCAAGGCAAGAAGGAAAGGGGATGCTGATGCATTGGAGGAATGAAAAGCAAGCTCTGGAACCTGGAGGAGACAGTGTGAGTTGAGGCTGTATAGGTAGGCAAGGCCAGATGGTGTGGGACCTTGCCAATGTTTACTGTTTCGTTGTGCATTAGAACCAGGCTTTCAAATGAGATCTAACTGACTTTAAAACCACCCTTTCTTTCCCAATCCAGATGGATGGATTGACTCATTAAGTCAACTGCAGTGACTAACATGACAGTCACTGATTTTTTGGTCCATATGGGCATCTGGCTCTGGCAGCCTTTGAAGCTTCCTAAAGTGTCCTTGATGAATAGCCAAGGATGAGATCCACTGGTCCAGTGGGGTCCTTGGCTGAAACCATAACATACCAGTTTTATTGCTAGCACATTTTGTGAGTGTTCTAGGCTAAACATTTTACATGTGTGATCTTATTTTCTATCTTGCTAAGGAGGTTATTATCATTTCTATTTTACCGATGAAGAGATGGAGGCTCAGCGAGGTTAAGTAAATTGCCCCAGGTCACGTGGCCAGTAAACAACAGAAACATATGCTGGGGATATTACCCAGAAACTCTGTTCCTTTCTGTTCTCCCAACATCCTACTTACTCAGGGCTATACAGTCCGTCCTTGATCTGCCTGAGCTGGAAGATCATTTTGTACCAAGAAGTTGATTGGTCCCAAACCAAGACTTTTCAGGAAAACTCTAGTCTTCTAATAATCTTCAGTGAAAGCAACACAAGGCCCCCAAATTAAATCAGCTGATCAACTGTTTTCTTTCCTAGACCCAGGTTCAGACTTATCCTCCCCAACAGTGGCCCCCAACATTTTTGGCACCAGGGAGCAGTTTTGTGGAAGACAATTTTTCCATGGGCCACAGAGGGGATGGTTTTGGGATGATTCAAGTGTGTTATATTCATTGTGCCCTTTATTTTTATTAATGTTACATTAATGATGAAATAATTATATAACTTATCATAATGTAGAATCAGTGGGAGCCCTGAGCTTGTTTTCCAGCAACTAGACAGTGCCATCTGGGGGTGATGGGAGACAGTGACAGATCATCAGGCATTAGATTTTCATAAGGAGCATACAACCTAGATCCCTCACATACACAGTTCACAATAGGGTTTGTGCTCCTGTGAGAATCTAATGCCACCACTGCTCTGACAGGAGGCAGAGCTCAGGCAGTAATGTGAGTGATGAGGAGTGCCTGCAAATGGAGACAAAGCTTCCCTTGCTCACCTGCTGCTCACTCCCTGCACCCTGTTCCTAACAGGCCATAGACTGGTATCAGTCCATGACCTGGGGGTTGGGTACCCCTGCTCCAGAACCCTGCCTGTGTTTCTTAGGGAGAAGTTAGAAAGTTCTTTGATCTGGCCAGGCGCGGTGGCTCACATCTATAATCCCAGCACTTTGGGAGGCCGAGGTGGGCAGATCATGAGGTCAAGAGATTGAGATCATCCTGGCCAACATGGGGAAACCCCTGTCTCTACTAAAAATACAAAAATTCACCAAGCGTGGTGGAGTGTGCCTGTAGTCCCAGCTACTTGGGAGGCTGAGGCAAGAAAATCACTTGAACCCAGGAAGCGGAGGTTGCCGTGAGCCAAGATCGTGCCACTGTACTCCAGCCTGGCAACAGAGGGAGACTCTGTCTCAAAAAAAAAAAAAATGTTTTGATCTTATGTAAGCCATGGAACTGTGCCTTCTCTGTGGTGGTGTTTCTCCTCAGGCCAGGCCCATGACCAGCATTGGGCCTGGTTCAAGGTCTCATTGGTCCCTCAGGCTTCCCAGGGGAGAACATTCTCCCTTGACCACAGTCTGTCACCAAGACTCGAACACACTGCTGCTCAAGTGTCTCTGTCTCCACCATCTGGGAAGAAGATGAGGCTGCAATGGACAGGCTCCTCTGGGCCATTCGTAAGATGGAAATCTGGAATCCCTGCCACAAAGACCCTGAAAAATGACACTTGATTTTTATCCAAAAACAAAACCAAAAACCAAAGCGAACAACCCAGGCAACAACTCCAAAGGGCGCTGTGGTATAATGAGAAGAAAGAAGATCTGGCATCCAAGACCAGGCTCTGCCACTACCTAGCTGTGCAGCCTTGGGCAAATTGCTCATCCTCTCTGAGCTTGTTTCTCTTTCTGTAAAATGGCTATGATGACACCCATCTCAAAAGCCTGTCTTAACTTGCTTAGCACAAGGACTAGCACATCTGAAGCCCAAATACATGATTGCTCATTCATTAGTTTTGCCAGCATGGTGGCCAACACTCATTATGTGTTTTTTGATTGTGTTTCAAAATTGTCCTAAGAAAAACTGAGTAGGTATGATTCTGTGACAATATCGTTCAAAGAGGCTTTGCAGGTTGCTTGAAGACCCCAAGATGACTTTAACAATTTAGGTCACAAATAAACAATTTATTACCATGACCAGTACAAGCCACAGCTACTGGGTGCCAGGAGATATGCTAATGCTCCATATGCGTTATCTCATTTAATCTTCACAGTAAATGGAGAATGGAATGCATTAGAGTTCAGCACAGGAAATCTATTCTGGACGTTTCAGCAGTAAGGAATTTAATATGGGATACTACGTGCTTTCGACCACTGCAACGCCCAAAAGAGTGGGTTCTCAGCTGGTCCTGCAGGCATGACACCCAGAACACTGCAGACCTGGTTTTCTAGGAGTGCTGCTACCTTGGAGGCTGGCGCCGGAAACACTGAGTTTACAATGACACACAGCAGCAGCTGAGATCCAGAGATCAGAAAGCCAGAGTCGGGAAGCCACCTGCCCTGAAATTTCTTCTGTGCATTCAGGAAGCTGGAGAACACGTCTTGGAGCACAGCCCTGAAGAAGCGCCTTGCCTCTGTGACCCAGCTTGCCAGTGGAGAAATGTCCCAAAGGAAAGAGAAGAACGTCTTTACCGCACTTCTGCTTTCCAAATCTTGTGGAAGGGCATCTACTTTGAATCCAAACCTAATTGCATTTGTTATCTAGAATCTAATCTAATTTACATCCAGAATCCTAACAGCTAAAGAGAGTAGGAAATACAGTATTTAAATTTCCAGCCTCTGCTGGAAAAAGAACAGTTGCGTCTTAAGTCAGTAGTGCCACAGATGTCACTGTTATTCCCATTTTACAGAGGAAGAAATGGACTTAGAGACTAGGAGAGGTCATCTTTCCCCTGAGTGAATGAGCAAATCCATTCAATGTCTGGGGGAAGTCACTGAACACCCAATTTTGGCCTCAAGTTCAAATTACTTCCTCAGATCCAACTTTATCAGCAGTAAAGCTGATGCGGGGCCCCTCTCCAGCATGTGTGTCTATTTCCCAATTGGTGTGGAGCCTATAGGTGGGAAGGGGTGGGACCCTCCAGACCTCAAAATTCTAGAATAATAAAAATAGCCACCACCACGAGAACAAGAAGTGTGGTACTCTTTGGATTTAGACAGTGCTTTAAAATTCTAAAGCATTTTACATGTATGTTATCTTTAAGCTCTCCTCACTCTGTCCTCCTCCAACCAGGATAATTACTGGCAGACTGTAAGAAGTCATCTCTAAAAGGAGATTTTATTAAAGCCCTTGCCAAAGGCTCAGCGATGTGTTTCCATCAGCAAGGATGGTGATTTCAGCGGCTGTCTTAGGATGTCCTGTTGGCGGGATTATGGTCAGTTGTGCCCTCAAAATCAATCCTTCCCTTCTTCTTGTACAATGGAAGCCCACTAGAGACTACAGCTGGCAGCTGACTTTGTGGCTGGGTGTGGCCCTGACAAAGTGCTCATCAGCTGGATGTTAGCTGGATGTTGCCATTTACAGCTCCACTGGCTTAAAAGAAAATGGGTTAGCTTGGACTCCCTGTCTTTCCCTTTTCCTTCAGCTAGAAGAGAAGTATGCCTGAGATTCCAGTCTTATCCATGCAGATGAAGATAATGCTCTAGACTCACCTGGAGGGCTTGGTCAGATAGCTGGGTCCCACCTCTAGTGTTTCCAATTCAGTAGGTCTGGAACAGGGCCTGGGAACTTCCATTTCTTACAAGTTCCAAGATGATGTTCAGGCTATTGATCCATGGACCACACTTTAAAAACCACTGCCCTGGAACATAAAAGGGCAACAAATAGAAGACCCTGGACTTAATGGCTGGGTGGCACAGAGCTGTCCCCACACTGGAACTGTTGCTTCTGGACATTGGTGAGAGACCAATCAACTTCTATTTCTTTTAAGCCACTTTCGATGGTTAATTTTATGTGCCAACTTGACTGGACCACAGGAGGTCCAGATAGCTGGCACCACATTACTTCTGGGAGTATCTGTGTGGGTGTTTCTGGAAGAGCTTGGCATTGAATCAGTGGATTGAGTAAAGAAGGTCTGCTCTCACCATTGCAGGCAGGCATCATCCAATCTATTGAGGGCCTGCAGAGAACAAAAAAGTGGCAGAAGGGAAAACTTGCTCTCTTTTTGAGTGGGGGCACCCTTCCTCTGCATCAGAACCCTGGAGCATCAGAACTCTGAGTTCTTGGGTCTGAGGACTGTGGGACTTACACCAGTGGTCCCCCAGTTTCTCAGGCCATCAGCCTCAGACTGAGAGTTACACCACCAGCGGCCTTGGTTTTCAGCTTTTGGATGCAGACTGGATTACACCACTGGCTTTTCTGGGTCTCCAGCTTGCAGACAGCATATTGGGGGACTGCTAGTCCTCGTAATCAAGTGAGCTAACCCCCACAATAAATCTCTTCTTATATGGTTTTATATATCCCACTGGTTCTGTGGTTCTGTTTCTCTGAAGAACCCTGGCTACCCTACCATCGTATATATATTTTGGTCCTCTTTGTGAAAGCAACTTCTCTTTTGCCCCATCCAGCACCCGGGGCGATTGTCTAGGCAGGGAAAAGGAGCCAGAGGCTGAGGCTGATTTTCAGCTAGTGATTGCTTTAAAGTCCAGTTAATGACTCCTCTGTTGTTAGGTCCTGCAGGACCTTTTTTTTTTTTTTTTTTGAGATGGAGTCTCACTCTGTCACCGAGGCTGGAGTGCAGTGGCATGATCTCAGCTCACTGCAACTTCCGTTTCTGGGTTCAAGTGATTCTCCTGTCTCAGCCTCCTGCGTAGCTGGGGTTACTTACAGGTGCCTGCCGCCTCGCCTGGCTAATTTTTGTACTTTTGGTAGTGATGGGGTTTCGACCCGTTGGCCAGGTAGGTCTCAAACTCCTGGCCTCAGGTGATCCACCCACCTCGGCCTCCCAAAGTGCTGGGATTAGAAGCCTGAGCCACCATGCCTGGCCATACAAGACCATCTTTTTCTGAAAGAATTGTCCTTTGCCCATAGCCCCTACATAGCAGGCCACATGACTCTTGCTAGAACAAAGCCAATGGGGTCAGAGGTGGAACGCCTATCCTAGAGGTGCCCATCTGGGGGCTGAGTGTGTGGGCTGGGTCAAACAAACAAGCTTTGGAGACCCCTGCTCTCTCTCTACCAACCTTTTTATATTAAGACTTTATTTCTTCAATTCCCACACTCTCTCCTAAAGTGATTAAACCTGTAGGCCATGAATAGAAAGTTGGCCATAAAACTGGATTGTAACATAGCAATTGGATTTTAGGTACCCATGCCATGTTCATGCAGGAGTGCGATTGCCTTCTCATTATTCTTAAAAGAATTGGTGGGTATTTTGTGACCAAGTAGCCCATCTCCAAATGCCTGAGCCAGAATGAGAGAAAGAGAGACAGAGAGAGAGAGAGAGAGAGAGAGAGAGAGAGAGAGAGAGAGAGAGACAGAGAGAGACAGAGAGAGAGAGAGAGAAGAATATGGTGGCCATACCTCTCCAGGGCAGCCTGTAGCAGGGGAGCTCACACTGGTTGTTGCTGCTGCACCTGGGGAGGCTGGGCTCCCCCTGTCTGTCACAGTCATCTGTGCTGCTATAACAAAATGCCTCAGACTGGGTAATTGATAAAGAACAGAACGTTATTGCTCATAGCAGTTCTAGAGGCTGAAAGTCCAGGCTCAAGGTGCCGCCAGGTTTGGTGTCAGGTGAGGGCTTTCTCCACCAATGGGTGCCCTCTTGTGGCAGCATCCTCCCATGGCAGAAAGCAGAAGGGTGAAAAAGGCCCGACTAGTTCCCTCTAGCCCTTTTATAAAGTCACTAATCCTATTCATGAGGGCTCCACCCTCATTATTTAATCACCTCCCAAATGTCCCATTTCCTAATACTAAACCTTGGATCTCAGATTCCAATACATGAATTTTGAGGGGATACATACATTCACACCATAACAGTCCCCTAATCTTGGGTTAGATGGATTAATCTTTGGCTGCCAGAATATTACACTCTTTCTCCACTGTCTGTGTGCACCGTACCTGCCTGGAGTGAGGCACCCCATTGGGTCTCAGGCCACAGGAGGTGGCTGTATAAGTCTGTTTTCATATTGCTATAAATAACTGCTCAGGACTCGGTAATTCAGAAAGGAAAGAGGTTTAGTTGACTCACAGTTCCGCATGGCTGGGGAAGCCTCAGGAAACTTACAAACATGGCGGGAGGTGAAGAGGAAGGAAGGACCTTCTTCACAAGGCAGCAGGAGGGAGAACAAACACAGGAGGAACTACCGAACACTTATAAAAGCATCAGATCTTGTAAGAACTCACAATCACAAGAACAGCATGGGGGAACCATCCCCATGATTCAATTACCTCCACCTGGTCTCTCCCTTGACATGATTTTGGGGGTTATGTGGATTTTGGGAATTATGATTTAAGATGACTCAGGTCACTTTGGAGGTGAACCATGTGCTTTGGAGGAATGGCAGGACCTCACAGTCCTCACTTTATCCACAATATTTCCCTTCTTCTGTGGGTTCTCACCCATTCTTGCCACCATCATCACGTTGGCCCAAATGTGGCCAAATGACTCTTGTATACTTGAGACAAGACTGGAATGTTTCAATAAAAACTGAAACTGGAAAATAGACACATTGAGTTACACACAACCAGATAATCTGGCTAATGTGCTGGAGTTCACTTACCTTCAGCTTGTGGCTCATCTCCAGCTCCCTGTAGCTTTCCAGGTGATACATGGCATTGTGATACCCACCATCAAGGAGGATGAGTACACAGGGGTCTGTGAAGTCATTCTGTACACTATTCTAGATACTCGAAGTAAGCTTTTTTAAAAGACTTGAAGAGTAAAAATACATTTTCAGACTGTCACCATCTTAACACTTTTTTCCATTAACACTGACCTCGCATGCATTAAATAACACTTAGAATGCATTACCTAAAAAGTAACAAATAACTTGACTTGCTCATTCTTATATTTAAACATTAATTTTTTTTTTTTTTTAGACAAAGTCTCACTCTGTCACCCAGGCTGGAGGGCGGTGGCACGATATCGGCTCAGTGAAACCTCTATCTCCTAGGTTCAAATGATTTTCATGCCTTAGCTTTCCCAGTAGCTGAGATTACAGGTGTGTGGTGCCAATTGTACTTTTAGTAGCTAATGTCTTTGTATTCTTAGTGAAGACAGGGTTTCACCATGTTGGTCAGGCTGGTCTCTAGCTACGGGCCTCAAGCAATCTGCCACTTGGGAGGCTTGGCCTCCCAAAGTGCTGGAATTACAGGCATGAGCCACTGTACCTGGCCCTAAAAATTAATTCTTGCCTTGAATAAAGAATCATGGAGCACACTAAGCTGTTGTTCACAAGTAACAGACAGGAAAGCTACCCCATATTTATGGCTTGAAAGAGTCAACATAGTAAAGATGTTGAGTCTGCTCACATTGATCTATAGATTTAATGTAATCCCTGTCAAAACCTCAGCAAGGTTTTATGTATTCATAGATAAGACTACTTTTAAATTTATATGGAAAAGGCTTAAAATAGCTAGAAAGAATCTTGAAAAGAGAATAAGGCAGGAGAAATCACTCTATCTGACATTAAGGCCTACTACACAGCTATAGGAATTAGAAACTGTGTTATTGGTGAAGGGCTATGTGCTATTGATGCAGAGGTCAATGGAACAGAAGAGAAAACCCAGAAACAGACCAACACAAATATGTTCAACAGATTTTTCATAAAAGTGAGAAACCAGTTCAATGGAGTGAAGATAACCTTCTCAACAAATGAAGCCGGAGCAACTGAACATCCGTAGGTAAAAAAGTGAAACTGGATCTCACACCTTACCAGAAATTAACTCAGAATGGATCACTGACTGAAATGCAAAACATAAAATTCTAAAACTTTTGAGAAGAAGGGCCAGGTGTGGTGGCTCATATCTATAATCCCAGCACTTTGGAAGGCCAAGGCAGGTGCATCACCTGAGGTCAGGCATTTGAGACCAGCCTGGCCAACATGGTGAAAGCCCATCTCCACTAATACAAAAATTAGCTGGGCATGGTAATGCACACCTGTAATCCCAGCTACTCTGGAGGCTGAGGCAGGAGAGTTGCTTGAACCCAGGGGGTGGAGGTTGCAGTGAGCTGAGATCGCACCATTGCTCTACAGCTTGGGTGACAAGAATGAAACTCGGTCAAAAACAAACAAACAAACAAACAACTCTTGAGAATAAGATAGCAGAAAACTTTGGGCATCCAGGGCTAGGCAAATAATTTTTACGCTTGACTCATCTAGGAAGCTGGATATAGATGGAGGGTGGGAATGAGATGTGCAAGGTATTGGTTTGCTCAAGGCTTGGAGATCTTGCCTTCTCTTTCTTCAGGGCAGTATATATGCAACGAAGCATTTGCCGCTTCTATTTCAAATGGAAAATTATACAACTACATGTCTTCTTCGCTGTTTTCCCTCCCCAGAACTCTAGGGTCTGCAGCATTAGAATTATTGGTCCCCAAAGGGGACACACGCACCTGGAAACCCAGCAAGGGACCCACTGAATACACCGTATGATGGCTCCCTGGGCACTTTGGGATCCATGTGTCCAGGAACCAGCAGATAAGACAATGGGTGACCATCTTGTTAGGGGCTATGTTTTGGTTGTGTTCCCACCCAAATCTCATTCTGAATTGTAATTCCCATAATCCCCACATGTCATGGGAGGAACCAGGTGGAGATAATTGAATCATGGGGTTGGTTTCCCCCATCTCGTTCTCATGATAGTGATTTCTTACAAGATCTGATGGTTTTACAGGGGGTTTTCCCCTTCATTGGGCACTCATTCATTCTCCTTCCTGCCACCCTGTGAAGAAGGACGTATTTGCTTCCCCTTCCGCCATGATTGTGAGTTTCCCAAGGCCTCCCCTGCCATGCTGAACTGTGAGTCAGTTAAACCTCTTTCCTTTATAAATGACCCAGTCTTGGGTAATATCCTTGCAGCAACATGAGAATGGACTAATATAGGGGCAATTGATTTGGTCAGCAGAAGGAGGCAGGGCTGCTTTCATACAATAAGGACAGAGAATAATATGGGTGGAGCTCAGGTGACTCAGTTGGGTACCTCTTGGTACTTCTTACCCAACTATGTCTGTGAGTGGACAAGCGCTAGCAGCTCCAACCTGAAAAGGAAGGATATGGTTACCAAGGGCTCAGACTCCAACCCCACTCCAAGGAAAGAAGATTAGGGTCACACCACTGGGTAGGCCACGGAGACCAGTAGAAGAGGTAGCAGAGGGCAAGAAAGGTAGAATGGATAGTGAAGGAAGGAGATGATGAGTGTCAATTGCAGCCCTGAGACTGGAGGAAGTAACAGGGGCTGTTTGTTTTACTAACCTCCTTCTTCTAAGCTTGCCTGCACGGGGGGGTCAATGCAACTTTATAATAGCCATCCAAACTCACTGGGCTTGTGTTTATCATACCTCCAATATGTTTTGAATGCCTGAGTCACTGCACTAGTCAACACACCATCCCAGCTCACTGCTGGTGAAAAGTTTAGCAGTTGGGCAGCCACTTTGCACTAAAGGCTGCCTGTACACCATCTCCTTATCACTTGGGTATGGAGGGACCCAGTCCTCCAACTCCATCTTAGCTTTCTTGGTTTTTTTTTTTTTACACAGAGTCTCAATCTATTGTTCAGGCTGGAGGGCAGTGGTGTGATCTTAGCTCATTTCAACCTCTGCCTCCCAGGTTAAAGCAATTCTTGTGCCTCAGCCTCCCAACATAGCTGGGATTACAGGTGTGCATCACCATGCTTGGATAATTTTTAGTAGAGATGGGGTTTTGCCACGTTGGCCAGTCTGGTCTCGAACTCCTGACCTCAAACAATCCACTCTCCTCGGCCTCCCAAAATGCTGGGATTACAGGGGCGAGCCACTGTGCCTGGCCCCCATCTTAGCTTTTTGAGCAGGCTTTTTCAGACCACTTCTGGTGCCAACTATTGCTGGATCCTCAGAGAAGCAGACACCAACACAGAGTCACTATTGCAAAAGCTTTATTGGGAAATAAGACTTGTAAAAGGAAAATGAAGGAAGCGGATGGGACAGGGAAAGCCGGATCATAATGCAGACCTGACAAGGTCTCTCTGAAGACGAATGAGACACTCTGGAACAAAGACTGCAGGTTGGAGGAGTCCTATATTGGGCAGAAATGAATAGTCTCCTGGGTCCCTACCTTGCTTAGTCACTAGGCCCAGGCTTCCCCAAGAAGAGGGCTTGACAGCAGTGGCAACCCCTCAAAGAACAAAAGGGGCTGTCATGAACCATGCTCATCAAAGCCGCACAACAAGTCTTTTCTGGAAGAGGGATCTGAACCTGCATGCATCTCCACAGCTGCCATCTGGGGCACTTTCTACCCCCACTGGTTGTCAAGTGATCCTTTATTGAGATATTTTCCTTTGTGCTTCTTAACAAGCTGGGCATTCCAATGCACCACTGCTGATGTCATGAGGGTGATGGCCATCAGCATTGTAGCCCACAGATGGTCCTGTCCCCAGGGTCTCTTTAATTGTTCCAGAGAGTTCCCTAACTAAAGATCGGTGCTGCATCTGTCAGGCAATGTTGACATTCTCATCAGGTGATATTTCCATCGTGTTTAATGTTTTTCTGTTTCTTTCTGTCTCCTGGAGGTTCCTTGAGGGCTTTGATGATCAGGGCAGAGGCAGAAGGTACTACCTCAGTCTGTACATGTCTGTTCTGAATGGTCAGTTTCACTATAATCCTCAGATCCTTCAAGTCACCGGTTGCCTTGGCAATGTTGTTACCTATGTGTTTTGGAGACAGACACGGGGGTTGATCTTTGGGGCCAGCACAGATGTGGGACCAACATAATTTCCAGTGCATTTTGGACTTTAATCTTTTTGGGGTCAAACTTAGGTGGCATGGTGGAGGTAGATGGTGTTGGATGAACCTGGATTCAGGACAAACAAAGAAAGTTGCACATTGGCCTACTCCCAGCTACAAACTGAAAGCTGGGCACTTTTTCTCATGGCAGACACAGGCACAGCTGAGCAAGGCCAAATGCGCAAGCACAGGCCCAGCCCCTGCTTGCATCACATCTGCTAACACCCAGCTGGCTGGAGCAAGTGAGATGGCCCACCCTAATGACAAGTTCAAGGAAGTACACTCTGCCCACCATGAGGCCATGGCAAGGGTGGGTATGCAACAGGGGAGTGAAGAATTGGGATGAAATAATTAGATCCACACAGGATAAAGGTCCTTTGGAAACAGTTGAGCTCTGGCCACATTAGTTACTATGGTCACTATTACCATTATTTGTTACTATTATTATCACCTGTTCAGCAGACCAGGTCCCCTAAGCCAAGTGGTGTCACAGACAGCTCTCAGGAAGGAAAATCACTTGAGGAAACACCTAAGATCAGGTTTGGGATCTGCAATTCAAAACTGCAGTTAGGGGATAGAAAAGATCAAATGTAGCACAAAGCAACCACCACACTATCCTCCCAAAGCCCCTGCCAGACAGCTCCAGGGCTGGCCCAGCAGATCAATAGCAATCTGGGGTGCTAGGGAGGGCGCCATCTGAGTAGTTCAGATGAACTGAACATGATGAGTTGCCGGCTGCTTCCCGAGTCCTTGGGGAAGCACACGCACCATCCACTTAGCGCTGGAGCCTGGCTGTTCTCCGGGCACTCCTACCCCGTCTTCCTGGCGGGGCTTAGATGCTCCTGCCTCTTCCACCAGCTCCTCCTGCCCTGCATGCTCCAGGGAGGATGGAGACCTCCGGGCACCCCCAGGCCAGGAGATGCTGCCCAGAGGCCCTGGGAAAGCTCTTCCCCGGCTTTTGCTTCCTCTGCTTTCTGGTGACCTACGCCCTGGTGGGTGCTGTGCTCTTCTCTGCCATTGAGGACGGCCAGGTCCTGCTGGCAGCAGATGACGGAGAGTTTGAGGAGTTCTTGGAAGAGCTCTGCAGAATCTTGAACTGCAGTGAAACAGGTAGGTGCCTCACCTGGACAAGGGGGGCCTTTTCTCTGTGGTGGCAGCAGTTCCCTGAAAGCAGAGGGCTGCCTTCCAGGAGGCTGGGTCTGGGAGCTGCCTGCCTGTATCCTCCTCATGCCTGGGCACTTTAGGCGAGTAACTTCTTTCTGAGCCTCCATTTTCTTCTCTGAAGTATAGGGAGACTAGCCACCTCTTGGTGTTGCTGTGAAGAATGCAGGAAAAGCCCTGAGCACCCAGGAGGTGCTCGGGAAAGACCAGCTCCCCTTCCTGTGCCTCTTCTCCCACCCCCATCTGGACCAGCAGGCTCAGGGGAGGATGGATTTCCAGGAGTGGGTGGGGTGGGGTGCATGGGTGAGCAAATCCAGGGCTGGGGTTGCAGGGCTAGGTTGGTTCTCAGAACTATGTCTGCCTGACCCAGGATGCAGTTTGCAGGGATGAGAATTTAGGGAACAACCCAAACTGGGTTTGAATCCCAGCAGAAGCCCTGGCCCCCACACCCCCACTTCCTCTTCCAAACACCTTTTCTGCTGTCTGGCTCAGGAGAATGGGGAGGTAGGGGCAGGTCCTGGCTCTTGTCCCAGCTGCTCTCCCAGCTTGCTCTGCAATCCATGGAGGCAAAGCTTTGCTCTCTTTGGATCTCAGTCTGCAGGAGAGAAAGGGACCCTCAATCTCAGGCCTGCCGGTCACAGGGACCCTGTGAGAAGCAGAGGAGACAAGGAACACTCAGGATCTTGGAAGACAGAAGGCACTTAATAGTGTCCTCATTGCGTTTTATTTATATTTAGTTACGTATTTCTACCCTGCTCTATTCTGCAAAGGAAGCTCGTTATTGCAGTCAACAGAGCAAGATAAAATAAGGGAGAGTAGATAAATAAAAGACAAAGGGAAACCAGACTCTAAAAGTCAGGAGAAGAGCAGGGTGCAGGGAGCTCCTCCCCTCCCACTCCTGTATGGGGGCTCCACCCACAGTGCCCACCTTGCCTTGGGAACAGTTGCAGCTCCCGGAGACAAGAGGCTGGTCCAGGGAGGCAGTCTCCTGTCTGTGGAGGGTCCCACTCCCTGCACCCTTGCCAGACTGACGCCAGCCTGCTCTGTGGATCTGGAAGTTTGTTGCCAAATGGACACTGTGCCATCGTAGGGTCTAGACTATCAGCAAGTTCAAGGCTCTCCAAGCCAGCGACACATCAGAATCACAGGGAGACTGCCTAGAGTACACATTCCCAGGCTCTTCTCCAAATGCGCTCAATCAGGATCTCCAGGGCTGGGCTGAGAATCTTATTTTTAAAGTTTGCAGGATAAAGCCAAGCATGGTGGCTCACGTCCATAGTCCTCTCAGTTTGGGAGGCCAAAGTGGAAGAATCATTTGATGCCAGGAGTTTGAGACCAGGTCTGGGCAACGAGATGAGACCCCGTCTCTACAAAAGATTTTAAAATTTAGCCAGATGAGGTGGCATACACTTGTAATCCCAGCGACTTGGGAGGCTGAGCCTAGGAGTTTGAGGCTACAGTGAGCTGTGATTGTGCCACTGCACTCCAGCCTGGATGACAGAGTCAGACATGTCTCAAAAATAAACAGAAAAATAAATACAAATAAAGTTTCTCAGGTGATTCCAATGCACAGCAGGGTATGGGAACACAGAGCTGGTCCCACTCCATTTTGTATGGCTTGTCACTGGAGGTTAAAATGTTCCATAGGGTTAGACACATGTAGACCCTGTGACAAACACTTCACACAGTATCTCCCTTAATCCTCACAAGAACCCTGTATGTTGGGTAGACGTTGTCTCTTTCTTACAGATTAGGAAATTAAGGCCTCGGGAAGTTAAGCAATTTGTCCAAGTTTGCAAACTAGACAAATGGAGCCAGGGATTTAACCCCATGTATTTGGATTACAGATTCTGAACCTTTCACCACAATCTCATGCTGCCTCTCTGATGGGGAAACTGAGGCTCAGAAAACAGCCTCTTGTCCACAGTTACAGAACTGTCAGGGTCAGAGCTGGGTCTGGAATTCAGGTGTGTAGCCTCCCAGGCTGGTGCCAATTAAAATGAGTAGCAACTTCCTGCTGGATGCCAGGCTCAGTGCTGTTCTCTTCAGGCCAAACCAGAGTCCAGCAGGGGCCTCGGGGGTCCCAAAGCCCACTGGCTGCCCAGGCCAACTGAGCCATTTGGGAACCTCTCTGGGAAACCAGGGTTCCCGACCCCATTCTTTTGGGCCTGGGAAACAATGTTTAGGAAGCCAAGTTTCGCAGCCCTGGAGGAGACACTCACTGGCAGCTGGTGCCCACAGACCACAGCATGATAATATGGTTATCAAATTCCATCAAGCTTTTAAAATTTTTATTTTTTAGACGGATACTCACTCTGTCACCCAGGCTGGAGTGAAGTGGCATGATCTTAGCTTACTGCAACCTGCACTTCCCAGGTTCAAGTGATTCTCCTGCCTCAGCCTCCCGAGCAGCTGGGACTAAAGGCGTGCGCCACCATGCCTGGCTAATTTTTGTATTTTTAGTAGAGACAGGGCCTCACCATGTTGGCCAGGCTGGTCTCGAACTCCTGACCTCAAATGATCCACCCTCCTCAGCCTCCCGAAGTGCTGGAACCACAGGTGTTAGTCACAGTGCCAGGCAAACTCCATCAAGCGTAATGACCCCCAGGAGTGGGTATGATTTGCATCTGGGTAACAGCTTGCTTTTCCTGAAAGCCTTTTGCTTTTAGTGCTTGAAAACCCTGTGTGAGAGGCAGAGCAAAAGTAGTCTTCCTTTGAGGAATGAAAGAAATGGAGGTTCAGAAAGTTAAAAAGCGAAGGCTGCACAGCAAAGCCAGGACTAAGCTCTGATGGGGCCCCCAGGGGCCTTTCTGTTAGTGCTCTTCTCCTAGGGCCCTGTGGCCTCCTTATCTCCATGGGGACCACAGGCAGGACCCAGGATGCAGAAATATTTTAAAAGGGCTGGGTGCAGTGGCTCACGCCTGAAATTCCAGCACTTTGGGAGGCCGCGGCAAGTGGATCATGAGGTCAGGAGTTCAAGACAGCCTGGCCAAGATAGTGAAACCCCATCTCTACTAAAAATACCAAAATTAGCTGGGCATGGTGGCAGGCACCTGTGATCCCAGTTACTTGGGAGGCTGATGCTGAAAATTGCTTGAACCTGGGAGGTGGAGGTTGCAGTGAGCTGAGATCGCGCCACCATACTCCAGTCTGGGTGACAGAGTGAGACTCTATCTCAAAAAAACAAAAACAAAAACAAAAACAAAAGAAATATTTTAAAGGAAGACTTCGATTACTAAGCTTTAGTGTTGATACTAACCACAAGGCGAGGGGGCTGCTGGTCTTTGGGGAAGACTATCCCTTTCTCCTGGGCGGGGCTTATCTTGACGAGCAGAACCTTTCCCCCACACTCTTGGTCATGTCTTTCTCCAGTGGTGGAAGACAGGAAACAGGACCTCCAGGGGCATCTGCAGAAGGTGAAGCCTCAGTGGTTTAACAGGACCACAGACTGGTCCTTCCTGAGCTCGCTCTTTTTCTGCTGCACCGTGTTCAGCACCGTGGGTAAGTGCAAAGCCACAGTCTCCCCGCAGTGGCCCTGGGAAGGGTGGGCTTCTGGATGGCAAAGGCCACTGGAATTGGGGTGTGGAGATGACCCTCCTCTTCCTCCCTCCCTCCTTTCCTTTCTTCCTCCTTTCCTCAAATCTATATTGCACGCCTACAAACAGCAGCAGCTGCACTGGCCGACACTTTTGCACGAAGATGCGTCAGGCCCTGTTTTAAGTCCTTTACGCTGATTAGCTCATCTAAGCCTCACCACGAGGTGGGTACAATTATTGTTCCCACACTCTAGTAGGTCCGTTGGTTTTGAAAAGTCATACAGTGCATGTGCTTTTGAACCCAGCCACTTGGGTCTAGACTCAGCACCCCGCCGCCTCTCTCCATGTACAACTTACTGTGCACCTGGCACATAGAAACTGGGAGGGAGATGCCTCCCTGCCCTTATGGGTGAAACTCTGGTTTAGTGGCCCCTTTGAGGACATGACCATGTGGCTGGAGGGGAGAGATGGTCAGGTGACTGGTGGGGGATGCTGCGGGAATTAGGCCTTCTGGACTGGGGGTGTGATGCCACTGGGCCAGCAGTAACTAAGGCCCCTCTGGTGATTAAGGGCTTACTCCTATCTGGTTGGCCCATCCCCAGCTTTCTTTCTGGTGGGGCAGCAGGGAGGCCAGGTTGGAGGGGCCAAACCAGGCCTGGCAAGAACCTCCCGTGCCGGGACGGGGGTCAGAGGAGGTAGAAATGGTGGAGGTGCTCTCAGCCACAGGGCCGAAGCTCTTGGGTCAGAGCCCTCACCAGGACTGTGGCCTATCACTCAGCCCCTGCCCCTTTTGGCTGGCAAAAGGGACTGTGGCTCCTCTCCTCCTTCAAGAGAGAATTACCCATCCCTAGAAGGGTCTGGCCTACAGGGGCCGCAGAGAGAGGCTGGGGGCCTCACGCTAAAGTTCAGGGCCAGCCTGCGTTGGAGCTGTGTGATCTCCAGCAAGGGATGTTACCCCTCTGAGCCTTGTACTGGATTTATAAGCCCTCCTAGACCTGACTCTTAAGGTCAGCTGACGACTATACATGTAAGTGGCAGCCAGCATCCCCTCAGAAGCAACTAATAGAAAACCCAACTCGCCTGGCTTAAACCGCAAGGAGAATGTCACCTTGCAAGTAAGAAGTCCAGTGGGAGGACAGCTCTAGGCTGACACGCAGCTCATGCCCAGTGCCATATGCAGTTGTGGCACTAGGCATCAGGTTTTCCCCATCCTTCTGCCCACTGGGCCACAAGAGGCCACCACGGTCCACACCCCATCTGAGCATAACTGTGTCTTACATAGAAGGGGCTGCGTCTCTCTCCATGTTTCATCATCAGCGATGATGTCTTCCTGGGAGCCTCCCACCCTCCTCTAAGCTGGTCCCAGGCAGGGGGATTGGAGCACTAGGGTGACTAAGACCAATTGGATCTGCTCCTAAATCAGCTGGGGGCACAGTGGCATTGCAGGGAAGAAAGGAGGGAATGGCTGCTGGGTGGGCAACTGGTGTCTGCTGCACCCAGCTTCAGAAATGGCCACACAGCCCCCGGAAAGCTCTGACCGTCCCCACATGGTTTCACCCATTCGCCTGAGTGCTTTTATTTAATTATTTAATTTGAGATGGAGTCTTGCTCTGTCACCCAAGCTGGAGTACAGTGGCATAACGTAGGCTCACTGCAACCTCCGCTTCCCTGGTTCAAGAGATGCTTGTGTCTCAGCCTCCTGAGCAGCTGGGATTATAGGCGAGCACCACCATGCCTGGCTAGTTTTTATATTTTACTAGAGTGAGTTTTCACCATGCTGGCCAGGCTGGCCTCAAACTCCTGACCTCAGGTGATCTGCCTGCCTCGGCCTCCGAAAATGCTGGATTAGAGGCGTGAGCCACTGTGCCCGGGCTGGTTCACCCGAATGTTCGTGCAGGCAGGGATGGGTAAGGGACAGAAAGAGTAAGGACAGCAGCTATACCACTCAGCCCATGCCGGGCATGGGGTCCGGGTCCTTCTCTTGTGCAATTCTCACCACAACCCCACAAGGTAGGTGCTGTGACTATCGCATTGCACAAACAAGTGGGCTCATACTCTAAGAGGGAATCACTGTGAGCAAGTCACAGGCAGGGCTGAGGTCAAACCTCAAAGCTGACCTTTCCAGGGGAACCCATAGCTCAGGGGATGTTTTGAGGAAACAACAGTTCCAGGAGAACAGCAACTGTAAGAAAGACTCGGAGATGTGCAAAGGGGCTGCGAGTTAAGGGGTTTACTTTATCTTTTTGTTTGCCTCAATAATTTTTTTTTTCTTTTTGAGACAGAGTCTCACTCTGTTGCCCAGGGTGGAGTGCAAAGGTGCCATCTCGACTCACTGCAACCTCTGCCTCCAGGGTTCAAGTGATTCTCCCACCTCAGCCTCCTGAGTAGCTGAGATTACAGGCACCTACCATCACGCCGAGCTAATTTTTGTATTTTGGGTTTTTTGTTTTTGTTTTTGTTTTTGGAGATGAAGTCTCACTCTGTTGCCCAGGATGGAATGCAGTGGCACGATCTCAGCTCACTGCAACATCTGCCTCCTGGGTTCAAGTGGTTCTTCTGTGTCAGCCTCCCAAGTAGCTGGGATTACAGGCATGTGCTGTCACACCTGGCTAATTTTTGTATTTTTTGGAGAGACAGGCTTTCACCCTGTCAGCCAGGCTGGTCTTGAACTCCTGACCTCAGGTGATTCACCCACCTCAGCCTCCCAAAGTGCTAGGATTACAGGCATGAGCCACCACACCCTGCTTCCTTAAGAATTTAAATTGGTCCAGGCACCTTGGCTTATGCCTATAATCCCAGAACTTTGGGAGGTTGAGGTGAGAGTTGGAGACCAGCCTGAAAATATAACGAGACCTCATCTCCCCCCCCCCCCCCCACACACACACACTCAATTAGCTGGGCATGGTGACATGTGCCTGTAGTTCCAGCTACTCAGGAGGCTGAGGTGGGAGCATCACTTGAGCCCTGGAGGTCGAGGCTGCAGTGAGCCATGATCGCACCACTGCACTCCAGCCTGGATGACAGGGTCAGCCTGGATGGCAGAGCCTGCCTCAAAAACAAACCAACAAACAAAAAAACAAAAAAAAATTTAGATGTATCTGAGGCAGGATTTCTCAACCTCAGCCCTGTCGTCATCTTTCAGGGGATAATTCTTTGCAGTGGAGGCTCCTGTGCGATGTAGGCTGTTGAGCAGCATCTCTGGCTTCCACCCACCAGATGCAATAGTGCTTTCCCCATTGTCCCTACTCATTACGGCAGCCACAAAAGTTTCTGGGCATTGCCAAATGTCTCTTGGGAGGCAAAAGTGCCCCCTGTTGAGAACAAATGATCTATTGCAATGGTTATCAAAGTGCGGTCCCCGAGTAACATTGACATCACGGGGGAACTTGCTAGAAATGCAAATTAATTCTCAGGTGTCATTCTAGACCTACTGAGCCAGAAACTATGACTGTGGGACCCAGCAATCTGTAGTTTAGAAAGTTCTACCTGTGATTCTGATGTGTGCTAATGTTTGAGAGGCGTGCCCTGGTTGCATATCAGAGTCACTTTCAGAGCTTTTGCAAGATCCTGTGTAGACCCTGCCCCAGACCAAGCAATCAGAGTCTCTAGAGACCAGGCCCAGGTATTTTTCAGGACCCTCCAGGTGATCCTAATGGGAGTCATTGATCTAATGGGAAATGCATTAGCTTGGCTTAAATTCTAAGAAGGCAATGCTACTGCCCATTGTACAAGTCAATTAGGACATCATGCCACCCAGTAATTACAACTGGAAGAGGATGTTGGGGAATGTTCTGCACTGTCCATAATCAATAACGGTGTTTGAAAGTCTCTCTGGCAATACTGCTTCCTGCCCTGCATCTCTGGGTCGTCTGAAATGCACCTGGCCTTGATGCTAAGAACGGGAGACCTGACAGGTATGAGGCCGGTCAATCCCTGGTCATTCCCAACTGGGTCAGCCCTCTTGGATTACAAAGGAAAGTGCATGGGCTATTAAGTACTCACAGGCTAAGTGCAGTGAACTGATTGTATCAAAATATATGAATGCATTATTAGAAATAATGAGTTCCATTATGCATTTCAGCATTCAATAACTAGGATAGTTAGTACATTCCCTTTGTAGGGGTTGTGTGCTGAGACCTTGCTTCCTTGAAACATTTTCAGGAATGTGACATAATGCATATTTTGGATTGCCAAAGTGTCTCACCCAGAGGCAGCCGGAAAGGCTTTGTTTATAAGCCTCTAAATCTACCTTCGCCAAGGACAGCAGTGGATTCAGGTGGATTTACAGTGCCTGCTCTGTGCTCAAATCCCAGCTCCTTTCAAACACCGCAATCAAACAATCCCCTTGCCTTGCTAAGATTTCTGCCAAAGTTGTCTAACCAGTCTCTACAGGTCTCTCCTCTCTGCTCCCGCCTTAGCCAAAGCCCCCTTCACCTCTCACCTGGGCGGGAAACACAGCCTCCCCACTCATCTTCCTGTGTCCATCTGAAGTCCTCCAATTCACTATCTGTGATGCTGTCAGCATAATCTTTTCAAGATGCAAACCTGATTGGGCGTGGTGGCTCACTCCTGTAATCCCAGCACTTTGGGGGCTGAAGTGGGCAGATCACTTGAGGTCAGGAGTTCGAGAACAGACTGGCCAACATGGTGAAACCTTGTCTCTACTAAAAATACAGAAATTAGCCAGGCATGGTGGTGGGTGCCTGTAGTCCCAGCTACTCAGGAGGCTAGGGCAGGAGAATTGCTTTAACCTGGGAGGTGGAGGTTGTAGTAAGCTAAAGTCATGCCACTTCACTCCAGCCTGGGCAACAGAGCGAGACTCCATCTTAAAAAAAAAAAAAGATGCAAACATGGTTTTATTAGTTTCCTGTGGCTGCTGTAATAAATTCCCACAAACTCGGTGGCTTGAAGCAATAGAAATTTATTCTGTCAAGATCTGGAAGCCGGGTGCGGTGGCTCACGCCTGTAATCCCAGCACTTTGGGAGGCCGGGGCGAATGGATCATGAGGTCAAGAGATCGAGACCATCCTGGTCAACATGGTGAAACCCCGTCTCTACTAAACGTACAAAAAATTAGCCGAGCACGGTGGTGCGTGCCTGTAGTCCCAGCTACTCGGGAGGCTGAGGCAGGAGAATTGCTTGAACCCAGGAGGCGGAGGTTGTCATGAGCCGAGATTGCGCCATTGCACTCCAGCCTGGGTAACAAGAGCAAAACTCCATCTCGGAAAAAAAAAAAAAAAAAAAGAATCTGGAGCCCAGAAGTTTGAAATCAATTTTACTGATTTCAAAAATCAAGGTGTTGGCAGAGCAATGCTCCCTCTGAGGCTCTAGGGAAGGATCCTTCCTTGCCTCTTCCTTGGCAGCTTCTGGTGGCTGCCAGCATCCCCTGGCTTGCAGCCGCATCACTCCGGTCTCTGCTTCTGAGGTTGTATTGCCTCCCCTTCTCTATGTGTAAAATATCTTGCTCTGCATCTCCCTTATCAGGACACTTATAATGGTACCTAGGGCCACACACACAATCCAGGATAACTTCCTCATCTCAAGATCCTCAAAGTGGATCCTCAAAGACCCACTTTCCAAATAAGGTAGCATTGACAGATTCCAGGAGTTAGGACTTGACTATCTTTATTTGGGGGCTGTCATTTTTCAGCCTTCCATACTGATCAAGGTACTCCCCCATCTACCATGGATGCCCTTAGATGCTGCCCACCTCCCGGCCTCACCTTGCTCCCTTCCCCTACCTTCCTGTACACTAGCCATACTGGCCTTCTCTTGGTTCCTTAAACCTGGTTGACAGCTACACTCAGGGTGACACTTTGGTGAAAAATTAGAAAATCACATCCCTTGCTAGGCAGATACAGCCCTGTGCCCTGAGCCCTGAGTTCCGAGCTTGGTAGTGCACTGAGGCTAGGTTTCTGCACCCAGTCAGCTCCCAATCACCCCCTCGGTATATATGCAGTACACACAGTACACAAGTACCCACTGTCACTCTATGGATAGCCCTTTGTTGAACCTGCCACGGGGTCTTTGCACAGGCTGCTTCCTCTCTTTTCACCTGGCTAGTTCTTGGCCCCCTCCCAATATCAGCTCAAAATCACCTCACCAGAAAATCTTTCCTGCCTAAATTCAGGATGGGGACTTTTTTTTTTTTTTTTTTTTTTTTTTTTTTTTTTGAGACAGAATCTTGCTCTGTTGCCCAGGCTGGAGTACGGTAGCATGATCTCAGCTCACTGCAATCTCTGCCTCTTGGGTTCAAGTGATTCTCATGCCTCAGCCTCTCAAGTAGCTGGGATTACAGGTATGCACCATGATATCCAGCTAGTTTTCATATTTTTAGTAGAGATGGGGTTTTGCCATGTTGGCCAGGCTGGTCTTGAACTCCTGACCTCAAGTGATCTGCCCACCTCTGCTCCCCAAAGTGATGGAATTACAGATGTGAGCCACCACACCTGTCCTAGGATGAGTGCCTTTGTTCTGATCATTCATGGAATGGTCTGCTCTTTCACTTCATTATTGATCTCCATTTGTAATTATATACTCCCTAGTGTAGTTTTAAAAATTAATATCTGCCTCTCTTACCAAACCAGAGACTCAGATAGGTCATATCCCATATCTACTTTTCTTAGCACTATGTACCCAGTGCATGCAGTAAGTACTCAATAAATACTGAATGAATGAATCATGCACATACAGAGTTAACCAACACTGCCGTACCTAGTGGAACCAGCCAGATTGGTGTGGAGTGCTCTGGGTTGGATGTAAACTGATGAGACTCTTTAAGAACTGCAGTTCTCTCCCCTCCACTTGGAACCATGGTGAGGGTGGGCAACCTGAATGCCCCCCCTAATCCTAGAAGGCAGAGCCTGAGGCCAAAGTTTGCCACAGGGAGCTATACTCCTGGAGGAAGTTGGGGCTTAGCCAGTGGAGGAGTTGCCTTCAGATTAATTTACAAATTGGGCTGGGGTTTTCTGTATTAATAATCCTTTATGACATTAAAAATTAAACATAGGCATTAAATGCAAAAGCTTTGTCCTCTGCTTGTTGAAGTCATTGATGCTTGCCTACTCCAGAAGATTCAGCCACCTGTGCTCTGGGGTTTGATGTCTCTCTGCTTCTGCCCCTCTGTAGGTGCAAGGGGAGGGGAAGGGCTCCTTAAGGGGGTGGAGACCTCGACCCACCCCTTCCTCTGCTTGGCTTCCGGGTTCTCTCTGGTTGAAGGGTCCTGCCCCCTGGATGCTTCCGAGGATGACAGCACTGGTTGGGGATCTAAGAGTCCTATGGATTTGACTCCCAGCTCTACTACGTATCATATGTATGCTCATGGCCAAGCTGTTGTTTCCTCAATGGTGATAACAATACCTCCCTATGAAGGCTGACTGTTACCCAGCCCACAGGAAGTGCTCACTAGGAAGCTAAGGTCTTTAGGACCCCACCATTTATCAATTGCACACTGTGTGTCAAGCACGGGCCTTATGTAATCCTCCAAGCTAGTCAATATGCAGAGATTTTTATCTGTAAGATGGCATTGTCATCTCCATCTTACAGATAAAAATCCCAAAAATGTGAGCAGTCGAGTAATGTTATCACAAATGGCAGAGCTGGGATTCAAACCGTGGTCTTTCAGAACCTAGATGCTAGAAGGCTAATTGTTTCACTGTCATTTAGGAACATGTTTGTCTAATCTGCTAAGCCACAAATGGCTCTGAGGGCAATTGTATTTTACTCATCTTCCTTCTTTCTGTTTTTCCTAATACTATGCACACTGCTGAGCACACCATGGGAACACAGCAAATGTCTCTTACATAGAAACAAATAGCCCAGCCCTCTTATGGAGGACAAGGGTGAGTGGCTTCTTAAAAGCCAGCACCTTCACGGAGGATAAAGGTGGCAACAGATATAATTAGAAGCTGTTCATCCTCTCTCACTTGTACTCATCCTGTCCTTCCAGGTCAGCTGAACCCATCCTTTAGGGGATGCTCAGAAATGGCCAGAGCAGAAAAAAAGGCAATCTGTTCACCCCAAACCTATGCTGGTGCCCTGCCAAGGAAATTTCAAGTCAAAGACCTGGATATCAGTTGTTCCTTATTCTAAAGGGAAGCCTGGTTTCACTCCCTTCCCCCCCACCAAAGCAGCCCTAATGCCAGACCAGTGGCTGAATGCTTTGAGATGAGTATTTTCAAAAACATTGTGTAAAATGTCATGCCAAGGAGGAGAAATGGCAGGAGGTCTCTTTAAAGCTTTTGCGGGGGGAAAAAGGGAAGAGGCCAGATGAAGTCTCTAAGCTCCATCTTCTCTTTCAGGGTATGGCTACATCTACCCCGTCACCAGGCTTGGCAAGTACTTGTGCATGCTCTACGCTCTCTTTGGTATCCCCCTGATGTTCCTCGTTCTCACGGACACAGGCGACATCCTGGCAACCATCTTATCCACATCTTACAATCGGTTCCAAAAATCCCCTTTCTTTACCCGCCCTCTCTCCAAGTGGTGCCCCCAATTTCTCTTCAAGAAAAAAACAGACCCCAAGCCCACAGATGAAGCCGTCCCTCAGATCGTCATCAATGCTGAAGAGCTTCCAGGCCCCAAACCTGGCACACGTCCTTCACGCACAAGCTGCAACATGGAGCTGTTTGAGAGACTTCGTGTGCAAGAGAAACAGAACACACTGCAACTGCCCCCACAGACCATGGAGAGGAGTAGCTCATGTCCCGAATTGGTGCTGGGGAGACTCTCGTACTCCATCATCAGCAACCTGGATGAAGTCGGACAGCAAGTGGAGAAGTTGGACATCCCCCTCCCCATTGTTGTCCTGATTGTTTTTGCCTACATTTCCTGTGCAGCTGCCATCCTCCCCTTCTGGGAGACACAGTTGGATTTTGAGAATGCCTTCTATTTCTGCTTTGTCACGCTGACCACCATTGGGTTTGGGGATACTGTTTTAGAACACCCTAACTTCTTCCTGTTCTTCTCCATTTATATCATCGTTGGAATGGAGATTGTGTTCATTGCTTTCAAGTTGGTGCAAAACAGACTGATTGACATCTACAAAAATGTTATGCTATTCTTTGCAAAAGGGAAGTTTTACTGCCTTGTTAAAAAGTGAAGGTTTCATTATCTCTCAAGTGACAGACACTGGCTGAGCTGGTTTTCTTGTGTTGTCTTTGAGGCTCATGTGATTAGATCAGTGGCACTGCAGCCTGTCACCTGAGACCTTGAGTCTTGGAGACAAATCCCTTATGAGAACTAAGTTCAGTCTTGAGGGCCTGCAGAAATTTGGCCAATGCTCTTTGTATCAGGATATTAGGAAAAAAAACTATTACCATTCTCCAAAGTCCAATGAATTTATCTGTCCTCTTTTTTTAAAAAAGCACCACCTTATGTAGATGAAGCAAACTTATGGATGTCTCTGCTTTCCTTAAAATATGAGAAAGAACACCTTTATTCTTGGAAGTTGTACTTTTTGTTAAATTAAAATTTCCTGAGCTGTTCTTTGTTACCTGAAAAAGAACTAGTGTGAACAACTTCTTTTCTTGAATGACTGCATGAGTGCATGTAAGACCAGTCCAGTCCCAGTCCCTGTCAAATACATAGATGCTGGATGTCACCAAAATGACAAAGTAGAAGCAATTGGGCTTCACTGTCCCTTACGGAAAACCAAAAACAACTATCTAGTGCCAAGATAATAACCACCAATATCACAGAACTCAAAACTGAGGCTTTGACAAACCCTGAGGCCACAGAAAAGCAAAAAACAGTGAGTGGAAGGTAGGTAACATGGACTTCTCATGACACCCCTTCCCCAAATTGTAAGTCACCATGTGGAAAAGTTCCCCGGACTTGTGATTTCTACAATGGAAAAAAGTAAGATCAAGGCAGCCAGCCAGCTTCCTCATCATCTTGAGTACCTATTCAGGAAAGCTTTCCTGCCTCAATCCACAGAAAGAATCATGAATACTTGTAGGGTAAGGGACCCCTGAAAGCTTCTGGAGTCCCATAGACATTGGAGGTGGGGCTAGCAGCCCACTGCATGAAACTCTGGGGCTGCTCTTCATCTCAGACAAACAAGACACAAAATAAGAGAGGTAGTTCTGCAGCATCACATTATATGAGGCACTCTCTACAGGCCCTCTGGGCAAGAACCCCTAGCCAGCTCCCCCCAAACACAGCTGGAGAATCCCCTTTGGTGCCCTTTATCTGTGACAAGGCAGAGCTTTGAACTTTTGCAAGAGTCATGACAAACTTGGGCTTAGGGTACTATTTAGTGCTGAAAAGGAGGCAGTGATCTAGGGCTAAAGGAACCAATAGGCAAAGTGCACAGAACATCTAAGCATACGTATCCTAAAGAGACCGAACTAACCCAGGCAGCAAAGACTGGAATAAATAATCATTCAATGTGAAGACATACATGTATGTCCATAAGAAACTGCATACACCAGGAACCATGACTTCTTCAAATGGGCAAAGCAAAGAGCCAGTGAGTGATGGGCCCAAACAAGACGGTAGGTAGTCTGTGAGCTCTCAGGTCACGAATTCAAAACAGCAGTCTTAAGAAAACACAACAAATGTCAAGGTAACACAGAAAACCAATTCATAAACCTATCAGAGAAATTTAACAGAGATTAAAATAATTTTAAAATATCAAACAGAAGTCTTGGAACTGAAAAGGACATTAGCTGAACTAAAAAACACATCACAAGGTCTCAACAACAGAACAGATCAAGCAGAAGAAAGAATTAGTGAACTCAAAGACAGGCTATTTGAAAATATACATTTGAAGGAGAGAAAATAGAACAATGAAAAGGAATAAAGAATGCCTACAAAATCTAGAAAATAACATAAGAAGAGCAAATCTAGAGGTAATGGCTTTCAAGAGGGAACTGAAAAAGAACAAGGGGGCAGAAGGCTTATTCAAAGAAATAATAACAGTAACCTTTCCAAGCCTAGAGAAAGATATAAATATGCCAGGTACAGGAAGGTCAAAAATCACCAGATTTAATCCAAATAAAATGGCCCCAAAGCATAGAATAATCAGATTCTCAAAGGTCAAGGACAAAGAGAAGATGCTAAAAGCAGCAAGAGAAAAGAAGCAAACAACATATAAAGGAGCTCTGATTCATCTGGCAACAGACTTCTCAGCAGAAAGCATATAGATCTGGAGAGGATAGGATGACATACTCAAAGTGTTGAAGGTAAAAAAGACCTGTCAACTGAGAATACCTTACCCAGCAAAGCTATCCTTCAAACATGAGCTGAGGGAATTCATCATCACCAGAACTGTCTTACAGAATTGCCAAAGGGAGTTCTTTAATCTGGAAGAAGAAAAGAACATTAATGTGCAACAAAGACATCATCTGATAGTACAAAACTCACTGGTAAAAGTAAGTACACAGACACATTCAGAATACTCTTTTACCGTAATTGTGGTGTGCAAACCACTCATTTCTCTAGTATGAAGACTAAAAGACAAAGATATCAGTAATAATAACTAGAACAATTTGTTAAGAGACAGGCAATATAAAAATGTAAATTCAGACAATAAAAAGTCAGAATATAGGGGAATGGAGTTATAGAGTTTTTTAGTTTTTTTCTTTTCTTTGTGACCAAAGTTGTCATCTATTCAAATAATTTGTTAACTATGTTTTTTGTAAATGTCACAGTAATCACAAAGCAATCACAAAACCTAACATAGATACACTAAAAATAAGAAGCAGGGAATTGAAACCTACTACCAGGGAAAAATCACTTAAAATATACTGACGTCACAGAGTGGAATTGACACCTGTGTTCACAGGGGCCTGAGATATTTCCAGTGGCCAGATTCTGTGTAGATCACTTTTCTAATTGGTGTGTTAATGGTGCCTCCAGAATGAGTTGGCCTCTGAAAACATTGATGCCTAAATGAAAGAGTTAGTACACGGGAACACTGGCACTTGGTAGGTAGACACACTCCTAGGCTGTTCATAGATGGGTTGGCATGTGAATGGGCTGGTCTGTGTAGCAGATGCTACAGGTGCCCTATCCATATGTCTTGGCACTACAACTCCTTTTGCTTGAGAATTTTCTCTGGCCATGAAAGCATGGGCACATCCAGGGCTAGCTAGAAGTGTCAAGGAGTTAATCCTTTTGGGAGCATCCCTCGATCAATGACTGATGGGAGCTGGTAGATATATGATGCCCAGCTCCCTTGCCCCTCCCATGGAATAACTCTGTGGCATGTTTAATACTGATACTGTCTCCCTAAATTCCGCAGAGGACTTGAGCCCCCGTTGCTTATCAGTACACTCTGTATTGACCCCCTTTATCTCCCTGTCTCACTTCTCCACTGCTCTACTTGGGCTTCCTGAGATCACCTCCGAAAGAACCACTCACTCAAATCCCGTCTCAGGGTCACTCCTGGTGACCCCAGCCTAAGAGAGGATGTAAACAAGTCAGTATGTGACCTGGTTGGCACATGCATGGAATAGCACAATTTTTTTTTTTTTATGATTTTTTAAATTGCATTTTAGGTTTTGGGATACATGTGAAGAACATGTAAGATTGTTGCATAGGTACACACACGGCAATGTGATGTGCTGCCTTTCTCCCCATCACCTATATCTGGCATTTCTTCCCATGTTATCCCTCCCCAACTCCCCATGCCCCGCTGTCCCTCCCCTATTTCCACCCCACAGACCCCAGTGTGTGATGCTTCCCTCCCTGTGTCCATGTGTTCTCATTGTTCAACTCCCACCTATCAGTGAGAACATGTGGTGTTTGATTTTCTGTTCTTGTGTCAGTTTGCTGAGAATGATGGTTTCCAGGTTCATCCATGTTCCTACAAAGGACACAAACTAATCGTTTTTTATGGGTGCATAGTATTCCATGGAGTATATGTGCCACATTTTCTCTGTCCAGTCTATCATTGATGGGTATTTGGGTTGGTTCCAAGTCTTTGCTATTGTAAACAGTGCTGCAATGAACATTCGCGTGCATGTGTCCTTATAATAAAAAGATTTATAATCCTTTGGATATATACCCAGTAATGGGATTGCTGAGTCAAACGAAATTTCTATTTCTAGGTCCTTGAGGAATCGCCACACTGTCTTTCACAATGGTTGAACTAATTTACACTCCCACCAACAGTGTAAAAGTGTTCCTGTTTCTCCACATCCTCTCCAGCATCTGTTGTCTCCAGATTTTTTAGTGATCACCATTCTAACTGGCATGAGATGGTATCTCAATGTAGTTTTGATTTGCATTTCTCTAATGACCAGTGATGATGAGCATTTTTTCATATGTTTGTTGGCCTCAAGTATGTCTTCTTTTGTAACATGTCTGTTCATATCCTTTGCCCACTTTTGAATGGGCTTGTTTGTTTTTTTCTTGTAAGTCTGTTTTAGTTCTTTGTAGATTCTGGATATCAGCCCCTTGTCGGGTAGACTGCAAAAATTTTTTCCCTTTCTGTTGGTTGTTGATTCATTCTAATGACTGTTTCTTTTGCTGTGCAGAAGCTGTGGAGTTTGATTAGGTCCTATTTAGCTATTTTGGCTTTTGTTGGCAATGCTTTTGGTGTTTTAGTCATGAAGTCCTTGCCTATGCCTATGTCCTGATTGGTTTTGCCTAGGTTTTCTACTAGGGTTTTTATGGTGTTAGGTCTCATGTTTAAGTCTTTAATCCATCTGTAGTTAATTTTAGTGTAATGTGTCAGGACAGGGTCCAGTTTCTGCTTGCTGCACATGGCTGGCCAGTTTTCCCAACACTGTTTATTAAACAGTAACTCCTTTTCCCATTGTTTGTTTTTGTGAGGTTTGTCAAAGATCAGATGGTTGTAGATGTGTGGCGTTGCCTCCAAGGCCTCTGTTCTGTTCCATTGGTCTATATATCTGTTTTGGTACCAGTACCATGCTGTTTTGATTACTGTAGCCTTGTAGTATAGTTTGAAGTCAGGTAGTGTGATGCCTCCAGCTTTGTTCTTTTTGCTTAGAATTGACTTGGCTATATGGGCTCTCTTTTGGTTCCACATGAAGTTTAAGGTGGTTTTTTCCAATTCTGTGAAGAAGGTCATTGGTAGCTTGATGGGGATAGTGTTGAATCTGTAAATTACTTTGGGCAGTATGGCCATTTTCATGATATTGATTCTTCCTAACCATGAGCATGGAATGTTTCTCCGTTTGTGTCCTCTCTCTTATTTTGTTGAGCAGTGGTTTGTAGTTCTCCTTGAAGAGGTCCTTTACATTCTTTGTTAGTTGTATTCCTAGGTATTTTATTCTCTTTGTTGCAATTATAAATGGCAGTTCGTTCTTGATTTGGCTCTCTTTATGTATGTTATTGGTGTATAGGAATGCTTGTGATTTTTGCACGTTGATTTTGTATCCTGAGACTTTGCTGCAGTTGCTTATCAGTTTCAGAAGATTTTGGGCTGTGACTATGGGGTCTTCTAAATATACAATCATGTCATCTGCAAATAGAGATAATTTGACTTCCTCCTTTCCTAATTGAATACCCATTATTTCTTTTTCTTGCCTGCTTGCTCTGGCTAGAACTTCCAATACTATATTGAATAGGAGTGGTGACAGAGCGCATCCTTGTCTAGTGCCAGATTTCAAAGGGACTGCTTCCAGTTTTTGCCCATTCAGTATGATATTGGCTATGGGTTTGTCATAAATAGCTTTTATTATTTTGAGATACATTCCATCAATACCTAGTTTATTGAGGTTTTTAGCATAAAGAGCTGTTGAATTTTGTCAAAGGCCTTCTCTGCATCTGTTGAGATAATCATGTGGTTTTTGTCTTTGGTTCTGTTTATGTGGTGAATTACATTTATAGACTTGTGTATGTTGAACCAGCCTTGCATCCCAGGGATGAAGCCTACTTGATCATGGTGGATAAGCTTTTTGATGTGCTGTTGTAATCGGTTTGCCAGTATTTTATTAAAGATTTTTGCATCTACGTTCATCATGGATATTGGCTTGAAGTTTTCTTTTCTTATTGAAGATTTTTGCATCTATGTTCATCATGGATGTTGGCTTGAAGTTTTCTTTTCTTGTTGAGTCTCTGCTGGGTTTTGGTATCAGGATGATGTTGGTCTCATAAAATGATTTAGGAAGTATTTCCTCTTTTTGGATTGTTTGGAATAGTTTCAGAAGGAATAGTACCAGCCCCTCTTTGTATGTCTGGTGGAATTCGGCTGTGAACCCATCTGGACCTGGGCTTTTTTTGGTTGGTAGGCTCTTAATTGCTGCCTCAACTTCAGCCCTTGTTATTGGTCTATTCAGGGTTTCGACTTCTTCCTGGTTTAGGCTTGGGAGGATGCAGGTGTCCAGGAATATATCCATTTCTTCCAGGTTTACTAGTTTATGTGCATAGAGTTGTTTGTAATAATCTCTGATGATGGTTTGTATTTCTGTGGAATCTGTGATGATATCCCCTTTATCATTTTTTTATTGCATCTATTTGATTATTCTCTCTTTTCTTTTTTATTAATCTGGCTAGTGGTCTGTCTATTTTGTTGATCTTTTAAAAAAATCAGCTCCTGGATTTATTGATTCTTTGAAGGGTTTTTTGTGTCTCTATTTCCTTCAGTTCTGCTCTGATCTTAGTTATTTCTTGTCTTCTGCTAGCTTTTGCATTTTCTTGATCTTACTCCTCTAGCTCTTTCAATTTGATGATAGTGTGTTGATTTTAGATCTTTCTTTCCTTCTCATGTGGGCATTTATTGCTATATATTTTCCTCTAGACACTGCTTTAAATGTGCCCCAGAGATTCTAGTATGTTGTGTCTTCGTTCTCGTTGGTTTTGAAGAACATCTTTATTTCTGCCTTCATTTCATTGTTTATCCAGTCAACATTCAAGAGCCAGTTGCTCAGTTTCCAAGAAGCTGTGTGGTTCTGAGTTAGTTTCTCAATTCTGAGTTCTAACTTGATTACACTGTGGTCTGAGAGACTGTTTGCTATGATTTCTGTTCTTTTGCATTTGCTGAGGAGTGATTTACTTCCAATTATGTGGTCAGTTTTTCGAGTAGGTGTGATGTGGTGCTGAGAAGAATGTATATTCTGTGGATTTGGGGTGGAGAGTTGTGTAAATGTCTATTAGGTTTGCTTGTTCCAGGTCTGAGTTCAAGTCCTGGATATCCTTGTTAATTTTCAGTCTTGTTTATCTGTCTAATATTGACAGTGGAGTATTAAAGTCTCCCACTATTATTGTGTGGGAGTCTAAGTCTCTTTGTAAGTCATTAAGAACTTGCTTTATGTATCTGGGTGCTCCTGTATTGGGTGCACATATATTTAGGATCATTAGCTCTCCTTGTTGCATTGATCCTTTTACCATTATGTAATGTCTTCCTTTGTCTCTTTTGATCTTTGTTGGTTTAAAGTCTATTTTATCAGAGACTAGGATTGCAACTCCTGCTTTTTAAATTTTTTTAAATCTCCATTTGCTTGGTAATTCTTCCTCCATCCCTTTATTTTGAGCCTTTGTGTATCCTTGCATGTGAGATGTGTTTCCTGGTTACAGCACACCAATGGGTTTTGGCTCTTTATCCAATTTACTAGTCTGTGTCTTTTGTTTGGGGCCTTTATCCCATTTACACCTAGGGTTAATATTGTTATGTGTGAATTTGATCCTGCCATTTTGATGCTATCCATCTGTTTTGCCCATTAGTTGATGCAGTTTCTTCATTGTGTCAATGCTCTTTATCATTTTGTATGTTTTTGGAGTAGCTGGTACTGGTTGGTCCTTTCTATGTTTAGTGCTTCTTTCAGGAGCTCTTGTAAAGTAGGCCTGGTGGTGATGAAATCTCTGAGTAATTGCTTATTTGTAAAGGATTTCTCCTTCACTTATGAAGCTTAGTTTGGCTGGATATGAAATTTGGGGTTGAAATTTCTTTTCTTTAATGATGTTGAATATTGGCCCCCCTCTCTTCCGGCTTGTAGGGTTTCTGCTGAGAGATCCACTGTGAGTCTGATGGAATTCCCTTTGTGTGTAACCCGATCTTTCTCTCTGGCTGCCCTTAGCATTTTCTCCTTCATTTCAACCCTGGTGAATCTGACGATTATGTACCTTATGGTTGCTCTACTTGTGGAATATCTTTGCGGTGTTCTCTGTATTTCCTGGACTTGAATATTGGTCTGCCTTGCTAGGTTGTGGAAGTTTTCCTGGATAATATCCTGAAAAGTATTTTCTAGCTTGTATTAATTCTCTCTGTCACATTCAGGTACACCTATCAAATGTAGATTAGGTCTTTTCACATAGTCCCATATTTCTTGGAGACTTTGTTCATTTCTTTTTACCCTTTTTTCTCTAATCTTGCCTTCTCATTTTATTTCATTGAGTTGTTCTTTGACCTCTGATATCCTTTCTTCTGCTTGGTCAATTTGGCTGTTGAAACTTGTGTATACTTCACAAAGTTTTCAGGTTGTGTTTTTCAGCTCCTTCAATTCATTTACATTCCTCTCTAGCTGTTTATTCTTGTTAGCATTTCATCAAACCTTTTTTCAAGGTTCTTAGTTTCTTTTCATTGGGTTAGAACATGTTCTGTTAGCTCAGAGAAGGCTTTTATTACCCACCTTCTGAAGTCTCTTTCTGTCAATTCATCAGACTCATTTTCCATCCAGCCTTGTTCCCTTGCTGATGAGGAGTTGTGATCCCTTGGAGGAGGAGAAGCATTCTGATTTTGGGTGTTATCATCCTTTTTGCACTGGTTTCTTCCCATCTTTGTGGATTTATTTATCTGTCATCTTTGTAGTTGTTGACTTTCAGATGGGGTCTCTGAGTGGACGTCCAGTTTGTTGATGATGAAGTTATTTGTTTCTTAGTTTTCCTTCTAATAGTCAGGTCCATCTGCTGTAAACTGCTGGAGGTCCACTCCTGGCCCTGCTTGCCTGGGGATCACCTGCAGTGGCTGCAGAACAGTAAGGCTTACAGCCAGTTTCTTCTTCTGCTGTCTTTGTCCCAGTAGGATACCTGCCAGATGTCAGTCTGAACTCTCCTTTATGAGGTGACTCTTTGGATATATGGGGGTCAGGAAGCTGTTTGAGGAGACAGTCTATCCGTTATAGGAGCTCAAGTGCTCAGCTGTGAGCTCTGTTGTTCCATTCAGAGTTGCTGGGCATGTATGTTTAAGTCTGCTGCAGCAGAACTCATAAACACCTTTTTTTCCCCCCAGGTGCTCTGTCCTGGGAAGGTAGGGCTTTATTTACAAGTTTCTGTCATGCTGCTGCTTTTTTTCAGGGCTGTTCTGCCCAGCAAGGAGGTAGCCTAGTCACAGTCTCCCAGCAGAGGCTTTGCTGAGCTGCTGTGGGCTCCGCACAGCTACCGTGTGAACTTCCCTACAGTTCTATTTGTAGGGATATAGTTAGAACTACCTTGGCAATGGCGGCCCACCTCTGTAATGGTGGACTCTCTCTATAATGGTGGTCTGCCTTGGCAATGACAGGCTGCCTCAGTAATGGCAGAGTACCTCAGCAATAGCAGACTACCTTGGTACTGGTAAATATGGCTCCCCCACAGAGCTGGACTGTCTTGGATTCAGCAGTGCTTGCTGTGAAACTCTCAATACAGAGCATTTCAGATTGCTGTTTTTTGTGGGGGTGGGACAGGCCAAGCCTGATCACCTGGCTCCCTGCCTCAGACCCTTTTTTTTTTTTTTTTCCAGTTGAATGGGTGACTCTGTCTCCCAGGCGTCCCAGTCATCCGTTGAAATGGTGCCTGGATTTGTGTGATTTATTGTGCATTGACCCACTGGAACAGCCACTGGAGACTTGCAGCTCTTTTTCTCGTTGGGGAATCTTCTGGCCTAGCTCCCTGGTTTCAGTCCCCTTTTGTTAAGTTGAACGGGCGACTCTGTCTCCCCAGCATTCTAGTTGCCAGTTGAAAGGTGCCTGGATTTGTGTGAGATTTTGTGCAGAGACCCGCTGCATCAGCTGAAACAGCCATACTGGGGTCTCGTGGCGCTTTTTCACCCGAGAATCTCCGGGCCAGCTCCATGTTTCAGGCCCCTTTTTTTCAGTTGAATGGGTGACACTGTCTCCCAGGCATTCCAGTCACTTGCTGAAAAGGTACCCAGATCTGTGTGATTTCCCAAGTGGAGACCCACTGCACTGGCTGCAACAGCCATGCTGGAGATTTGTGGTGCTTTTTCACCCGGAAATCTCCTGGCCTGGCTCCCTGTTTCAGTCCCCTTTTTATCAGTTGAACGGGTGACTCTGCCTGCCAGGCATTCCAGTCACCTGTTGAAAAGGTGCCTGGATCTGTGTGATTTCCCGAGCGGCGACCCACTGTGCCGGCCCGGACCCACGTATTTTGTGTGGACACCCGCCGTGCCAGTGACCCATGGGGCTCCTCTGCCCGGGAATCTCCTGGTCTGTGGGCAATAAAAATCCATCTGGAAATGTGGCATCCACTCACCCTCCGCATTCTCGCTGGGAGCTGCAGTCCAGAGCGGCTCCTAATCGGCCATCTTGGACCCCCCCGCCCCGGCACAAATCTTTTACTATTTCCCTTGTTGGCTATTGGAAATTTTATTTGAGACAGAGTCTTGATCTGTCACCCAGGCTGGAGTGCAATGGTGCGATCTCTCACTGCAATCTCCACTTCCCAGGTTCAAGTGATTCTCCTTGCCTCAGCCTCCCAAGTAGCTGGGATTACAGGCACCCACCACCATACCTGGCTAATTTTTGTATTTTTAGTAAAGACAGGGTTTCACCATGTTGGCCAGGCTGGTCTCAAACTTCTAACCTCAGGTGATCCACCTGCCTTGGTCTTCCAAAGTGCTGGAATTATAGGCATGAGCCACTGCACCCAGCCTAGAAATGTTTTATGACTAGAACTTGCTTGAAAGAATTTTGCAAAAATCAATCTGTGTTCTACAATTAGCAAAATTAGTCCCTGGGGAAATGGTGAACATTGGTACCGGGTGTAGCATAGAAATTTCAAAAACCAAGAAAAAAATGTCAAGAGGTTCCCATTTGAAACTAAAATAAGCACCTGTCTTTTAAGTCTTGATTCTTCTTAGGTCTTGGCCAATGCCAAGGCTCTCTCTCAAAGAGATCTTTACCTTCTCCCCTACAACTGTCAGGCTTTCTGCCCCTCCAACCCTTGAAGACCTACTTCTGGCAATGGAATTAAAGAATCAATGAAAGACAAAGCACCAATAGTGGGATTTCAGGGAGTAGTCATAGACACTAAAGTTTTTGTGGAGTTTCTTGACATCCCTCAGACAACATTAGCCCAATTGAGGTACAGGAAAACCTTGAAACCAAATGCAATCAACAGTAGTCACTCAGGTAGAAGGCCATGATCGCACTGAAAGGTTGTTCTTTCAGTTCAACAACACTCAGTGAATGCTGGGTATTTTCTGGGATCAGAGTATCCAAACACGAATCAGCAGCGTCCTCAGAAACAGAGGTAAATTCATTACTGGTGGTACTGAACCTCTCAGCCACTCCCTTCTTGAGGCAATAGCAAGTCCTGTTCAAATGCAAATGTGGTGGTCATCAGGGATGCACTTTTGCAAATTAAAGGCCATGGACATTTGCTTATTTTATTTGCTAGTCAGAATTCTTCCACGGTTCTGAGGAAATGGTCCCGTGTATCCCCTCGCCCCTTGTTTCTTGCTCCCACTTGAGCTGTTTACTCCTGTGTGCCTGGACAGACATGTGAATTTGTTCCTTCAAGCCTTTGCTCAGTGGTTCTCAACCTTGCCTGCACACTGACACCTAGGCAGTGTTAGACGTTTTTGGCACTCCCCTCCCTGCCTTCTTAGTGCAGGCTGCTATAACAAATTACCATAGACTGGGTGACTTCAACAACTAAAATTTATTTCTCATGGTACTGGAAGTCCAAGATCAGAAAGCAAGAATGGTTGAGTTCTTGGTGAGGGTCCTCTTCCTGGTACATGCACAGAGAGAGAGAGAGAGGGAGAGAGGGAGGGAGAGAGAGAGAGAGAGAGAGAGAGAGAGAGAGAGACTGGAGTGCAGTGGCATGATCTTGGCTTACTGCAACCTCCGCCTCCCAGGTTCAAGTGATTCTCCTGCCTCAGCCTCCCAAGTAGCTGGGACTACAGGCACGTGGTATTTTTAGTAGAGACAGGGTTTCACTATGTTGGCCAGGATGGTCTTGATCTTATGATCTGCTCACCTCAGCCTCCCAAAGTGCTGGGATTATAGGCATGAGTCACCACGTCCAGCTGCCTCTTTCTCTTTTTATAAGGGCATTAATCCTATTAGGAAGGCTCCAACTTCATGATGTCATCTAAACCTATCACCTCCCAAAGCCCCACCTTCTAGTATCATCACATTGAGGGTAGGGTTTTAACATATAAACTTTTGGGAGACACAAACTTTTATTCCAAAGCACTCTCCAAGATTTAGACATTCTTGGTCTGGGGTGCCACTTGGAAACTGGGGTTTTTAAAGGTCTCCCAGGTGATCCGACACATGGTCCAAATTGAGAACCAGGGCAGTGGCTCTCCCAGCCTGAGGTGCTCTTTTCCCTTCTGGGATGGATGAAATCTTACCTTCCAGGCTCAGCTCACATGTCACCTCCTCTAGGTGGTGTCCCCTGACTCCTGAAAGCAGTCACCCCTGCGTGCTCCATGCTCTCATCCCATCCCCTGTGACCCCTTCCTCTGTTACAGGATCACAAGGTTCTCACTTTATCTCCTCTCCAGACTCTGAGCTGCCCAAATAAAATGATTGTGGCTTTTTTCATCCTTATTTCCTTTCTCCTGTTTAATCCTTGCATCGTCACTTTGCAGCATCTGCCACATATGGGAGGACCCTGGGTGGGACGTAGGTGCACACAAATACCAAGGAGAACAGCCAGCGTTTGCTGCACACCTACTACATGCCAGGTCCTGGGCTGAGCCCTGCGTGTGCCTCTCATCCAATGCTCCCTGCAACCCTGAGAGTTATGTCCAACTGTCCCCATCTTCTGGGTGAGGAAACGGAGGCCAATTAACAAGCCCCCAGTCTGGCTGCTAGTAAGTAATTCACGCCCCGGTCTCCTCTGACTCGAAGTCAGTGGCTCTCAGGACCAGCAGCAGCTGCATCCCCTGGCAACTTGCTGAAAGGCAGACTCTGTCTCCACCCAAGAACTGCTGAATCAGAACACGGGTGCAACAAGCCATTCGGGCGATTCCAATGCTTGCTTCGAAAGTTTGCTTAAGTTTGAAAATCGCTGCTGTAACTGCTCTGCTTACTCATAGCACCCCCATGGGGACAGTCGGTGAGGATAGCAGCCTAGGGGAAGCATGATAGCTGGGGTCCTGGGCAGGGATGCTCGAGCAGGCAAGGCCCTCCAGCCAGCGAGGCCTCCCGCAGACTGGGACTGACCTTGTCCTAGTAAGAGGGAGCATTTCCTCTTCTCCAGACTCAGGGTTTCTCTTAGTGATCCCAGGAGGCTGCTTCTTGCCAGGCTCAGACTCACTTGGGGGATCGCAGTCAATTGCCCAGCGGCATCCGGCTCCATGGGAAGGCCCTACGGGGTTTCAGGTTGGCTAAAGTCCACCTCCAGGAATTGGGGGTCATGGAAATTGGCCCGGAAGCTTCCAGACTCGGGAGGGGAGGGGATTCTGACAGTCACTTGCTGCACCTCCCACTCATGGGTGCAGAAGCACCCCGCCCCGCTTACACAGCTCATCTCCCGCCTCCCGGCATCCGGACCAAAGCCTGTGGCGGGACTCACCCAGCCGCTGTGGGGGGTCGTCCCGTCTAGTTGTCCACCCGCCCCGCACTCTGTATTGTAAGACCCCCCTGCCCCCCGGCCCTGCAACCTTTAAAATAAGAAGAAACCGAAGATCAGGGTAGGCGATTTTGTTCAAGATGACACATCCAAAGAGGGGCGGTGAGGGCGGTGGGCGAGGAGGAGGGGGCCCCTGAGCGGAGGCCCAATTCCCGGGGACCACAGGGGATCCGAGAATGGGCGCTGCGAGAAGAGGGGCGGCTAGTCCAGGCGCCCCAGGACGGGGTCGTGACTCGGAGGTCGCGGGCAGCTGGAGCTGGTGGAGGAACCCTTTCGCACACGCCTGTGCCCCCTCTGCTCCCCAGCCCCTCGGCTCTGGTGGGGTCGTACGGCCAGGCTGCGCTTCCCAAAGTGGCCACCAGGTGGCGCCGCCAGACCGCGCGGGCCCCGAGCTCTGGGCCAGCAGGTGGCGCGTCCCACGCTCCCCGCCTTAGCTACCAACGCCGCGAGGAAGGGGCCTCCCGGGAGCAGACCCCTTCAGCCGCGGTCCCCGGGGAAGGCTCCGACTCCAGTCTACCACCGCGGACCCCTGAGAGGGGAGGCCTCGGACTCGTTCTCACCTTCGTCCCGGGGAGGGGCGCTTCCCACCGCTGTCCCCCCCATCCCAAGTCCTTCCAAACTCACCACAGCATCCCCCCTAGCTTCACCCTGGCCGCCTCCTTCCCGATCCCCCAGCCTCCCTGCGGAGTGTGGGGCCTCGGGCAGTAGGGGTGCAGCTCTCAAGCGACACTTGGGAGCGCCTTGGGTCCGGATGTCGCGTCCCACCGGGAGCCCCCTGCCTCGGGCGCTCGGGAGCCAGGCCCAAGAATGGCCGGGATGCTGGGACTGGGGCTTTGCTTCCTGTCTCCAACACCGCGGTGATTCTCATCTGAGGTTGAGAACCCCGGACTTCACCGGAGTGCTGGGGCCAGGCCAGGCCAGACAGGAAGGGGATTGGAAGGGCCTCGTGCTTCCTGGGAGGGCCAACGGGAGAGGAGGGGCTCGGACACAGGAGACCTGGCCACACCCCTACCCTGCTGGGTAACCTCACACAAGTGGAGCCTGCTTCTGGGTCTCTCCAGGAAGGGGCAGGGGAGGGCCAAGGCAGCCCCAGGTCCTCCTTTGTCACTAAAAGAGCAGCAGCTATTTTCAAGGGTGGGAAGTCAGGTGGCCTGTCCTCCTAGGGCTCTGGCATGTGGCTGCAGAATGCACTGCTCTGGGCTGGGCGCTGCCTCTGCATAGGACGGTGCCTGGCAAGTGGGAGGACGGAGAGGAAGCCAACATTTAACGAGCAACTAATAGGTGCAGGCTGTGTACCCAGGTCACACATTTAAACCTTCTTAGCTGTGCCCGTGTGGTTCACAGTGATCTGCCCCTCACTCTGGCACCCTACTGGCATGTGGTAGGCACTCAGTAAACAGGTGCACGAATGAATCCCTGTCACCAGTCTTTGGAGAAGGTCAATGTTGGTGCCTGGGTCAGAGGCATTGCCCCTGAAGGCTTGTGCTGGAGCCCTGCTCAGAACTGCTGGAAATTTCCCGGACACTGTCACTTCCCCAGTTTAGGTGGGCCAGGCTAAACTCCCAAAGGTGGGGCTTTAGACAGCCCCAGTGGTCCTGCCTTGTCACCAAAAGAGTAGCGGCTGCTTTCATGGTTGGGAAGTAGGGGTGATCTGACTGCCCAGGGCAGAGACATCCATTGACTCCCAGCAAGGGAGCTGTTCAAGGCAGAGATAATTCCGATGTCCTGGAAGCCGAGGAAGCTTAAGCTCATCGTCCCTTGCTTACTTGAAACTTCATGGCTCAGAGAAGCCCTGGCAATGCGCTTGCATGATTGTAGGCTTCTGTATTTGTTGACATTGTGAAATTTGTGATTTGTTACTTCTCATTCTAAGTGAATATTCATGTTCATACCTAATTTTGAATGGGCGATTCTGTATTTTTTTTTCCTTAAAGAGAGCCCCTCACACTGGGAACCGAGGCTCATGCCTGTAATACCAGCACTTTGGGAGGCTGAGGCAGGTGGATCACGAGGTCAGGAGATTGAGACCATCCTGGCTAACATGGTGAAACCCCATCTCTACTAAAAATACAATTAGTGGGGTGTGGTGGCACATACCTGTAGTCCCAGCTACTTGGGAGGTTGAGGCAGGAGAATTGATTGAACCTGGGAGGTGGAGGTTGCAGTGAGCCAGTATTGCACTGCACTCCAGCCTGGGTGACAGAGCAAGATTCTGTCTCAAAAAAAAAAAAAAAAAGAAAAAAAGAAAGAAAGAAACAGAAAAAGAAAAAGAAATCCCCTCACATTGCATAGGCAGCCACCAAACCTGATCCACTCCTGGCTAAGAGGCATTAAACAGGAATAAATGCTGTCCTGGGGACAGTCCCTTAAGCCAGCTGCCTGTAGCCTTTTCCAATGTCCTCCGCAGATGAAGGTCCAGCCACATTTCCATTGGGCACGAGGCCCCCTCCTGCCACATCAGCCTATCCCCACCTAGTAAAATTAGTGTTACCAGATGGGAAGTCTTGACTGTGAGTTGCCCAGGCTCTTGGTGTGTTGAACAAAGCATTGAACAAAATGTGCAAACAAAGCAACAAGAGAACGAAGCAACCGAAGCGCAGGGAGCAGCCTTCAGCAACTGGCTCAGGAGCCCTGATCACAATTGTTTTAGGGTTTTTATTAAGCTAAGAGAATTTGATAACAGTCCTAGGTGCCCCATAGAGGCTTCCAATTGGTTACAGCCTATGAAGGATTGGCCCTTGACCAACCAGAGGCTGAAGTGGAGACGTCTTGTTATCGCAGGAGTGCGCACGTGGCTGGAGGCTGCCTAATCCTGCCCAGAACTGGCTGTACCTGCTGTTCTCCTGCTTAAGCCCTGGTTACCGTCATTCCCTATTCTTCTGCTTCATTAGCATGGAGTCACAAACAAGGGCTAGAAACTGGGCCTGGCAGGGACACAACGAAACCCCATACCCTGGTTTCCACCATGGGTACAGCTCCCCCAATCCAGGTGTCCAGAGCATAGGTACCTAGTGGACAGGTCAAGGGAAAGGAGATCAGTGCCCAGCCCAGAAGCTTCCCCAGAGCATCCCTCGATGTTGTGCTGGCCGGAAAGTGGGGGTATGTCCTGGTGGTCAACACCTTTGCCTGTGGGGACAGGTTGCCTGGCCAGCCTTGATGCTGGGCACGTTTCTTGACCTGTTTTTAGACACGGAAGTAGATAGTACCTGCCTCAAAGGGTGACTGTGAGGCCCAAAGTAGATATGTGTAAATCCTGTGCCAGTGCGCCCAGCTGGGTGAGCTCTTAAAAAAACTCAAGCTGTTCCCAGTACTATGTTTTTGGGGTTTTTCTTTGAAACTGGGTCTCACTCTGTCACCAGGCTGGAGTGCAGTGGTGTGATCATGGCTTATTGCAGCCTTGACTCCTGGACTCAAGTCATCCTCTTGCCTCAGCCTCTCCAGTAGCTGGGACTACAGGTAATGCCTAGCTAATTTTTTAAATTTTTTGCACAGATGGGGTCCCATTACATTGCCCAGGCTCATCTCAAACTCCTGGGCTCGAGGGATCCTCCCATCTCAGCCTCCCTAGCAGCTGGGAATACAGGCGTGTATCACCATGGACAGCTAAGGTTTGTAGAGACAGAGGTCTCGCTGAGTTGCACAGGCTGCTCCTGAACTCCTGGGCTCAAGTGATCTCCATGCCTCAGCCTTCCAAAGTACTGGGATTACAGGTGTGAGCCACTGCACCTGGCCTTCATTACTGTTTAGGAGGCAGATAATGGTATGGTTTAACTTTCTCCAGCACTCTCTCATTGCCTATGATGGGGGAAGAGGAGGTAAATTTCAAGATAAGAACCTGGTGTACTTAGGAGTGGTTCTCAAGACACTTTCAATGTGGCCCCCACCGAGGCCCTGGTCTTTGGGCACAGACAGTCTGGGCAGCCCCTACCCAGGTGGAACACCCACAGCAGCCAGCACATGTTGGTTGGGAGACTTTCTTCTGTAGCTCCCGCCTTGATGCCCTGAGCACGACCATCTTTCCCCCCCAGCCTGCGCTTATCACGCTCTCCTGGCTTCCCAGGCAGCACATTTGCCTGGTACTCACTCTCATCTCACTCATCTGCCCCTCCTTGTTGGCCCGTGTGCTCCAGGGCTGATCCCTTGGACACTCGGTCTCTTGCCCATTGATATGGTTTGGTTGTGTTCCCACCCAAATCTCATCTTGAATTGTAGCTCCCATAATTCCCACGTGCTGTGGGAGGGACTGAGTGGTAGATAATTGAATCATGGGGGCAGTTCCCCCATACCGTTCTCGTGATAGTAAGTCTCACGAGATCAGATGGTTTTATAAGGAGAAACCTCTTGGACTTGGTTCTCATTCTTTCTCCTGCCTTCTGCTGTGACTGTGAGGCTTCCCCAGCCATGTAGACCAGTGAGTCCATTAAACCTCTTTTTCTTTATAAAATTACCCAGTCTCGGGTATGTCTTTATCAGCAGTGTGAAAATGCACTAATACACCCGTCTCCGCACCCTCACTATGGTCTCATTACTCTGGTGTATAAAAAGGCTGCCTCCCTCCCTGAGTTCTCCCCAGAACTCTGGACTCCCAATTGCCTCCTGGGCACCTCTAACTCGACACATCCCAAACCAAGCTCCCCTCCAGCCATCTCAGTGAGTGGCAGCTCCAGTGGCCCCACCTGGACTGTCTCCATTCAATTTTCTCCTTCTGCTCTAACTCGAGGGCGCGAGTGCATCTGTGGCCCTCCACCCCAGTCTTGCGTGTACCTCCCAGAGATGCTGATGCAGCCAGTTTCAGGTGGTGGAGCTGGGCATTTGCTTATTTTAGAAGCTCCCAGGAGACTTTGGTTATAATTTCATTCATTGACTCATTCACAAGCCTTCGTTCAGTGACAATTGGTGCCAGGAACCAGAGGGTATGTCTAAGGAGGGACCCGCTGCACAGGCACTTGGTGGCTACTAAGGCATGTTTGCTGGATGACGGTGCAGTCAGTTGAGGTGCTGACCCAGAACCCTCTCCCCTCAGAGAGCCAATAAGACATGCTGGATGAAGGCAGGCCAGGCTGAGCAGCAGCCCTGTGTTCTCTGCCCCACCCGGCTCCCTGAAAGCTGTGGCTGGCAGAGGGCTGGCCAGGGTCGAGTGGCCTGGGCAGATCGGTTGTTGCCATGGTGACTGATGCGCATCTCCGTGCAGCAAACTTTGAAGTTGACTTGGCTGTGGGACAACAAAGGGCACCTCCATCCTGAATGCAAATTGTGGCTGCTTTTCATCCTTGCTGGTCCTTTACTCCTCTACTTTTGTTCTTGTCATTAGACCAGGCAATTAAAACCTTTCAAATGCTGTGTGTTCAAAACATAGGCAATTATGGACCCTGTCTCAGAGGCAAGTTCCTCCTTTAGTCTCTTCGAAAAGTGATTGCATTTGTAGAAAAGCAGAGATGACCATGCAAAGGCTGTCAGCATTGCCTGTGTGTCCTTCCAACAAATATTTACCTAAAAATATATATGTTGATCCAACAAATATGTATCTGTCCAGCAAATATTTATTGAGCATCTATAATGTGCTGGGACCGACTAAGGTGGGTGCTGGGGATTCAGTGTGCTACCAGGTCTTTGCTCTCTCATAGCTTGTGGTCAGGACTGTCCCTCTGTGACTCAGTTTCTCCAGTGGACAAGCCAGCGGAAGTAGCCCTGGCGTTTTCATGTGGCATTTTCTGAAACCCATGTGCAGATTGGAATCTCCTATTCCTGATTTGGTCTGAGTAGCTTTGCTTTGGTCTGCTTTGTATTTGGTTTCCTGTAGCATTTTGTTTGAAAAAAGAAATCCATCATTAAAGACAAAGTGTGAGGCAGAACTGAACACCACTGGCCAAGGATTCTCTAAAGTTTTTCCAGGTGGAATGTTCTGTGATGTTGCCAGCTCAGGGGACTGCAGGTTCTCTGGGCTGTTAGGCCACAACACAGGGGCTGAGATACAGGACCAGGTCAGTTGCGTTTAGGATATGAACCTCCCTGAGATGATTGATGTCTGCCTTAGCTTTAGGTAACACAACAAGAGAGCAAATCCTGCCATGTTTCTCACAGAGGCAATAAAGGGCTTTGTTTCCAACAGCATCTGCCTTCTCACACTCCAGTTCCTACCTGGGCCTCAAGGCCTCACCATCATCCCTTCCTCCCGGAGCTCTTCCGGGGCCAGCAGGCTTCGGTGTGGTGTTGAGAAACATTGTTTACCCTTCCCCCATGGCTCCTTTGTGGAGGGTACCTTGTAGTTTGTAATCAGTCGTCGGCAGGTTACAGCTGCTTACTTGGTATATTCTTGAGTTACGTGTATATGTAGAACACCTGTGTATTAATCACCTGTCAAGGAGCAAATAAATGCGTGGATGAGAGTCTGCTCTGGGTCTTCAGTCCTGGAGAGCTGCAAGCCCTGCAGGCCCTTAGGCTGTTGGTCCCCAGGATAGATCCACTCTGTTGGCTAGCTGGGTCTCTGCCTCTCCATACCTTCAGCCCACCTGGGTGGGAGTCTCCAGACTGAACTGGTTCTAGGTAGGACGGTAACCTTTTCTGCAATGCCCCTGCCCTTGATGCACCCACCATCTGGTGACTTGGAGTACTGTTCTCTCTCTCTGTCTCTCTCTCTCTCTCTGCCTCTCTCTCTCTGCCTCTCTCTCTCTGCTTCTCTCTCTCTGCCTCTCTCTCTCTCTCTGCCTCTCTCTCTCTGCTTCTCTCTCTCTGCCTCTCTCTCTCTCTCTGCCTCTCTCTCTCTCTCTCTGCCTCTCTCTCTCTGCCTCTCTCTCTCTCTGCCTCTCTCTCTCTGCCTCTCTCTCTCTCTCTGCCTCTCTGCCTCTCTCTCTGCCTCTCTCTCTCTCTCTGCCTCTCTCTCTCTCTCTCTCCTCTCTCTCCCTGGGTTGCCTGTTCTCCAGGAGTGATGCTCAGTGAAGGGATATGAGGCGAGGCACTGTGGATCTTTCCTATTCCCTGGCCCCGCCTCTTGCCTTGGGCCTTTCCCGCATTTTTTCCTGAAATGCAGGTGGGAGAGGCCTGCTGGGCGGGCCCTCTGCTGCCTTTCCCTCCCTCCTTCCTTTTCAACAGGTGACTGAGGGACACCAGGCCCTGATGACAAAGGCATCCTGACTCTTTTCCAAAAGCCGCATATACTGTCTGGGCAGCGAAACAAGAAGTGGGTTGGGGACCCTGCATTTTCTGGACTATCTTTTGTTTTGAAAACTTCGGCAAAGCTCTTACTGACACAGCCAAATTGGACGTCTGTGGGGCCCTGGGCCTGCTTCAGGTCCCAGCTGTCACTCTCCCCTAGGCTGAGCCTCGTATTTGTTTCTTTGAGACGTGCTTCCTTCTCTCCCTGAAGGTCAAATTCATGGAAAGAGCATGGAAAGCTTCAGGGCTGCAGAGCAGCCTGGAACAAAACCCGCTGAGCTGCTGAAGCTGCGTACCATGTGGGGCTGCTGAAATTTTATTTTCTTTTCTTGCCATCACGGGGCCCACCCAGAGATCACAGCACCTTGGGAGCTGCGGCTGTGTCTCCCACTGCATTCCACACGGCCCTTCATGCCCTCTGTAACTTGCCCATCTAAAAGGTGAATGTCCTCCATTCTCCAGAATCATGGAGGAAGCCCTGCCGACGATGAGGACCACACACAGATGGCCTTTCAGGGGCCTGGACAGCTGGGCTCACTGCATGCAAGGAGGCTCTTCCTGGCCTTCTGGGGTGGGTGGGCACCGATGCCCCCGGCCTTCAGGAGGCCTGAAGATGCCTGCCCCATTTTGCTCAGAATCCGAGGCCACAAAGTTCCTCCTTTGCATCCCCTCCCATCTTCTTTGAACCTGAGTGCTTTTTTGTGAGTTCTGTTTCTCCCTCTTCAGCTCCAACTCACCCACCCCTGCCAGGTGATGACCACCCCCCCCACCGCCCCCGGACATGGAGGCCTCTCTCTTGCCCCCAGAGTATGGCAGAGCTCTGTGTACTTGAACGAGGGATTTTTCTGGCTCTAATTGCATGTGATGAGTGTCCAGTCCCCAAGCAGTGTGAGTTCCATAAGACAGGATGACTGACTCACCACTGCGACCTCAGAGCCTAGCACAACTCCTGGCACGTAACAGGTGATCAACAAAATGAACACATGAGCAGCAGATGGCTCAAAATGAGCCTAAATTATGTGGCATGACTTCAGGGTACAGAAGGCCTTCCAGAGCGCCTGGTGCTGTGCTGGAAAGCTGAGCCTGGGTCTGAACCTGAAAGTCCTCACCATTCTCCTGGGAAAAGGCCTGTAGGGGAGAGGAGGCGAGTCAGAGCAGCGCTCTCTCTGTGCCAGTCTCTCTGCTACAGTCCTTACATCCTTTAATCACAAAAGAGCCAAGGAAGGTGCCATTATGATCCCCAGGGCCAGGAGGTGAAGTGACTTGCCTGCAGTCACTTAGTAAGTGCTAGAACCAGAAAGGGATCCACATGAGGAGTCTGTCTCCAGAGCTTGGCTCCTGCTTGACCACATGTCACATGCACTGTGCAGTCTTCAGGTGACCCTTGGTTTCAGCTGCAGTCATACCAAGAAGGGGCCGAACTCCTTACATTGTGCAATGGATATGCCTGTCATTGCTGTGTTACTGTTGCCTCTTTTCAGAAATAAGTGTTTGTTCTTGGTCAGGTGTGATGGCTTATGCCTGTATTCCCAGCATTTTGGGAGGCTGAAGAGGGTGGATCACCTGAGGTCAGGGGTTTGAGACTAGCCTGGCAAACATGGTGAAACCCCATCTCTACTAGTGATACAAAAATTAGCCGGGTGTGGTGGCACATGCCTGTAATCCCAGCTACTTGGGAGTCTGAGGCAGGAGAATCGCTTGAACCTGGGAGGCAGAGGCTGCAATGAGTCGAGATCATGCCACTGCCCTCTAGCTTGGGTGACAGAGTGAGGCTCCATCTCAAAACAATAAAAATAAAACCATTCTTGCTGCCTTAGCTGCACATGCCATTGACCCTTGTCCATCATCTTTGCCTGGCTAGAGTGTCAACCCCATATGGGCAGGGCCATGGCCTGCACTATCGGTGCCCATAGCGACAGGCATCGAGGCTAGCACACAGTAGGCCCTAAGCTAAGATTTGCTGACAGAGACTCAGACTTCCTAGAAGTTAGAGGGACTGGAGATGCTCCTTCCCCACCTGTTGACATCCCCACCTGCTGCCTGGGGATCCTTCCATGAGTGCAAGGATCAGAGGCCTAGGTTGGTTGGCACCCAGCAGTTGTACTCTGGCCAGACTTCGAGGGTGTGTTGGAGAGGGTCTTCTCCACTCCACATGGAGTGCTCCTGTGAAAAAGCATCTCTTCCCCTGCTCACACCCTCAGCCCTCTCTCCCCACTGTAGGTTTCAAACTATCCAAAAGGAAAAGTATGCCCTGGGGGCCAGATTAATGAGAGTGCAACTGTTTCCCATCCTCAACAGGATAAGGGCTTGCGCCTGAACATCAGTCAGTTACATCCCCAAGCACACTGCTTGGTGCTGCAGGCAGTTTTCTTGGTAGCAAGGCTTTCTTGGTAAAGAATACAGTGCGTTAACGAATGCGAAAGTTATTCTGACCCTTGTTCAAACAGCAAGGAAGACTTTATTCTGGATTATTCTGATAGGTGTCAAGACTATCAAATAGGGGAGTAAGATCAAGCTCAATTCAGAATATAGTGAACACGGCTGGGGATTCAGGATCTTGCTGAAGTCAGGGAGATCAGATAACAAGAGTGGAGAGAGACTTGAAATAAACTGACCTAATAGAATTCTTGCTACAACTGAACTTGGGAGGCTGAAGACAGGGCCCCAGGGTGAGACCTAGTCAGAAAGAGGACTCAGAGGGGCCAGCCTAATGTGTGCTCAGAGAGAGTCTTTGCCAAGCTCCCTATCCCATCATGTGCCTAGAATGAGCAGCCACTTGGCCACCAGCCGCTTTGAGGAGTACTATGGTTCGAATGTCCAAAATCATGTTGAAATTTAATTGCCATTTTAATGGTATTAAGAGGTGGGACCAGCTGGGTGTGGTGGCTCACGCCTGTAATTCCAGCACTTTGGGAGGCCAAGGTGGGCTGATCACGAGGTCAGGAGTTCAAGACCAGCCTGGCCAACATAGTGAAACCCCATATCTACTAAAAATACAAAAATTAACTGGGTGTGGTGGTGCATGCCTGTAATCCCAGCTACTTAGGAGGCTGAGGCAGGAGAAGCACTTAAATCCAGGAGGCAGAGGTTGTGGTGAGCCGAGATCATGCCACTGCACTCCAGTCTGGGCAACTGAGCAAGACTCTGTCTCAAAAAACAAAACAAAACAAAACAAAAAATAAACACACAAAGATAAACAAACCCTTCCCCCCTTTCTTTTTTAAAGAAATGGAGTCTCATTATGTTGCTCAGGATGGCTATGAACTGCTGGGTTCAAGCAATCTTCCTGCCTCAGCCTTCTGAATATCTGGAACCACAGACAGGGACCACTACACCCAGCTAAGACTGATTTTTAAAATGGAACAAAAGTTATTTTCTAGGGAAATGGGGCTGTTCAGGGCCAGGAGCTGAGCCTGTGAGACACCCTGAACAGCCTCCCTGGGGGTTCTTTTGCATACCTCTGGCAGGTTGTGGGATTGGATACATGACTGGGTGGGAAAGGAGAGACAAGAGGTAGTGGAGGAGAATTCTACTCTCCGGTTTCTACTTATCCAGTGTTCTTCTAGAAGCTTCAAGGCTATGCTGACCATGACTCTGGCCAGGATGAATCCAAGGCAGGAACCACCCCTACGGCTGTGAGGCTCCCAGTGCTTCTCCATTCACGTGCCACTTGAGGCAGGAGGAGTGAGAGTTCTCATCTCTTTAGTGGAGGAAACACTGAAGCTCCGGGGATGAGGGGCGGTGACTCTCCCTGCTCTTACAGCCAATGAAGGGAGGAAGGAATTCCAGCCAACATTTCTCCAAACCCTCCCAGGCACTGGGCTGTGCTGCTCTCTAGAAGAGAACACTCATGAAATAATGGAGAAATAGGTTTTTGAAATGGGCTCTATCCACAATGGAAAATTTCTCACTCTTCATCCAGGTGTGACACCGCTGGGAATTTCCAAAGTGATAATTGCATAGGTGTGAAAAGATGTGATTATAGAGATTATTCCCTGTGGCATTATTTATCAAACACAAACAATGCAGATGTCCACTGGAAGAGCAACTAGATAAAATCTTGTGCATTCATTCACATGCTGGACTCCTTTGAATGAATGAAAGCAAAACTTATTTGCAATCTACATAGTTCTGTAGTAAAGCAATTATACAATAAATATTTTTAAAATTATTGGAGTGGTTTGCCAGAAAAGGATAACATTATCAAAAGTAAACTCAATGAGCAGTAATTGTGCGCAGCTCTGTGTGTGTGTGCGCGCGCGCAAAGCCTTTTTTTTTTTTTTTTTTAGATGGGGTCTTACTCTTGCCCAGGCTGGAGTACAGTGGCATGATCAGAACTCACTGTAGCCTCAACCTCCCAGGCTCAAGCAATCCTCCCAACTTAGCTTCCTGAGTAGCTGGGACTACAGGCATACACCACCATGCCAGGCTATTTTATTTTATTCTTTTTTTTTTTTTTTTTTTTTTTTGAGATGGAGTCTGGCTCTGTCACCCAGGCTGGAGTGCAGTGTTGTGATTTCAGCTCACTGCAATCTCTACCTCTTGGGTTCAGCGTTTCTCCTGCCTCAGCCTCCTGAGTAGCTGGGACTATAGGCATGTGCCACCACGACCAGCTAATTTTTTTCTATTTTCAGAAGAGACAGGGTTTCACTATGTTAGCCAGGATGGCCTCTATCTCCTGATCTTGTGATCTGCCCACCTTGGCCTCCCAAAGTGCTGGGATTACAAGGCTTGAACCACCAAGCCCAGCCCCTCTGTCTGCTTTGTCCCAGCCAGGCCCCCACTGATTGGATGGTGGCCCCCACATTGAAGACAGGTCTTCCTCCCTCAGTCCACTGACTCACATGCTAATGTCCCCTGGACATACCTCATAGACACCCGGAAACAGTGCTCCGACAGCCATCCAGGCCTTCTGCCATCCAGTCAAGTCAACACATAAAATTGACCATCACAGAACTTGTGAATAAAACTTCAAAAAAATCTGGCTGGACATATATTTCCAAGTGGGAAGTGAAAAGTCTTCACCCTCATAAACTCCCCCACTCCCCACTATTTTTATTCTCTGGAACTAGTTCCTGTCAACATCACAGCAGGTTGAACAGCTTCCGTTCAGAACTGGTCTGTTTGCATTTGGCCTGGACACACGTATGACAGCCTTTTGAAGAAATTTATTTGTTTACTTAAATTGTATCACCCCAGACATGCTGTTCTGTGAGCTTTAGTTTCACTGAAGAATAATATGTCTTCCATATTTTCCCATGGTAAACACTGAGTTACTTTATTTTCTCCAGTGGTCATGTGGTGTTCCACTGTGCAGGTGGGCATTGCTTAGCTTTGCAGGTCCCTATGGGCAGGCATTCTGGAGGTTTCTAGGTTTTTCCCTATTGCAATTCTGAAGGCTACTCAGGAGGCTAAGGCAAGAGAATCACTTGAACCTGGGAGGCAGGTTGTGGTGAGCCGAGACTGTGCCATCACACTCTAGCCTGAGTAACAGAGTGAGGCTCCAAGAAAAAAAAAATGACTTGATATTTGATATGGTTTGGCTCTGTCTCCCCATTTAAATAGCATCTTGTAGCTCCCATAATTCCCTTGTGTTGTGGCACGGTCCTGGTGAGATAATTAAATCACAGGGCAGGTCTTTCCCATGCTGTTCTTATGATAGTGAGTAAGTCTCATGACATCTGATGGTTTTAAAAATAGGAGTTTCCCTGCACAAGCTTGCTCTCTTTGCCTTCTGCCATCCATGTAAGACGTGACTTGCTCCTCCTTGCCTTCCACCATGATTGTGAGGCTTCCTGAGCCATGTGGACCTGTGAGTCCAATTAAACCTCTTTCTTTTGTAAATTGCTCAGTCCTGGGTGTGTCTTTATCAGCAGTATGAACACGGACTAATACAATATTCAAATGTCTTAACTAATTGTTCAAAAGTTTCTCACCCTGAAATGTTTTCTCCCATTTGGGGTGGGGGTTGTCAAATGCCTGGAGTTGGAGGAGGCATTCAGTCCCTCCACACTGCTTTTGAAAGCGATGCATGCTCTGCTCTGCCCAGGGGAGTTAGGGCTGTGACATCTAGAACTTCAAAAGGGAGACTCAGGAAATCACCCTGTCAGTCACATCTTGGGCCAACTGGGAGAAAAGCGAAAACCAGAACCTTCCCAAAAGTCTCCTAGAAAAGAAAAAAAAAAAAAAAAACCTCTGTGTGTGTGTGTGTGTGTGTGTGTGTGTGTGTGTGTGTCCCTGTGGTATCCGAAGAACAGTTTTGTAGGGAGACAACATCTACAACAAGCTAACAGTCAATATAAATCCAATTGGACATAATGACTGGATTTCTCTGCCCCCCTCAGCAATGGTCACAGTGATTTCTCAGACACCTTTTAGTTACAGACAAGTTTCTGAATAACATAATTAGGTTTGGGGCTTTGCAGCCTGCCCTATCGGACTATTGATTATCCACTAAAATCTCATGCCCTGCGGATGTCTGAGTGTGCAGTCTGCATGGCAAGTGGGCCAGCACAGCTCCAAGCAGGGTCTGCGGGAGCCTCCACAGGGCTGTGTCCCGAGTCTGTTGTCCCTTCTAATGTCCTCTGCTGTGAAGGACCACCTGTGGGCGCCCATCTGTCGGCCCCCACAGTGTCGGGCATCATCTGCTCCCCAACCACCAAGGTCCAAGAAGCAGAGCTCCAGTTCTCTCCACCCTGCCCTTATATGTGTATGACCCTGGGCAAGACACTATCCCTCTCAGGGTCTGCTTTCGTGTGTGTCAAAGGCAGCCATTAGACTTAGTAGCCTCAAAGATCCCTTGCAGCATATAGGTGCCACCTGGTGCCATCTCACAGAAATAGGTAATTTAAAACTTTCAGCCGCATTTTAAAAAGCACAAACAGACAAATACAAAGCCCAGATGAAATTAATTGAGCCCAGTAGGTCAAGACTGCAGTGAGTTGTGATCATGCCATTGCACTCCAGTCTGGGCAGTAGAGCTATTCCCTAATTCAGAAAAAGAAAGCCCAGATGAACCTACTGGAATGCAGAAGACATGGCAGAAACTGGTAAATAAATATTTTACCAGGGCCTTCTGTGCTTACAGGTTGAAGCCTGGGGAAGCTGTGATGACCATGTAGGGCTCTACATCTGCAGCAGAGAGGACTTGAGTTGTGCTCTGGACTAGGAATAGGATTGGGAATATTGGAGCGATGAGGCAAACAGCATGACTGATGACTGTTTCTGGGGCATTGAGAGGCCAGTGTGATTCAAGCAGAGGTAGGAATTAGGGGTGGGGTGGGGTGGATTGTGGATGCTCTTGGAAGCCAGACAGGAGAGTGTAGGTGTGAGATATCGGGGAGCCACCTTAGGCTCTTGAACTGGGGAGGGGTTTGTTGAAAGAAAGCAGTGGTTCATGGAGATGTGCAGAGTAACAGATAGACTGCAAACAGCATGTGACATGATGCCAGGTGACACAGAAAGGAGGCTGCTGGGGTAGGAGGTGGCATCAGGGGCAGGAGTGGGGATGAAGAGGAAGCAGGAGCCATTCAATGGAGAATTGGAGGATGCCTGTGCCATGCCATAGGCCTTCAGCTTTGATGGCACAGCTGGGACCATGGGATGACAGCTGGGACCATGGGATGACATCTGGGCATTTTGCTCCTGGATGGGCTCTCCTGGTCAGGGACAGAAACGGCATTCTAGGAAGGTGATCTGCCTAAGCAAAGACTCAGCATCAGGAATGAGCAGAGGTTGGGTCTGCGGGGGATGGCCACAGGGAATGCTGGGGAAGGAGGGGACATAAATGATTCTATTATTGGAGCTTGAATGAGCAGAGGCAGCACCCCCTTATTGCATCATAAATTGGATGGGTTTTGTGGTCACTCAATTGATGATGGAGAAAAGGTTTTCCAAGTCAAACCAGGTAGGAAGAGGTGAGGGCTTGGACAGGTAGAAGAAAGGGAGTGGGTGTTCCTGGTGAAGGAAGCCACTTATGTAAAGGCAGGGAAGCTGGACTGGGCAACAGCAGATAACTGGACCCACAAGGAGGCAGCCAGTGAGGGCCAAGCCTCCCAGGTGGTGAGCACCTGATGGTGCTGGTGAATTACCTGGGTGGTAAACTTGCTGCATAAGTGATCAGGGAATTTGGATCAGCCACAGCATTTACTGAACTCTTACTCTGTGCCAGGTTCTGGGGACACAGGGGTGAATAAGACTCTGACCTCTCTCAGCTTCCAGTGGGAGGGACCCAGAAGCCCAACATTAAGGACAGTCACCTTAGTAAAATTATGATTATAGTGAGAAATGCCAGGACTGGAAGGTTTAGGGATCTATCAATACAGCACAGGGGACATGGGCTCAGGCATCAGGGAAGGCTTTCCTGGGGACAAGTACCTTCCCATCCATTTACTTTCAACCTACCTGTGTTTTGACCTAGAACATAAAGGCTAAGGGAGTATTAAGAGATGAAGGTAGAAGTGGGAAGGACATTTTGGGAAGCAGGAATAGCCTGAATGCAGGCCCTGAGGTAGGAGGGAACATGGGGTGTATGAGCAGATGAGAGGTTAGGAATGAAAACAAGACAATCAGATGAAGAGGGAGAAGAGCTCCCCAGGCAGAAGGAACAGAGTGGAAAAGCCCTGAGACAGAGAGCACTTACTGAAAAGAGGCCAGTGTAGCTGGGTGGGGAAAGGGAGGGCAAGAGGGAAGGCCATGCCACGTGGTATTAGAGGAGGTGAGGAGCTCCCAGGCCAGGGCTTCTCAGGCTGGAATTCCGGGGACCTGGAGATACACAAAGATCCCTGAAGTCATGCAAGAGCCCAGAGAATCATAAGGGAATCTGGTTTGAGATGGACAGCAAGGACAAATGTGGCAAATTAAGATGGAAAGGGTGGGCAGGGCTGGACCAGGCATGTCCCATGGGGCCACATGAAAAACTTTGGACATTATCCCAAGTGAGAGGCCACTGAAGAGTTTTAGACAAGGAAGTGGTGTGACCATGTTGGGTTTTTGCAGCTCTGTTTGGCTGGGGAGGAAGGTAGACTGTATGAGGCCTGGGGATGCTGAGAGCAGGCATGGAGTGGAGTGAGGGGGGGGATTGTAATAGTCCAAGTGAGAGTAGAGGATCAAGGCATGAAGCAAATGAAACCCTGCCCTTCATAGCCGGCTGGCTCTTCCGCAGCCTTCAATGACAGCAAATTGTCCTCAGACAGGTTAGTAATTCTATTAAAATGGCCAAACCTGGAGACCCACATTTACAGATAATGCCACATGAAGCCAGTTAATTCAGTGATTGCATTATTAAGTTAGAGCATCTATGGCCTAATGTCACTGGTCGTCAGTGAGGCATCCTTCAAGTAAATTGACATTTGCCTTGCCATTCCCTCTTAAAGTCAGAACAGTCAATTTGGTTAAATTTTATACAGAAAATGTTCTTTTGCAGTTGCTTACACAGAAGACCTCAGAAAGGCATGAGAATGAAATGCATTCTTTTTCTATTCATAGTCTCATTATTTACCTGTATGATGAACAACTGATTGAGTTGATATCAAGGGAAAAACAAGTTTCCACCTGAATGAGACAGATCTTGGTGGAGACTTTTCATGTAGTCTTGAAAAGAATGTGAAGTCTGCTACTGTTCAGTTTAAATAAATACCAATTAAGCCAAGGTGGCTGTTGCTATTGTTTTGATCTTCTATGTCTGATTATTTTTTTTGTTGTTGTTCAGGTGTTCTATCAGTTGTTGAGAAAAGGTGGTCAGTTTCCCCACTTTGATTATGGAAATGTCTATGTCTCCCTTTAATTCTGCCCATCTTTGCTTCATAGATTTGGGGCCTTATGATTGGGTGCATACGCATCATGACTTTCTGTCTTCCTGTTGATTGACTCCTTTTATCATAATGAAAGCTCCTTTTGAGATTCTGTTTCAAATTTTTTGAAATCTATTTTATCTGAAATTAATGCACTCACTTCAGCATTCTTATGCTTACAGTTTACATGCATTGCATTTTTTCCATCTATTTACTTTCAACTGATCTATGTCTTTGTATTTAAAGAGTGTCTCTTATAGACAACACATCCGTTTGGCCTGGGAGGCAATAGTGGGGTATCTTATGTACAGAGAGGTGAGTTGATCCTCTGCCCAGTTCTGAGCAGACTGTGGTGCCCGTTTCTTGGTTTCTTTTTACTTATTTCCACTTTTCCACTTCATCCTACATCCCCGCTCCTGGGCCCCCGACACAGAAGGGGATCCACTTCCGATATACTTGATTCATACCCTTGAATGGGAATGAAGCCTCCAAAAATGTAGTGGTACCCATGTGCTTGTCACGTACCTACCTGGAATTGTGCTATAGAACTTACTCTCCTCCTCCTCCCAAAACCCAAGATCTCCTACAATCTGCCAGTGGAGATGTGTGCAATGCAGTGTACAGCTTCTAGATACCATTAATCATTGTTATAATCACATAATCCTAAAGAGAATTTTAGAGCCTTATGACCATAAGAAAATATTTATTTATTTTTGAGGCGGAGTCTTGCTCTGTTGCCCAGGCTAGAGTGCAGTGGTGTGATCGTGGCTCACGGCAGCCTGGACTTCCTGGGCTCAAGTGATCCTCCCACCCCGGTGGTCCAAGTAATTGGGACCACAGGTGTGTACTACCATGCCTGACTAATTTTTAATTTTCTTTGTAGAGGGTCTCACTATCTGGCCCAGGCTGGTCTTGAACTCCTGGCCTCAAGAGATCCTCCCACCTCAGCCTCCCAAAGTACTGGAATTACAGGCATGAGTTACTGTGCCTAAACTTTTGTTTTGGATTCAGGGGTACATGTGTGGGGTTGTTACATGGGTATATTGAGTGATGCTGACATTTGGAACATGATTGATCCTGTCATGCTGGTAGTGAGCACAGTACCCAAGAGTTACTGTTTCAACCCTTTTCCCCACTCCCTCCCTCTCCCCTTCCATTGTTCCCAGTGTCTATTGTGGCCATCTTTATGACCATGTGTAGAAAATTTTAAAAAGTGAATGCATATTCACATATTTGTTCTAGTTCACGTAATAGATAAGGTGATGAATACATAATTTAAATGATAACAGCATTATGGTAGGAAAAACTTCTGCTGGAAATGGAATGAAAACATACTTTAAAGTTGTAAAGGACACAATGTAAATCTTGATTGTTAAAGGGATACTTGTTTATAATTGTATTATATCATGGTGGTTTTGTGTTCTTATATTTAAACTCCTTTGGGTATATTTAAAAGAGAGATATACTTTTATATATAAAGGTCAGTAAATACTATATACCCTATTTCACTGTATGATTAAAAAACTCATTTTAGATGCCAACTTGAAAATGTGCAAGGCAAACATACTGCTAAACATTTTTAAAGTGGGTTTCAGCAAGAAGTCTGAAGACCCTGTTATAGGCCATGGTGCACTAGACACGGTGGCAGCGATTGGGAGGTGGGAACGCAGGGCTGGCATTGTCCCTGGAGCCACCTACCTCCCGCTGGCTGGGCTGGCATTTGGTGTGCCTTCCAGTGTTCACCACTGTGATGCTGCCATCAGGTCGGAATGTCAGCAGCCCATGGGCAGGGATTTTGTCTGGGCTTTTACTGTCTCTCCAGCATTAACCATAGTGCCTGACACATAGTAAGAACACATATTCACTGCATGAATGAGAGGCTGGTGCTTATGGAGCTCTCACTTTGTGCCAGGCACCGAGCCAAGAGCTGCCTATGCATTCCCATGGAATTCTCACAACCACCTTGCCGTAGGTGCAGTTAGTGTTCCCATTCCGGAGACGGCGGAACTACACCACAAAGAAGATACATAACCAGCTCAAGGCCACCAATCAAGGAAGTGGCAGACTGGGACCTGGGCACCCTGGCAGGTACCCTTTACCATGATGCTTCTCTGTCCCCATGGTCCCTGGAATAGAGTCTGCATCCCTGGGTTTTGAAACTCCAGAGCAAGCACTCTGGGGGCACTTCATGAGTGTGATGCCCTCCTGCCATCTTAAACGACTCTCTGTCGTCTGCTTTCTCCTCCTAAGTGATTTTCCTTCTCTTCTCCCTGTTTAATATTTAAGTTGCACACAGCCCACGACATCCTGGAGACCCGTGTTCCTGACCTACTTACCTATTCAACCATCTCTTCTCACACATGGGGTGGGGTGGCAATGGGAAGCACAGGGAGTCTCTGCTAGGAAGTAGGGGGGTGGAGAGGGCAGGGACAGCCACACATCACACTGCTGTTCTTGGTGGTGTCCTGCTGACAACAAGCTAACATTAATAAAACAAGGCCACTCTTCTGCTAAGAGACTGTGACAGGGTAACGTTTATTCTAAGTGGCTTTCCAAGAATACAGCTCCTGTTCCCATGGTCCTCTTGGAGGGCCCCCAGAGCTCCAGCGATGTCAGAGGGCATCTGTTTGTTTCTCCTTTTCTTATAAAAGAGACTTAGAAATCAAAGGCAGGCTCTTAGCCCTTGGCGGTGAGGATGACAGCTCTGCACCAGCCACAAACAGATCCCTGGCCCTAGGAACCACCTCTCACCCTGACAGGCAGGCACAGCATGGAGTGGGGAGAGTGCAGGGCACAGGGCCTAAGCCAGCTGCCTGCCCCGTAGCCCTTTTCCTGAGGCCAGGCACACTCACCTAGCCTCCAGGGTCCCCTGCTCAGGTGGCCCCAGAGGCCCAAACCCACTGCTCCCACTTTCTGAGACCTGGAACCTTCACCTCCCCAATTCCCACTGAAGGGTGACACTGAAAGATGTCCCCTTTCCCACTGTTTCCATGTCACCAGCTTGAGGGTGCCCGAGGATCAGAGGCTCCTCCGAGTGGCACCCCCACATCAGGCTGCAGAGGCCGGATGGGGATGGGATAGTGGGTGCAAAAGGAAGCTTCCTTTTGCACCCACTATCCCATGCTTCCTGTCCCTGGCTCCCAGCACCTGTCACCCCTGGCGCACTCACCCCCGGGCCATCACTCCCATCCTCACGGCCCATTTCAGCGACTCTGAGGCTCAAAGAGCCACCTGATTTATTCAAAGCAGCTCAGGCCACTGCTTGGAGCCAGAAGAAAGCCCTGGTCCCTGCCGCCTCGCCTTGGTCCCAGGCCCTTCACCCTTCGTTCTAGGTCCCTGACCCCTTTCCCTCTGCGCCCCTGCCAGACCCGGATTCCCAAGGCCCTCGGCCACGGTCGGGGCCGGGGAAGAAGAGCGGCAAGGTGAGGTAGGGACAGGGAGGCAGCGGCGCCTCCTGTGCAGCGACGGTGCAGGCGGGAGGAGGCCAGGGCGCCCCAACCCCCGCCCCTGCTCCCTCCGGGTATGACGTCAGAGTCGGACGGGGTAAACTGAGCTGCGCGGCGGGGCGCTGGGGCGGAGACTGTGACCCAGAGCCTCCTGGACTGACAGAGCCCACTGCGGTGTGGGCAGTGGCGTCGGTGTGCAGGACCCGGACAGGCATCGAAGGCGACACCGAGGTAACGCGGCCCCAGCTCCCTGCTCACACGGTGCGGTGACAGAAAGGAGCGGGGCGGAGGGAGCCAGAGAGGTCCCCAGAGCGCAGTGCGAGGAGCTGCGGGGACCCTGGGGCAACTGGGGCGCAGGGCGCAAGATGCAGTCGGGGAGGTGGCACAGCTGGGGGTGGCGGGGATCAGGGCAGCGTCCTGGGGTTCCCAGGTGGGTCCCCGACGGCGCTCGCAGGCGTTCTTTCCAGAGAGCGTGGGCACTCGTGGGGACGCGCTCGGGGCAGTTGAGCCGAGGCTGGGGCTCCCGGGGGTGTCCCCGGTTGCCGGTGCGCTCGGCTCCCTGACCTGCCCCTCCGCGGCCTGGGGGGTGGGAGAATGGGGGTTCCTAGCGGCCTGGGGTCCTCACCAAGCGCCACGCCTGCAGCCGAGCCCCGGAGCCATGGCCCTGAGCGAGCTGGCGCTGGTCCGCTGGCTGCAGGAGAGCCGCCGCTCGCGGAAGCTCATCCTGTTCATCGTGTTCCTGGCGCTGCTGCTGGACAACATGCTGCTCACCGTCGTGGGTACGTGCGGACCGGGCACCCCGCCCCAGTATCCCCGCCCCAGCGCCCCTTCCCCGGTGCTCCCCTTACCCCAGCGCGTCCCAGAGTTCCGCCAAAGCCTGGTAAAGTTAAGGAACTCACTTTTTGCAAAAAAAGACATCCCCTCCAGACTGCCGCCCCGGGTCTAGGAGGAGCCGCATTCGTGGCTTCGCTTTCCTGATGGTCGGTCAAAAATTGTGACATCCGATAAGAACCAGAACTTATGTTTCCCCCTGATAACTTCCCGCTTCCTCTTGCCTGCTTTCACTGCAATGAAAAAGATTTCTGTTCCAGAAGAGAAATTCCTCGAGTTCAAAATTACGTGTTAGAATAATCACTATGCTACTCGAAAAGGCAGGTTAATAATTTCGTGTAGTATCTAAAAGAGCAAGTCTAAAGACATTTAGATATATTGCATGAGTGAATGATTTGAAATGGAAATATTTCAGCACCCATTGCAAGAACTATTTGAACAATGTTGCTTTTATTCTTTTTCCTATAATGGAATTTTGGAAAATTAAATAATTGAAATCCAAGTCTCTTAATTAGGCCCATTAAAGAGAAATATTTGGCATGCCTTTCCTCAAAAAAATCTAGGTGTTAATGAATTTTAAAAAAATCATGATTCATTTAGACTGTAAGTGGTGGAAGCTGTGTCCTTCTCTCTGTTTGCAGATTTTCTTACAGCGGTTTTCAGAGCCTCTGATAGGTTTCTTCTCAAGGAGTTGCCAGAGCTGTGTAGCTCATCCCTTTTCGGTACCAAGAGCATTAGCTCTGCCTTGGCTGGAATGCTCCACTGGACACATGTGCTCACAGCTTCGATTATGTTTCACAATTTAACTTGTATTTTTTTGTTGTTGCTTTTTTGTTTGTTTTTTTGAAATAGAGTCTCTATTGCCCAGGTTGGAGTGCAGTGGTGCAATCTCAGCTCACTGCAATCTCCGCCTGCTGGGTTCAAGTGATTCTCCTGCCTCAGCCTCCTGAGTAGCTGGGTTACAGACCTGTGCCATCAAAGCTAGCTAATTTTTGTATTTTTAGTGGAGATGGAGTTTTGCCATCTGGTCTTGAACTCCTGATCTCAGGTGATCCAGCCGCCTTGACCTCCCAAAGTGCTGGGATCACAGGGGTGAGCCACCATGCCTGGCCTGTTTCATAGTTTTGCTTTTTCCCTATGAAAATCTTAGGAATTCTTAAATCTTACAAATTGTAGGAAAAATTGCAGAGTCCCACTCAACATAACGGAAGGATGAAGAGGGCCTGCTGCAGAATTTCCAAGTTATTACTTCCTGCAGGGTAATTTTTTTTCTACGACAAATCATGAAATGCAGTTTTCTGTTTCCTTTATTCATTCCATTTGAAAATCTTTTGAGCCTCTTTCTTAGAAGCAACGGTTGTCCCCAGGTCAGCACTGTCTTGATGTCAGACTAAATTTTGCTTTTCTGAAATATTCCTTGAAGGAACAATGTGGAAGAAACCCACAACTGACAGAATCTCTGGGACCAGTCAGTTCAGCACAGCTGCTGCCTTTGAGAGTAGACAGTTCTCGGGGCTGTTGGGGGCTTGGTTCTTTCTAGTGAGCTAAGCAAAGTGAACTTGCTCCAGTGTCGTTGTAGACATGTGGCACGGGGCTCCTGTTCCTGGGGTAGACCTGCCACCTCTCTGGATCTCTTCTGGTATTTGACACAACCATGGTTTTGTTGTTGTTGTTTGAGACAGAGTCTCATTCTGTTGCCCAGGCTGGAGTGCAGTGGTACAATCTCAGCTCACTGCAACCTCCACCTCCCAGGTTCAAGTAATCATCCTGTCTCAGCCTCCTGAATAGCTGGGATTACAGGCATGTGCCACCACACCCAGCTAATTTTTGTGCTTTCAGTAGAAACTGTGTCTCTCCATGTTGGCCAGGCTGGTCTCGAACTCCTGACCTCAGGCCATCTGCCCACCTCAGCCTCCCAAAGTGCTGGGATTATAGATGTGAGCCACCACACCCGGCCGACACAACCACAGTTTTTTGCTGGCTTTTTTCTTAGAGAGTGTTTCAGTGCGATCACCACCTTGCCATTCTGCTCTTATCCCCAGTCCCTATCATCCCAAGTTATCTGTACAGCATTAAGCATGAGAAGAATGCTACAGAAATCCAGACGGCCAGGCCAGTGCTCACAGCCTCCAACTCAGACAGCTTCCAGAGCATCTTCTCCTATTATGACAACTCTACCATGTTCACCGGGAACGCTACCAGAGACCTGCAGGAGGGGCAGCTGCCTCAGACCACCACGCAGCACATGGTGACCAACAGATCTGCTGTCCCTTCCGACTGTCCCAGCGAAGACAAAGACCTCCTGAATGAAAACGTGCAAGTCGGTCTGTTGTTTGCCTCGAAAGCCACTGTCCAGCTCGTCACCAACCCTTTCATAGGACTGCTGACCAACAGGTAGGGCAGATTGCTTTAGTCAAAGCGTTCGATATTTGTATCAGTCCTAGCTTACGTTCTCCCTGGAATTCTCCTTCTTATTCATTGGTAAGAGTCTGGACAATCCATGGTGGGTGGGCTGGGGAAAACCCAGTCTCTTTCCCCTATGTCTCTGTTCCCAGATAACCACGAGTTCCTATTTGTTCCACCTTTCTATTCTCCCTTCTGTTGCTCAACAAGTAACAAAATATTAAGGCAGATGGAATAAAGAGGACCTCTCCCACCAAGTGGAGGACTTTGCCCTGTCTAAATGCCAGGTTTCATACGTGCATTCTTCAGAATCGCCCCAGGCAGCAGGACCTCTGCCGCCGCTGTGGCTGTCATCTTATTTTATGCACCACGTGGCCTCCTCTTGTCTTCTATCTCAGGACATACACTTCCTTATAAGAGAGCCACGGTGTCTTCTTTTGGAGCTGGCATGCTAAAGACTCTCGTGATGCCAGCTAGGGAGTGTGGGAAAAGGTCGGAAGCTCTGAGCTGATGCCAAGGTCACGGGCTGTGTCCTTCCCTTCTGCTGGTTACACAGTCTTGTCGACCTCCATGAAAGAAAGAGAACTGCGGCTACTGTCTGGATAATCCAAGCTGCTCAAACTAGCTTCAGATGAATGAGGCTGTTGTAGATTTTTCTGAACCTACATTGTTTGGAATAACTGTTTACTTCTCCACTGTTGAAGTGTTTGTTCTTCTATAGCTGAGGTGGCCCAGTTCTGCCTGGTCCGTGGGTGCTCAAAGCCCAGGAGAAAAGCCTTGTAGCTGAGAGGAGGAGCCAGGCCCCCAACGTGTCAGCGCAAGGAGTGGGAGCTGGTAGTGAGTTGGTGGTGGGTGCCAAGTGCACAGTGTAGCTACCTAGGTCGAAATTATACATGTGAGGCATATTGTTAAACACCAGAAATGGTGGGGAGGGGCGTGCCCACAGTCCTACCTGCAGACCAGACCCAGAAGCAGGAACAAGACTGGGCTAGAGATGGAAAAGCGGTGGTGGCAGGGAGAGGGGTGAACTAAGGAGGCCGGGGAAGACCAGGGCTGGGCTAGGCTATCGGAGGCCCCAGATGCTGGGCTGAGAAGGATTGGGGTTCTGTTGTGGGGCAGCAGGAAGCCATCAGAGATTCTAGAGCCAAAGAGAATGAGTGAGTCAAGCACAATTTCAAGCAGGATAGGCGGGCAGGGAGCAGGGAGATCTTTGCATTTTCCCCACCTTTGGCATGGGGAGTGGGGAGCAAGACTGGCTACATAATTTGTAGGGCTCAGCAAAAAATGAAAATGTGGGCCCCACATTCAAATATTTATGAAGCACTTCAAGGTGGCAGCAGAGAATGAAATCAACCAAGCTTTGAGAGCAGAGTCCTGTGCGACTCTAGGGCTAGGGACGCTGAGAGGCGAGGAAGCCTTGGGTGGCGGCTGGGGCTCAGGGAGGGGACAGCAGATCTGGCCTTCCCCCAGCACAAGCTGCCCTTGGACACATGGAGCTTGAGTGGGACAGGAGCACATTCTCACATCTGCGGTTTGATTTTCTGGATGGAAGGATGCCATTGAATGGATTTTAACCATCTCAAGCCATGCCCAGCCCTCTAGTCTGTGCAGAGCAATATTCTAAGGCTGCTTACATAAAATATGCTAAGCAAATGAACCCAGCAAAAGGCTGATGGTGGACCCATTAAGAAGGTGACATTCAGTGGCTCCTCTGTTCTCAAGAGAAAAACCAAACAAACCTCTGTATTTGCAGGATTGTTTTCTTTCTTTTTTCAATACCGAGAATGCTTCTTAAAATGCATCTGGTATAATTACAGAAAATAGCACAGGATTTTGTATTCTGAGAAAGCAAACAGCTCAAATACTATATGTGAAAATTGAGGACATTATCGTAATAATGCCTTGCCAGTCACTTGGGTGGAACGTTACTAGCCGTACAGTGTAATACTTAGAAATTCAGCTGAAATGATGTGAGTACTCCAATCTTCCAAACACAAATGGCAAATGAAAAGCTTTTTTAAAAAAATGCCATTCTTACTGTTAATGCTTTGCTGATGCCATGGGGAAGAAGCTTGTTTAAAACCAGTGAGCCCTTTTTCCTCTTAAATACTCCAAAGGCTTTGAGGTTGTAGCCACACCAGGCTCATGTTTGGGGCTTCAAAAAATTATCTTCCATTTTGTGACTTGTGAACTTTAGTCTATTCTCCTGGTGAGTAATCTACTTTGGAAATTATCTAGAGTAAAAATGTAATCCCCAACTGTTTTGCCCAGCTACCTAGCAAATTTAAAAATTATTTTCCAATGCTGGCCGGTAATATGGAAGGGCAAACAATTTTTTTTTTCTTGTTTTTTTTTTTTTTTTTTTTTTTTTGAGACAGAGTCTTGCTCTGTCACCCAGGCTAGAGTGCAAATCTTGGCTCACTGCAACCTCCACCTCCCGGATTCAAGCAATTCTCATGTCTCAGCCTCCTGAGTAGCTGGAATTACAGGCATGCACCTCTATGCCTAGCTAATTTTTGTATTTTTTGGTAGAGATGAGGTTTCATCATGTTGGCCAGGCTGGTGTTGAACTCCTGACCTCAGGTGATTTGGCCACCTTGGCCTCCCAAAGTTCTGGGATTACAGGAGTGAGCCACCGTGTCCAGCGAGCAAACAAATTTTCATATTGTGGTCCTGATTTGTGATTTGTCTCATAATTTCCAACACTGATAGACATGAATTTGGGGACTGGGCAGCTCTTCTGGGCACTCCAGGATTCTGCTTCCCACCACAGTTTGGATGAAAGCAGAGAACGGACAAATGCGTTCCATTTGCCTTTAAGAGTCTTCAAAGGGTTAACTTGTGAGCCATTGCAGTCTTTTGATGTAAATTCTGCCAATCACATCCTCCATGAGCAAGATGTGTGACTCACATCTTCAGTGTTGTAAACAAATGTGTTTGAAGTCTTTTTAAAATTGGTTAATATGTTTCTGATTAAAGAATAGTTAAAAATATGGAGCATCAGAGCTTGCAGAGACTTTTCTCGAAAGCTTTTGGGCCAGTCCTCGCATTATATAGGCAAAGGAGTTTGCAGTTCAGGAGGAGAAAGCATTTACAACAACAGTGGCAGGACTGTAGCCACATGTCCCGACTGTCCTGTTTCAAGCTCTGTTCTTCCCCCGCTTCCTGTTCTTCCCACCTGCTTACAATTATACAGCCTGCACTTTTAGCTACTAGAAATAAAGAATGCAGCTCAAAATCTGTCTTCCTTGCGCTGACTTGGGCTCTTCCTGGTTGTACCAGGCAGAACTGCTGAAGACCCAGTGAGTTGCTGATTGCTGTTTTTAATCGATGAGCAGAGAGTTTCGATCAGCCTGATTCCTGTGGACATGAACCCTCCCTGGTCCCAGAAATACTCAGTCTCTTTCCAATCCCTGTCGTGAACTGGTCCAGCTTCATGCATCTGTAAAGATGTGTGGGGAAAGCTGCCTGTAGCCAGAGCCATTCTTTTCCAAAGCTGCTTGTTTTAACTGAAGTGGGACCCATGCTGAATCGAGACATTCTATAGCGTACCACACCATACCTGAACTCCTGTATTCACAGTCATGATGGTGCCATGTGAGTGGCTTTTGTGGGGAGAAGATACAAAAAGTAGGCCACCTGTCTGTTTATTTATTGAGACAGGGTCTCACTTTGTTGCCCAGGCTGGAGTGCAGTGGTGCAATCTGTGCTCACTGCAACCTCTACCTCCCAGGTTCAAACAGTTCTCCTGCCTTAGCCTCCCAAGTAGCTAAGACTACAGGCAAACACCACCACTCCCGGCTAATTTTTTTTTTTTTTTTTTTTTTTTTGTATTTTAGTAGAGATGAGGTTTCACCATTTGGCCAGGCTAATCTTGAACTCCTGACCTCAAGTGATCCTCCCGCCTCAGCCTCCCAAAGTGTTGGGATTACAGGTGTGAGCCACCACGCCCAGCCCTGTTGTTTTTAAATATTCCGTAAGTTTTCACAGCAAACCCTGAAAATGCAAAGTAACAATTTTTGGGTTCATTTAGCTGCTAATAGGATGCATGTTTTTTAGGTTTTATTTATTATTCAGATACTATATTTCTATTGAAAATGTATGACCAGATAGGTGACAAAAGATCTTTGATTTGGGTGTGTGTAGTGATCGCCTGTCCAATAGCACACTTTCCAACAAAGCCTGAAGATGATGGGTTGGCCTGATTTCCAATTTCCACATGGGAGCCTCTTGCCTCTTCTTTGATAGTTCTGGCTGAACTATTCATTTCATGATTGCAGTTGTGTGCAGGTGGGAGCAGAAATTATACTAGTGATGCTTTGTCATCATTTGGTCTAGGAATCAAATTTTAGATAAATACGTACATAAGAGGAATGTTCCAGGCAAATGAACAAGGGGACAACACCTTTACATTTCTCTCTTCCCTCAACCAGGCAAAGATGTGGCATTGTGGTCTTGCTTTGCATAAGGTTTAAATAATAGTTGCATCTTCAGAACCAAAAGATACTCCACATGACTGGCTTGAGAAAGAGTTAACTTCATTGCTGGGGACCGTTTCCCTCAGCTTCCTCCTTAGCTTGTCATTGTCTCGGTGATCTGCTTTTTATCAAGCCAGCGTCGGTGGCTTAATTTATTTCCATAGTTACTTCGTATATTTGAAAGCAGTTCTTTTTCCTCGGAAATCTTAGCTAACATCTGAACGACACAGAGGATGCCACAGCGCCTGAAATTTCTATGAAGTCTACTGTGGCTTTATTTTATCTTATTTTTTATTTTTATTTTTATTTTTTTGCTAGCTTCATTCAGCCAGTGGGTCTGAAGTGGGCTTTGTGGGAATAAGCAGTGACCTTTTCAGTTTCTCCATGGACAGGGAAACCAGCTGTTCTGAGAAGGATCTCCTATCCTGGATGTGGTTAGGATGGGAGGGAGGGTTTAGCGAGTCTTCACTTCTGAAATTAGAAGAAACTGGCCGTGGAATTAGAGCATTCCTAAGGGAAGCAAAGGCTCCGTTGAGCTGTGTGTCAGAGAACAGGGCCCACATCCAGGAAAGGGAGAAGTCCGTGCCCCCTGAACTCCCTGATAGCTGAAAAAGACAAGCAGGACCTAAAAATTTTGACAGGTGAAATCTAAGGATTTTGTTTTATTTACTAAATGATTGACAAACTTCCTGCTGTATCCAGGCAAATTTAAAACATCATTCCGTTTGCTGACATTCACTTCACACCTTTTAGGAGTGTGTAGGGATGACCGCAGGGGAGCCGTTACTTCTCCTCTCATCTGGTGATAGTTTCACCCTTCAGGGCTCTGTAGTCTGTGTCCTTTTTGTCATTTACTGTGGTAGAGGCAACTGTGGTCTTAGCAATCCTGAGAATAGAGCTTGCATTAGTCTCTATGGCAAGGATAAGCTAATTATTAATGCTAGAGAAGTATTGTCCTCATTGACCATTTAGGGACAGACATGGTTTCTCCACTGACTATCTAAGTATCTATAATTAACATAACTTTTATTGTTTTACGTGTTTTTCTAGGCATTGAATATGTGACTTTTAGTCTTACTCAAATTGGATTAACTGCTTTGTGATGCTCTGTAGAGGATGACCGTGGGCTAAGATGACTCATAAGGATGATAATGGGACATTTGGCTGAAGGTTTGCAGAACTGGATCTAGCTCTGCTTAGCAGTGCTTTAATTGAGATGGCACTGAATTGAGATGAGAGGGCCAACTCAGACACAGATTGTGACTAATGTCGGTTGAGTTTCTGTCTGTTTAGGAGATACTGTGTGGAAGGAGAAAGGGTGTGGTCCTTCTGCCCACCACTCAATGACTAGAGGCACTGGAAGACCCTCCTTCTATGGCAGGCACTCGAGGGACCAGAGAGTTTGAGGGTGGAGACCCAGGAGCTTCCCAGGGTGTCTTTACCTTGAGGCTGAGCTCTGGGGAAGAATGATGCCCAGCGCTTACCACCAGGCAGCCCCTGCAGTAGCTTGGCTTCTATTGAAAGTTCAGGCGTAGGCGTGTCCAGTGCCTAGAAGGCGGCAACATGAGCCTGGTTGTATCCGAAGCCATCGGCTTGCTCTGCAGCCATGGGGTAAGCCACTCTGTCTCTGAACCTCAGCTTTCTCATCTAAGGTGAAGATGTGGACTGGCTAGCCTTTGAGTTTCCTTCTGGCTTTGCTATTCCTTTACTACATACATGCATTGTTAAAATTCCAAAGAAAATTAAAATGAAAAACAGTAGCTGCAGTGCCACTAAAGAAAACACAGCACCTCAGATGGTGAAAAGAACCCTCTGTGGGCACAAACCCTGGGGTTTTCAGTGAAGCTGCATACCTTCCATCCCACATGCTCCTGTGACCGGTGTCCCCACTCTGGTGTACATCAGGAGGGCCTAGCACATGTTGACAAACTCAAGGTATGCCTGTAGCCTTGAATTTGGGGCAAGTAATTCACCACCCTGAGCCTTGGTGTTGACCATCTGAAAAATGGATATAACCAGCTACCCTCCCTTGGAACCTCAGGCCACCCAGCATGCTGATTCCCTGTTCACAGTCATGGGAATGTCTGAGTCTTCAGGTAGGGAGGAACTTCAGTGGCTTCCAGCACCCCCCACACCCCCCGCCACTGTGCCCAGATGGGTTACCTCGATTACTGGCCAGACTGTACAGTGGGCACAGTATAGCTGATGGTCTGGGGGCCACAAACGGGTTGTCACATTTTATTGAGTTTTGTCCTGAAACCACCAGTGCTTCTGCCTGCAGTCTGGGAAGGGGCCACAGATGTCTTATTTGGCTTCAGGGATGTCCCTGCGACCTGAAGGCTTCCATTTTAGAGCCTGATAAATAGCCAAAATGAACTGGTGACAGAAGCGTGAAGCCCATAATTCCAACAGTTTTGATGTGTATTGATACTTCAACTACTACATTTTCCAAATATATGCTGAATGGAGAGAGAAGCCTGTGTTTATTCCAGGACAGCGAGGAAGATTGGCATATGCCCGTTCTTTCATGGGACAAATTGTAGTTGCTGAAAATAAACTGCCTGGGAGTTCTCTCTGAGCCTCCCGGACATTTCCTGATCCAGTGTCCTGCAGTGCTGTGTGAGCCCCTGGTGTTGGGTTTCTCTTATTCACATGAATAAGGGGCACAGAGCACTGGGCAGGCTGAGACAGGAGAAGCTACCACCTGATGGCCATCTGAACTGCAGGTCAGAATCCTGGTATCTTCCTTGGTTTACCCATTTGCTTGGAGCCCCACTTTGTGAATTACAAGCTCACTTCAGTTCACAATAAGGGGAAGCTGTGCATGGTTTGTGGGAGGGGACTGAGTGCCTGGGAATCTGTCATGCTTGTGAATTACTCTTTCTATTTTTGGTATTTGGTTTCTGGATTCAGGTGAAGCAGTTAAAAAATATATATGAGTATGGTCAAGAGAACTTTGGGAAAGATTCTATTTAAAGATTCATATACTGTTTGGGTATGGGAGGAGGTGGTAAAGTTTACAAGGAAAAGTCCTAGGCTGGAGGGAATGGCCCAAGCGAAATTCATCTGATGACATCTGACAAGTAATGAATAGCTATCATGCCCCAGTTTCCTCATATGTAACATAAGAAGGTGAAATAGAGCCCTTATCAAATCATGAGCTGGTGGGTGTAAATGCTGGGAGAACTGAGTGTAAACTTTAAATGAAAATGCTATGATTATGATTTTTTTTTTTTTTGAGAATGTCACCCAGGCTAGAGTGCAGTGGCTCAATCTCAGCTCACTGCTACTTCTGCCTCCCAGGTTCAAGCAATTCTTGTGCCTCAGCTTCCCAGGTAGTTAGGATTATAGGTGTACATCAGCCCACCCAGCTCATTTTTTTTTGGTATTTGTTTCTTTTCAGTAGAGACAGGGTTTTGCCATGTTGCCCAGGCTAGTCCCGAACGCCTGCGCTCAGGTGATCTGGCCTCCCAAAGTGCTAGGGTTACAGGCATGAGCCATTATGCCTGGCTGATTACAATTTTTTGATTAAATCCTGGAAGAGAGGAACCCTTCCAGGTTGTTCCTGGAGTTTGGCCCTTCGCCTTCCTGGATTCATTTGATTCCCCTCTGGGTTCCTGAGGGTCCAGAGCTAGAGAAAGAAGAGACTTAAAGATGGTTCAGGCTCTTCTGGGTTGGAACAAACCTGCAATTGGGAAAGAGCTCAGCCAGTGTTGGCCCCTCTTAAGGCAGAGGGGCTGGGAAGCTGCCTGTATCCTCACACCCCACCCACAGAGCCAGGACCCAGCTGTCTGCTTGATCCAGCAGAAACGGAGAATAAAGAAGGAAGAGAATGAAGGGGGAGATGACATTTCTTAGGCACTTTCTATGCTGTAGGCACTCTGGTTAACACTTACACATCCACATCTCTTCCCTTACTCCAGTCCTGGAAGGTGGGTGGTGGTCCCTCCATAGGGCTGAGAGGAGACCTCCCTGGATTAAGTGGCAGGGCCAAGTGTCCAGCCAGACATGGCGTAGGGGAATGCCAGGGTCTTTTCCCCAGCCCTGGTGACCTGGCGCCAGAGCCCTAGGTGAGCAGTGGTCTCATGGAGCGATTTGGATTTTGAGATTTTGCACAGAAAATGAGACTTTGTCTTTCTAGGTTGGCCTCATGGGATCAGCAGGAAGGCAGATCTTAATATCTTGCTTCCTAATGCCTCTTAGACATAGTGCAGTCTGCCAGTTGAATCACCTGATGGTCTTTTACCCGAATCATTTGATTGCAGTGGCTCCTTTGGGAGAGCTCTAGCAAAGACTATAATTAAAGGAATCATTTTTAAAAAAGGATGGAAACGGGGGCTGTGTATTTTAGATGTGTTCTGGGTTACTTGCCAATATTGTGCTAACATTTATTCCAGATAAATTTCTGTTCACAGTGGCAGTCCTTAAATGTATTCACGTTCCAAGACAGTCAAACACAAAAAGGTCACATAGGAAGCACCGAGTATATGAATTCTCAGAAAAGTCCACCAAATGCTTATCTGTCTGATCCCAAAGGGTAGCCAGGAGAAAATCAACATAAAGCCTTAAAAAAATAGCCTGCAGTCACCAGATTTGTCTCATGTTTGTGTTTTGCAGAATTGGCTATCCAATTCCCATATTTGCGGGATTCTGCATCATGTTTGTCTCAACAATTAGTAAGTATCTGATGCCTGCCTTCTCAGTGTGGGTCTCATCAGGGTAGGCATGAATGCCCATGAGTTGGGAATTAAGAATACAACCTGGGTGCCAGGCACAATGGCTCACGCCTGTAATCCTAGCAACTTGGGAGGTCAAAGTGGGCAGATCACTTGAGATCAGGAGTTTGAGATTAGTCCACCAACATGGTGAAACTCCGTCTCTATTAAAAATACAAAAATTAGCCAGGTGTGGTGGCAGGCACCTGTAGGCCCAGCTACTGGGGTGGCAGAGGCATGAGAATCACTTGAACCCGAAGACAGAGGTTGCAGTGAGCCGAGATCACACCACTGCACTCCAGCCTAGACGACAGAGCAAGACTCTGTCTCACAAAAAAAGAATCCAACCTGGGAGGTTTGTGTATTGGCAACAATTGCAGACAGGAATTGATAGAGGTTTTCACAATAAAAGTACAAGGTGACTGACACAGAAATTCTGTCAGGTTGAGGGAGGGCTTCCGAAATGTCCCTGTTTGGGATGGTTGCTTCCCAGCAGCGCTGATGCGCGGTCTTGGACCCCTCTCTCTGCAGTGTTCGCCTTCTCCAGCAGCTATGCTCTCCTGCTGGTCGCCAGGTCGCTGCAGGGGATCGGCTCATCCTGCTCCTCTGTGGCCGGTAGGTGTGAAATGCCTGAGAGAGTTCGTCAAGGGGCCCCTTGCAGAGTGAGCTGGACTCATTCAGGGAATCCGGGTATTGGTGGTGGTTGGGGTGCTGGGGATTCCTGGAGAAGGTGCCCACTTTTCTTGTGGGTTCTGCTTGGACTTACATTTTAGTTAACTTAACAGGTTTGGGACAATCACAAGTCTGGCTGGAGAGGGAAGGCGAGTCATGCATTATTCTTTTGCTGTTCCCCGAAGCTGGCCTGTTGATTATTTCTTTCCCTGTGCAGGGATGGGCATGCTTGCCAGTGTCTACACAGATGATGAAGAGAGAGGCAACGTCATGGGAATCGCCTTGGGAGGCCTGGCCATGGGGGTCTTAGGTGGGTAAGGCCTCTGTGTAGGTGAACTGGCAGGAGAGAACTGCCTGGTGCTGGACAGCGACAATCCTCACCCAGTGATCCTGGCGAAGTTTGCACTGATTGAGAAATCCCCTTTCTATTTCCTCCTTTCCTGCTTTCATGGAGACTGAAAAATGGTAGGAAGAGCTCTGAGCTGGGGGTGGAGGGAATCAGGACCTCCGCTGCCTCTGCTCCAAACCTCCCTGGGCCCAGGTGGAAAACCAAAGGTTGAACAGGATGGTCTGCCCGACCCTTTCCTTGGGAACATTCAGTGAGCTGTGATGGGGGAAACTTGCCTTCTGTGTCTGCCTCCCTCACCTGCCCTAGTTGACTTCCCAGACCATGGGACAAACATCTTCCCTGAGAGGGATTCAGACCCTTTCCCTTCCTCTCTTGCATTCCCGGCCTGCTTCCATGAGCCTGCAGCCTTGCCCGTGCTGGTGTACAAGGAGCGAAGTCCCCGTTTACACATTTTCCTGTGCCGCAGAAGCTTCACAGCCCCGGGTCTGGATCTTGTTTCTCTTGGGCCTTTGCTTTCAGGGTGACCTTTGTAGACTCTTGCCCATTTCTTAGGTGAAAAGCCACTTGGGAGAAGTTGCCAAGGCAACCGAAGTCTTAGCTGAATAGAACAAGAGGGCAGCCACCCCAAATCTTTATTGGAACAAAGTAGAGAGAGAAACACAAGAGTCAAATGGACGGTTCTAGTAAGGGGAGCATGTGTCCCAGGGGTGGCACCCCCTCTTTCTCTCCCTGCAGTGGGCCCCCCCTTCGGGAGTGTGCTCTACGAGTTTGTGGGGAAGACTGCTCCGTTCCTGGTGCTGGCTGCCTTGGTGCTCTTGGATGGAGGTGAGTGAGTCCACGTGGGCGCCTTGCCGTGACCTTGGCATGCGTGCCGGTACGTGCTTGGGCCACACCTGCTTTCTGAAGCAGGGCTTGCTTTTTTTATTTTTATTTTTTAGCTATTCAACTCTTTGTGCTCCAGCCGTCCCGGGTGCAGCCAGAGGTAAGCAGCCGGGAATGAGGGCCCCAGGGGAGGGGGCATGGGGATGCTTCTGACCCATGTTTTTCTTGACAGAGTCAGAAGGGGACACCCCTAACCACGCTGCTGAAGGACCCGTACATCCTCATTGCTGCAGGTGGGGCTCCGGGGGTCTTCTCCGTCAGGCGAATGTGAGGTGATGGCCGCAGGCTGGAGGCAGGGGTGGATGGCCAGGGCTGATTGCATTTTCTAGCAGCAAAGAGGCTACAAGTCAAAGGAAATGGTTTTCTTCCACCCTTGCTTTCTGACACTCAGCCAAGGCCCCTTTTGTTTCTCATTTGGGGAAAATCGAGATGGCGCATGCTGGGCCGTGCAGAGCCGCCTGGGGCCCGGGGATGCCAGGCTGCAGAGGTTGCTTTGGAGCCAAGTTTGCTCACTGTTTGCATCCAAGGCCATCATTGTTTGGCCTTGAACTTTTCCGGATGGAGTCCTCGGCCTCGTGGCAAGGGTCTCAGGTGGGGCAGTCTGACTCATCTTGGCATGTATGAATAGAAAGTGACAGCAGAGCCCCACAGGGCTCCCTTCTTACAGAGAGCATCCCTGCTGAGCAGCAGGGAGGCCACTCAAATACCCCTTGGCTAAAAGGCATGATTTTGGGTTCTTGGCCTAGAGCGGTTAAAAGAAAGCGCTGGGGTTTTGTGGCTCTTGGGAAGGATAAAGGTCTGCATCTATCCAAGGGACTGTCCCCCAAGACTGTCCCAGTGGCAGAAGGTTGCCTGCCCTGCCAGGTCCTGGGCTGCCTAACCAGGCACCAGCCTTGTGTAGGTGCTGCTAGGCCTGAGTACTGAGGTAAACAGGCCCTTGGGGTCAGGCCAGGAGAAGGTCTGGCCGTGAGCTGGTGTGCTGGTCTCTGGGGCAGCCTGCGCTGTAGCATTGGATCCAGGTAGGGTTAGATGTGTCTAAGCAGAGAACCCTAACACAGGTAGGCTGGAGGGTGCCTGGGATAACTGGGCACCAGTAGTTAGGTTCAGCCTTTGTCAAGCCCCAGGCTGGTTTTGTTTAACCCTTCTGCTGCTGGATTTGGTTAGGTTAGCAGGTATGTAACCCTGGCCAAGACCCTGTCTATCATGCTTGTTGGCCAAAGAGATATGGAGCTGGCATGGTGACTTCTTCATGCAGTGGGAACTCTGCAAGATGTAGGGGGCATCCCAGAGCTGAGATGCCTCTGGAACCCTGGCATCTGAGGTGGGGACAAGGAGGTATTATGAGGGATGGAAGCTCTAGAAATATGACTCCCTGAGCCTTGGGCATGTCTGGACAGGGCTGTGCAGCCTGGGTCTCTCCTGTCTTGGGCTTCCCTGGAAACTCACTGTCTAGTCTCTGCTCACAGGAGACACAAAGATGCTACCCAGCTCTGCCAGACTGTCATCCACACTTCCAGGCAGCCTAGACTGCAGAAGGGAGTTGGGAGCCAAGTGGATGAGGGGAGTCCTGCCATCAGTATACTCTGCCTTTAAATGTCACATTGAATGAACAGATCTTTCTTCCTTATGCGTGCACTTTCATCACTGTTGCACAATATTCTTTGAATTTGTTGTAGCAAATTAGAGGTTCCAAGAGGCACAACACAGGACGTTCCCAGAATGATGAACAGTCCTGTGGGTCTTTTTCCAGATAGTTCTATGTTTGCAAAGGGTTCTGGTTAACAGAGTGATCGTGGATATTTGCATAGATGCCCGATATGCACAGCTGATTTTTAAAACATCCCCCCATGGCATGCCTGTACTGAATGCACCGTGATCCTGCTTGAATTTTCTGGCATTTCATGGTATCATTAGAAATGCCCGTGCTTATTGCACAGTAACACACAGATGCAAGATCCTTAAGTTGCCCTGAGACTATGTATGGTCCAGAAGTGGCCTGGCTGTTGTGTGGCCCCAAGCAAGCTACTTCATTAATAAATTGGGCTTCCTTTCTTCATTGATAAAACCATCATTGGGTAGGTTAAAACAAAGGATCTAGGGCTGCCTCCAGTCCAAACTTTGTCTCTGGGATTCTAGTTGTTTAAAATAAGGACGACGATGACAATGATGATGATAATGATGATGATGATGATGATGATAAAGATAAACAGCCTTTGCTGTCCCCTTGATATGCTATTTATCCTTTACTTAATGGAAGTAAAAGTTCCAGTTACCTGAGCTGCAGGTGCATGGAGTCTAACTGTGCCCAGACATGACAGAGGAATCAGAAGCCACTAAGCCCTTTCCTCCCTTACAGGCTCCATCTGCTTTGCAAACATGGGCATCGCCATGCTGGAGCCAGCCTTGCCCATCTGGATGATGGAGACCATGTGTTCCCGAAAGTGGCAGCTGGGTAAGGACTAGGGTGGGCTCTTCTGATTCAAGAGTGTTTGTCCCCAGGGCATTCCTGCTGAGTTGCCCTTAAGGGGATGATTAAGTGATTGCTTCTGTTTAACTCTTAATGGGGCCATTGCTTAGGGCAGCCTTGGGGTCTGTTCTCTAGTTTATCCATCATCTTTGAGGGGTGCAGAACTCGGACACATCGGATCTGGGCAGAAATGAGAGGAAAAGTACAGTCAGCATCTTCCCCTGTTTCTGAACTGGACCAACTGGATAGCCATGAAATTTACGTGAAAGAGAATAACAAGAAAGTAATTGTTAAAACCATGAATTCTTAAAAAGAAGTAATACATGCTTATAAAAAATGAAAGTATATTGATTTAGGAAGTACAAAATTTTTAAATTTCATGCTCATCTTCCCCCCGCCGAGCCAACCCATCCCCTGTGATATTCATTGTTAATAGTTCTGTGTCTTTTTCTAGATGATTATGTATTTACCACCCTATTGTCTATATAAAATGCCTAAAAATCCAACCAAGTAGAATTTTGCCATTTAAATCTCTGTGTGACCTCTAGTTTTTCCTTCATGCAATTTTGTGGCCGTGTTTCCATGTCAGAACATGTAGATTTACTTTTTAAAATTAATTAAATTTTATTTTTTGTCAAAGTTACACATGTACATAATTGTAAGTCAAAGATAAAAGAATTATAAGGAAAATCAGCTGTCTTTTTCCCCATGCCTCCTGATATCCAAAACTTTTCAGATTCTATCATCTTCAACTCTTCTGGTTCTTTATTCTGCTAATACCCTTATGTTTCTAAATAATATGTGTATACCCCCTGCATTTTTTTTTTTTTTGAAACAGAGTCTCACTCTGTCACTCAGGCTAGAGTGCAGTGGCATGATCTTGGCTCACTGCAAACTCCGCCTCCTGGGTTCAAGTGATTCTCTTGCCTCAGCCTCCTGAGTAGCTGGGATTACAGGCATGTGTCACTACACCTGGCTAATTACACCCCCATTTTAAAAGTTTTCCAATTTCTGACATTGTCCACCAGCTTCCTCATACAGTAGATGGGGATTATTTAATACCGTTGTGGTGCCATATGAAAATATCAAACAACCAGCTCACACATTTTCTCACCTTCTGTCTTCCCCAAATAATTGCATTATAGCTTTTTGTTAGACTGGCATTCAGCACTGACATTATTGTGACTGTGTGAATATTGTTTGCAGCTGACTGAGCTATGTAGGGTACTGTGATTAATTTCCTTTCTTTTTGCAAATTTAATTTTCCTGGAGTTAGTCATTGCCTTGTCTTTTCATTTTCTTAAGGTTTTATGTAGGGTTTATGACTATATCTGCCAAAGTTTCTGGAAAAGATGAAAAGTCCTCCAATTGCAGGCAAGTGTTGGCAAACCCGACCTTTCTGTGTATTTGCTCCTTTGTGGACTTCCGTCCTGGGTCTGTGGTCTAGACTTTCTTTCCCCCTCATCTCAGCATCTTCTGTGTGTGTCTCCTGTTTCCCCTATTCCTTGCCCTTGACTGACTTTCTCACTATAATAGAGCACAGCCTCCCACGGCTTCCTGAGAGTGTGTGCGTGGCAGGTGAAGGTCTCTGAGGTCCTGCATATTTGCAAATATTTTACCCTCATCCTACACTAGGTTGACTTTGTCTGCGTGTGTAATTCTTGGTTGGAAATCATTTTCCTTCAGATTGTTGAGGCCACTGTTCACTTGTCTTCTAGCATCCAGGGTTGCTGTGGGGGAGGTCAGTGTTACTCTCAGTCCACCCCAAAGTAAGATCCTGAGGGACCTTTACTTTAGGTTTTTATAAAAGCCACGATGATGATTCGCAGTGGGGTCTGTTTTCCTCCACTGGGCTGAAAACCTGCTTCATCAGCACTTTCACTTGGGGAACCCCACGTTTCAATTCCAGGGAGACTCTTTGTATTATGACTTTAATGAAATCCTCCTGTTTTCTCTGCTCTTTTACTCCAGTTGGCTGAATGTTAGACCCTCTACTTTTATTCTTCTAATTTCTTGTCTTTCCGCTTTTCCATTGATGTATTATTCCTCTTCGTCTTTTAAATTGCCTATTGAGTTTTTAAAATTGGTGCTGTTGTCTCTTAAATTTAAACAGCCTTTTGTGTATACCCTGAGTGTTTTGGTTTTTTTTTTTTTTTTTTGGTGAGGTGGTTGTTATTGGAATAACACCCTTCCACCATTTTCCTAGGAAGACTTTCAGGTCTAGCTTCAGCCTCTTGCATTGCCCCTGGTTGCCATGCTGCCTGGGGTCCCTGAACCATTCTAGTTAATTCTCTAGAGAAACTGTCTCCTGCTAGGATGAAGGCTGGAGTGATGGGAGTCCCACTGCCCTTAACACAGCCTCTCAGCCTGCTTTCGTGTTGACAGCCTCTGCTCTCAGCCCCACTTTCACAGCACCCGAACCTTCATTTCCTTCCTGGCTGTGAAGCAGAATGGTTCTTGCCTCTTGCTGGCCTCACCATGTGCAGGTGGAAGGTTCCAACATTCTCTGTGGTGTCCTCTGCTTGCTTCTTCCTTGCACTGTCCTTTCTTTCCCATTCTGTCCTTAGGAAGGTGTGGGGACAGGAGGAAGGTGGGTTGTGTGTTTAGAATTTTCTTTTATTCCTTTACTAGCATTTAAATGGACGTTGAGGTGGGAGTGAAGAAAAACCTATAGATTCAATCTGCCCTGTTTTAACTGGAAGCCTGTTATTCTTTTTAATGGTGGCATATTGTTTTATTGTTTAAAACAGAACAACATACAACTATTGAAATCCTCAGCCAGTCCCTATTATTGGGCATTTGGGCTCATTCTGTTGCCAGAAGAGGGGTCTCGATCCAGATCCCAAGAGAAAGTTTCCAGAAATCATTCAGGAAGGAATTCAAGGCATGTCACAGGATACAGTAGAAGAAGCAAGTTTATTAGAAACGACTCTGTTAGAGCAGGGTGTCCTCAGAAAGCACACGGAGGAATGCCCCGTCTTTAAGTTTTTCTTATATAGGGGTGTTGTCTATGTAAAGATGAAGCTAAGCTGTGTCTATGTGCAGGTGAGCAGACAGCATGAAGGTTAATAACAGCACTGATTTACAGAAAACTCCCTTGACGTGTTATTGTGTGAGGACATCAAAGCATAACTGTAGTTATCTTGAAAGAAGATGTTGTGGGTATTGGGACACTGGACTTTCTACTGTTGTAGGAGAGTGTCCTTGTACATATCTTTAGGCTGTTTTCTTAACTCTAAATATCTCATGTCTATGGGTTGTGACTGGCAAGGAATGTGCTTTGCTAGTTTTAAGATGGAGCTGAGCTTAAAGTGGCGTAACTTCTGCTTACCTAACATTTCCAGTTGCTGTTAAAAACCATATGGCAGGCTGGGCGCGGTGGCTTATGTCTGTAATCCCAGCACTTTGGGAGGCCGAGGCAGGTGGATTTCTTGAGACCAGGAGTTCAAGACCAGCCTGGGCAACATAGTGAGACCCTCTCTCCACAAAAAAAAAAAAAAAAAAAAAAAAAAAACAACCCAGAAACAACAATAAAAAAATGCAACAACAACAGCAACAAGAAAATTAGCCAGCAGTAGTAGTGCACACCTGAAGACCTGGCTACTGAGGAGGTTGAGGTGGGAGTATTGCCTGAACCCAGAAGGTTGAGGCTGCAGTGAGCCATGTTCATGCCACTGCACTCCAGCCTGGGTGGCAGAGTGAGACCCTGTCTCAAAAAGAAGAAAGAAACTGTACTGTAGAGTATGCCTAACATGCATTCCTGTTCATGTTTGGAAATATATCTATAGGGTGCATTCCTAAAAGTTAGACAAGCCAGGTGTGGTTACTCACGCCTGTAATCCCAGCACTTTGGGGGGCTGACGCAGGTGGATCACCTGAGTCAGAATTTTGAGACCTGGCTGACCAACATGGTGAAACTCCATCTTTACTAAAAACACAAAAAAATTAGATGGGCCTTGGGAGGCAGGGCACCTGTAATCCAAGCTTCTTGAAGGGGGAGGCAGGAGAATCACTTGAACCCAGGAGGTGGAGGTTGTAGTGAGCTGAGATTGTACCATTGCATTCCAGCCTGGGAAATAAGAGCGAAATTTCATCTCAAAACAAACAAACAAACAAAAACAGCCATTTGACTATTTGGTAGTTCTTGCACTAAGATAGGTCATAGCAGTCTTTCAGTCTTTCTCTCTTGACTGAGACAGAAAAAGGGTCCCATTTTAATTTATTTTTATAAATTTTTTTTTTTTTTGAGACAGTGTCTTACTTTGTCACCTAGGCTGGAGTACAGTGGTGCTATCTTGGCTCACTGCAACCTCTGCCTCCTGGGTTTAAGCAATTCTCGTGGCCTCAGCCTCCCCAGTAGCTAGGACTATAGATGTGCCACCACATCCAGCTAACTTTTTTATTTTTAGTAGAGATGGGGTTTTGCCTCGTTGGCCATGCTGGTCTCGAACTTCTGACCTCAAGTGATCCACCTGCTTTGGCCTCTCAAATTGTTGCGATTACAGGTGTGAGCCACCACATCCAGCCACAAATTTTTTGTGAGTGAAATTGACCATGTTTACATATGTGTATTAGCCATGCGTATTTCTTTTACTGTGAATTTCTTATGAATATACTTTGCCCATTTTTCTACGAAGTTATTTGTCCTTTCTTATTGATTTTATGTGTTCTTTGTGTATTTAGATAATCTATTACCACATGTTTTACAGATATTGCCCTCATGTTGTTCTATGTCTTTTGACTTTATGGATTTTTCTTGAATTGATTTTTTTAAGCCACTCAAATATTTAAAATGCCACTAGTCAGGTTTAGCAGGCTTCCCTTTAATGTCATTGTCATATCAAGTCAAGCTCAGAAAGGCCTCATGCCAAGATTATTTTTTAAATCACCCATGTTTTTCCTTAATACATTTCTGATTTGCTTTTACATTAAATTCTGGACCTATATGGAATTTGTTTTGTCCCAAGGCATGTATGGGAACCTAGTGATTTTGTTCCCTCTATGGCCAGCCAGTTGTCCTAGGACCATTTCTTCAGTAGTGGATCTGATTCTTCCCATCCTTATCATTTTCTCACAGACCACAAGTTCTTGGCTCTCTGGATTCTCTCTTTCATCCCATTGATGCACCTGCCATTCCGGTTTAGTTACTGCAGCTTTAGAATGTGGTTGCATATCTGGAAAGCTGTCTCCCCTGACATGCCTTTTTCTTTAAGAGTTTATCAATGGTCCTTCCTAGATATTTATGTTCTTTTTATAGTTCTTTTAAGGTACATGTGGATAGCTTCAGATGGAGACTTTCAGCTCTGAAACAAGCCGGCATTCAATGTTCTCAACCCTTCTTAGGTGACCTTATTCTCTCACAGGCATGCGGCCCTGGGGAAGGGAGTGTCTTGCGAGAGGCTGCCCCCTGGCTTAGACTTTCCCTGTTCCACCTGCCTCCCTGCACTTGGCCTGGCCTGAGTACCAGTGTCTTTGGGTTCTGCATTGAGTTGCTGTGCTCCCTCATCAAACAATACCTAAAAAAGTCCCAAATGGTGGGTGGAGAGGGAGTGAGGATAGAGAGAAACTGCTATTGGGGTATGAGGTTTCTTTGTGGGATGGTGACCATGTTCTGTAATCAGATAGTAATGATGGTTGCACAACTCTGAATGTACTAAACACCGCTGAACTGTGCACTGTCAAAGGGTGAATTTTAAAACATGTGAATTGTGTCATAAGACAAAACCAAGCATGAATTAAGAAGAGATACTCAGTGAAGGAGGGAAAGATTCTTGGAACTAAACAGGAATGTTTCTTAGGCAGAAATGTAGCTCTGAACATCCTAGCAGTCAAGATGAAAGAGGAAGCCCAAAGACCTTCAGAGCTCCTAAAGAAGGCATACCGCTCAGCAGGAGGGGTGGATTTATATCTGACACCAAGGTAGTGAATAGCAGATAAGAAGACACCCTCCGGCCTTGTTGCTTATACCTGTGCTGACTCTGGAGAGGCTGTTTCCCAGCTTTTCTTCCCTCTGGTCCTTGAGGTAACGTGAATCTGTCTCTTGGTGTTTTCAGGAGGCGCCAGCTGTCCAGTTGAAGTGTGCACTGCTGAGTTGCGCTGCTGTGTTGACTTTGCATGCACTCTTGAGCTCTTGTTTATTTAGAGACAGGGTCTCATCCTATCACCCAGGCTGGAGTGCACTGGTGCAATCATAGCTCACTGTAGCCTCCACCTCCTGGGCTCAAGCCGTCCTTCTGCCTCAGCCTCCCAAAGTGTTGTGATTACAGGTTTGTGGGGTCTCCCGGCCACCTAACTGATTTCTTATCCTCTTTGAATGTGTCCTGGCCACATGCAGGACACTTAAGATGTTTTGCGCTCAACCTCTTCAGACAAAGCCTGGAGGGTTTCATTATAAAATCTTTAAAGTCAGCCAGAAGCCCTGGGCCATCAGGGGCAGACAGCAGAGCGCAAGCTGCCTGGATCTCATCAGATTGTTGTGTGGGGCTTATCACCTGCGCCAGACGTTCACTCAACCAGCTTGCTGCACGTTTCCACCACAGAGGTTCCTCCTTTCGTTTGCCCCAGAGATAGACATGTCTGTCTTCAAGAGAATCAGATTTCTCTATCTGCCTCCTGCGTCAGCACCAGCAAAAGGGGAAATGTCCCACCTTCCCTATGTCTCTGTAGCTTTCAGCCCATGGCTCCCTGAGCCTGGGGATGGGGTACTGTGAGTCACCCAGTGCTGAGGGTGGGCAGCTGCTCCTGCAGCTTAGCCTCTGGTGTTTAGGAATCTTCTGTGAGCTCCTTCCAGTCCAGGGTGAAAGGGAGGCCATCCTGCCTTTACAGTTCCCTTCACTGTTTCTGGAGAAAGACTCTGATATTTGAAGTCAGAGCAAAACAATCTTACTAGCTGCATGGGTGACGCAGGATTGCTCTTGCTGAAGACATTGATTTCGGCCACATTTTTTAGGGGAGCTAAATATGGCAGCCCAACCATCTTTCACATGGCTCCCTTGCCAGCCTGCCCCCACCCAGCCCCCAAATTCCTCATCTGCCACTTGAGGGGAAGCCCTGGCCTTGGGTAGGTGGAGAAAGAATAATTTCATGATGTTTTCTCTATACCTGAGTTCTAGGCCAGATGGCCTCTCCAGACACTTTGAGACTTAGGGACTGACAGTTTGGGGTGAAGCCTACAAACCCCAAAGGGAAGCTGAAACCCTGGGAAACAGGCTCCAGTCAAGGATGGAGCCACACTCTTGTCTTCTGGTTCTTCAGCCCCTTTGTTTTTAATAAGCTGTAGGGATGCAAATTGGGACAGAGGGAAGGACACGGGCCTGCACCAGAAGACAAGAGGGACTGCCAGCTTTCTGTGGCTCTGGGGTGCCAGGACTCAGCCTCCTCCTAAGCCTCCCATAGGACGAGGCAGACCATCGCCCTTATTCTGGTTCTAAGCTGAGACCTTGGCCTTCAGGGCAGGGTCATCTGGAGCTTGGAGGAAACCCAAGGACTCATTTCCACCATCACTGCTGGGGCTGGATGGCCAGCTCAGCTCCCCGCAGGCTTCGTGATGGCCGCAGCTTCTCCCTCACTGGCTGGCCAAGGCCGTGGCTGAAGCCAGGCTGTACCAAAAGCACAAGGGGTGGTAGAAGCTCTCCCTTTTGGTGAATTTTCTGGTGTGAGCAGAGATAGGTGAAGAGGACTTAGGTACTCCCAAGAAGGAGAGCGTTGCCCTGCGAAAGGGAGGGTTCCCGCAATGGTCCACGGCACTGCTGCAGGCCAGTCCCAGCCAACACTTTTCTCATTGAGTCGGGCGAAGCCCCAGAAAGAATTCTTGCTAAGGCTGGGTACCTGACTCATGCCCATAATCCCAGCACTTTGGGAGGCTGAGGCAGGTGGATCACTTGAGCCCAAGAGGCGGAGGTCACAGTAAGCCAAGATTGTGCCATTGCACTCCAGCCTGGGCAATAGAGTGAGACTCTACCTTAAAAAAACAAACGAGATCTTCCACTACTAGAACTTCAGTCCCCCAGGGGAGTGAATGGCCACAGAGAGTGGCGTCTGCCTTCTGAGATGGAGTCTGGGCCCTCTGGGTCGCCGCAGACCTCTCTTTACTCCGTTTTTCATTTTCTTTCTCTGACGCTGAGGCTGAATGTCAGTGGCTCTTTATCATGGTATCTGCACTGTTGTTTTTTTCTTGCAGTTTACTTGTTTTATTCATTTATACCTACCTGGCCCTCAGGGATTTTATCCTGAGACAAAAGTTGTCATGATATCTTATTATCCAGACTAAGTCTCTAGGCCGGTGGCAAGTCCTACGACATAGCTTTTGAGGCCAGGTTTAAAGACCATCTGCTCTGTGGAGCGTGGCCAGCTGCAGTTCCAGGTCCCCAGAGCATGGCACCTGTGTGTTTGTTACGTTTTTCACTTGGCCAGGTCACAGTTAAACGTCATCTGCTTCTTTCCTTCAAAACACTTGCGTCAGGATGAGAACCACTTTGTCATTGTCTTTGCTGCAGGCCAGTGCTGTGCTGGGCACATGGCTGTCAGCAAATGTTTGCTCAATCAGATTACACTGAATAATTATTTGCCCACCACATATTGCTAAGTGTGACAGAAATAATTCCCTGGAAAATGAAATGAGATTGCTGTTTATTAGTGTTTCCCAGAACCCCCATGTATAGAATGATCTGGTTTTGGATTTAGCTCATGGAGCCATTTATTTTGAAGTCCCTGCTATATTGAAAGACTCAGCCTTTTTCTGGGTTTGATGGGAGACATTCGTGCTTTATCCTAAAGAGACAAGATCACACTTGCCTGTGAGTATGTGGCCAGCTGCCGAGGTGAGAAGGACCTCCAGGTCCTGTGCATTTTGAGTGTGTAGCAGGCACTCTGTCATCGGACACCTACCCGCGTGTCTCACTTATGCAGCCTTCTGAGAACAAAGTAACTTTTACCATGTGTAGGCAAGGCTTGGAATCAAGTCTGATATATCTGATTTCAAGGGAAAAAAATGCTAAAATCATTAGGAGTTTGAAAAGCAGTCTCTCATAAAGAGATTTTCCTATAGTTCTAATAATGGATGAGGACCAGATAGAGCTGCTGTGCATGATTTCCTGGCAGCCAAGCCGGGTCTGATATGGCTAGGCCTTTCTGTTCAATGCAGAGGACATGTTAAAGGCCACTACTGCCACCACCAGCAGGAAATCACCGTGGGTGCATCAGAACCTAGGAGATGCAGGTACCCTCTACGGTAGAGCATTAAAACTTGGATAGGAGGCTGGGTGTGGTGGCTCATGCTTGTAATCCCGACACTTTGGGAGGCTGATGGGGGTGGATCACCTGAGGTCAGGAGTTCGAGACCAGCCTGGCCAACATGTTGAAACTCAGTCTCCACTAAAAATATAAAAATTAGTTTGGCGTGGTAGTACATGCCTATTGTCTCAGCTACTCTACCTGGGAGGCTGAGGCAGGAGAATCACTTGAACCCGGGAGGTGGAGGTTGCAGTGAACTGAGATTGTGCCACTGTACTCCAGCCTGGGCAACAGAGCAAGACTCTGTCTCAAAAAGAAAACAAAAAAACAAAAAAACAAAAAACAACTTGGATGTGAAAATGCCAGTCTTATCTGACTTGGCCACAAAAAAATGACCAGGTAGACATTCATGTTTCTGACATAGAAAGACGTTCATCAAGCTAACTGAAACAAGCAGGTTGTTGAACAGTAGGTAGAGTATAATCCTTTTGTTTTTTTTTTTTTTTTTCGAAAATCAAAACAAATATATTTATATATGTAAATAAACTTACAGGGGAAAATAACTGTGGTGATTATCTGAGTAATAATAGATGGGGTTTGGGGTAATTTTAACTTTTTTCTTTTTGCTTATCTCATGGTTCCCTAATTCTTTCAATGACTGTGTCTTACTTCTGTGGGATGAAATCACAAGTAAGGTTGCAGGTGCTGAGCTCCCAGGCAGGAGCTGTTCATATCGGCCCACGTGTGAAGCCCACCACCAGCCAGAGATGGAGGCCAGATGAAGCAGTTGATAGAGAAAGGACTTTCATTTCTGGAGTGTCTCAGCAGCTTTGTGTGAACGATAAGCCACGTGGGTTCAGACCAGATCCAGCAGGCGCCGGATATTAGCTGCTGGGGCACGGGCCCCGGGGCTTCATTTAATCTGCTCTAATCAACATTGCAGTGTCTACAGTTATTAGTTTTTCTTAACATGTGACTGATATCAGCACTGATAAGGTCTCCTTTTCACACATTTACAGGCGTTGCTTTCTTGCCAGCTAGTATCTCTTATCTCATTGGAACCAATATTTTTGGGATACTTGCACACAAAATGGGGAGGTAAGATTATATGAAAACAACACTCATTCCGTTACAATAATGTAGTTCTTTCAAAAAATTCTCAGTTGTTTCTGCCTTCACTGTTACAAGTAATTGTTTTGATTTCCACTGAAAATTTGGACTGGGAAAAAAGCTAATGATCATTTCTTGATGGTGCTTTTCCTTTTGTAGGTGGCTTTGTGCTCTTCTAGGAATGATAATTGTTGGAGTCAGCATTTTATGCGTGAGTAAAAGATGGCATTCGGTAGGTGAAAGCAATCTGGGAATAAAACTTTGGCTTGGGGCAGGAATCACCAAGAATCAACATTTGACTTTGTTCATATTTTATTACAGCTTTCATTCTATTCTAATTTTTTATCATCTTATAAATGTCTGGACAAGACTTTCCAAGGGGTGTATTTTCATTTTATGTGAGAAATTATTTAAAATGTTTTATTATGCAGTTTATGTTTAACTTTCCCCTCCATCATCTTGAGCTTGATGGTGTCTTAAACACTTCAGGACAACCAACCTGAAAGATTAGTAAGAGGTTTTTCTAGAATAAAATATCTTCTACCAACGACCAATATCTATCCCTCATGAAGCCTACTTGTTACTATCAAAACTTGAGTGTGGACCAAGCTGATCTTTCATATAAGCTGGTGACGAGTTTTTCATGGTGATCATAAAACTCGTTTCAAGCTTCGACTTTTAAAGATTTGGGGGGTCTGGTTCTTCACAAACCGTACGCTTCTTCCTTCTGTTTTCTTCAGAAGGGAACAGGCATAGCGTGCCCAGAGAAAACACAAGTTCAAGACTTTCTGAGATGATTTAAAGTTGAAACTCTTGTTATTTTAGCGTAATACTATTTTCTCTTACAGATTCCATTTGCAAAAAACATTTATGGACTCATAGCTCCGAATTTTGGAGTTGGTTTTGCAATTGGTAAGTCACACAGACCTTGTGGTTACATTTAAAACCCCTTTTCCACTAGGAAGGTTTCTTCTTCCTCTGGTAGACTGCAGTTCTTCAAGCTAATTTTCTAGAATCTTGGAAGGAGTCTTGCCGGCAGCTTAGCTAAGTACAGCCTGTCCATTCTCCATGTAAAGACACCCGCTTCTACACACTAGTCATTTACTTCCTGAAAACCAGTATTTTTTAAAAGCTGATATTTACAGAAGCAAACTGATGTTCCACGGCTGGGTTGGGCAAACAAGAGAATCCCTTGCTCAGAGCACATTTGTGTGGACTTCTCCCTGTGAGCACGTCTTCTTATGAGGCAGGGGGCAAAGGCTTCACATATATGTTTTTAAGAGATTTTAGTACAGACAAAGCAGAGTGAGGCATTGATGACCACCTATGCGGCAGGAATTTTCATAGGCGAGGAGATGGGTTTTTGTAATGATAAGAATGATGATATGTTAGGAAAAACCTTGTCACTATTTTGAGCGAATAGGATACCTTTGTCTCTTATTTATAATATACCAATTGATTATGATAAAAGTAAGTGCTCAATCCACCCCTTGTAGAGGCAGGAATGTAATCTGAGTGGTACAGCGACACAGCACAGCTTTTGTTGAGGACAGATGGTAGAAGGCCGCCGGGGCTGGGGGTGGAACCCGGTGCTGTACTCCACGTCCTCCTCAGGTGGCCTGTCCTCTGCCTTGTCTTCCCTTGTCCTCACTGTCTGGACATCTTTTTGGGGAGGGTGCCCAGTCCCCTGGCAGCTCCCTTGCCATTCTACAGGCCTGGCAGAGTTGCAGGTGACTGATTGTCTGGCCCCCCGGCCTGAGTCCTGTCGGTGCTTTCCTGATCTGCTGTTGTCTGCTTCACTTGTCCCTCACCACTAAGCACACTTGCATGCCTGACCCGCCTCCTGCCGGCCACACCTGGGTCACACACTTAGACTATGGACATTTCCAAGGTGGAGAATACTAGGGGGGACCAGAAGGCCCCAGAAGGCCCCAGAACTCCGAGAGTCTGAGAGATCATCCGACCCTGCTCAGGAAACTGAAACAGTTAGCTAAAACACACACACACACACATGCCACACACACACATATGCACATGCATATGCATGCACACACACACTCATACACATAACACACACATACACCCCCACATAAACACACACACACAAGGACACATACACATACATACACACAGATACAGATACACATACACCTACACATGTACACATACATACACACACCTACACACATACATATACATACACATACACAAATACACATACACAGATACACAGACACAGACACACACATATGCAAACACACATACATACACAGACATATACACATACAGGCACATACATATACATACACACACATACATACACATATATACATACACAGACTCCAGCAACAATCATAACCAGCATTAGAATCTCGTCTCTTGAATAGCGGGGAGCAGGTAGAGTAAAGAGGGTGTGTGTTCAGGAGTTCCTGACTCAGATTCCCCGGCTCAGTGAGTTTGGTCAAGCCTCACCTCTCTGAATATTGGTTTCCTCATCTGTAAAATGGGGATGCTCATGATTGGCTGCCATGAGTCAGTGTCTGTGAACACATCGGCAGGGACTCAGATGTTTGGCACCCTCCCCTCCATGTGCGTTAGTGGCAGGCGGATGAGGGAAATTTCTTTCACCGAAATGGTGCTTGCTGCTTCCTAATATGTACAAGGTGCTGGGGACACGGGTGAACAAAACCAACAGAGAGTTGGGCATTTAGCAAAGAATTGAAAAATGAATGACAATTGAGACTGAAGCTGTGAGAGAACCTCTGTATACGAGGGGAACCTGACGCCCTCTGGGGGTCAGAAAAGGCTTCCTTCATTCTTTCTACTCAAAGATTGTTATCACCCCAAGTCTTGCAGGTGGTGATGACAGAAGGGGAAGAGCTGGCAGGGTCGTGAGTTTAGGACATAGTCCCTGATATTCGGCCCATTTTGGGTTTACATCCATTTCTATACACTGTGTTCCCTGACTGTCTTCAGGAATGGTGGATTCATCAATGATGCCCATCATGGGCTACCTCGTAGACCTGCGACACGTGTCCGTCTATGGGAGTGTGTACGCTATTGCAGATGTGGCATTTTGTATGGGGTATGCTATAGGTAAGGACATTGGCGTTTCATAACGACCTTTTACCTCAATGAACAACAGATAATGTCTACTAAAATTATTTAAATCTTTGCATCTTTCAGTCTATAAGAAATTTGGAAAAAGCTTTATCTAATTCTCTATTTCCTGAAAGGCCCTTCTGCTGGTGGTGCTATTGCAAAGGCAATTGGATTTCCATGGCTCATGACAATTATTGGAATAATTGATATTCTTTTTGCTCCTCTCTGCTTTTTTCTTCGAAGTCCACCTGCCAAAGAAGAAAAAATGGTAAGAAAATTTTTCTTACCATTTCTTGATCATTTTAGCGTGGCTTTTCTGTTAGCTTCCTCGTGGTTTCATTCTAAAGCCTCCAAACATAAATGGTGAGAGTTCTTTTTGGTTTGTACCATATAGAGCAATTACTTCATATATATATAAAATTACCATGAGAGTTATTTCTTTCAAGCTTATGTTTATAAACTGGGAGAATGAAATTATCTTTGTACATAGATTAGCATCGGTGTTGCTCTTTTGTCAACCAAGTATAAACCTGTGGTCATTCAATTTGATTTTCTATGGCTTTGAAAATCTTGGACACAATCTTTCTGCCTCCTGTACTCACACCCAAGGTTAGCCATTTGTGGTGCTGCTTTTCTCCTAACCCTTAGAGCATCTAGTAATGGTTGCTGTCTTGTCCTTACTGTATGTAGAATTTTGGAGATGATTTTAGGATTTTTATGGAAAAATCATTGTATGTGTACTTTGGGGTATATGTGAACACATAGAACTATTTAATTCATAACTTTATGACCAAACTTATAGCCACAGGCAAGATATAGCATATAAAAGGTTCCTCTTTTGAACAAGTTCAAATTAATTGATTCAAAATTTGAATTTTGAAATGCATGACTCCTTTTAACCTTTCTAAGGTATTTACCTTACCCAGCAAGGAGAAGCTCAGTGTTTCTAATCACCTTTCTTTTCTGGTGTTGCCAGTTTTTATAATAGCAAATGCTGATAGTTATTTGTCCAGGTGAAAGGAGGGTGTCTTGGATTAAGGATGAATGAGATGAACAAGAGGACATGGCATTTTTGTGTTTGTGAATAGAAGTGAGGTTTGTTTGTAATGTTCTCTTGGAGGTACATCAGAAGCTCTTTCTGACAGTGGAACGGAATGCATCTTAATGCTTTGATATTTCCTGAACTGCCCTTTGATGGTTTTCTCCAAAAGGAGATTTAAAGACAAACTTTAAAATAAGATTATATGCAGCCTATGTTTGTCTCAGGTGTTTTTTACATTCATTAATTCATTCCACGTATTTTAAAATATATTAGGCACTGGGCCCTGGCCTTGTGTTCTTTATTTTCAATAGGATTTAACCTAGATACTTTTGAGTAATGCAGGCCCATCTGACTCATGGAAAAGGTGTGGAAGGTGCTGTGGAAATAACTCAGACAGAAGCCATCCCCTTTTCCTTCCCTCTGCTTGCTTAGATGCTTCCCTAGCTCTGCAAACCACAGCACTTTCTCAGACTTCTCTTAGGAAACACCTGCTTTCCAGCTTGGGTGTGTTAATTCCAGATGTGTCTTTGCTTGGCTGACCTTAGCACAATACCTTGCCCGAATGGAGTCAGGAAATTATCAGCACAACTGAAAACTGCCATTCTGTTGCCACAATAACAGTTTGATTAAGGCTGAATGAAGGTTATGCTCAACGTGTTTGACCAAAAAACGTATATATGTATGCATGTGTCTGTGTGCATGTAAAAAATCAGCTACAAATGCTCCTGTAGCCCAGGAGACTGAAGACTCCCGGGAGATAGTTAAGGGCTAGCATGGGCATGGGAGCCAAACCGGCCCAGCCATGTAGAGGCTTATGAGTCTTGGTTTCCTCCTCTATTGCATGGTAAAATGATAACATCTACCTCCTAGGGCTGTTGTGAGGATTAAATGAAAGAATCCCAAAGAGTGATTGGCCCTATGGCTCAAAAAGTGTGTTCTTACTTCCAATATCACCCCACTCTTTCCTACTTGTCTATCTTCCCCTGTCAGTCCTGCAATACCTGAATTTTCTCTCTTTTTTCCCCCTCTGTGATGTGAGTTTCCTTTTGCTATATAGACCCCAGAACTGCCGAATGGGATCCCCTTGCCAAGCCAGCAACATTAGTGGCCGTTGTGGTGTCCGTTTGCAAACAGCAACCTGATAGCTTATCTGCGGCCTTTGGGAAATGAATGTCAGAGGATGAGCAGGGAATGTGTTTGCCCAGACAACTACCACTGTGTTCTGCAGAAGGACTAGCAGAAGGCAGGCCTCAGTACCCCTCCCTTTTCCCAATTTAAACGAACACTTTAGTTCATTTTTTTTTGTTTTAATGCTGAAGGAAGTGAAAGAGGTGATGTTGAAAGGCAAAACAGTAAGAATTATAGGTTTCCAGAAAGCCACTTTCACTGTGAGATGTTACCACCCTTAATAAGCACCTAGCAAGATAAATCATTAAACACTTGAGAAAGTATGCATCTCAGTGCCCATCAATGATGCCCCTAATTGAAGGCATCATGTCGGATGCCATTTGAGTGGCCTAATGGTGACATTTGAGAGTGGCGACCAGCAGCTGCTGCCTACTCATTGTGCAAGCAGAGCAGGAAGCCAGTAGTGGTGGCTGACAGCACCTAATGATAAGGGGGCATGCAGGCAGTACTGCAGTGTGCGAGGGAGGAGGAAGAATCGATGACCATGCACTTGAGAAACCCCAGAGCAGGCAAGTGCTGGTGTTCAGGATGAGCAGTTGCCAAATGCTTGGGGATATGAGAGCCTGAAGGCATATGACTCTTAGCAAATAATTCTTCCATCAGACAGCATCTTGATAACAAGATGTTTGGACTTAGGCTGTTTTATATTGTAGGATCTAATGCTATTTTCATGTATCACAAGTCATAGAATCATGAACTAGTTTGTGAGCATGTGAGTTATCTTCCATTTGGTTTATTGGATTTCCATTTTTTATAATCGGCTTTATCAGTACAGGTGGAGGAAAAAACCTGTTACTCAGGTCCCTCTCCTCATATAGGAAATATCGACATTACCATTCGAGGGAAATTGTTGTAAGACATGGTAGTGCTTCACTCTCAAAATTCCCAGTTGAGAATAGTTGTGTTGTGAATTTTTTTTTCCCAGGTTGAAGAATTATTTTTAAAGTCAGGGCACACTGGTTAATTTTACTCTTGAAGTTTCTAATTGTTGCCCAGACAAGAAATTAGGTGGTTTGAGGATTGCAGCTTTCTTTTTCTGGATGGCTCTGATAGTTGTTCCATAAAGCCCTTCCAGCAACAGCTCTGTTTTCTGGATGCCATGGATGGGGCAAAGACGGGGTGGCCGGAGGCTGCTGAGATAGAATACATTCTGCATATTGTAAGTTATTCATAGAAATTTGTCCCTTTGCAGGTATTTAAATAGTGGATGCAAAACCATCATTGTTTTTCTAGTTATGTTGAAGAGAATAAAACTTTCCTAGTCAGAAGGCCTGGTACCTACCAAAATCTTGAAGACTGGAGCTCTTACCTTTTAATGCTTTGATGGGTTCACTACCCCAGCTTCGTATTTGTATTACTTTTACTTTTCATTTGGTCCACCATGTTTATTTGTTTGCTTGTTTTTTGCCACTTAGGAGATACTGACTCATGAAAGGAGCATTTGGAGGTGCCGGGATCACCTCTTAATAAGCGGGCTTTGCTCTGAATTCAAATGCCAATCCCCTCCCATTGCTTTTCTCTTCGGTTGAGAGTTGAATGCATCTTCCTCCCCCCAGCAGTGTGTGGAGGGCAGGTTTAATTTACCTGCCTTCACTGCGGCCGTCCGACTTGCTCCCCATGCACCTGACTGACCCTCTTGATGCTGTTCATGCCTCTTTCTTCACGGTGCTTTTGAAACATTACATGCCATCTGGCTTATTTAATCACGTATAACTTTTTTTAAAGTACAATTATTGCACAATAAATCTTTCGAGAGGTTTGGAAGCCAGTGAGCTAGGTTTTAAAGGCCACAGAACATTTCAAGGAGGAAAATTTTACCTGGAACAGGCTGTTAACAAATATGGTTTGGGTGAATTGACAAATGCTGATCAGTTAAGTCTGCATAATGCCAAATAATCAATCTGACTGAACTGCTTTTCCTGCAGTGTAGTTTTTTGTTGCATTCATATCATGTGCCCAGTCCTAGGTTCTGGGGTTCTTAAGATGTTGTATTCATACAATTCAGGTCTAATGTGGATGAGCCAAGAGAAGGAAGACAATTAGGAATAAGATAGTGATGGCCATTCTTTATGAGGTGACCTGGCTGCCTGGGGGCCATGCAAGAAGGATCAAGGCCCCATGCACTGTGTTCTGGTTGGGTGTCCCAATTGGTATCTCACTGTGCCTCCTCAGCAGATCTCTGTGGTGGCCAGGCTGGCTTAGTGTCCTGCATGATAAATAACTCATGTTTTACTCATTGCCACCTCCCTTGCTGTCCAACTCTTTCCCATCTTTCAGGGTTTACCTCAACTCCTGCCTCTACAGGATGGCTTTCCCTGGGTACTGAACCAGAAGTGAGCACTCCACCTGGGACCCTGGAGTCCCTGTTCTTGCCCATGCAGGGAGGTAACTAAGATGCTGTGATAGGACCTTAAGGGCACTCATATGCAACACCTAATACGTGTCCCATCAGCTGCTGTCAGCCAGATGACAGTGCTATAGACTTAGATAATGCCATGTAACTAGGGCAGTGTTTCTCAGTTTGCTGACATCACTGTCATGTGAGGACAGGGTCCTGGACTTTCATTTCTTAACCAGCTCCATCTCTCCATCCCTACATTTCCTCGAGAATCATTAATCTGGGGAGATTAGACATCTAGTTATTAGGGGGATTAAACCTTTGTGTCACACGGGGAGAATGGACCTGATGTACAGTCTAGTGCCGCCATTATTTTATTTTAAAAATTGGGCTCTTTATTGAATCACTTGGCAAGCAGCATAAAAAGAAACAGTTAAGTTAGAAGCTGACAGGTTGAGCTGGCAGCCTAACCTAGAGTGTCAGGAAGTCCTTATCTTCACATGTTACACAGAACTTTGGAGAATGTCTTGGGAAATGATAAATGGGTTAAGCACTGAGTGGTGTCTTATTAAATCTGGGGACAAGAGCTGGGAGTAACCGCTAACAGACAAGATGGGCTGCAATAGGCCAACATCAGATACATTTTAATCTATTTAGATTTGCAAACTGCAAAAAAAAATATTAGGGGAGTAGTTCACATGGAGAAAAACTCAAGACATACCTGATAACTCATTTTATAACGTGCCGTCCTCTGTGCTCATCCAACTACCGTGGAGTGCTGCAGGTGGCTCCTGTCTGCTCCATTCTAGCTGTGCATCCCTTGGTCAAATTCCTTAACTGCTCTGTGCCTGTTTTCTCACTTCCCACGAAGAGTTACTCAGAAAACAAAAAACAGCTGTTGCTGAGAGGGCTTTGTGGAACAACTATCAGTCATCCAGAAAAAGCTGCTTCTAAAATGCTTAGCATGGTCTTGGCATGATAATGTCAGCTGTGTTATCAAATATAAGCAAATACTTATATGAGAATCTGGTTTGAAAGCAGAGCAGCATGTTTTTGTCAAAGTTTTTACATTTTCAGTAACAATAAAGGAGGAGAAAAGAGTTTCATGCTTATCAGAAGAAGATTAAAAAAAAAAAATCATGTATTTATTTAAGCTAGAGGACAGCCAGGATTTGAGGAGAGGTAGCAATCACATGTATGAAAAAATAAAAGCTCTAGCGTGTTTTGCCTAAGAAAAAATCTACAGGCCATGACAATATCTTAAAAGATTGGGGGCCAGGCATGGTCACTTGTACCTGTAATCCCACCATTTTGGGAGGTTGAGGCAGGAAGATCACTTGAGCCTAGGAGTTCGGGCAGCTGGGCAATATAGTGAGATCTTATCTCTACAAAAATAAATAAATAAATAAAACTTAGCCAGGCTTGGTGGCACATGCCTGTAGTCCCAGCTCCTTGGGAGGCTGAGGTAGGAAGATGGCTTGAGCCTGGGAAGCAGCAGTGAGCTGAGATTGCACTATGGCATGAGTGAGACTGTATCTCAAAAAAACAACAAAAGATTGTAAAGGTAGCCTGTGAAGATATCAGAACTGTCTGGGTGCAGTGGCTCATGTCTGTAGTCCCAGCACTTTGGGAAGCCGAGGAGGGTGGATAACATGAGGTCAGGAGTTTGAGAACAGCCTGGCCAACATGGTGAAACTCCATCTCTACTAGAGATGCAAGAAAATTAGCTGGGCGTGGTGGTACACACCTGTAATGTCAGCTACTTGGGAGGCTGAGGTGGGAGGATTGCTTGAATCCAGAAGGCAGAGGTTGGTGCACCCCAGCCTAGGTGACAAAGCAAAACTTGTTTCAAAAAAGAAAAAAAGATATCAGAACCAGATTCATGAATGCAAACAATGGAAATGGGTTGTAGTCTAGAATTAGGTACATTTCTCACATATGAGAGTTTCATTAAGGAGTGAGCACATCCTTTCAAGGTGTGTTGTCACAATGGTGTCTGTAAACAGAATTTGGACTGGGTGACCTCCAGGATCGCCATACAATTCCAAGATTCTAAGTATAACAAACCTAACCTGCCTGTCCCTTTGCTTCATAGAGTATAAGTTCGCAGAGTTGACTTATGGCCCCTGACAGGTATAATGAAAATACTGCAGAGACCACTTCTGCTGTTTCCAATTGCCTGGAAGTATTAGAGTGTTAAGAGTGTAGAATTACAGGTCTTTTAGGTCAGGCACCTGGTGATTGCTCCAAATAGTAAGTAATAGTACATAGCTTTCAAACTAACAATCCTTAAAAACAGTAGGTTAAAACCATCTTATCTTTGTGAAAAAAGAAGTTGATACATTTGCACTTTGTTCTCTTGTAGGCTATTCTCATGGATCACAACTGCCCTATTAAAACAAAAATGTACACTCAGAATAATATCCAGTCATATCCGATAGGTGATGATGAAGAATCTGAAAGTGACTGAGACTCTCAAAAGTCATCAAAGTATTTAATTGTATAAAACAGTGTTTCCAGTGACACGACTCATCCAGAACTGTCTTAGTCAAACCATCCACTTCTGGTGAAATAGTAAAACCAAAGGTTATTATTTCTTTTCCATGGTGATGATCGATTGCCAACAGCCTTATAAAGAAAAAGAAGCTTTTCTAGGGGTTTGTATAAATAGTGTCGAAACTTTATTTTATGTATTTGATTTTATTAAATACCATACAATATATTTTGATGAAATAGGTATTGTGTAAATCTATAAATATTTGAATCCAAACCAAATATAATTTTTTTTTAACTTACATTAACAAACACTTGGGCAAAATCTTTTTTTTCTGAATATTTGAAATGAGTGTTTAAAATTAAAGCACATATTATCTCTGAGACTCTTCCAACAAAGAGAAACTAGAATGAAGTCTGAACAACAGAATCAAGTAAGACAGCATGTTATATAGTGACAATGAGTGTTATTTAACTTGTAGTTACTATCAATACATTTATGAGTTAAAGAGCTCGTTATCTCAGGTGTAGAGGACAAGAACTTGTGTCAGTTATCTTTTGGATCCATAAATCTTAGCTGGCATTAGTTTGCTATGTAATCACCTACCTAGAAAGAGAGAGTTATAAATTATATGTCTACATGTTATGTTGTTGGCAGCAAACATTAAAGCCAATAAGGGAAAAATAGTAAACATTCTGAAAGCAGAGAAAAGCAACCAAACGTACTGTTATGAACTAAAAGTTGGGAAAGATGCATACTTGACTAGATGAAAGAAAATTGAGGGTATATGTACCTTATACTGTCAAGGTTGTTTAAACATGATAAGGTTCATCGCCATCTACTTCAAGTTTTAGAAAAAGAAACAACAGGCTAGTAACAGCTGCTCTGACTTGAACATCTGACTGTATCTTTGATCTGTTTGCAGATCATCCAAGTGTTTTCTAGGGATCTATTTATTTTAGGTTGTCTGAAACATTTTTTAGACTCGTGAAAATTATTCACATCAATGTGAAGACAAATTTTAAATGAAGATTAGGAAGGAAATTATGTCTTTAATCATGTATTAAAAGAAGTAAAAGTAGTATGGTCAGGCAGAAAAGAAAAATGAAACATCTAAAAATGTGTTAACTATATTAACTAGTGTGCAGTGTAGTTTTTCTAAGCATGACAACATTGATGTGCCTTTTCAGTATAACAGCAAATACTGTTAGTGAACATAGTCAATTTATGTTGTTTTGTATGAGATATGACTGGGTATAGTATGAAATGTCTCTTAATACTTGCTAATCCTGAAGTTCTGTAATCATAAACAAAAATTAGTTTTGTTAAGATTGTGTTTGTGTTAACTTGGACATCAAGGAGCAAAGAACTTTAGAACAAAGATTCCTCAATCTTGTGGCTTTCTTATTCTCTAGTAAAGTAGCTAACATTTCCTTTGTTTCATTGTGTTTGAAGCAAACAAGCTTCCAACTCACTTATTTGGCACTGGGCAACTTGGCCAAGTCTGCTACTTTGTAAGATGGCTCTGGAGGAACTCTCATATGGCTAAAAAGGCAGGCTAGTTTTTTCCTTCTACAGGCTACAGCCTTAGAAAAGAACGTGCTACAAATTGGTTCTCTTTGAGGGTTTTTGGTTCTCCCTGACCCTAATACTGTATACTTTATTACGATTTTATTTTCACCTTTAAGGCTCTGTGTCTTTCTGCAAGAATGCCTGGCAAAGGTATGCCTGCTATTGATCCCTTGGGATAAGATAAAATATAAATAAAACCTTCAGAACTGTTTTGGGAGCAATGATATGTTGTACTTGGGAAAAACAATTATAAGTTCTTTTATATGACTAATACTCTTGGTTAGCAAGACTAAAGAGGTGTTTTTAAAAATGTACGTACCAAAACAAACTACAGCTCTCTGAACACTTATTTTTTGAACAGAGGTGGTTTTTATGTTTGTACCTGGTAATACAGATATAAAAACCTTAATGAGGTAGCAATGAATATTCAACTGTTTGGCTAAGTGCATCTGTCCATGTTTTAGCAAGTTTACTTAATAAATCTTCTGAACCATGTACTGTGCCTATTTGTATTCCTTTATAAACCAAATATTGTTGGACTAAAAGATAAAGGTATTTTGACTGTGGATAGCTAATTAAATACTATTCTACTGTGCTTGTAGGTATCAGGTAAAAGCAACTTGAGGTTAGCTTGACCGTACTTTTTTTTTTTGACTTTCCACAATTTATTTTAAATTGAGACATGTAACTAGCCACATTCAGTGTGTGTGGGGGAAAAAACAAGTTATCCTTGCATCTATAAACATTGTCCTGATGGTTGTCAATAAATAACCATATCTGATGAAAATAGCTGTAATATCCAGCCATTTGACATAATCCCTGGGGAGTTCCATAAAACCTTTAAAATCAGATACATTTTGAATGGTGTGCACACATGGGTATCTTCCTGGGGTGAAAGTCCATATGTTTAATCAGATCTTAAAAGGGGATCTATGGCCCAAAAGGAATTAGGGGGAACCTCTCCTTTCTTCCCTGTGCCCCCCCACCCCCCACCGCGTAAGAAAAGCTGTTACTTCAATTCTGAAATTAGGACAATATTTTTAAAAGTATGTATTTAAAATTTACTCACTTTTAGGGGACTTAAGATTTTATTATCTATTATTAGTAAGAGCCAAATATTTCCAAATGCTTTCAAAAAATTCAGCTATACATTTAGAACGTGACAGTACTCCTTCAAAATTTTTAGGTTGTATTTTCTCCTCCCAGCATCACAAAATAGCCACATATTTCAAGTAGTTCTGATGTTGAATATAAGGCTTAACATGAAGAAATATAGCCTATTATGATGCTAATAATGGTATAATGTCAGTCAGTTTGTCTAACCCATTCCTTCAACTAATAAAAATGTAGAAAACCTATTTTAATGTCTAATTAGTAATACATAGCCAAAGAAAATCCATAAACTCAATCCATAAGAAAACAATAGTTTAAAAAAATGTTTTGGGGCAGTCTGCCAAATAGCAATTTTGTTTAGCAAAAGTGGACTTTTATGCTTTTCTGCATGGCCAAATTATAGCAGAAGATAATTCCATAGAGATGCAGCAATCACCCTTTTTTAAGATGTCATCAAATGAGGATATTCTTGTTTTCTGTGGTAGTCTTATCTTTATTATTTTTTAGCTATTGATACATAGCATGGCAGCAAGATTACATCAGTAATGTAATATACAGCTTTTTTTCATTGAAGCTTTTTACCTTACTATACTCTAGGCTATTCAGAGTGTTCCCCTGCTTGCACTAAAGTACAACTATGATGTCCCTACTGCCTCTCCCAGTGAAATATAAAAATATTGCACTACATTATAGGTATAGTTTACAAATGTCATTAGCAGCATTACTGAGCTTTCTATAAATGTGGTCTGCGGAGTTACATACTTTTAAAACATGAGTAGATTCTTATGAAACCAGTTTTGCATTATTTCAACAGCTCTTTCAAATGCATCAGTTTCAGCAACATGCTTGAGTATCATTAAAACTTCCATGGTTTAATCAATAAACACCAGCTACTTACAAGTACTCCACCTTCCAGATTATCAATGGTAAGTTATTTTTATAAAATGTGGTTACACATTGAGCAGATTGCTTCAAGTGTAAGTTATGGAACAATATTTTAGCTTTCAGGGAATTTGGTATGTAAAGTATTCTATAGCAGTGTTCTTTTAAAATAAGAGATCACACTTAAATAATAAGTATACTGGAATATGTTTTTGTTATAAACATGGCTAAGAAAGGTATTTAATGCCTGAAATTTTTACTTAATAAAGTAACAAAAGGTATGAGACTTGGCTATTGATTTTTAAAGTGGAATAACTTTTCTACCCTCAAAAATGTCTTTCTCACTCATACAAACAATGCCTTTTACTTGTATAGCTTTTTACTGTCCAAAGCACTTTTGCAGTTATGCTACTTTCCTCACAACAATCCTGTGAAATAGGTAAAGTATGAATATTCCCATTTTAGAGATGGGTAAACTGTGGGATGGAGCCCTTTTGTAACTGCCTATGCTTGCACAGTTCATTAATGGAAGGGCTTGAACTTAAACTCTTTTATGGAGTCCTGGACTCCAGACCTGGGCCACAATCCGTAATATTATGCTTTTCCCTGCTAGCAATAAAAGCTGCTCCATCTAGTTTTAAATTCATGTCAGTTTCACTATATAGCAATTATCATAGCAGTTACCGACACAAGGGAAAAACATATGCTTGTCTATTTTATAGGTATACAACAGACTGAAAACTATTAAGGTACCCCAAGAGCAGTCAAGCTTACGTGTTTTCCCTCAGTCAGGGTTACCGGGATCCGTAAAACGGATCCAGTGTGAGTAGATCTTCATTTTCAGAGAACTGGTCCCAATTCCTATGTATGTATACTGTCTATTTTTGTCTTTCTTTTCTTAATGAAGATAGTCTGAACTACAGAAGTATTCAAAATGATTACCATTTCTTTATGCCTGTAAGATGTCAGATAAAGCAATAAATACATTTTCCATGATTCCTCTCCTTCACAGAATACTTCTACATGAAAATGTTTCTAAAACAAAACCAGCCAAAACTAGTTACCAACACAGTAATTTTAAAGAGTCCTCCAAAACTTTACCCTTTCACACACTTTATTTCCTATGGGAGAACTGATGAAAAATAATCATAAATGTTTAAACTTTTAATCATAAATTTAAAATTTCTATTTAAAAGGAAAGCATCAATATTTTAATTTATATTTCAAAATGCTACATTACTGTTTTCAGTAAGTCTTGTTATCCTCTCTACAAAATTCTTGACTAACTGCATTCTACATTTATTTCCTATTACAGTCTTTCAACGTAAGTTCTTCAAATTAATCACCATATTTTTTACCATACTTCAGCTGCACAAAAGCTTTAGAAAAAAATTTCATAGAAGTATCAAAAGCAAGCAATATATGTAAAAAAAAATTTTTTTTTTTTTTTTTTTACTTAATCAGCACAACAGACTAAAGCTGCAGCATCTGCTTTCATGATACATTTGGCAAAAACAAAACAAAAAGTAGCCCCAAAGCCTCAAAATAACAAAAATCTCAAGCAAGTAGAGACGATAAACTTCATAACACAAAAGAAAGCTTCAAAACCTGTTCCCTCAATGATTGTTATTGTCAATTTGGGCATGCAGCAAATTTGTAATAACCATGATGGAAATGAAAATATTTCAAGAATCTAGACAGTAGGTATGCTATTTAACACTAATTCAAAAACCAAGAGGAAGGAAAATAACACAAGGGGACACCATATATACATAAACATGAAAAGTTAGCTTACATAATTACATAATTAGAAAAGTTAAAAATAAATTAGTAAAAATAAATTCCCAGTATAAACCCAAAAAGCATAGCTATAAATGCAATCCCAAACAACCATTTAGTAAGCTGCTCATGTTTTTAACCGGAAAACAACCTTTCCTTTCTGTTCTTACACAAGCAAGTAACTGGAGAAGCAGGCCAAAGTGCATAAGAGGATTTAAACATGGTTGTATCTGTGGTACTTTAGATGCAACTTTACCCCATTCATTTGAAAGTTTAAATAGACCTGTCTGTTACACAGACTCGGACGGGCCAAATAAGTCATCTGATATGCTGCTGAATGGCTGAGAGTCTATTAGTTGGCTTATTTCATTATCAAGGTCTTCTTCTGTATCATCTGTGTACTTGCTTATTTTTTTGGAGTGCTGGTCTAAAGACAGACTTTCTAAAGTTTCCATATCTTCAATGCCTGCTCTGTAGTGGATCATAAGAAGGGTTAGAGCTTGTAGCCTTTCACCTGATTTAGCTAAGGCAGCAGAAAGAAGTGATTTTTTCCTTGTATCAGTTGTCTCTTTTTCTTCTCTAACAAGGGAATTATTGTGTTCCAACTCCTGATCAATTTCATTCTGTAGCTTATCCAACATGAACTCTAGTTTCTGGATCCTTTCTTCTGTAGGCAAGCCCCTGTACAGATCACGACCAATTTCCTTAACTGCAATGAACACACTGTCATCCAGACCACCCTCTTTTCTCACTAACTTTATTCCTGTGTTGTTTCCCCGTTTAGAAGGACTATTTGGACCACAGACCTCTGTGTCACTGCCTTCGTTGTCTGATGTATTGGGTGTGTGTTTTGGTGAAGGTTCCACGAGATCAGTTCCTGGTTCAGAAAGGCGAGTTTTAGAGACTTGACGCAAATTTAATAAACGAGAACTAGTATTGATAATATGCCTTGTCAAACCTGTTGTCTTATTGACCGACTTGCTAGCTTCGGCATCAACACGAGGAGGCAGGCCTAAGAGGGTTTCCTGGCCTTCTAGCCTGAGGTTTTTCAGGGTCCTGTCTATTCGCCTATCAGTTGCTCCACAAACAGAAGTCTCAGCTAGACACTTTTCTTGACATTTTTTATGGCAAACGTAAGCACAAAACATACACTGGGAAGCTGCTTTAGTCCAAACTTTCTTCTTACAGTAGTCACACCACGTTGGGTTCTGGAACTGAGTATCCTGGAAACTGTGTTTGTTTTCTGTTAAACCCATCTGTCCAACAAATTGTTCCTCTTTAGGGAGAGCAGAAACTTCTTCAACCAAATGGGGTTCTTTTTCTTTCTCTATGTTAGTAACTACAGGGTGGTCTGATTCTCCTTCTTTCAAATATTTGAAGTGAATAGTAATGTCACCATAGCAAAATTTGTCATTGAATCCCTTTTGCATACTCAGATTGCGCAGTGCAGTTCTAGTGACTATAGCTTTAGGTGAAGGGGCTTCCAGTCTGAATTTGGAAAGGTATTCCATGTTTGATGTAGCTAGGCATCCTAAAGCCACATCTTCAAGTTTTAAACTAACATGTCCCAAACAGATGAGACCTCCCAACTTAAAAGGATCCCTGCACCACAATGCAATGTTTAAGTACCTGTGGCAGGCTTCTATGTCAAACAAACAGGATGCTCTGGTTCTTGTCCATTTTCCCAGCTTATTACGATAAAGAATTTCTGATGATTCCCATGTTTGACGGTCATCCAAACTATCCTTAGTAGGGCAGGAAGTTTCTGAAGTGACATCTTTGGCCACTTCTTGCTTTGCTAAAAACTGCTTAGATGCAGCTGTATCATCTATGGGATCCACATTTTTTGCTTGCTTTTCAGATTTATCTACAGGAGGAGGCAGCGGCACCTTCTCTGGCTTTTCAACAAGAACATCTGGTTCTGCCTGATTTGGAGCATCAGCGGAAGGCAAAGGAACTTTCACTTGTGGTCGTGGTGGCACAGGTGGTTTGAAAGTGGATCCTTGGGTGGGTTTTGACACTTGTGCTGGGTCTGTAATCTCAGAAGTTTTTAGGGGTGGAGGTTTATTTCCATCTTTGGGTTGAATTTTTGGTGGTAGTGGGTGACTTCCTATAGCTAATTTACGGTTTAAAACTGGTGATATAGCTCCAAGGGGTTTAATAGAAAGTGTTGTTGGAGTACGTTTGGGACTATGACTTAATGATTGTGCCTCATCTTTTAACTCACTTTGTGCTCTGACATCACTTGCCAAGTCTTCAAATTCAGAATCCAGCTCTCTACTTTCAGCATCTACTGTCAACCCGGCAGCTTCCTCTTCATAACCTGGTTGGCATGAGCTTGACAAAAAGTTTTCTTCCAACTGGCCAAAGTTATCTTGCAGCACTGCACCTTGATTACTCTGGCCAACAGGCCTTTCATAGTACACCAGGACTCGGTCACCAGCCTGCTTGATAAGCTTCAACACTTGCAGTGTCGATGTGATTTTCACACCTAGTTTAAGATTTTAAAACGGAAAACGTAAATTATTGAAAAATATGTATAATGAAAAATGCATCTGTATAAATATGCATAAATGAAAAATGAGTCCATCTAATGAACTACAGTAGACAAAAACTTCAACTCAATCTAAATTCATTTTCTATGACTCAAAATCTGCCCGTCTCATCTATTCCCCAGTCATCAAGTGTTACGTGGAGATGGCCATTGTACCTCTCTCATCATTCAAGTCTGGATTTTTCTTTTGGAATATTTCAAACATATTCAAAAGTTGAGGAAACAGTAAAATGAATTCTATTTTGAGCTTCAAATATAACATTTTGCCAATCTTATTTCAACCATCACCAATTCCAAATATTTTAAAAACAATTATATATTCATATAAATGAATCAAAGCTACAGAAAAATGTTTTGAAAAATATCTGTTGACATGGGCAAAATTTCCAACATGTTAAAAGAAATAAAGACTATTGGCCGGGCACGGCGGCTCACGCCTGTAATCCCAGCACTTTGGGAGGCCGAGGCGGGTGGATCACAAGGTTGAGAGATCGAGATCATCCTGGTCAACATGGTGAAACCCTGTCTCTACTAAAAATACAAAAAATTAGCCGGGCATGGTGGCGCGTGCCTGTAATCCCAGCTACTTAGGAGGCTGAGGCAGGAGAATTGCCTGAACCCAGGAGGCGGAGGTTGCGGTGAGCCAAGATCGCGCCATTGCACTACAGCCTTGGTAACAAGAGCAAAACTCCGTCTCAAAAAAAAAAAAAAAAAAAAAAAAAAAGAAATAAAGACTATTATAAAAATGTATAGTTTAGAAAGTTTTGTTTCCTAAACAAAAATGGGGAAGGGCATATATGTATGTAGAGGGAAAAAAAAAACAACAGAAAAAGAGACATACAAAAGCTTTTTTGTTATGTTCCAAGGTGTTTTAAAAAAAACAAAAACAAAAAACAATAAATGTATATTGTATCTGCCCCTCATGTTAGTTCCTCATCTGCTCATTATCTAGTCCTAAGTGATGGCGGCAGTAGTGCTAATACTACCAATTTTAGGTTCAGAGTAGCAACGGTGGTAGTCGTACAGAAAGGTAACCGTAACCTAACTGTACATTTGCCCTTACTTTCATAGTCAAGAAAAAATAGAGCAGTAGAAGGTGGGGAGGGAAGGATTAGAGTAGTTATATAAAAGTGGACTAAACATAAAGTATGTTAAAGATTTATGCATTAGAACTAAAATGGCACATACATTTTAAATGTATTTTGAAGGCCTCCTTCAAATTTTTATTTATAATAAAGTTTATTACTTTCTTTCCATTACAAAAGTTACCATGTGCATATTACAGAAATAAGGGAAAAGGAAGGGAGGAAAAACCTGACACCTACTCTGTAGTTTATCTGTAAAGGTAAAGTATAATGCATATTAGCATAATTACCTCCAATGGCGATAAGTCGATCTCCCCGCTGAAGATCTGCAATTGCAGCAGGTGAGTTTGGTGCCACAGTTTCAATGATGACGTGCCCAGCATACCCATCAGTTGACTGGACAAGACGAAGTGTAAGTCCAACGCTTTGTAAATTCCCTTTTATTAATTCAACCTTTGATGAAGGGAAATAAAAAGAAATCAGATTCAATGGATTCCTAGTAATAGAGGAAGAAAACAGTAACAGACTGTTATGTCCAGAGAGCACCATGATTGATGCTGACTTTTGTATCATGGTGACTATTACTAAAGACAAATAAAGGAATGAGAAAATCTTTATTGTAACAATACAAATGAACTATTCTTAGATGACACATTTAAATCATCAAAAAAATTACACACTTCATCTTCAATGTGTTATCATTACTCCTTGCTCCATGCTCACTGTAGAAAATTGGGAAATAAACAGAAAGGCAAAAATCAAAAGAAAACCATTCCTAATTATACAACCTGGAACTATTCTTAGTATTATGTATTTTCTGATATATATTTAACACAAAATTGAGACTTGTCTCAATAAAACTGACACATAGTGAATACAATTATAATTGTGAATATAATTCTGAATCTTGCTTTTTTCAAATATAATGCAAATAATCTATGTCATTATATGTGCTTTGCAAACTTCATTTTGTATGGTGTATCCTCTTTTTTTTTTTTTTTTTTTTTTTTTTTGAGACAGGATCTCACTCTGTCACCCAGGCTGGAATGCAGTGGCACAATCTTGGCTCACTGCAATCTCCACCTCCCAGGCTCAAGCGATTCTCTCACCTCAACCTTCCAAGCAGCTGGACTACAGGCTATACACCACCATGCCCAGCACATTTTTGTATATTTTTGGTGTAGAGATGGGTTTCGCCATTGTTGTCCAGGCTAGTCTCAAACTCCTGGACTCAAGCGATCTGCGTACCTCAGCTTCCCAAAGTGCTAGGATTACAGGAGTGAGCCACCACACCCAGCTGGTGGTGTTCTTAAAGTTTCTTTTTTGGGAAGAGGCAAAGGAAAAGAGTTCACATTTATACTTTATTAAGTGTTATCATGTGCTGGGCATGGTGGTGGATGCCTGGTAATCCCAGCTATCCGGAGGGCCGAGGTGGGAGGACCAGAAGTTCAAGACCAGCCTGGGCAGCATAGTGAGACCCTGTCTTGATTTTTAGAAAAAGTTACATTGTTAATGAGATTCCCTGTTCTAATCCACCAAGATTATTTTGTTTTCTAAATAAACCTGCCATCCAATTTTCAAGAATGTGGATACCAGATTAACATACCTGTGACTTAACAACAACACCATCATGCTATTTGTCCTCATTCAAACCACTGATTTTTTTTTTAAAAAAAGGCAGAGTACTACATACCAGCTGATGACAAGGATTCAGTTAGTGTTTATTGTGCTCAATTACAAATCAGTCTAATTGTATCATTCTCCAGTCCACATTTCTTAAGTCCCATTCTTCAAAAATATCTCATTAGGGACTCTGCCAAATACCCTAATATCCAAATATATCACTGGCCACTGCTTTAATATATAATCCAACTTGGACAGAAATTCAATTTTCCTACCTAATGATATTGGCTGGTAAAGGAACCCTCACTGGAAGTTGTTCTTTAATTTGGGTGTTAACAGGTTTTATAAAATTGTTATTTTAAGGAAAAATCTAATCATCTTGTGCTCAAGAAATGGGATATGTGGTCAAGTTCTGAAATACCTAAAGGTTTACAAAACACAAAGCCCCTCCAAAACACATAGTATGTGTTTAAATCTCCCAAAACATGTGTTCGATTCCTGCCTTATGATACAGCAATTAATCACCTTACAATATAAAGTGCTGTACACAATTAAGGCTTTTAACAAAACCCTTAAGAACATATTCTCTCAAGGTGGAGGTTAGAGTAAGCCATGATTGCATCACTGTACTCCAGCCTGGGCAACAGAGCTAGACCTTGCCTCAAAAACAAACAAATAAACAAAACCATCACCACCAACAAAACCCAAAAAGACTGAGACTTTGAATACCCTTTTATCAATTATATATATTAAATTCATAATTATAAGCCTTCCTTCCCAATACACAAAAACCCTCTCCCTGCTGGAAGCTAGATTGCTTCATGAGTGAATTCTTTTTTTTTTTGAGACGGAGTTTCACTCTTGTTACCCAGGCTGGAGTGCAATGGCGCGATCTCAGCTCACCGCAACCTCCGCCTCCCGGGCTCAGGCAATTCTCCTGCCTCAGCCTCCTAAGTAGCTGGGATTACAGGCACGCGCCACCACGCCCAGCTAGTTTTTTGTATTTTTAGTAGAGACGGGGTTTCACCATGTTGACCAGGATGGTCTCGATCTCTCGACCTCGTGATCCACCTGCCTCGGCCTCCCAAAGTGCTGGGATTACAGGCTTGAGCCACCGCGCCCGGCCATGAGTGAATTCTTAAAGAAAAAATAAAACAAGGAAAACATAAAACAAGAAAATAAAGTACAGACTAATCTATACTCTCTAATGTTCAAAAATACATATAAAATTTAACAAAATTTTAGGAAATTCAACCCAGCAATGTATTAAAAAATATAATAATCATAACCAAGTGAAAATGATTTGAGGAATTCAACATTGGTTTACCAGTCAGGAGTCAACCAATGTAATTTACTGTATTAACAAAACAATGGAGAAAGCCATATTTCCATAGCTGCAAAAAAATTAACAAAATCCAACATTCATTAATGATAAAAGCCCCCAGCAAACTAAAAGTATAAGAGAACTTCCTAAACCTGATTAGACATCTACAAAAATCTACAAATAACACAAAATTCAAAGATTAAAGATTTTGTTTTGTAACTCAGATCAGTAACAAAGCAAGGATTTCTGCTCTTACCACTTTAACACTGTACTGGAAGTTAAAATCAGTAATGAAAAAAAAGGGGGAAAGTGTAAAGATTGCAAAGGAAGAAAAAACACTCTATTTGTAGATATTATGATCCTATACATAGAAAATTCTTAGAAATCCACAAAACAACTATAGCTATTAAGTGAAATTAAGTCACAAACTACAAAGTCAATATTTAAAAGTCAAATGAGTGTCCATATATCAGAAAATTACTATAATTAGGATTATAAATTATACAGAATTATAAATAATTTAAAAAATCAAAAAAATCGAAATCTATTAAAATAGTATTAAAAATATTTTAGATTAAGTTTAATGAAAGCTGTGTAAGACATATAGTGCAAATTATACTGCATTATCATGAGAATTTTAAGGGAAATTAAAGGAGACAAATATATGGAGAAGACACCATGGTTCATGCATAAGAAGATCATTATTAAGATGACAATTCTCCCCAAATTTACCTACAGACTCAACACAATCCAGTTGAAATCCTTGCAGGCGTTTGGAGAGGAAAAAGACCAAGAACAGCCAAAACACTCTTTAAATATAACGAGGTTGACGGTCTTACACTATCTGACTTCAAGGCTTGCTATATGTTAGATAAATCAAGACAGCATGGTATTGGTCTAATGACAGACAGATGGATTAAAGGAACAAGACAGTCCACAAATAGACCAACACTTATATGGTCAATTTATTTTTGACACAGGTGCTAGATTAAGTAATAGGAAAAAGGTATTCTGAGACAAGCAGATGTCTAATTAGAAAAATGAACTTCAACTCACACAGTATGTAGAAATGTATGAGAAAAGGAAAATGGACCTAAACTTAAGGACTAAAACTATTAAATTTATAGAAGAAAATACAGAAGAAAATCTTTATGACATTGAGTTGGGCAAAGATTTCTTAAACAGGGCACAAACAGTACAAATATATGTATTTAAAAAGTTATAAAATGGATGTCATAAAATTAAGGACTTTTGCTCTTTCAAAAGACAGTTGAGAAAATGCAAAGGTGGGACGAATTCAAGATGGCCGATTAGGAGCAGCTCAGGATTGCAGCTCCTAGTGAAAGTGCAGAGGGTGAGTAAATGCCGCATTTCCAGACAGATTTTTATTGCCAGGCGGAGAAGCCCCATAGGTCACCAGTGCAGCTGTTTTGGCTGGCGCCCCAGTGCAGCAGTTCTCTGTACAAAATACATGGGTCCACGCACCATTTTAGCTGGTGACTGGAGCTTGGGGAAGCCAGAGTTGCCCATTCAGCTGAGAGAAAATGTGACTGAAACAGGCAACCAGGCCAGGAGATTCCCAGGCAAAAAAGTGCCATGAAACTCAGTGCTGCTGTTTCAGCTGGCACAGTGGGTCGCCACACGGGAAATTACACAGATACCGGCGCCCAACACACCTGGGAGACAAAAAAAAAAAAAAGTCTCTGAGGCAGGGAGCCAGGTGATCAGGCTTGGCTGGTCTCAGCCCCACAAAAAAACAGCAATCTGAAACACTCTAGACTGAGTTTCACAGCAAGCCCAGCTGAACCCGGGATGGTCCAGCTCTGTGGTGGAGGGGTGTCCGCGACTACCGAGGTAGTTGGCCATTGCTGAGGCAGCCTGCCATTACGGAGAGAGTCTGCCATTACAGAGGTAGGCTGCCAAGGCAGTTCTAACTACACCCATATAAACAGGACTGCAGGGAAGTTCACATGGCAGCTGGGCGGAGTCCAGAGCAGCTCAGCAAAGCCTCTGAAGGCAGACAGTGACTAGGCTGCCTCCTCGCTGGGCAGGGCAACCCTGAAAAGGCAGCAGCACAACAGAAACTCATAAATAAAGCCCTACCTCCCCGGGACAGAGCACCTGGGGGAAAAAAGGGGGGGGTTATGAGTTCTGCTGCAGCAGACTTAAACGTACCTGCCCAGCAACTCTGAATGAACAATGAAGATCACAGCTCAGCACTTGAGCTCCTATAAAGGACAGACTGTCTCCTCAAGTAGCTCCCTGACCCCCATATATCCAAAGAGTCACCTCATAAAGGACAGCTCAGACTGACATTTGGCAGGTATCCTTTTGGGACAAAGATAGCAGAAGAAACTGGCAGCAACCCTTACTGTTCTGCAGCTGCTGCAGGTGATCCCGAGGCAACCAGGGCCTGGAGTGAACCTCAGCAGTCCTATAAGAGAGAGGTCTGACTGGTAGAAGGAAAAGTAAGAAACAGGAAGAAATAACTTCATCATCAACAAACTAGGCGTTCACTCAGAGACCCAATCTGAAACTCAACAACTACAAAGATGACAGGTGGATAAATACACAAAGATAGGAAGAAACCAGCGCAAAAAGGATGAAAACACCCAAAATCAGAACACTTCTCCTCCTCCAAGGGTTCACAACTCCTCACCAGCAAGGGAACAAGGCTGGATGGAGAATGAGTGTGATGAATTGACAGAATCAGGCTTCAGAAGGTGGGTAATAATACACTTCTGTGAGCTAAAAGAACATGTTCTAACCCAATGCAAAGAGAGTAAGAACCTTGAAAAAAGATTTGACAAAATGCTAATGAGAATAAACAACTTAGAGAGGTGTACCTGAATGTGACGGAGAGATTCAATTCAAGCTGGAAAATACTCTTCAGGATATTACCCAGAAAAACTTCCCCAACCTAGCAAGGCAGGCCAATATTCAAGAACAGGGAACACAGAGAACACCACAATGATATTCCTCAAGAAGAGCAACCCCAAGGCACATAATCGTCAGATTCACAAGGGTTGAAATGAAGGAGAAAATGCTAAGGGCAGCCAGAGAGAAAGGTTGGGTTACTCACAAAGGGAAGCCCATGAGACTCACAGTAGAAACCCTACAAGCCAGAAAAGAGTGGGTGCCAATATTCAATATCTTTAAAGAAAAGAACTTTCAACCCAGAATTTCAAATCCAGCCAAACTAAGCTTCATAAGTGAAGGAAAAATAAAATCCTTTACGAACAAGCAAGTACTCAGAGATTTCATCAACACCAGGCCTGCTTTACAAGAGTTCCTGAAAGAGGCACTAAACATAGAAAGTACCATATAACCAGTACCAGCCACTTCAAAAACATACTAAATGGTAAAGAGCATCAACACAATGAAGAAACTGCATCAACTAATGGGCAAAACAGCCAGCTAGCATCAAAATGGCAGGATCAAATTCACACATAACAATATTAACCCTAAATGTAAATGGCTAAACATCCCAATCAAAAGACACAGACTGGCAAATTGGATAAAAAGCCAAAACCCATCAGTGTGCTGTATCCAGGAAACCCATCTCACACGCAAGGATACATAAAGGCTCAAAATAAAGGGAGGAAGATTTACCAAGCAAATGGAGAGCAAAAAAAAGCAGGAGTTGTAATTCTCATCTCAGATAAAATAGACTTTAAACCAACAACCATCAAAAGGGACAAAGAAGGACATTACATAATGGTAAAAGGATCAATGCAACAAGAAGAGCTAACAATCCTAAATATATACGCACCCACTATAGGAGCACCCAGATACATAAAGCAAGCTCTTAATGACTTACAAAGAGACTTAGACTCCCACACAATAATAGTGGGAGACTTTAACACCCCATTGTCAATATTAGACAGATCAACGAGACAGAAAATTAACAAGGATACCCAGGACTTGAACTCAGACCTGGAACAAGCAAACCTAATAGACATTTACAGAACTATCCACCCCAAATCCACAGAATATACATTCTTCTCAGCACCACATCACACCTACTCTAAAATTGACCACATAATTGGAAGTAAATCACTCCTCAGCAAATGCAGAAGAACAGAAATCATAACAAACAGTCTCTCAGACCATAGTGCAATCAAGTTAGAACTCAAAATTGAGAAACTAACTCAGAACCACACAGCTTCTTGGAAACTGAGCAACTTGCTCTTGAATGTTGACTGGATAAACAATGAAATGAAGGCAGAAATAAAGATGTTCTTCAAAACCAGCGAGAAAGAAGACACAACATACCAGAATCTCTGGACACATTTAAAGCAGTGTCTAGAGGAAAATATATAGCAATAAATGCCCACATGAGAAGCAAGGAAAGATCCAAAATCAACACCCTATTATCAAAATTGAAAGAGCCAGAGGAGCAAGACCAAAAAAAATTCAAAACCTAGCAGAAGACTAGAAATAACTAAGATTAGAGCAGAACTGAAGGAGATAGAGACACAAAAAACCCTTCAAAAAATCAGTAAATCCAGGAGCTGGTTTTTTGAAAAGATCAACAAAATAGACCAATAGCCAGATTAATGAAAAAAAGAAGAGAGAATAATCAAATAGATGCAATAAAAAACAATAAAGGGGATATCATCAGATTCCACAGAAATACAAACCATCATCAGAGATTATTACAAACATCTCTGTGCACATAAACTAGTAAACCTGGAAGAAATGGATAAATTCCTGGACAGGTGCATCCTCCCAAGCCTAAACCAGGAAGAAGCCGAAACCTGAATAGACCAGTAACAAGGGCTGAAGTTGAGGCAGCAATTAAGAGCCTACCATCCAAAAAAGGCCCAGGTCCAGACGGGTTCACAGCTGAATTCTACCAGACATACAAAGGGGAGCAGGTACCATTCCTTCTGAAACTATTCCAAACAATCCAAAAAGAGGGAATCCTTCCCAAATCATTTTATGAGACCAACATCATCCTGTTATCAAAACCCAGCAGAGACTTAACAAGAAAAGAAAACTTCAGGCCAATATCCGTGATGAACATAGATGCAAATATCTTCAATAAAATACCGGCAAACCGATTACAATAGCACATCAAAAAGCTTATCCACCATGATCGAGTGGGCTTCATCCTGGGGATGCAAGGCTGGTTCAACAAACACAAGTCTATAAATGTAATTCACCACATAAACAGAACCAAGGACAAAAACCACATGATTATCTCAACAGATGCAGAGAAGGACTTTAACAAAATTCAACAGCCCTTTATGCTAAAAACCTCAATAAACTAGGTATTGATGGAATGTATCTCAAAATAATAAAAGCTATTTATGACAAACCCATAGCCAATATCATACTGAATGGGCAAAAACTGGAAGCAGTCCCTTTGAAATCTGGCACTAGACAAGGATGCCCTCTGTCACCACCCCTATTCAATATAGTATTGGAAGTTCTAGCCAGAGCAATCCGGCAAGAAAAAGAAATAAAAGGTATTCAATTAGGAAAGGAGGAAGTCAAATTATCTCTATTTGCAGACGACATGATTGTATATTTAGAAGACCCCATAGTCTCAGCCCAAAATCTTCTGAAACTGATAAGCAACTGCAGCAAAGTCTCAGGATACAAAATCAATGTGCAAAAATCACAAGCATTCCTATACACCAATAACAGACATAAAGAGATCAAAATCAAGAACAAACTGCCATTTATAATTGCTACAAAGAGAATAAAATACCTAGGAATACAACTAACAAAGAATGTAAAGGACCTCTTCAAGGAGAACTACAAACCACTGCTCAACAAAAGTAAGAGAGGACACAAACGGAGAAACATTCCATGCTCATGGTTAGGAAGAATCAGTATCATGAAAATGGCCATACTGCCCAAAGTAATTTACACATTCAACACTATCCCCATCAAGCTACCAATGACCTTCTTCACAGAATTGGAGAAAACCACCTTAAACTTCATATGGAACCAAAAGAGAGCCCACATAGCCAAGTCAATTCTAAGCAAAAAGAACAAAGCTGGAGGCATCACACTACCTGACTTCAAACTATACTACAAGGCTACAGTAATCAAAACAGCATGGTACTGGTACCAAAACAGAGATATAGACCAATGTAACAGAACAGAGGCCTCGGAGGCAACGCCACACATCTACAACCATCTGATCTTTGACAAACCTCACAAAAACAAGCAATGGGAAAAGGAGTTACTATTTAATAAATGGTGTTGGGAAAACTGGCTAGCCATGTGCAGAAAGCAGAAACTGGACCCCTTCCTGACACCTTACACTAAAATTAACTCCAGATGGATTAAAGACTTAAACATAAGACCTAACACCATAAAAACCCTAGTAGAAAACCTAGGCAAAACCATTCAGGACACAGGCATAGGCAAGGACTTCATGACTAAAACACCAAAAGCACTGGCAACAAAAGCCAAAATAGCTAAATAGGACCTAATCAAACTCCACAGCTTCTGCACAGCAAAAGAAACAGTCATTAGAATGAATCAGCAACCAATAGAAAGGGAAAAAATTTTTGCAGTCTACCCATCTGACAAAGAGCTGATATCCATAATCTACAAAGAACGAAAACAGATTTACAAGATAAAAACAAACAAGCCCATTCAAAAGTGGGCAAAGGATATGAACAGACATGTTACAAAAGAAGACATACATGAGGCCAACAAACATATGAAAAAATGCTCAACATCACTGGTCATTAGAGAAATGCAAATCAAAACCACATTGAGATACCACCTCACGCCAGTTAGAATGGCGATCAGTAAAAAAATCTGGAGACAACAGATGCTGGAGAGGATGTGGAGAAACAGGAACACTTTTACACTGTTGGTGGGAGTGTAAATTAGTTCAACCATTGTGGAAGACAGTGTGGCGATTCCTCAAGGACCTAGAAATAGAAATTCCGTTTGACTCAGCAATTCCATTACTGGGTATATATCCAGAGGATTATAAATCATTCTACTATTAGGACACATGAACACAAATGTTCACTGCAGCACTGTTTACACAATAGTAAAGACCTGAAAGCAACCCACACGCCCATCGATGATAGACTGGACAGGAAAAATGTGGCACATATACACCATGGATTACTATGCAGCCATCAAAAACGATGAGTTTGTGTCCTTTGTAGGGACATGGATGAACCTGGAAACCATCATTCTCAGCAAACTGACACAAGAACAGAAAATCAAACACCCCATGTTGTCACTAATAGGTGGGTGTTGAACAATGAGAACACATGGACACAGGGAGGGGAGCATCACACACTGGGGTCTGTTGGGGGGAAATAGGGGAGGGACAGCAGGAGGTGGGGAGTTGGGGAGAGATAGCATGGGGAGAAATGCCAGATTTAGGTTATGGGGAGGAAGGCAGCACATCACACTGCCACGTGTTTACCTAATGCAACAATATTGCATGTTCTTCACATGTACCCCAAAACCTAAAATGCAATAAAAAACAAAAGAAAATGCCAAGGTAAGCCACAGATTAGGAGAAAATATTTGAAAAACATTCAACTGAGAAAAGACTTGATCCATGAATATGTAACTCTTACAACTAATTAAGAAAAAGACAAACCAATAAAAAGTGGACAAAAGATCTGAACAGATATTTCACAAAAGAAGATATGTAAATGGCCAACAAGCATATTAAAAGATGTTCAATTAGTCATTAGGAAAATACAAATTGAAACCATGAGATGCTACATACCTACTAGAATGGCTAAATTAAAGGTGGACAATACCAAGTGTTGCTCAGGATGTAAAGCCAATGAAACTCTCATATATTGCTGGTCGGAATCTAAAATGGTACAGCTACTTTGGAAAGCAGTTTGACAGTTTTCAAGTTAATTATATACTCAGTATATGACCCAGCAATCCTACTATTAGATATTTACCAAAGAGAAATGAAAACATGTCCACACACAGACTTGTATGCCAATATTCACAGAGCATTATTCATAGGAGCCAAGAACTGGTCAATTGATGAACTGAATTGAATAATCAAACTGTTGCATATCCATATAAAGATTACTACTCAAAAAGTTACAACTCAGCAGCAAAGGAAATATTAATACACAGAACATGGATAAATCTCAACAACATGCTAAATGCAAAGAGTCAAACACAAAAGACCAGGATTCAATTTGCATGAAATTCTAGGAAAGGCAAAATTATAGTGACAGAGGGCAAATTAGTATTTGCCCAGAACCAGGGGTTGAGGGGTAGAGATACAGAGCAGGTAACACAAATAGCAGATGGTCTCTGACTTACAATGGTTAGACTCAGGATTTTCTGACTTTACACACAGTTTCAGTGTGCTCCTCAATTCATAATAGGGGATACATCTGGATAAGCCCTTATGTTGAAAATATTGTTAAGTAAAAAACACACTATTTTCAATTTACAACAATGGGTTTATCTGGATGTAACCCCAATGTAAGTTGAGGAACATCTGTAATAGATGAGGTGATAAAATTATTCTCTCTCTTGATTGGGGTAGGGGGTTACATAAACTGTACAATTACCAACATTCACCACACTGTACACTTAGTGAATTTTATTTAAATTATACCTCAATAAAGCTATTAAAAGTAAAGAAAAAAAATCTTAAATACGCCAATTTTTGTCCTAAGATGCTTAAATATACAGATCACTAATTCAGATAACCTTTAGTTTTCCAATTTGCTTCATTTAATAAAGACAACTTAGTATGAATTTAGATGATCCTTAAGTTAATCAGGAAGCAGAACAATATTTACATGTTTTTTTTTTTTCATTCAACTTAATCAAATGCATACTGACTGAACTACACATAGCTGGAATTACTAGACTATAGATACAGAATGAAACCACATATAAGCAGCAAGAACAGTGTGTCTGAAAGAAAAAAATGTAATTCAAGTTTTTATTACTGTTTAAAAGAATTAGAATTAACTTGTAATTTTCAAGTATTTGTATGTGGTTAAAAAAATCAAATATACAAAAATAACATAAGAAAGAGCAATTGTCCTGTCTCTTCAAGTTCCCTTTACTCCATCCCCACACCACAGCAAATGCTTTTAAGCTTTGTTTTTAGTTGTTTTGGGGATTACCTTTTTTCCTCTAGATAGTATGCATACATTATCATTTCTTAATATATCAAATGTTAGACAGTGTTGAAGTCCTACTATCACAGACAAGGAGCCTACTCACCTTCCCCCCAAATTGTAGTAATTACAGCACTGTTTTTAGTTCTTCTACATAACTTCATTGTAACTATCATCAATACAGTTATACCCCTATATTTCTTGTTTATCAACAATAGACACTCTTTATCTGATATCAGGACTTTATATTCTTCCCTCAATCTCTTCTCCTTATACCTCTACCTTCTAAACTCTACTATCAAGGTTGATAACTATTATATTCCTTTGGTAACTATAGTGAAGCCACAAGGTTGACTGATTCTAAAACTAAAATTCAGCAAATACTGTTTATAATATTGTGACTACATATTGTTTACTGCAAAGCTGGGCAGCATTACATTTTGTCTTGTTCAGCCTTTTTCTTGAATGTTTTTTTCTTTCAACATTGCTTTAACAGCCGGCCCTCCATATCCACAAGGGTTCCAGGACCCCACTTGTGGATACCCAAACTGGTGTATGCTCAGATACATACACAATGAGGCATATAACGAGGCCTTACACAAAATGAGGCAGTACAATCAGCCCTCTATATCCATCATTAGTCCTCACAGTCCTAATCCACAGTTGGTTTCAGTCCGTAGCTGGCTGATACAAATCCAGGTGCTTCCCCATTCCAAAAGGTAAGCTACAATTAAGGAAAGGTTAACATCTATAGAAGTTCTCACTCAAAATCTTTATAGATGGTGAAAGTTTGCCACCATCTACAAATTTAATAATTTTAGTTCTTTTTCAGAAAACAAAGAAAACCTGATTGCTCATCATCCACAGCTGGGTTTCAATCCACAGTCGGTTGAATCTGGGGATATAAATTCATGGATACAGAGAGCTGACTGTACTTTAATTATAGAATTTATTTAAGTATTGCTTTTATGATTAGCCAGTAAATGAATCTATTCATTCATTTGCATATTATTTAGCACCCAATTGAAGGGAAGTTTTATTTTACCTTCACTCCTGCTAAAAATATGCCATTTAACAAATGCAGAAGGAATGATAAGAAAATTAGTACACCCCACCCCTCCCAAAAGGTAAAGGGGTTATGCATTTTAGATTTAAAAAAAGACAAGACAGATGTAATAATTCAAGGTAATTCTGTTGTTGTTGTTGTTGTTGTTAAAGACAGAGTCTTGTTCTCAGGTTGGAGTACAGTGGCGTGATCTTGGCTCACTGTAATCTCCGCCTCCTGGGTTCAAGTGATTCTCCCACCTCAGCCTCCTGAGTAGCTGGGGTTACAGGCATGCACCACCACATCTGGCTAATTTTTTGTATTTTTAGTAGAGACGGGGTTTCACCATGTTGGCCAGGCTGCTCTCGAAGTCCTGACCTCTAGTGATCCACCTGCCTCAGCTTCCCAATGTGCTGGGATAAAAGGCGTGGGCCACCATGCCCAGCCAGTATTATATGAATCTTGATCAGATCCTAGGAGTGTGAGTGTGTGTGTGTGTGTGTGTGTGTGTGTGTTTTAAGTACAAAAAAAATTTAGGGGACATTTAAAAATGGCTGAAAATAAGGTGAAATTAAGGAATTATTAGTTTTTTTTTTTGTCTTGTCATTGTTATTTTGAGTATGTAAAATGTTATTTTCAGAAGTTTCAAACTGAAATATTTAGGGTGAAATATCATGATGTCTACAAGAATGCCTTCCTATGACTTTAGGCAAATGATAACCTCTCTGAACTTCATTTGTGAAACGAAATAATATCTATCTCAGATGGGGAGGGTATGAAAAGGCTCAATACTTATTTTTACTGTTATTAGTAGGATTTAGCACTACTAGTAAAAAAATGGGACTGCAAAAGGAAATTTTTGCTGTCCCACTTTTTTACTAGTCTGCTGTGAAAAAAATTAATAAAATTAGTCTAATAATAATTAAAATTAGACTAATAAAATTAGTCTGCTGTGAATAAATTAATCTGGCTGTGGAAACAAGGCAAACATATTATGAAACAGATATCAATTCAAGTCATAAGAATTTTCAGACTGTGTTACATTATCCAAAGATTATTTTTATAGGTTCAAGATTCTAAAACTAAAACAATGTTACAATTATTTGATTTTAAAAAACCTGTCTTATTAGACAAAAATGGTGACTGAAATGTTAACATTTAATAAGGGGAAAAACAACCCATTAGAAATAATGTATTTCCAAAGTGTAGAAATTACACTGATCATAATAGATATCTACTTTTTCACAACATTGTAAATTTCATCCCATCAAAAAGTTTCCTCTATGCAGGAGACTAAAGACATATCATAGTTACATATAAATGAAAGAAGGAAGGGGGAAACGAAATAGGAAGAAAAACATTCTATTTCTTACAGCCATTTATCCAAATAAAAGCAGAGGGAAGAAAAAATGAACACAGAACAATATAATACTGTCTCTTAAACTGCTAACAGATATCTTTATTTCAAAACAGCAAAGAGTGAGAATGTAGAGAGAAAATATCTGTGATATGAATACAAATACAGATTACGGAAGAGACCCTTGGTTAATTCCAACTATCATCAGTAATAGCTTTTCCTTTCTTACAGGAAGCCAATTGGCTGTTTCTAAGTTTCATAAAAATTTGGGTGTTTCTCTATTCCAAAAGATAAGCCACAATTAAAGAAAAGTTAACATCTATAGAACTTCTCACTCAAAATCTTTATAGATGGTGAAAGTTTGCTTTCTGTGTTTCTTTCAGAAAACAAGGAAAACCTGATTCCTCATAGTCAAGATTTCTGTGATAAGGGAGGTAATAAATGGGGTCATGGCACTTCTTCCCTTTGAAATAGTCATCTGGTTACATCCATGGAATTTGTCTAGAAGTTTCAAGACAAACCCTGCAAGTCCAAACCTGTTGTGATGTAACCCACATATAAACTCCAAGGTCCTGAGGCTGTTCAGATCACAAAGACCGTATCTTTTGAGACCAGTATCTAAATATTGGGTAGCAAGATTTTAGAAAGTATCTAAGCTATACTTCTAAGACTGAAGCATGCTGTGCCACAAGACATATATGGATAAGGTACAATGGGAATTCAGGAGAGGCAAACATTGCCTCTGGGTGAGTGGTCTGGGGAAGCCTTCCTATAAGTGCACGGAATTTAGGTTATGTCTTTAAGCATGAGAAGAATTTGAACAAATAGTCTAGGAGTTGGGATAGGAGGTGTGGGATGAGTTGAGAGAGGATCATTCTGGGCCACAGTAGCACTGTTTGCTAGAGCAAAGAGATAGAGGCACCTCAGGAAATCAAGGCTGTTCACGGTCTAATCCCAGAGCTTTAGGAAGCTGAGGCTGGGGGGATAGCTTGAGGCCAGGATTTGGAGACCAGACTGGCCAATACAGCAAGGCCTTGTCTGCACAAAAAAAATTTTGTTGGTTGTGCTGGCATTTGCCCATAGTCCCAGCTATGTGGGAGGCTGAGGTGGGAGGATAGCTTGAGCCCAGGAGAAGTCTGAGGCTGCACTGAACTATGATCACACCACTGCACTCCAGCCTCGGTAACAAAGTGAAACCCTATCTCAAAAACAAAAAAAAAAAAAAAAAAAAAAAGAAATTCAAACCATCCTGATGATACAGAGTAAGATTTAATAGAAGAGAAAATTCCACCAGGGTTAGAACATGTTTTCCTAAGAAAAAGCAGCAGCATTTATATAACATATCACAAAAGCCTACATATTCTGATTATCTAATAAATAAAAGGTCCTATAATGTTATCTTGCAATAAATATATATAAAATTTACAAGACCTATTAATATCTATTTGCTAAAACATGTTCTTGAAACCTATACTTTGTGGCATGACTCGTACTTGGTAAGAAAAAGAAGAAATAAAATTAACAATGCTTATTGAATACTTACTATATGCTCAGTAAAATAGACACCAATGTTTGCCAAGCTCTTTCGCAGCTTTGGGACTATTTCTGCAACCCTCTAATCCCATATATGGTAATAGTGGAAACAGCCAAGCTTATATAACATGGTTCCACTGCTCTATCTCATTAGATAGTCCAGGGGTACACATCAGACCCCAGCAGGACTAGACTTCCTTCCTCGATGTTTGGAATTCAGATTCAGAGGTTCCTTGAATCAAACGAACATACTGTAGCTGAGCTGTCTTGTGTGTGTACTTATGGACTGGGAAATGGAGAATGCCAGTCTTCAGAGTGAAGAATAAGGCAGGAGCAGAGAGGAGACAGAGGGACTAGCCTAACAATGGTTTAGTTTCTCATTCTAGATTGTTTCTAAGGCCTGGTTGTACTCCTGCTTAAAGTTGTGCAAAGGCTAACCCATACAACCATGAATAGTGGCCCTGATGCCTACCTGCCCTTGGGGTCCAGGAAATAACCTAGTATCCTTAGAATAAGTACCCTTTTTGGGCTTAACTTCAGTGAGTATCTGTTTCTAACAGGTTCTAGCTTACCAGGCATTGCACTAAAGACTGTCATATATTATATTCAATATTTCATTAAACTCAAAAATGCCATATTTATATTACAAATATATTAAAAAGGCTGTACTTTCTGTGGTTTATCCTGTATCAACTGGCTTGAATTATGTTGAAATCAAAAAGTAGATTTCTGTGGGAAGAGAAATAGTTTCTATGACATAAAAAAGTTTTTATCAATTGTCAACAATTGCTGACAAGCCAGGTATGGCAGCACATGCTTGCAGTCTCAGCTACTTGGGAGGCTGAGGTGCGAGGAATACTTGTAGCCCAAGAATTCAAGGTCAGCCTGGGTAAGAGTGAGACCCCATTTCAAAAAGAGAAAAAACGAAAATGAAAAAGAATTGCGGACACATGCTAATAGCAATTACATGAGCTGAATCATAGGAGTCAATACATACAAGATTGTAGACAGCCTGTATTTAACTTCACCAATAATGTCAGTCACAGATTAAAAAAAATCTAGCTGTATGTGCATCTCCCTCATAGAGAACAATTTAGTAACAATATCAGGACAGTCTTTAAGACTGAGACACATTTTCTCCTGGGGGGAAAATGCTGATTTTTAATCCCTTCCTAACATGGACATAATTTTATGTAATAGAGACGAACAAGTTATATTTAAATAATATCAGTATCACTCATTTATTTTACAAACTCTTCTTTCCTACACAAGCTTCTAACATCGAGTAAAACCTCCAAATCTAAAAGTAAAAATATCACTAAGTGAAGACCCTAAATTACTGTGACAGGTATATTTTGAACATTCTTCCATCAACTGGTTTTCTGAAAAAGATATAATGAGAACTAATTCCAGCTTTTTTGGTGGAGTTGTGGGGCAGGGAAGAGAGAAGTGCGACAATAATAACACACAATAATCAGCACATGTATATACATGATACTGGTATAAAACTGAACTTTTTTGTGTGTGTGCTAGAGTGCAGTGGCGTAATCTTGGCTTACTGCAACCTCTGACTCCTGGGCTCAAGCCTTCTTTTCACCTCAGCCTCCTGAGTAGCTGGGAACAGAGGCAGATGTTACCATGCCCAGCTAATTATTATTATTTTTTTTTTGTATTTTTTGTAGAGACAGGGTCTCCCTATGTCACCCAGGCTGGTTTCACACTCCTAGGCTCAAATGATCCGCCTGCCTTGGACTCCCAAGTGCTGGGATTAGAGATGTGAACCACGATGCACAGCCTAACACTGAACCTTGAACAGCAGGCTTTTTAAATGGAGATAACCATTCATAGTCCTGGCCCATACTGTAAACCAATACCTATTCTAACAGAAATCTCACTCTATTACAATAAAAAAAGATACTGACGATCTTCAGAAATATCAGTGTATTACTCTGTAACTCTCCAAGTGGAAATAGTGGTAATTATTTTTCAGAAAAATCACTAATGTTGTCCTGAGAAACATATGTTTAACAAAACCTTTAGCAAACCTACTAAGAAAGTAAAGCAATGGAAAGAAATGCATTAGTTGGAAGATGGTAGACAGGAAACAGGGCTGTAGCTCCCACATGCATGGACAAAACAGCGTGAACAGACTCACACTGTGACCTTTTGCTTCAAGAACCACAGCAAGAACGTTCCAGGAAAACTCAGAGTTCACAGATCCACTGAAAGAAGTTCTCAAAGTGTGAGGGAGGAAAACCTACCTCTGAACACACATCCCTACTGAGGAATCTGAAAATCCAGATCACAGGAGAAGGAATTAACCTTCCCTAGGGCTGAAATGGGTTTAGGGAGTTACAAGAAATATAAAAGTGCAAGTAGCAGTGGCAAGTGCCTAGAAAGCACTCTTAGTCTCCAGCCTGAGCCCCAGGAAGCTATCCCTGACTATCTCACAGGGTCCTCCCTAAGGGAAGGCAGCCAGATGAACTGGGGAGGGGGTCATATGGCCAAGGAAGCGCTCAACCAAAATTGGTAGTGGTTTCAACTGGGGACAAATTTTCTCAGAGTCTAGAAGATGAGCAGGAGATGCTTACTGACTTACAAGTAAGTAAGCAAGGGCAGGAGTGCAGGAGCTCCCACCGAACCAGTGGGCAGATGGGGAGGGCTGAGGTCCAAAAGCTAGAGCAGGGTAGCTCATGGCCTGTGGCAAGGTCTGAGCAGGGCACTGCAGGAGTGAGACTGGCTTTACCAACTGCCTGAGAGCTGGGTGAGGCCTCTTACTACTGGCTATCTGCCACTTCCCTGGCAAACTATACAACACAGCAGAGGCAGTGAAGTTCCCCTCTGGAACATAACCCCACTGGCCTGAGAACCACCACCTGCCCCCTACAGTGGCTGTGGCAAGCCCTACCCAAGGAAAGTCTGAGCCCAGACCCACCTAAAGCAGACCCACCTAATGGTATTTCCCTACCCACCCTGGTAGCCAAATACAAACATAGAAACTCTTGGGAGCTTTATGACCCCACTCATCACCTGAGAAACCAAAATACTTACCCTAGGCATCTTAGGGCAAGCTTAGAGCCCTGTATTAGTACCACAGCTGGTGCTCTTCTCAAAGTGTGACTTCCTGGCTGGAAGCCAGCACAGCAGCTCAGGACAGATTAACCCTGATTCCAGGAAGAAGACAACACCCAGTTCCATTGCCTGCAACATCCTGGCTAACCAGAGGTCCTGAGGGTGTCCAAGTGACAATTTCATTGCTAGCATAACCAGCATCCAAGAAAGCCAGCACACTAAACATATCTGCAACCAAGGACTCTTACAGAGTTTACTTCCCTGCCACCTCTACCAGAGGAGGTGCTGGTATCCGTGGCTGGGAGACCTGAAGATGGATTACACCACAGGATTCTTTGCAGACATCCACAAGCACCAGCCTGGAGCCTGTGCCAAATCAAGAGATCACCAAATCAAGAGATCACCCCATGGGACAAGAGTGCCAAATCAAGGGATCACCCCATGGGACAAGAGAATCTGAACAGCAGACCTTGAGTTTCAGACCTCTGAATTAGTCTACTCAAATGAGAAGGAACCAGAAAAGTACTTTTGGTAGTAGGACAAAAGAAGGTTCTATAATGTCCCCAAAAGATCACACCAGCAGTGGATCCCCAGCAATGGATCCAAACTAAGAAAAAAATCTCTGAATTGCCAGATAAAGAGTTCAGGGGGTTGATTATTAAGCTACTCAAGGAGATACCAAGAAAGGTGAAAATCAACGAAAAGAAATAATAATAATAATAATAATAATAATAAAATCAGGATAGGTATAACAAATTCTCCAGAGAAATAGATAGCATAAAGAAAAAGCAATCACATATTCTGGAAATGAAAGGCATGCTTAGATAAATACAAAACACAGGGGAAACTTTCAACAGACTACAACAAGTAGAAGAAAGAACTTCAGAGCTGGAAGACAAGGCTTTTGAATTAATCCAATCAGACAAAGACCAAAAAATAATAATAATAATAATAATAATAAAACAAAATAAACAGAGCTTCTGAGAAATTTGGGATTACGTTGAATGGCCAAATCTACAAATAACTGATGTTCCTGATGAAGAAGAGAAATCTGAAAGTCTGAAAAACTTATTTGAGGGAATAATTGAGGAAAACTTCCCTGGCCTTGCTAGAGATCTAGGCATCAAAATACAGGAAGTTCAAAGAACACCTGGGAAATCTTTGCAAAACATAGTCATCAGGTTATCTAAAGGCAAGACGAGGGAAAGAATCTTAAGAGCTGGGAGAAGAAAGCATCAGATAACCTGTAAAGGAAAATCAATCAGATGAACAGCAGACTCCTCAGCAGAAACTTTATAAACCAGAAGGGACTGGGTCCCATCTCTAGCCCCCTGAAACAAAATAATTGTCAGCCAAGACTTTTGCATCCAGCAAAACTAAGCTTAATAAATGATGGAGAGATAAGTCTCTTTCAGACAAACAAATGCTGAGAGAATTTGCTACTACTAAGCCAGCACTACAAGAAATGCTAAAAGTTCTAAAGCGCTAAAGAAAACCTTGAAAGACACCAAGACAATATCTTTAAAGCATAAATCTTACAGAGCCTATAAAACAAAAACAAAACAGAAAACAAAAAACAAAAAAACCAAAGTATTAAGGTAACAACTAACATGATAGACCAGTAACTCACATCTCAATGCTGATGTTGGATGTAAATGGCCTAAATGCTCCACTTAAAAGATAAAAGAATGGCACAATAAATAAAATTCCACCAACCAAGTATCTGCTGTCCTCAAGAAACCCATCTATCACATAAGGACTCACATAAACTTAAAGAAAAGGGATGAAGAAAGATATTCTACACAAATGGTAACCAAAAGTGAGCAGGAGTAGCTATTCTTATATCAGACAAAAGAAACTGTAAAGCAACAACAGCAAAAAAAGACAAAGAGGGACATAATATAATGATAAAAGGATTAACCCAACAGGAAAATATCACAATCCTAAAAAGATATGCATCCAACGTTGGAGACCTCAAATTTATAAAAGGATTACGAGTAGACCTAAGAAATGAGATAGACAGCAATAATAGTGGGGGACTTCAAAACTCCACTGACAGCACTAGAACAGTTCATCAAGACACAAGGTCAACGAAGAAACAATTAACTTTAAACCCTAGAATAAATGGACTTAACAGATATTTCCAGAAAATTCTACCCAACCACTGCAGAATATACATTCTTTTCTTCAGCACATGGAACATCCTTCAAGATAGGCCATATGCTATACCATAAAACAAGTCTCAATAAATTTAGGAATATCAAAATTGTATCAAGTATCCTCTCAGATCACAGTAGATGAGTTCAGTCTATGTGATTAGGGAGATAATTTTGGTTCACCTGACTAAAAGACCTTTCAAAATAAAGAAGCATAACACTCCACCACCAATGTCATGCCTGAGATGATCAAAGTTAATATATGGTAACCCATAGCCAGGCATGGTGGCATGCCACCTGTAGTCTTAGCTACTCAGGAGGCTGAGGCAGGAGGATCACTTGAACCCAGGAGTTTGAGGCTGCAGTGAGCTAGAATCATGCCACTGCACTTCAGCCTGGGCAACAGAGCAAGATCCTATCTCAAAACACAAAACACAACACACACACACACACACACACACACACACACACACACCATGGCAAAAGCAGTATTTTAGTATGTTAATGCTTTAATGTGGCTAAAAACTTGACTGCAAATATTTAATTCACACTGATCTATTCAAGCTTTTTATTTTAAAAAAATCTCAATTTCATTAGTATCCGCATATAAGAAGGAGTTTTCCCTTAAAAAAAAAAAACACTAAAAATTCAAATTTAAAACTGTATTTCAAATTACTTCAAAATTTGATTCATGGTAGTATATGCCATTTACCAGAAAGTTTCATAAGTGATACATGTTTTTATAAACCAGTAAGTGCTTCTTCTTTCATGAGCCACTTCTACATTATCCATATTCAGATAGCTCAATTACTGTAAACCAAATCTCTAAATGAAGGCCAAGGCCCTAAAAATATAGTTATAAAGTTTTTGCTTTTCTCAGGGAAATCTGTAGTTGAGATGAGGACCTTTGTGATACTTTAGGGCAGCAATGGCCTGGAACAACTGGAAAGCTTCCTGCAGGAGGTTTCTTTTTTGAGAACCATGGTGATAAAAGACGGCAGAGAAAGGGCATCTGGCTGTAGAAGAGGGGAACCTTGGGGAAGACACTTCTTAGTGCAGGCCTCCTATTTTATTCAACTACTATTGCACTTGTGTGCAGTGATCTTGTTGCCTGTGTTTTAAAAATAACAGAACCAACTCTTTCATCTCTTATATGGGTTTTATAGACTGGCCAGGGAAACTGCATGTTAGCACACGTTATATGGGAAACCCCAACATATTTCTGTCAAATCAACACCTCTACATTCTCCTCCGCCAGGTCTCTTTTCAGTACCAGGCCAGTTCTCTAATTTCACCTGTTTTCTCACAGGTTAAAAAAACCTGGCTTGCTTTTGCCTCATTTTCAAACTGCCACCACTTAGGGTTTGCTCTGGCTTCCTAATTCCTATTATTCCAGAGAAGTGCACTATTTTTGTTTCATGGCCCTCTGGCTGGATAAACATCCTAAATAAGCAGGGGTAGAATTAGACTAAAATCATATAGACTCTAAAAAAATTTGCTTACATAAATCGAACTTTTGGAAAACATACGTCTGAAAGTAGAAATATTTGTTAATACCAATCAAATACTGTTAATATTCTGGGATTATTCTAATTTTAAAATGGTCTTAAAAGCCATTCTATAATGTAGCATCTAAACATTTCTGTCAGAAAGCCTCTTTAAGTTTATAAAATTTAGTCCTTCTGCTCATGAGAATATAAAAAAGCTCCTTTAGTCAAAGGAACCAAAACTCTACATGCTGCAGATCTTCCAAAGGCGACTGCTTTTGGAAGCACCACCCAAACATGGTGGTGTTTGGAGATGGGGCCTTTGGGGATGATTAAGTCACCAGCGTGGAGCCCTCTTTTATTAATACACTTGTAAGAGAAGTCTGAGAACATCCTTGTTCCTTCTGCCATGTGAGGACATAGAGAAAAAACAGCCAGCTATCAATCAAGAAGGAAGCCTTCAGCAGACAGTGAATCTACTGGTGCCCTGATCTTGGGCTTTCCAGCCTCCAGAAGTGTGAGGAATACATTTCTGTTGTTTATGAGACACTCAGTTTATGTTATTTTTGTTACAGCAGTACAAATGGACATCACTAAAAATCATTTCTTTTTCTTTTTTGCTTGCTCTGTCATCTAGGCTGGCGTACAGTTGCATGATCTTGGCTCACTGCAACTTCCGCCTCCCAGGTTCAAACAATTCTCATGCCATCAGAGTAACCGGGATTACAGGCGTGCACCACTATGCCTGGCTGATTTTTGTATTTTTAGTAGAGACGGAGTTTCACCATGTTGGTCAGACTGGTCTTGAACTGGTCTCAAGTAATCCGCTTGCCTCCGCCTCCCAAAGTGCTGGGGATTACAGGTATGAGCACTGCGCCTGGCCAAAAATCATCATTTTTGAGTGACCAGTGTACAAATCACCTTTGTTTGGCTTGCTTTTGGGACTTGCAACTGAATTCTGAATGTCAGGAACTTGGGCCATTAAGATTAAAGTATAAAATAATTATTTTCAAATTTTGGATTACAATTGAGAGGTCAAAATTTCTAAAACTAAAACAACTTTTTATATTAAATAAGTTACTGAGCTGTTTGCAAGGTGAACTTTGTGTACAACATAGTTGGCAGAAAATACGTTAGAAATGTAACTTTGGTTACATTCTTTGAATGAGTAACTCTGGTTATTTCAGTAAATACCAGATGTCAGATCAATTTGTTTATGGTTAAAGGATACAAATTACTACCAGACAAGGGACAAACAGCTTACTGTAAATCCCAATTAGAGGCAGCAAGAAGGCTGCTGAAGATCTATGGCTAAATTTCCTATTTTAACATACATCACTTTTAAAAATCATAACCATAACCGATGATCCCATCTAAGTCCATTAGTATTTAAACACTTGCAAAGAGACACATATGTTCTTGTTCATTTTCATTCTCTCCTCCTTCCCTTTTTCCTCTAATTCTCTCTTCTCCCACAGTCCCCACAAACATCCTTGAGTGTAAGGTAACGCAAGTAACATTTGGTTCAATTTAGAAGTGACTAAGTTAGAACTAAAATACTATTCCTTAATTTCTGTTTATAAAGCATATTTCAGTAAATCATAATTCTAAAAAGTTCATGAAATAATTTCTATGTTCTAGAACAACAACAACAACAACAACAAAACACATGAAAATAAATAAAACACTGAGCTTCTGAAGGGTCCTGCTGGTATCAATCTAATTTACTTCTAACCCAGGCAGTTTTAACAGCACAAAAGATATAAACTGAAATACTTAATGGGACCCTCAACTAATTGGAAATTATATACTTTGCTCCCAGGAACCCACTATATTCTCAATCATTTTCCATTTAGTTCCATCACTTTTAATAGAAAAAAAAAATGAGATACCACATTGTCATCTTTAAAACTGTCTTACTAGCAAAGAGGATTCACAGTTTGGAGGCACACAATCACACCTTTTTTTTTTTTTTTTTTTTTTTTTTTTTGAGATGGAGTTTTGCTCTTGTTGTCCAGGCTGGAGGGCGATGGCAGGATCTAGGCTCACCACAACCTCCACCTCCTGGGTTCAAGCGATTCTCCTGCCTCAGCCTACCGAGTAGCTGGGATTACAGTCATTCACCACCTTGCCCAGCTAATTTTGTATTTTTAGTAGAGATGGGGTTTCTCCATGTTGGTCAGGCTGGTCTCGAGCTCCTAACCTCAGGTGATCTGCCCGCCTTGGCCTCCCAAAGTGCTGGGATTACAGGCACAAACCACCACATCCAGCCCACATCATCTTTTTCAAAGAAAGTGTAACTCTTTGAAACAGACATACGGCAAATGTCTTGTTCTTATCTCCTGGCATAAAAATTACTATCAATTCCCACAGAACTTTCCAAAAGACCTGTCATTAAGTTTAAATAATTCATAAAGGTATAAAATCAGAAAAGTTCTTAAACTTATAAGCTAGATAAATGAAAAAGAATCTCTCAACTAAGGTGCAGGTAACTGAATCATGGGGGCCAGTCTTTCCCATGCAATTCTCATGATAGTAAATTAAGTCTCATGAGATCTGATGGTTTTATCAGGAGTTTCTGCTTTTGCTTCTTCCTTTTCTCTTGCCACTGCCATGTAAGAAGTGCCTTTTGCCTTCCACCGTGATTCTGAGGCCTCCCCAGCCATGTGGAACTGTTAGTCCCATGAAATCTCTTTTTTTCTAAAATGCCGAGTCTCAGGTATGTCTTTATCAGAAGCATGAAAAGGACTAATACAATAAATTGGTACCAGTAGAGTGGGGTGTTGCTGAAAAGAAACCCAAAAAAATGTGGAAGTGACTTTGTGACTGGGTAACAGGCAGAGGTTGGAACAGTTTGGAGGCCTCAGAAGAAGACAGGAAAATGTGGGAAAGTTTGGAACTTCTGAGGAATTTGTTGAATGGCTTTGCCCAAAATGCTGATAGCAACATGGACAATAAGGTCCAGGCTGAGGTGGTCTCAGATGGAGATGAGAAACTTTTTGGGAACTGGAGTAAAGGTGACTCTTGTTATATTTTAGCAAAGAGACTGGCAGCATTTTATCCCTGCCCTAGAGATTTGTGGAACTTTGAACTTGAGAAAGATGATTTAGGGTATCTGGTGGAAGAAATTTCTAAGCATTCAAGAGGTGACTTGTGTGCCATTAAGGGCATTCAGTTTTATAAGGGAAGCAGAGCATAAAAGTTTAAAAAATTTGCAGCCTGACTATGCGATAGAAAAGAAAAACCCATTTTCCAGGAAGAAATTCAAGCCAGCTTCAGAAATTTTCGTAAGTAGCAAAGAACCTAATGTTAATCCTTAAGACCATGGAGAAAATGTCTCCAGGCCATACTGAGACCTTCAAGGCAGCCCCTCCCATCGCAGACCTGGAGGCCCAGGAGGAAAAAAGTGGTTTTGTGGGCTGGGCCCAGGATCCCCGTGCTGCGTGCAGCCTAGAGACTTGGTGCCCTGTGCCCCAGCTCCTCCTGTTGTGGCTAAAAGGGGCCAATGTACAAACTGGGCTGTGGCTTCAGAGGGTGGAAGCCCCAATCCTTGTTGAGCCTGTGGGTGCATGGAAGTCAAGAACTGAGGTTCTTTCCTACATTTCAGAAGATGTATGGAAATGCCTGGATGCCCAGGCAAAAGTTTGCTGCAGGAGTGGGGCCCTCATGGAGAATCTCTGCTAGGGCAATGTGGAAAGGAAATGTGGGGTCAGAGTCTCTACAAAGTCCCTACCAGGGCACTGCCTAGTGGAGCTGTGAAAAGAGAGCCACCGTCCTCTAAACCCCAGAATGGTAGATCCCCCAACATCTTGCACCATCTTGCCTCAGATGCTCAATGACAGCCCGTGAAAGCAGCCAGGAGGGAGGCTGTACTCTGCAAAGCCACAGGGATGGAGGTGGCTAAGACCATGGGAACTCACTCTTGCAGCAGTGTGACCTGGATGTGAGACCTGGAGTCAAAGGAGATCATTTTGGAGCTTTAAAATTTGACTGTCCTGCTGGATTTCAGACTTGCATGGGTCCTGTAATTCCTTTGTTTTGGCCAATTTCTTATTTGAAATGGCTGTATTTACCCAATACCTGTCCCCCAATCTAGGAAGTAACTAGCTGCTTTTGATTTTACAGACTCACAGGCGAAGAGACTTGCATTGTCTCAGATGAAACTTTGGACTGTGGACTTTTGAGTTAATGCTGAAATGAGTTAAGACTTTTGGGGGACTGTTGGGAAGCCATGACTGGTTTTGAAATGTGAGGACATCGGATTTGGAGGGGCTAGAGGCAAATGATATGGTTTGGCACTGTCTCCACCCAATTCTCATCTTGAATTGTATCTCCAAGAATTTCCATGTGTTGTGGGAGGGACCCAGGGGGAGGTAATTGAATCACAGGGGCCAGTCTTTCCCATGCCATTCTCATGACAGTGAATTGTCTAAGGCTATCTGATGGGTTTAAGAGGGGTTTCTGCTTTTGTTTATTTCTCATTTTTCTCTTGCTACCACCATGTAAGCAGTGCCTTTCACCTCTCGCCATGATTTTGAGGACTCCCCAGCCATGTGGAACTTGTAAGTCCAATTAAATCTCCTTTTGTTCCCAGTTTCAGGTACATCTTTACCAGCAGTGTGAAAATATACTAATGCAGTACCTGTAAAGAATTGATTCCAGGACCCCGTGGACATCAAAATCTGCTGATGCTCAAGTCCTAGAGTCAGCCCTGTGGAACTCATAGATACAAAACATCCATGTCTGTGGACTCTATATCCCACAAATACTGTATTTTCCATCTGCTGCTGACAGAATACAAAGATGCAGAACCCTGAGATAATAGGCTGTCAACTATATATTTAAAAAATATTCTTGGCCAGGTGCGGTGTCTCATGCCTGTAATCCTAGAACTTTGAGAGGCTGAGGTGGGCGAATTACCTGAGGTCAGGACTTTGAGAGCAGCCTGGCCAACATGGTGAAACCCTATCTCTACTAAAAATACTATAATTAGACAGGCATGGTGGTATGCACCTCTAATCCCAGCTACTCAGGAGGCTGAGACATGAGAATTGCTTGAACCCGGGAGGCAGAGGTTGCAGTGAGCTGAAATTTTACCACTGCACTCCAGCCTGGGCAACAGAGCAAGACTCTGTCTCAAAAAAAAAGGAGGGGGGGTACATTTGAATAATATAAGGAATGAATCCTAAATTATCTCACATGTTAAAGATCCCAAATCTGGAAATCTAAAATCTGAAAATGAGCATTTCCTTTGAATGTCATGTCAGTGATAAAGTTTCAGATTTCAAAGTGTTTCAGATACCTGGATTTGGAATGCTCAACTTGAATAATACCTGAATTTTCACAAATTAACATTTAATGGATAGATGAGAAGCTGCTGAAGTCAGCCTGTCCTGAGAACTAAGGCAGATTTAAAATTAGTTTTTGAAGAAAAACTTCAATGTCATCTTGCATGGCTTTGTTCTAAGAATTGGGTTTGTGTTCTGGGTCTAACATTGACTAGTTTTGTCACCTTAGGCAAGTGATTTAGCCCTGTGAGCCTTAATCATAAAACAGTGACGCCCAGTATCTACTATACTGGGTTGTTGTCAACATTAAATGAAACTATGGGCATAAACATCTGGCACAATCCAGGTACAGGTACTTCTGTTATCTCCCCTTAGGAAGACTTCCTTCTGGATGAAAATACAAATGACTCCCCTCAATCTTCAAAATGGAATGCCAGCTTGGCCATTTGATAACTTGGTTTCTAAAGCAACTGGATAGTAAATTAGGACTGCATCCATTGGTTATTTCATCTAAGAGAAAAGAAAGATCTAAAAGTATAATATGAAAAAGTAAACTCTATTATATAAATACAACCAATCTAAGAGATCTAAGGAATAAAAATGGTCCTCTGCTCAGGTTCAAAAGCCTGTTAGGAAAATAATTACATCTTAATGATTATCTTGCAATATACTTAGGTTTCTTATTTTCTCTTCTAAAATATGATTGATGTTTTGATTGGAAATAAATTTAAATTTTATACAACCATTCCAGCGAAATAAAAAGTTCAGAAAAATATGCAGAGGCCTAGGTTGTTAGGTGAACAATACAGTAGAACTTTCTTGCCCTTTTTAATTCCTTTGTCAAACAGAAACAGCTCTTATTTTAAAAATGAATCACCAGGTCAGGCTTCAGGCTCATATAGTATCACTCTACTTCTGTAGGTGATTTACATCTTACTCAGGAAGTGTAAGAGCCTTAGGTACAGATAGTATTTTTGTTTTTTGTTTTAAACGAATAAGGTTTCTTTTTTAAAAAATAATTTTTAATCTTGAAATAATTTAAACCTTACACAAAGATTGCAGAACTAGTAAAGAATTCCCATTTATCCTAAATCCAGATTTTCCAATTGTTAACATTTTGCCACATTTGTTTCTCTCTGCATATTATTTTTCTGAACCATTTGAAAATAAATTAAGACATATGATGTCCTTAACCTCTAAATACTTAAGCACGTATTTTCTAACAAAGACATTCTCTCACATAACCACAGTATGATTATCAGAGTCAAAAAGTTAACATTGGGATAATACTATCATCTAATCTACAGACTTTATTCCAGCTGGAATATAATTCTGAAATATGAACCAATAGTCTTTTATCTTTGCATAGTCTTTGACCAAGGGATTACTTATAACAATAGTAAACGATTGCCTATTGGCTACTTATATTTTTAAGAACACACAAGCATATTCTGTATGTGAATAATGGGTGTTTGTGTATGTTTACCCAGTTTGCCTAAAAAGTTAACAGTGGTCTCTCCAAGCATTGGAATTATGGTTGACTTTTATAGTCTTCTTTATAGCTTTCTAATTTTTTTTAAATGAAGAAAAACTGCCCATACTAATTTCTAAACATATATATAATTTTTATGTTACACAGGTTGATTTTGGTAAAATATGCACATTTCTACAAATTTCACAAATGAGTATGTCATCATGAAAATTAAAAATCTGTTTCATGATAATTCCTTTTGCTCATTGGCTTCCTACTTAAACTTCTGACAACATTCTCATTATTGATCAACTTATAAAAGATAATTCACACATCATTCATTTAGGAAAAAAGCCATCTGCCCATGCTCTAGATAACCTTAAAAAAAAAAAACCAATTATCCAGAAGTACTCTTATTTACAGTGATTAATAAAACATCCTTATCTCTTCCAGCATAAGGCATATTGTTTACACATAAACAACTTTCAAATATAACCACCTATTTCTCTAGTACAATCCAGTATCAGTAAACCAACATGCTTACAAATGGGAAACACAGCTGTTCCCAAACCAGCTTTAAACTCTACACCTGTTCAATATTTTTGAGAAATACATAATAACTTATGAAAATACTACCAAGACGGGTTTAACAGGACATATGAATTAAGCATTGCTGTTGCCACTCCTTTCCACTTACCTGTTTGAAGGCAAAAACAAAAATTTTAAACTAGTTTTACTTTAGCTTATTCATTTTAAAATACCTTCAATTAGTATATTTAAGAACTTCACATTAACAGCAAAACTGCAAACAGGTGAAAAGCTAGACATCTCAAACAGTGAAGTATCATGAATTACTTCCTAAATGTTTGAAAATTTCATTATTAACTATAACTATCTAGAAGTACTAATGTCCATTCTATGACATTAAGATTCTTTATTCCTAAAAAGTTCTTAATTTCTTATCTTACACATTCTTGACATTTAAATGTTTGTCCATGTTTTAATCTGTTGAGATGGGCAGCAGCTATTGATCTCCATCCTCCTTGTAACAGCCCTTAATAAACTTGCTGATATTCTCAAGTCATTATTTGAGAACACTATCTTAAAAAACAACAACAATAACACTATCTTGTGATTGAGAAGGATACTCTCCCTGATCTCCTCACCTTGTTACTGGAAGGACTTAAAACGGTCTTATAAACTTGCACAAGAAAAAATAAATAAAATAAAAGGGACTGGGAGTAGGGGATTTGTAAGGACACACAAAATATGTGCACCAAAAACCATAGGAGCAAAATAGGTCAATTAGGTCAAGTTCAATAATAATATTATGTGCCAGGTATTATGCTAAGCGTTTTTCATACATTTAACCCTTATACCCTGTAAGGCAGTTACTAATACCTCTACTGTAGAGGTTATGAAATACCTTGCTCATAGTCATAAAGCCAGAGTGGAAAAAGCTAGATTTGAACCCAGGTATATAGGACACCATCTGTGGAAATGATATAGTACTAGTTAAGAACATCAGCAGTGGAGTCATACTGCCTGGGTTTGCTGCAGACTGTCTTGACTGCAAGCTACCTGGGTGATATGGATAAATTACTTGTCTTTGCATCTTAATTTTCTCATATATAAAACAGAGATAATAATAGTGCCTATTATCATGGTATTGTTCAATGAGGATTAAATGTTTAATGCATGTGAAATCTTAAAACTAAGACTGGCACAGAAAAATTGTGGAAACTTGTAATTGCTAATTATCACTGGACTGAATATATGTGGACAGGGAGCTGAATACTACTGCAAGACCTCTCATTACATCTCTCTAATGCTTTAGGAAAGTGTTTATCTCATAGTTTTGCATCTGTGTATGGCTCAGAAAATCAGCTATTTGGCTAAGCGGATTTTTATAGGAAGGTGCTACTGTGCCTTGAGAAGGATGTTTTAGCTAGTGAGACTGTATAGACTGTGTGAATCAATTTTAGTTGAATTAAGAGTAAACTGCAGGATTCTGAGAAACATAACCTGAAAATATTGTTTAAGTTTTATGAATGTTACCTCCTTTAACTTGCTCTTTCAAAATATTTAGATTCTTACTACAATACTGTGAAACTACTTTGCTGCTCTTTATCCTATATGAAAAAAAGAGATCTTAAAAACATAGCATAAACCTCAAATAAAGCATTCAACTTACTAGTTAAGATACTAAAAGGTGAAATCACATCAGTAAATTTTTTTTTTTAAAAAACCATAGATCAAAGCACCACATGAAAAACAGTCCATCTCTACACTGACCTTTGGTAGTCACTATACCTCAAACAGCTTGTACAGAATGAGACCCTCTTTCTCCTTTCCTTCTCCCTCCTTATAGCTCATCTTTCTGGCTTCCTTGCTCACTCCAAAACCTACTCCATTCCCAGTGGTATCCAAGCCACACAGACTCTATTTTCCATTTCCATTGCCACCTTTCTGGTTTAGACTTTCATTAGCCCTCACCTCTACTTTTCAGGTCTTTATGCTATCAAATCATCCTTGATTTTATCCATTGCTGCCAGGTTCAATAAAAACATTACTGACTACTATGTGCTAAATACTGTGCTAGACATTTTAATATATAGAATCTCATTTAACTTTCATACAACCATATGAAACATCAGTCCCATTTTATAGAATAAAGTACTTGTGGATGAAATGTGTTTAGGGACTCTGAGTAAGGTCATGCTGGAAAAAGTGGCCTAGCTGAGACAAATCCAGCTCTAAGTTTGCCTGAAGAAAGATTCTGGTAACGTTTTCATTCTAAAAGCCTCCAGAGGCCCAACAGTCTTGGAGAGTAACAGCCAAACTTCTTAAAGTGGTATTTAAAGTACTCTATAATGTGGTCCAAACTTTTTATTCTTGTTTTGCATAACTTCCTATGCTGTCATATTGTTTAGCCAACTTGAACAACTGACTCTATCCCAATGATACTCAAATAGTCTTACTCTTAGCTGGGAATTTTGCTATGGCCTCATTTTGAAATGGCCTCTATGCCATTTCAAAATCCTATATATAATATGAGGTTTGGTTCAAATGTCACCTCCTTAATATATTTTCTAGTTTTTCCAAAGATGTTACTTCTCCCTCACTTGGAACCTCACAGTACTAGCAATACTTATAGCACTGATGATCTTATTTCCTTACTACTTACTTCCTTGAAGGGAAAGATGATACAATGCCTTACACCTCATATTAAGTTTCTTCTTCTTATACTCATAGTGCTTTCCATTAATTTGACTGGAGAGTTTATGTTTGTATATTTTGACATAACTTCCTATTCTTTTCCCAGCATCTTAAAATCATAGTAAACGTACTTAGAAAACCTAAGACAGAGAACTACATCCCTCATTTTTAATCAAGATGAACTTTAAGAGTAGAAATGTTACATAGGATTTACTATTAAAGCTTGAAGCATTTAGTTTATTTAAAGAAGCCAAACTATAGAACATTATAGATGGCTAAAATTTCATTGAGTCCCTACTGTATTCACAAGTATTATCAAATTGAACTAAACCTGAGTTTTCATAAAAACTGACATTTTGAAAAAAAAGCTTTATTTGCTTTAATCTTCCTCTTCCTTTTGATAAGATTAAGACTGTAAATGGCAAATGGTTAAACAGGAGCACCAAAATGCTATCCGCAAGGCATCTGGCCTTAAAAAAAACACCAAAATGCTAACTCTGAGGCATCTGGCTTAACGTATTTATAAGTTTGTCTGTCTCAGATACTCTTGAGTATCTGAACCACAGTTCTTTAAGAAGCTCTTTTATATTCTTTGTATGTACATTCAACAATACATGATAGAGGTGGACTTTGTAGATGCACTGAATTTCATTCAGCAAGACTTCTAAAACTCTCCAAAACTGAAAGGGAAATAAGGCAAGTAAAATTTTAGATTATACCTCATCATTTTATTTAGGCTACATTAAACTATACACACAGATTAAGAAATATTTTTGATGTTTTCAATAATGTCAGAAATAATTTATGTGCCACATCTGTAAACCAAAATCCTCACTCTAAAAATCAGGTTTTTCACAAAATTACTATTAAGCAGTAAAGCTCTCATTTTGTGGACTTCCTTACCCTAAACATTTTTATTTGGTTAAAACATACAAGGAATAGCCTTGAAGATGGAAAGGAAATAGAAATATGACTAAAAGTCATGCTACAACTCTGAAGGTCTGGAAGAAAAAAGGTTGTGGTTGAATAAAGGCCCTTGGTCAGGAAGCCAGCCTTAGTCATACCAAAAACATATCCTAACAAACTCATACAAAAACCTTTCCTACCAACTGAATGCCATGTGCTATGAGCAAAACATCACAGTACCTGCTGATATGGAAGATATTGCTGGAGACAATACAGATATTATCATAGAAATATAAATGTGAAATCCCAACTGTGATAAGCATTACCAAGGAGTTTCATGATGGTTAGGAAAGGTTTCCCAGAAGAAATGATTATTAGTGTTTTACTAATAGGTTCTAAGAGAACAGAAAACTGAGTATTTAATAAGGAAGGCCTTTAAAATAGAGGATGGCTACTTGGTGACAGAATAGCTGAGTACCAAACAGGAGACACTGAATAAACTCAGATATTAGTAACAGTAAGAAGTTACTATTTGGCTGGAAGGAAGAAGGGTGAGGAAGAAGAGGTGGTATTACTAGAGGCCAGGGACTAGAGTATCAAGTAGAAGCTGGAAGTATGGTGGGCCTGTCCTGTCAGAAGCATGAAGCCATGAAGGAGAAAGAATGGCTGTCAGACACATTGTCCAATGCCGAGGGGAAAGTTCACTCCCATTCCCATCAGTGCTTTACATTGGTCAAATCCAGCTGAAATACAGTCTGCTAAGGTCATCCCTCTCACAGCATACAGCAGTGAAGGGCAGAAAAATGTATCTGAGGGCAAACAAGCTAAGGTCAAACACAAGCAGAGATCAGATGAATGAGTTAACCACAGGTTTGTATGGGGAGAAATGAGTTGCGGGACGGGGGTACATGTACCATGGCTGTATAGTGGACAGAGAGTATGGCAAGTATGGAGAAGTGAAACACAGCCTGCATGGTTAAACTGGAGAATGGCAGGGGAGAAAGGAAGGCTGGAGAAATACATAGGGACCAGGCCTGGGCTGGAATTTGTTATCCTAAAATATGCAATCAGAAACCACCGAGGCAGGCAATTGACAGAATCAGATTTTTATCTCAAAAGTTCACTGATCCTTCCCTTTTCCTCCCAGGACATTCACTAAACTGCAACATGTCAGAAATTCTGCTAGGTGCAGGATACATAGTATAAAAACAACATAGCATATTTGTGTCTCTGTGAAGTCTACTAGCGTCTAGCATGCTGGATTATGGAAAACCTTTTAGGTATTCTTTCAGCATAAATCATCTGATTATCATCATGAACATGATATTTATCTTCATTACACCACAGATTTAGTTCCAGTAAATTTGCTGATTATCCTACTGTTTACTTTTTGTATTTATATGCTTCCATTAGTAACTCACCCATCTTTGTCTTTTCAGCTGAAGAACACTATTTTTTTCCCATCCATTTATCTTTATATGGCTATCTCATTTCCGTGTTAATTATTTGTCCTCACCCTATCCAGTTCTGTTTTAAAATCCTTGTATTATAGCAACCATAAATGCACAAATAATTTATTCCCAGAGAATTTCATAGTTTTAAAATAAGTGTATAAAAAGATTTCATTTTGTGACACTTCTCATGAAAACTCAAATTTCTTGTTTTGGAAGCACAGTGACATATTATCTATTTCTTTAAGAATCCTAGATTTCATTTAAGTATAGTTTGGATTTCTTTCTTACATACTTGTCCTGCGAGCTCTTCCTTCATATTCTACCTCTTAACTTGGCACTTCCTATGTGTAAATCTAAAGATTATACTGTACATTCCTTCTTTGAGATCTATGCTGTCCAATATGGTACCCACTAGTCACATGCAGCTTCTGAGCACTGGGAATGTAGCTGAAATTCAACCTATGCTGTAACTGTAAAATATATACCAGACTTCAAAGACTTTTTATAAGGATGTAAAATATCTCATTGATTTTTATCTTGATTACATGTCAAAATGACCAGGTTTGAGATATATATGGTTCAAATAAAACATTACTAAAATTAATTTCGCCTGCTTATTTGTTTTTTTATAGTGTCCACTAGAAAATCTAAAATTACATAAATGCATTATATTTCTGTTAGTGCTATTTTAAGTCATTTATGAAAATTTATCAAAGTCTTGGACTCAAGCATTCAGGATGCTATACCTGGTCATCCTTACCCTGTTTCCCACATCTTTAAGCCAGATCTACTTGCAACAAAATATTCTCCTAGGAATTAGATGTTCCAGGAAACTTTGGTATGGATCTTCTTCAAAAGCTCTCAGAAAGTTTAAAATGCACTTACTGTTTTCATTTCTTCTATATGCTCATTTACCATCTTTACATTAGACAGGAATGATTTCCCTAAATGCTGTTTTTTCTCCCAACTGATTACTTTTCCTTTACACTAAGTCTTTACTGTATTCAACTGTCCTAATAATTACTCTAGAAGTAAACGAAGACTCACTGGGCACTATAATAAGCCAGACTGTGTCTGAATCAGGCTTAATCTTAGGCAAGTGAACACGGGTGATGGTATTTTGAAGCCCCTTGCATTCAAATCCCATCTCCCCATAATTTCAGATCGCTCCTGAACTCTGTTCTAAAATGATTCAATTATCACTACGAATTATTACAATACCATTCATAGTCTAGTTTTTGTTAGAGGTAGTCAGATTTAATAAAACAGGTTTAGATCCTATAGTCAGAAGATTTTGGCTCTTTGTATATGGGAAAAGTATTTCATAGATTCTAAAGTGCTACATATGTTAGATACTTTGTTTGCATATCTTGTTTCTTACCCTGGCAGTGGTTCTTAGAAAACAGGTATTATCTCCTCATCTCTTTAACTGTATGAGTGTGTTTAAAAATTGATGGGAGCCTGATATCAATTATTTACCTTCCCAAATCGGATTCTTGAAAAAATTAGGCTTTGATGAGAAAACAAAGCTTTCTTTTCTAGAGAAGAAAAAAATACCACTCAAATCAAACAGAAAGAAAACATCCAAAATCTAGGAGGTGAATTCTTAGCAGACTTTACAATTTTAGATAAGGAGGACCTCATCTAAAGCCCTTCTTATAACAGTTGCCAGTGAATACCACATAACACTCTAAAAGAATATACTGTTCTGATTAAGAGCTCCAATATGTCACTTACGGATTCTCCCTGTTAGCTGAGTGCTTTTCAGGGATTCATTATTCCTTGCTTTTCAGGTAGATTTGAAGTAGAATGTCATCTCCTAATGCCTTTAACCACAGTTCCCTCTGGAACCTGCATACTGGGGTACAAAAGGTATGAAGTACTTCTACTCTTTTATTTATACAGACAAATGATTGTTCTCTCTTCTGCCCATCTGTTCTAAATTAAGAGACCCAAAAGCTTCTTTTAGAATTTCCCCTCCATTTCAAAACAGGAAAAAAATTCATATTCATCCTTCCTTTCTGATAGTGACACATTTATATACCAATATTGTTTGGGTTTTCAACCTCATGTCTCTACTTAGAGAACGAAATACTTGGTCTCTTAAGAAAGGCAATTGCTATCAAGTATCTGAAGGCAGAGTGTGGTAGGTTGAAGGAAGATGGAGAGTCAGGTTAGTATCAGAAAATGTACATAAAAGCTTGTTTCTAAAACCAGAATTCCTTACATCCTTTTATTTGGAACGAAAGAATAGGTGGGTGTTTGTAGTAGCCCCTACTGCCTTTTCCTTTACCTCAGAATTCCCAGATTCAGAGGTTCCAGAGCCCATTTTCATGGTGACTTCTCTTCTGCCCAATGGCCTCAAACATTCCAAGTTGAAGGAATAGAGTTGGAATAGAACAATCTATGAGAAGAATCAAATGAGTCAGTGTGGACAGATGATTAAAAGTAGATAGAGAGGACACAGGCAGACTAGCTAAAATAGGAAGAGAGAGGGAAAGAGAACAAAACTTTTATTAATAATTTATTTTGTGTCTGAGGCTGGGCGTGGTGGCTCATGCCTGTAATTCCAGCACTTTGGGAGGTTGAGGGTGGGTCACCTGAGGCCAGGAGTTCGAGACCAGCCTGGCCAACATGGTGAAAACCTGCCTCTACTAAAAATACAAAAATTAGCCGGGTGTAGTGGTGCATTCCTGTAGTCCCAACTACTTGGGAGGCTGAGGCAGGAGAATTGCTTGAACCTGGGAGGTGGAGGTTACAGTGAGCCGAGACTGCACCACTGCATGCCAGCCTGGGCGACAGGGCTAGATTGTCTCAAAAACAAAAACAAAAACAATGTATCTTCTGTCTGGAACCAGGGGTAAAGCAAGTGGGTGGTCAGTGGCAAGGAAACTCAAATTCTGGGAAGGTAAAACTTAGGATCTCTTTCTTTCAAATAATGTGTGCTAATGTGACATTTATGTGGTCTGTGTGGCTAACAAGGCACACAATAGTGATTCATATGTATCTTAATATATGTCAGATTAATTTATCGTGAATTTTATTTGCAAGCACTACACATTGTACAGACATTTATAGATAGTTTTTATAGTTTACTACTAAAATATTAAGGCCTGAAACTTTTTAAAATCTGAAAACTCCTTAAATTTCTTTCTTAGTGAAAGTTAAGCAAAGTATGATCACCAAACCTGAATACTGCAATAGACTGAAATAAATTACAAATTGGATTGTCTTTTTCTGGTGTGGTAAAGAAATTTTTAGTATTTACTCTGTCACCGCTAATTTTTGCTTAAGTCTAATATCTAATTTACTTGTATCTCAGCTATCTTGGTTTATAGGATTCTCATGATAAATCTTTATTATTTTCAAAAAACAAACACAATCATAAGGCACCTCATCTACTCTATGAGCTCTTTTATTTTATGTATGAGCTAAGCAGGGCACTGCTCTGTGTTTGCTCCAAACTTTTCTTGGGTTTCTAATAATGTATTTCTAAAATAGGCTTTATGCAGGCTATTCACTAAATTGCTCTTTGCAGTTTCTCCCTTATATCCCAATTTATAAAAAAAATCCCTTAAAAAGTCATGGCCAGGTTCAATCATTGTGGCAGACAGTGTGGCGATTCCTCAAGGACCGAGAAATAGAAATTCCATTTGACATAGTAATCCCATTACTGGGTATGTATCCAAAGGATTATAAATCGTTCTACTATAAGGACACATGCACACGAATGTTCACTGCAGCACTGTTTACAATAGCAAAGACCTGGAAGCAACCCAAATGCCCATCGATGATAAACTGGACAGGGAAAATGTGGCACATATACACCATGGAATACTATACAGCCATCAAAAGCAACAAGTTCGTGTCCTTTGTAGAGACATGGATGAACCTGGAAACCATCATTCTCAGCAAACTGACACAAGAACAGAAAATCAAACACCGCATGTTCTCACTCATAGCTGGGTGTTGAACAATGAGAACACATGGATACAGGGAGGGGAGCATCACACACTGTGGTTTGTAGGGGGGAAACAGGGGAGGGACAGCGGGGGCGGGCAGTTGGGGAGAGAGAGCATGGGGAGAAATGCCAGATATAGGTGATGGGGAGGAAGGCAGCAAACCACACTGCCATGTGTGTACCTATGCAACAGTCTTGCATGTTCTTCACATGTACCCCAAAACCTAAAATGCAATTAAAAAAAAAGTCATGGCCAGGTGTTATGACTAGTTCCTTTATACCCAGAACTTTGGGAGGCTGGGGTGGGAGGACTGCCTGAGGACAGGAGCTCAAGATCAGCTTGGGCAACACAGCAATACACTGTCTCTACTAAAAAAAAAAGGTGTAATGGCATACACCTGCAGTCCCAGCTACTCCAGAGGTAGAAGTTGAGGTGGGAGGATAACTTGACCCCAGGAGTTGGAGGCTGCAGTGAGTCATTATTGTGCTGCTGCACTCTAACCTGGGTGACAGGGCAAAACCCTGTCTCTAAAAAAATAAAAAATGAAAAGGTCACCAAATAGATTTGAGTTGTTTTCTTGCGGACTGGCTACATAAAAGTCAGTCGTAACTCCTGGTTCTCCTTTGCGTTCTACTTCTACAAAGGCAGAAAAATTAAAATGGCTTCTCATACTGTACTTCCTTGCTTCTAAGGAAGCCATATGACTCACTTCTGGCCAATGAGATATTAGTAGAAATCCCTGGGAGGAACTTCCAGGAAAGTTTTAAAAAGGACATGGCTGACATGTGCTTTTGGCCAGCTTTAGACCACACCCCTTTTCTTCAAAGGTAAATTCCTAAGGGTGTCTTAGACATCTTGCAACCATGAGAGCAAAAAACCCATGCTAAGGAAGATGAAGGAGGAAGCTATGTTCTTCAATTACAGTGTTATACTCCTTTAAAAACTCAAGGCACACTTAAAGTATGGCAAGAATTAAGCTTCTTTTATTCTGCATGTTCATTATAATTAGTGACTAACTTCAATGAAGAAATTTCAACATAAAGAATGATTTAAAACTAGAGATTGTATTTATACAAAGAGAGCATCCTAAACTCATCAAATAATTTAGCATAATTGTTTTTTAACAATGTTCTATTTTCTACCCATATTTGTAATACATTACAAATTATCAAAATCTATTCCCTGATGTTTTATGTTGTCTTAAAGAACATGCTAATTCTCCTCCCTAGGAATATTAAATTCAGACATAAGTAATTTAACGCCTGTAGACACTGTTGCTGACATTTTGAACATCAGATCTAATTAATAACCTAGAATTCTTTCCTCAAAACTACTTATGACATATGCTAAGAAGTAAAATAATGAAAAGATTAATGTCTTACCAACCTTTGCTATAAAATATTAGAACCATCTAATCTCATATCTTTGCAAATATAATAAAGGATATTGAAAATGCCAATAGCAGTGGCAAGTTATGACCAATTCAAAGTAAAGCCAAAAATTTAGCTGGACAAAAACAATAATGCTTCTTCATGCAGTTATGTATTTCAAAATAAATTCTAATGCCAGTTATTTCATTCTTCTGAGGAATTGCTTCAAATTGTTTGAGATACTAACATAAAGAAAGTTGGGGCAAGATCAGCCACCAAAAAAAGGGGAAATTTTTCATGAAACCTCTATTTTGACCATGTCATTACCATGCTCAAAATCTTCAACAGCTCCCCACTGCTTTCATAAATCCAAACTCTATGGGCCAACCATCCTCCATTTCCAGTTTTACTTGCCCCTACCTCTCCACTCTGATCCAAATTGCCCTGTTTCTCTCAAAATAATTTCATACTGCCCAATGTTTATATAAAGATGTTCATAACAATTAATACATAAGTAAATTAGAAACAATTAAAAAGTCAAAGGAATTTCCATAAAAATACTACATAGTAGTCCAATAAAGATTTAGCAGGATTTTGACTGTTACTTTGTAGTACTGGGAACATACTTCTACTAAAAATAATTACTGTTTACCTGAAATTCAGATTTAACTGGGTGTCCTCTATTTTCTCTGGTAAGCCTGCTCCAGTGTCATCTCTTTAGAGTCACGAGATCTAAAGAATGTCCTTTATCATAACTTATAATTTAGATCACGAGATCTAAAGAACGTCCTTTATCATAACTTAAAATTCCTCTGTCATACCCCTTCATGGCACTTGTCAATCTTTGGGAATAGCTTTGTTCACTTTTTTTGTTTACCATTGTAGATCACTTCCTCCCTCTTCTAATTAATCCCCACATCACAATTCTACCCCATGTTAGTATCACAGAACAGGGTTTTCTTTTTTGTCTTGAACAGTTTATCTCGCATCTAAAACAGTACCCAGCACAAAGTAAGTGCTCATAAAATATCTGTCCAATGAATGAATAATGAATACTCTGAATTCACATCTTCAAAAGTGTTTAGTTAAAATTATTTCCTTCTAATTTCATAACTGCAGCAATCTTAAAGTTCTAAAAGGAAAACTAGTTGGACTAGGTTTCTTATGCAGGTAATATGAATACTAACTATAGTTTCATGTGATTTACTTTATCACTGAGGTTGTATTGTAACAAGACAAATAAATAAGAACTGTTCATAACTATTTGCACATGACCAAAAATAACTCTAGGAATACAGAAACAGTAATAAAAGCACACTTATAAAATAGACCTTTATACAGATAAAAATCACTGCAAATCCATTTTACCGTCTTAATAGAACTCCTTTGTTTTTCTTCCCAAACACTACTGCTTAATTCAAGTGTGCAGTGAACATTTGCCTCTCTGTCATAGGATCCAAAAATAAGTAACCTGCAGAATAAAACAAAACAAAGGAGAATATTATGCTTGTTATATTCATTAAAATTTTTCTTTCTGATCATTATAACAAGAAACAATACATTACTCCACTACTATTATAGCTTTAGTAAGAGAAAAAAAATTAAGTCAAATATTTTATACACCCTCTAGTGGAAACATGAAGTAAAGCTAAAATTTGGTGAGATTCCAGCAGCTAAGTTAAACAAATACAAAGTATTATCTACTCATTAAGTAAAGAAATTGACCAAATATTTATATGTAGCAGCAACAGCTATATATCTTCAAAACAGACTATTGAATTAAAAAAAAACAAACAAGATGCAGAATAATGCATCTAGTATACCATCAACTGTAAAACACACACACACACAAGTGTGATAAAATTTCTTATAAACACACACACACACACACACACACACTCTTCATCTACGAATATGATCTCAGGAAAATGATTTAACTTTTCTAAGCCCCCCTCTTCTAGAAACTCTGGGCAAAAATAGTACTTACCTCTGAGAACTATCGTAAAAGACAATGCACACAAGACATTTAGCATAGTGCCTAGTAAACACTAAGTGCTCAATAAATGTTTGTTATTTCTATTACTGTCTTGAAAGCAATTGTCAAGGAATACTGACATCACATAATTTTACTGTTTAACATTTGGATCTAAAAAAGACATATGAGGTCCAATCACAAGATTATATAAAATAATTTTTATTATTGAAGAAAAAACTCATGTGTCCAACTTCTATATTATCTAGCCTCAAAATCAGAATGTAAATCTGCCAACTTGTTTCAGCAGTAAGCTTGAGAATAGCTTTAACACTAACAAACATGTTAGCTATTACTCTATTATCTCTCTATGAAGATCATGAGGTAGTAATAGATAATGAAAAAGTGGGTAAAACACATGAGAGCAATTTGAAAAAAACTGTGCCTACAGGTTAAAGACCTCAAGTAAATCATGTCCATACTCCACAAACTAGAGTCACAAACAGAAGCCTGAATAAACTCATGGTGAAAAATCAAACCAAAACAAACAAAAACAAACCTCTAAAATTCTTAAGTTCTAGACAATTCTTAAAGAATCTTAAAAGAAACTTTAAACTTAGTGCTTAACAACCTATTACCAAAAACAAGGCAGTCCAAATACACAGAGGATTCTTAATTATAAAATACTAGGTTTAGGGAAAAAATGAGAATTTACATTCATTAAAGCTCTGCTGCCACCATCTGTTCAAAAAATAAACTACCTAAGGGCCTTTACTACCATGCAGAGAAAACTGCACAAGCTAGTGTCCCCAAATTCCTGGCAGGTATTAATCTTCAGAATTCAGGAATGAGAAAGCAAAATTCTCAGAAATTCTCCCCTGTAATTGTAAGTTATTCTGTATTTTTCACAACACTTTAAAAATATTTTTAGAAAGATTAATAAAAAATTTAACAAAAATTAACTCAAAATGGGTCACTGACCTGAATATAAAAGCTAAAACTATAAAACCCTTAAAGAAAAATAAAAGCACATCTTTTTGACCTTGAACTAGGCAATGGTTTCTTAAATATAATGCCAAAAGCATTAAGTACCAAAAGAAAAATAGATAAATTGGACTTCATCAAAATTAAAATTTAAAAAAAAAATAAATCAAAAGACAACTCACAGAATGGGAGAAAATATTTGCAAATCAAGCATTTGATAAGGGCCTAGTATTCAGAAAAAAAAAATGGATTCTTACAGCTCAACAATAAAAAGACAAATACTGCAATTTAAAAATGGGCAAGGAATCTGAATAGGCACGTCTCCAAAGATGCACAAATAGTCAACAAACACATGAAAAGATACTCAACATTAGCCACTGAAGCAGCACAAATCAAAATGATTTTATACCCATTAGACTGGCTATAATAAAAGAGACAATAACAAGTATTGGTGAGGATATAGAGAAACTAGAATCCTCATATATCGCTGATGGGAATGTAAAATGGTACAGCCACGTTAGAATACAATTTGGCAGTTACCTAAAGAGTTAACACAGAATTTAACACATAGCTCAGTAATTCCACTCCTAGGTAGGTAAGCAAGAGAAATGAAAGCATATATTCACACAATATGCACACAAATGTTCACAGCTGCATTATTCATACATAACAGCCAAAAAGTGGAAACAAGCCAAATGTCCATCAAATGATGAGTGGGATAAAGTGTCATATCCATATAATGAAATATTATTTGGCAATAAATGAAAGGAAGTACTAATACATGCTACATACACTATGAATGAACCTTGAAAAAAATTCTAAGTCAAATAAGCCAGCCACAAAAGACTGCATATTGTAGATTCTATTCACATAAAATATTTTGAATGGGCAAATTTAAACAGATAGTTATTTAGGGTTATGGGAGGAGTACTAGAGGAAAATGGGGATTACTGGTAATAGATACGGGGCTTCTTTGAGGGGGATGAAATTATTCTAAAATTAAACTCTGACAGTGGTTATAAAACCCTGTAAATATATTAGAAAACAGGGATTTGTATACTTTAAATGGATGAATTGCATGATGTATCAATTATATCTCAATAAAACAATTTAAAGAAAAAAATGAGTGATCGTAACAATAAAAATCATTTTTCTGTGATACAGTTCTATTCAAAGTTTCAAAGAATTGTTTTAATAAAGATGTAATAATAAATGCTTAGTTTATTGTGGTTATAAATCAATATATTGTGACAAGATTATAAACTTCAATAAAATGTAAAACTGCTCTTTATTTGATACAAATATTTGATAACAGAAAACATTAAAAGAGCACCTTAAAACCAAATAAATTCAAAAAAGCATTAATTGTGAAAAATAACCATACATATTTGTTAATAACATTCTTAACAATAAAAATTTAAAGCATACAAAGTATTATTTGACCTATTCAAAGTTTTGATATTTGTTTGTGACAAATATCCCAGAAAATGTTTTTGTTTTGCATTGTTATTGATTGGTCCAATTGTAATGATTATTTCCAAAAACCTCTCCAGGTTGGGTGCACCGAATAAAAATTATGGAAGGCTATTGTTTGTACTGAGCTCCTTGTACTACATCCTAATGAGAACAGACCAAATAGGGAAATAAATCCCCAAACAGACCAGTTTTCCCCCAAAGCAGGAATCATCATAAGAATAAAGTCCCCTCTACTTTAACTTTTACAAAAAAGTAATCTGAAGTAAACTTATGTTACCTAATTTCTCCCCTATTGTTCTGTTTCTTTGTTTCTACCTTATAAAACCCACAGTTCTGTCATTACCCAATAGGAGCTTTTATTCTATTTTGTAGATTGGAGGCTGCCCTGATTCAGAATTGCAAATAAAAGCCAATCAGATTTAGAACTAAATTTGTTGTAGTTTTGTCTTTTGACAGTTCTGGCGGCCATATGAAGGGACATAAAGGAAATTTCTGATGATCCATGACCCAGAGACCTCTTCAGGAACACAGAAAAGGTGCTGCTGAGCCCCCTTTTGAGTCCTCTGTCTTCCTCAGGAAACCCTGAAAATGGTTAAGTTCCCCTGAAGAGTGAAGCTGTGCTTTCTTTTGCATTGAGTTCCCTGATCTCTGTGGTTTTGGGTTAATCTGTGCTGTGAGAAGGCACTTGACTTTTGGATTTGCAGTGGCTGAGGAGCCACTGGCAAGAGCTGCAGTTTTAAAGGTTACTGACAGTGGTTAAACTAAGTGCTTATTATAGCAGGGGGCATAAACTCTAGTTTTCAAAATTTGCAGTTATGTAGGTTCTGTATTCTTCATTTTTCTTGTGCACTCAGGTAAGAGAGGCCTCAGGTGTCTGGGTCAGAGAGAAACTGGAAAATAATTGGCTAGGTTGGTCAGTGGAATGTCAGAGCCAAAGCCATAACCTGTCTGGTGGACATGGGTGAGGCCCTTATGCGCTACCCACCACTAAAATATAAGACTACCATGAGAAGATAAGCTGGTCAGGAAATGGGACAGTTAACAGTAAGTTGCCCACCAGCCACAAGAAAATGTCCATGCAATGAGGTACAACATAAAAGCATTATAGGACTCAAACTCGTGGCATCTCCTTCTTAGGTATTTATCTTGGCTCTGGGAGACCCAAGACTCAGTGTCAACACAGGATCCTTTATTTCTGAAGAGCTGAGTACTCAGCCTCCTACCTATGCCTGACTTTCACATGCACGAGTATTAAGCCTGAAAGCTGCATATACTTTAACAAGCGGCAAAATCTTACTAAAGAAAATTTAGAATTATAATGGTCATATGAAGACTGTTCCAGAACAAGACCATTCATTTAACAAGTGTACTTGAATCCAAAGCCTCCCAATTAGGTAGAGAGAATGGGATTCTCTTTTTAATTGGCATTTAGAAGCCTTAAAGAAACAACAGGATTCAAAAATAGCTAACAAAACAGATCAAACCAAATAGAGTCATTAATGTTAAATGCCGTATAAGCAAATAGATCCAAACAGACTAGTTCTTCCTGAAAACAGATGAGTACAGTCTACTTGAGTTAGCATAACTCAGTCTCCTGGCCGTTAACCTTTACCAAGAAGTAACTTATGTTAACCAATCAAGTTTTTCTCCTATTGTTCTGTTTTCTTGTTTCCACCTTACCAAACCTACTATTCTTTCTGCCATTGCCCAGTAGGAGTTTTCATTCTATTTGCAGAACAGAGGCTGCCCTGATTCATGAATCATGAATAAAAGCCAATTTGAGCTATAATTAAATGTCATAATTGTCTTTTGACAGGTGTTAGGATACATGTTGCTTCACGTAAGTTTACTTTTTTCCATGATAAAAATATTTTGTCCAACTATTCTGAATTTGGCCTTACTTTTGAAATGGATATGGCTTTTACTAATTCTGATTTTAGATGAATTTTTGATTCTATGTCACAGAATTACACAGCATTCATATCTCCTCTTCACATTTCTTATGTTGAAGTATATATAAAGAACTGTAGCCTTTAGTAGATATTCAAACACTGGAAAACACCAGCACATTATTACCACTCTAATAAAACAACATTAGTGTGTCTCCTACAAAGGTTAGCTTCACTACACAGAAGCATCTGTCAAATCTGCCAATTTAAGGATTTGTTTTGCTCCAAACCTTATTTCTTTAAAAAAAAAAAAAAAAAGGATTATTTCTTAGGATTTACATAAAGTATAATATGTACAAAAACTTATTTATTTTGTTTGCAAGAATGACTCCCATAACCAAAGTTATACTCCAGACTAACTGTTCAGAATGTGACTGTTTCTCTCCTGCAAGTTCCAGATTTGATTTCTGGGACCTAATTCCCTGTGTCAGTGCTTCTTGTGCCTGCTTTTGACCTGACATTAATGGATTCCTTCCACCAGCAGTGACTCTATGTTAACTATCAAGATTTAAGTCTCAGAAGAATTATAATATTCACCCCTCCCCCCCCCCCCATTTTCCTGAATTCTTGATTAAGATCTCTTTCTTTCTTGTGTTTTTTTTTTTTTTTTTTTGGAAATAGGGTCTTGCTCTGTTGCCCAGGCTAGAGTGCAGCACTGTGATCATGACTCACTGCTGCCTTGACTTTCCAGACTTAAGCAGTCCTCTCACCTCAGCCTCTGGAATAGCTAGGACTATAGGCACGAGCTACCGCGCCCAGCTAAATTTTTTTTTTTTTTTTTTTTTTTTTGGGTAGAGAGAAGGTCTCACTATGTTGCCACAAACTCTCTTTACCAAAAAGCAACTTAACCAATCAGTTTTTTTTTCCCTATTGTTCTGTTTCCTTGTTTCCACCTCACCAAACCCACTGCACTGCCATTGCCCAGTGGGAGTTGTCATTCTATTTGCAGAACAGAAGCTGTCTTAATTTATGAATCATGAATAAAAGGCAATTAGATCTATAATTAAATACAGTCTTCCCTTCTCAGTCTCCCAAACTGTTGGAATTATAAGCGTTGGGCCACGGCACCAGGCCTTGACTGACATCTCCTTTTGATATTTGAAAAACATGGAAATTTCTTAAGAAATGTCAGAAAGGAGTTCCCACTGGAAACATGAGTACCAGCCAGTTAGGTGAATATATAAGACATTTGCTTTAGCTTAAGATGAACTATAATCTCTACATTTAAACAAAAGGATGAATTTTCATTTCACATTTCTTACAGTTCAATCTTAAACAAAGACAGGCTTTCCATTCAAATTATATACTGACCAGAAGCAAGTGGTAACAATCACTAGCTAATAAATATTTTGCATAAATATAAACAACATGTGTTAAATAAGCAAGAAATGAGAAAAAAATAAATTTCTACTATTACTACTTCCAAAAGGAAGTGAGAACTACTAAACAAAAAAGCAAAACAAATTGCATTTTATCTCCACTAAATTTCCCTTTATCTCCTGAAAGAGCTATTACCTCTGTGAAATTTCTTAACAAGTTCAAAGTATTCTTGTAAAGGTAAAGAATGTGTTCCATTAAACACAAAATATACTACCTAGAAACATGTTAATATTGTTTACATGATTAACCCATTTATTCTGGAGGTGGCAAATTATTTTTGTGAAAAATCAGACCTTGGCAATGGCCTTGAACAGTAGGATACAAACAACTCTCAGAAGCTTAGCATTCCAATAGTGGAACACTGGGCATAAATGGATTAAAGATCAAACCACTGAAAAAAGGAAAGTTAATTCCCAATGTTCCCACTATAAGAAAGTCATTTCTACAAAGAAAAGTACAAACAGCCAGGTGTGGTGACTCATGCCTGTAATCCCAGCACTTTGAGGGGCCAAGGTAGGTGGTATAATACACTGGGCCCAGGAAATCAAGAGAAGCCTGGGCAACATGGCAAAACTCTGTCTCTACAAAAACTACAAAAAGTAGTTGGGCATGGTGGTGCATGCCTGTAGTCCTAGCTACTTGGGAGGCTGGGGTGGGAGGACTGCTTGAGCCTGGCAGGTGGAGGTTGCAGTGAGGCACGATTGAGACACTACACTACAGCCTGGGTGACAGAATGAGATCCTGTCTCAAAGAAGGAGGGAGGGAAGGAGATAGGAGGGAGGAAGGAAGAGAGGAATGGAGGGAGGGAAACAAAACAAAAATCTGGGTTTTTTGTTTTTGTTTTTTTTTGTTTTTTTGTTTTTGTTTTTTCAGAGGGAGTCTTGCTCTGTTGCCCAGGCTGGAGTGCAGTGGTGCAATCTCTGCTCACTGCAATCTCTGCCTCCCGGGTTCAAACAATTCTGCTGCCTCAGCCTCCCGAGTAGCTGGGATTACAGGCACACACCACCATACCAGGCTAATTTTTTATATTTTATTAGAGACAGGGTTTCACCATTTTGCCCAGGCTGGTCACAAACTCCTAAGCTCAGGCAATCCGCCTGCCTTGGCCTCCCAAAGTGCCGGGATTACAGGTGTCAGCCACTGTACCCCGCCAAATCTGTTTTTTCCCCCACTTTGGTGATTAAACTTAACTGGAAAGGAAAACCCTGCACCTGAAAGGGGTCAAATACCACTTCACCTGTCGTTAAAAGAATGAGGCTTGGCTGACCTTTTATACATGCTCATCTCCTCACTATATTCCCCACTGCCCCCCTCAGGGCAGAACTAAATTTTCCGGGCTCTAACGGACTTCCAAATCTAATCTACAGTCCTCATTCCCCCCTGCTATGTCTAAAACACCAAAAGTTTGCAGAATACTCCCACAGGAATCTAACCATGCCTTACTACTTAAGATATTAAAATCAAATCCACCTGCCTTTGAAACAAGTACCTGTATCTCCCCCTCTAGTCCTGGAGGGCAACTGTGTTTTGTTCTTCCTATCTACAGCATGCAGAAAATAATCAGTACTTGCAAACCAAATCAATGTCAATGGATACATAACTCTCTTACACTCAAATCCTTAGGAGTTCCTTTGCACCTCCCCTGCCTATTAACTCATCCATATATTCATTTACTCACTAAACCCTGTCCTAGTTATCTCAGTTGTCCCTTCCTTCCTGTTCCTATTAACACATATCTATGAGGCATTTACCTCTTCACCTTTAAACCATAACACCTCTTAAGTTTGTCTCTGGGGCTACAATCTTTACATATACAATCTACTCCATGAATAAGCAGATTTTTCTTAATATCAACTTCAATAACTTTTCTCTGATTAAAGGATCACTATTGAACTTCTTTTGCCAGCAAATCTGGCCCTGAGACATCTACACTTCTTTCAGGCAGGTCCTGGAAAATACAATTCTAATTCTCTTATCTTATGGCTCTTATCCATGTATTTTATCCATGAAGTTTTCCATGGTAGTCTCAATTCAAAATACTTTTTCCTTGTACTAAGTTTCTATACTACCTATCACCTAAGCCTCAATTCAAATTAGCCTCATATAGTTAGTTGACTTATTTATGCATTTGTTTTTGTCTGTTAGCCCTAACTACATTTTAAGTTTCTAGAGGGCAGACATTGAGCTCCACATTTTTTGTATTCATCATAGTACTTAGACAAAATGCATTCACTATTGATGTTAAAACGACCAGTGGTAGTGTGATATAAACAGTAGCAGTGGTGGTAATAGCAGCAATAGTTGAAGCAGCTAATGTTACTGTAGGAACAATTCTAAGACCTTTACATTTATTATCTAATTTAATTTTCATGATTACTGAAGGAAATAATAATATTGTCCCTAATTTACACATTAGAAAACTGAACACAGTGAGGTTGGGTAACATGACAGACATTACACAGCTAATAAAAAGTCTGGACTACCTAAGTTGACAAAATTGAGTTGAAAAAATTTTGACAGAAAAGGAAAACAAAGGCAGTTTTCTTCTGGTTAAAATAATAAATGCTATCTGCAAATAAAATACATTAAAAGCTCTGATTAACAGTTATGGCATAATAGTGCAAAGAAAAAAAAAATCCAAAGACACAATCTTCTTTTAAATTCTTATTTTCTGACCACAGTTCATTTTTGCTGAAGGTATTTTATGAGTATGTACAAATCAATAAGGCATTTAAAACATTTTGGAGTATGGCATTTTTAAAAAGAACACCAGTGTTATGTCAAAGTGTTCCTAGTTTTCTTACCTTCTTTTACAATTCAGACATCAGAAGAATTAAAACAGCTATGTTTTGTAGTATGAAACAGTACTAGATGTATACAAATTACAAAAGAAACAAGGCTATTTTCCAGAATCACAACTTTAAAGAAAAGGAGATGAGGAAGAAAAGAGAACCTACATAAACATAGGAGAGAAAAATTTCAAATTTGGAATCATTTGAAAAGCCTGCATCTAGTGAAAAGCAACCTAATTATAGGGAAGATTCTTTATATCAGAGAGAAATTTATAAAAACTAATGGAAAACATCAGCTTTTCTTTAACTGCATAGAGAATGTTAAGTAATTAATGCAAACACAGTTTCAAGATCTTTACAGGAATCTGATTCATCTGGTAGAGTTATGTCTAAATTTACACAGAATTATACAGCTTTAAAGACCTCAAGGAATTATATTCAGCAACAATTCCAAGTAATTTCTTCTGTTTTTCAAAAGCATTCATTTTGAGTGCAACTTTTCCTTTATACAAATTTCTCATGTTTGAGCTAATTTCCTCTTATCACTCCCTCCAAGAAAAAAAAATAGAACTTCAGCCTCCAACGAAAAAATACTTAATTATTATACACATTTCTGTATCCCTTGATCTTCCTGAAAAGGTAATTTATTTTAAAACTAATGCCCTGCCCTAAAAAATGTTAAAATTTCCCCAAACCTACACTTTTAATATAATATAAAAGTTTTCAGAACCAAAATAATTTTTATTCTGTAAGGTTTGTTTTGAGATGGAGTTTCGCTTTTGTTGCCCAGGCTGGGGTGTAATGAAGCAATCTTGACTCACTGAACCTCTGTCTCCCAGGTTCAAGCTATTTTCCTGCCTCAGCCTCTGGAGTAGCTGGGATTACCGGCATGTGCCACCACGTCCAGCTAATTTTTGTATTTTTAGTAAAGACGGGGTGTTTCTCCATGTTGGTCAGGCTGGTCTCGAACTCCTGACCTTAGGTGATATGCCCGCCTTGGCCTCCCAAAGTGCTGGGATTACAGGTGTGAGTCACCGTTCTCAGTTTCTGTGAGTTTTTTAAAAAAAGGATATGGGTCAGGCGTGGTGGCTCATGCCTGTAATCCCAGCGCTTTGGGAAGCCAAGGTGGGTGGATCACTTGAGGTCACGAGTTCAAGATCAGCCTGACCAACATGGTGAAACCCCATCTCTACTAAAAATACAAAAATAATAATAGAAAGGCTGAGGGACTCTGGAGTTAGACAAAACTAGATTCAAATTCCAGTGGTACTGAGCAAGTAACTCGTGGATCTCAGTTCTTCATCTATAAAATAGATATAATAATTCTAATCTTGTAAAGATGCTCTGAGAACTGGAAATAATAAATGCACTAAAGTGCCTATATATTGTAGATAATAAAAAAATACAACTAATAATAAAATTATTTGTAGAGTCATGCTCCAAATATCTTCAGATTTAGCTAGATATTTTTCCTTAAAACATGACAAAACATTAAAATAAATGCAGATAATATAAGAAGCACCCACATACCAACTACTCAGGAAAAAAAGCAAATGTTATTATTTAGCCTCATTTGTTTCAGAAGGATTTTGAGTTATACTCAAGCCAAAATAACCAAATAAATTTAATCAAACTCAACGCTAAAATAAACAGGATTCATAAACAAATGCAAACTGGAAATATTTTGAAGTTATAACTCCTAAAAAAGCTCCTCCTGTAAATGAATTTCAAAATTTCATAATATTAACAGCCTTCCTTCCCTACAGAACTGAACATTTCACTTTAAAATATGAACACAGTGCTATTTAAAGGATTAATTTCTTATTTCTCCCTTCTGTCAAACTTCTACCTTGAAAATGCTTCACCTAATATGTGAAACAAGACCAGGTGACAGCACTAAAAAATAATTTAACACATAATTAAATGATTTCCTTTGCCTTAAAAGATCAAAATAAAACTATGTATTCCTGGTTCTAGAAGGATGTCAAGAGTGGTGGTATAGTTTTGAGTTTCCCTAAACCCCTCCCCCAAAAAAGGACAAAAAGCAATAAGGAAAACAAAAGCAAAATTCATCAACATGTACAACAAAATGAGGTGGCCAGTACTTTAACTAACAGTAGTGAAGTAGTCACTCAAATTCTTCCACAGATTGTAATTATAAAAACTGGATAAAAATAATTTTAAAATAACATTTAAAGACAATGAAAACCTTCCAAACGTAGACAGAAGCCTGCTTGGAGATTAATATTTCAATTATCAAAAAATTACAGCCATAGGTCGGGCACAGTAGTTTATGCCTGTAATCCCAGCACTTTGGGAGGTTGAGGTGGGTGGACTGCTTGAGCCCAGGAGCTTGAGACTAGCCTAGGTAACAGGAAGAAACCCCGCCTCTCTACTAAAAATACAAAAAATTAGCCAGGTGTTGGTGGCACATGCCTGTAGTTCCAGCTTCTCAGGAGGCTGAGGCGGGAGGATTGCTTGAGCCCAGGAGGTCAAGGCTGTGGTGAGGCATGATCATGTAACTGCACTCCAGCCTGGGTGACACAGCAAGACCGTGTCTCAAAACAAAACAAAACTCCTAATATGCTCAGATGTTAGATTTAGCAGACTGAGACTTCCATGCAGCAATTATACATATACACATATATTGTTCAAAAAACTGACAGAACATATGTTCAAAGAATTAAAGGAAAATACAATGAATAAACAGGAGATATCAACATAGAAATGAGAACTATACAAAACAGAAATTCTAGAGCCAAAAAGTATAATAATTGAGATAAAAAATTCACTAGATGAGTTCAACAGAAAACTGGAGATAGCAGAAGACTCAGTGAACTTGAAAACAGATCATGTGTAAATTCTCAATCCAAAGTATACAGAGAAAAACAATTTAAAGAAATAAACAAGCAAGCAAACAAACCAAACCTCAGGACCTATAGGAAAAGGAAACAGCCCAACATAATAGTAATTTAGAATAAGAGAGGTATAAAAAAGGCCAAAATAATTTGAAAAAAAAAAAATAATGGCCCAGACTCCCAAATTTGGTAGTAAACATTAATTCACACATCCAAGAAGCTAAATGAAATGGAAGCAGGAAAAAACACAAATAAATCTCCCCTAGACATATTAAAAGTGCTGAAAGCCAAAGATAAGGTAAAAGATTGGAAAGCAGCCAGAGAAAAAACAACGTGTTATATATGGAGGAGGAATATGGTAAGTTGCTGACTTCTCATCAGAATATCAGAACATAGCCAAAGTGCTGAAGGAACAGATGAAAAAAAAATTTCCAGGTAAGCAAAAAATCACATAATTTGTTGCCAGCAGAGCTACATAACAAGAAGTGCTACAGGAAGTTCTATAGGGTAAAGGGAAGGAATACCAGATGACAATTTTGATACAAAAGAAGAAATAAAGGGCAACAGAAACAGTAAATACACAGTAAAGTAAAAACAACCCACCACTACGAAAATTTGTTCTTCTTTTAATTTCTTTAAAAGACAGATAACAGTTTAAGGCAAAATAACAACACTGATGGTTTAATAACCTATATACCATCTGTGTATCTTTTTGTACAGTTCTGGATTTGGGGAAGCATATTTAAAAGTAAAAATCAATAAGGATAAAGAAAAGTCGAGTGGGGGAGACTAAAACTGAAAGTAATCTGAAACAAATAAACCCAACTATATTTTAAATGAACATCATAATCACACCAAAGAGGAAAAATGAATCTAACTAATTTAAGAACACAGTACTTGACCCCGTATTCCCTTAATCTTGGTCAGAGAGAATTACAAATGAATCCTAAACTCTGATGACCTTAATTAGAATCTCCTTCTACTTATAATAAGTACAAGTGAGCCTAAATGTACTTACTGCTCTGGAGTATACTACTCTCACACAACAAAACTTTATAGACCTTGCCTTCACTGACTATAATCTTATTAGTTTTTTAAAACTGTAACTGCTTTATAAAATCAGCTCCCAAAAAAGTATCCACTACATTATTCAATGTCTTTTACATAAGGATCTGTGAAAAATCCCTCTTAGAATTTGGTGCCAAAATTTTTCTCCTAAACAATATGTACAATTTATCAGAAAATAAGACCTAAGTGTATGTGAAGTGATGCATATGTTAATTAGCTTGATTTAGCCATTCCACAATGTATACATATTTCAGTTTTTAAAACGAATTGTTTAAGAAATGAAAGAGCTAACTAATCCATCAGATTTCCTTTGCTGCCTTAGCTGCCAGAAAACTGATCTCTTTTCCATGTTTTTGATCTAATATATCTTTCACTGAACTACACATGGGTATATGTTTTCTTTGCAAAATACCTCAAATATCTCCTATCTTTATTTTACTGGAATAAAAGTGCTTAGTTTACAGCAGTATGTCCTCTTTAGTCTGAATGAAGTTTATACGAAGTAATAAATAGAAGATAGACTATACATTTTAAAATAATCATCTTAATATGATTGCAACACGAATGTGAAATAATTTCACATAGTAGCAGTACTACAAATAACTACTGAATTCACCTGTGGTTAAAAAAAAAAAATCAGCTTTCATCAACTCAAAAAAACATGCAATTGTTCAGAATGACTGCTTTTAAATAAATACTTGACAAAAGCAAAATATGAAAAACAATTTTTACAATAATGCCTTTAAAATTTTGTGTATGAATTTCATAATTTTTATGTGCTGTGAAATATTCTATTAGCAAAAACACAAATGTATTCAATATAAAATATAACCTCTATACTCAATTACTTAATTGTATTATAGGTTAGAAATTTTAAAAAAGTCACATGTACCAAGTGGTACAAACAAGTGTCTTAAAAACGGAGCCTGAGGATAGTATACTTATACTTGGAATGATCAGGAGAGACATTAAGAAGGTAGCTTTTGAGCCAAACCAAGAAAGGCTGGTATCATGGAGCAGAGAATGGGGCCAAGACAGCAGCAGCTAGCTAGTCAACACAACGGGCTTGGTGCTTTAAAATATTTAAGTAGGAAATGGCAAACTACAGCTCACAGTCTAAATTCAGTCCACTGCCTGTTTTGTATAACTTGTGGGCTACAAATGGTTTTTATGTTTTTACTTGATTGAAAAGTATCAAAAGAGTATTTCATAACATATAAAAATTATGAAATTCATATACAAAATTTTACTGGCACACAGCCACACTCATTCTGTGACTGCTTTTGTACTGTAAGGCAGAGCTGTATAGCTGCAACAGTGACCATGTGAATTGCAGCCTAAAATTTACTATCTGGCCCTTTAGAGAAAAAGACTGCCAACACCTTCCCTTGGGAAGGCCTATGCAGCTGAAGCACTACAAATGAGGAGGGGCTGGGCAGAGGATGGTGAGACTGAAGCTGGAGAGCTAAGAGGAACCTGCGGGTCATGGTGAGGATTTGGGTCCACATCATAAGAGTAATGAGGAAGCTGTTCGAGTTTTAAGTAGGAGACTGACAATTCGATTTGCATTTTGAAAAGATCATTCTGGTTGTTATACTGGGGCCCAGAGGACAAGGAGATATGAAGGCTAGTATAGTAAGTAGTTCAAACAAGATATGAATATAGCTTAAACTTTGGTGCTGGCAAAGTAAAACAAGGAGACTAGGCAAGATTATTTCTGAGATCTCTTCCAGTTCTAAAATGCTAAAAAGTCACAGTGGTTGCAACTTTCCTTGGTATTTCCAATTATCACAAACAATTCTCAAAACTGTTTTGCTAGGTGACAAAGATTCTTTGCTGGGCCAAACTTTATTGAGGTTTCTGAATCTTCTGCTATGCCCATTTGTGTACTTCCTATAAATTCCAGTTTTAGCAAAGTACTCTGCTAAGTCAGTTTAGCAAGAAACCCCTGTCCTTGACATCTGATTGTCCTTTACCATCCCACTTGATATTTGATCACCCAGGACTGTTTTCAGCAAGAATCCTGTTTTTAGTCAAAATCCCCTTATCCTTGATGTTTCCTCTTAGTAAGCTCCCATCCATTGATCCCATTGCTTCTTGGCTATAAATTCCCACCTGCCCATCCTGTATTCAGAGTTAAGCCCAATCTTTCCCTGACTTCAAGACCTTGCTGCAGTGGCTGCTACACTTATCATGAAGGTCTTGAATAAAGACTTCCTTACTGTGCTTTAACAAGTATCATTGAGTAATTTTCTCTTTAACATAGGAGTATAGTACTCTCACACAACAAAACTTTATAGCCCTTGCCTTCACTGACTATAATTTTATTTGTTTTTATGCATCTAAAGAGTGTCGTAATGATTATAGAATAATGCCCCTCCTCCATTAAAGCACTTTCTAAAATATGATTTATATTTGTTCTAAGTTAGAAAGGACTACTTTTATGATATTAAATTTACAATTAAGAAATTACAGATAAATTAAACAATTTAAATTAACACACAACACAAATACTGCTTAGGAACATTTTCACTGCACTTGCGTAACTTAATAATGATAAAACAAAGAACATACCTGCCACACTCTAACAACGTAACTTTAAGACGGCCTTCAGTAAGTGCCCATTGTTGTATATGGATATGCTCTTCATCTTCTTCAAATCCTTGCAAGGTTTGGTATGGAAAAAACGGCTTAAACCTGACAAAAGTAAAGATAAGTCTAAATGTTCGAATAATAAACACCACAGTTTAAAGCATGATAACAAAAGCCACCTGTACAAAAACACAAAACAAAATAAACACCTCATATTATGTATGCTTTACAAAACCAACGTTTAACACACTCCCCCATAAATAGCAGCAAATGGTGCCCAAAAGTCGGGTTTTTTTTTTGGCATGACCCCATTGATAAAGCAAGAGAGAACAAAGAAAAGAAAAATAGAGAGAGGAAGCAAGTAGGGCATGAAGTTTAGGCAGGGTAGGAGAGAGATTCTTTGTGAACCAGATGGGAAGAGTATTCCTACAGTATAAGATCAAAATTCAGAATTCATGTTCCATAGGAATAATGTACAGTCCCTTGGTATCCATAGGGGATTGGTTCCAGGACTTCCCAAGAATAACAAAATACAAGGATGCTCAAGTCTCTAACATAAAAAATGGCACACTATTTGCATTATACATGTTCTCTCATATGCTTTGAATCATCTCTAGATTACTTATCATACCTAATACAGTGTAAATGCTATGTAAATAGCTGTTAGACTATATTGTTCAGAGAATAATGACAAGGAAAAAAAGTCTGCATGTTCAGTGCAGATGTAATTTTTAATAAATATTTTCAATTCACAGTTGTTTGAATCCATGGATGCAGAATCCATGGATGTGGAACCCATGAACACAGAAAGCCGACTATAAGAGATAGAGTACATGATAAAGAAGATTGTAATAGCAACATCAACAATGATTAATACAGCAGAGGTATTCATTAGAGATGTTTACTATTTTCCAGGCAATATGCTAAGATTTATATGTATTATCTTATTTAATGCTCACAACACTGAAGGGGCAATATTATTGGCTCCTCTGTCCAGATGAAAAGAATGAAGCTTAGAAAGGTTAACAAGTTTGTTCAATTTTACAAAGTGAATGGCAAAACCAGAATTTAAGCTAGTCTGATTCCAAAGCCTAACTACATAACACTTCAGTTACCTATGAATTATTTAAGGCGCTCATGTGCTCATCACTAATATCATTGTTTTTATGGACAAGTTTGTGCTTAGTTATAAACTGTAGGTTTTAAAAAACTTTCAATTTAAAACACAACCCATATTCCTCCATTAAAGCTAAAGAAAAAGAAAATGAAAGAAAATTGGCTTTAAAGCCCTGTGGTTTTCAATTCACCCTATACATTGTCACTAGCCGTGGTATCTGCTTGCTCAGAAAGTTTTAATGGCTTCATATTGACCACACACAGACACACATAAAGATGGTCAAAAGTTCTTGGTTTCACATTTGAGGTCCACCACAACTGATCTTTCTTTCTTGTTGTTGTTGTTGTTTGTTTTTTTTGTTTTTTTTTTTTTTTTTTTTTTTTTTGGCGACAGAGTCTTGCTCTGTCGCCCAGGCTGGAGTACAGTGGCACAATCTTGGTTCACTGCAACCTCCACCTCCCTTGTTCAAGTGATTCTCTTGCCTCAGCCTTCCAAGTAGCTGGGATTACAGGCATGCACCACCACATGTGGATGATTTTTGTATTTTTAGTAGAGATGGGGTTTTGCCATGTTGGCCAGACTAGTCTCGAACTCCTGACCTCAAGTGATCTGCCCACCTCAGCCTCTCAAAGTTACGGGATTACAGGTCTGGGCCACCACGCCCAGCCCACAATCTTTCTAATCATATATTACCTTAATATAAACCTTCCAATATAGAAAGTCACTTTATATACCCAGAAGACACTATGAATATTCCTGCTATCATGCCTTTTGTACCAACTGGGGTTTTTCCCAGATTCCTCAAAGCCTGTCCAAATCCTCCCCTCTTTCATATTTGGGCATACATGATGCTTTCCCTCTTTTCTATCATGCCGTCCTCTAAACTGCTGTACATTTATGCCTTAAAATGTCAAATATGACCTACTCTCACAATTTTCTGCATCCATCACATACCTGACAGGATACTTCACACACTATCAGGATTTGAGTATGTGTTGTGCTGATTTACAAATGGTTAACACTAAAACTGAAATAAACACTTAGAAAACATCAACAGCTTACTGTAGTTTATACTGAAAGATACTAATAGAAGGGGTTAAATGCTGTTTTATGTTTTCCCAGTAAACAAGATTAAAGGAAAAACTTTAAGGAAACTTTAAGTAGGGACACAGACAATGCTCAATGCTTTTATCTTGTTTCTGAATTAGTATGGAAAACAGAAAGCCCCCTCAGTTTCTCCCAACTAAAATGCTAATTTGCATCTGAAGTAATTTGATTCAGACAGACTGGCACCAAATGCTTAGAGGAAAAAAAATTAGTAACTAAATTTATATCAATATAATGTTGTAGCTGAGTGCTTTTCATACAGCCCTTATGACTCCTGAAAAACATATAACTGTTACTTTATAAAAAATTATAATCATCATATATACTAAAATTTTTGAATTTAATAATCCAAATTAGCTAAATCATACCTGCTCTAAGAATCAAATTTTCTTGTCAAATATGAAATCAAAATTCAATTAAAAACAAATGTCTTACAGGAGTATGAGTTAAATGTTACATGGAGTAGAGTCTAATTTGGGTTTATTAATGCCCAGGGGGTTTTGCTAAGAGTGTTTATGCACAAAAACAATTTAAAATCAGAACAATGTATTCCATTTTAAATGAATATACTAAATGGTAGGATAAAGCATAAACATGTTTGGCAAGCCAATAAATAGAATCCAAACATTAACATTCTCTAAGAACATTTGGTTTTCAGAACTTTTAAGTCCAAGCCTTTAAGTATCCCAAACCCATGAAGAATCCAGGCAATGAAGCGGGCTACCTCTATCACTTTCTTTTATCTTCCTATCCCAATATGATCTTCAAAATCCATTAGTCTTTATTTCCTATTAACCTATTAACTCAAAAATGTCACCTTTTAGGCCAGGCACGGTGGCCCATGCCTGTAATCCCAGCACTTTGGGAGGCTGAGGCGGGTGGATCAAGAGGTCAAGAGATCCAGACCATCCTGGCCAACATGGTGAAACCCTGTCTCTACTTAAAATACAAAACTTAGCTGGGTGTGGTGGTGCAAGCCTGCAGTCCCAGCTACTTGGGAGGCTGAGGCAGGAGAATCATTTGAACCTGGGAGGCGGAGGCTGCAGTGAGCCGAGATTGCACCACTGCGCTCCAGCCTGACAACAGAGTAAGACTTGGTCTAAATAAAAAAAAAAAAAGTCAGTTTTCTCACTCAGGCTTCCCCCCTGAAATAACCTTAACAAACTACCTGTGTTTCCTCCTGTGTAAAACATAAAAACCTCAACTAGAAAAATCGACTTCAAGGAAGACAGTATGAGGAGCCCTGCTGACCTGCTCCCCAGTGAAACTGGTGAAAATTATTTTAAACCAACACATTTACAGCCTCTCAAAATAGTCTTAAGAGTAGAGAGCAAATTTTAAAAATCTACTTAAGAAAATCTACAAAAATTTGATAAGAAAAACAAGTCTGTGGTGTTTGAATACTGTTTCTCCAACAAGCTCAGGGTGGCAGAGACTTCACATCAGACTTCTATTGCCAGGAACACAGGGCTCCCTCATCCGATAGCTCTCAGTGGTGGGCTTTCTCCCTGGGAGGAAATGGCACTTGAACATAAAAAAAAAAAAAAGTGCTATTTCCTTTGTGGCAGCAAAAATTTGCTTCTAACAATTTGATGGCCCATACAGGGAGCCCATTCTCCTCTGAGGAACAGGCCTCTGGTTGCCTCTTGTGGGGAGACGTGTCCCATTGCCTCGTTGTGGTGGCCTCAGGATGAGAGATTATTCGCACCTGGTGTGACGAATAAACCCAGACTCTCAGCAATGCAGAAAGAAACTGGCTGGCAACCTGGGGGAGAGGATCCTTGCATACCATGGTGACCAAGTAACTCTGTGCACAGACCAAGGTAAGAAATGTCATAAAGGCGATAAGAGTATTTCCTTGATGGTCCAGATATTCTGGAGGTTGAATGTTGGTCAGGAGATTCTGGAGGTTGTGGGTGTGAATGATCACAAGCACTACTACTTGAGGTGCTGCTTGTGTGAATGGTACTAAGCTCTAGTGGGTCCTATCTGCGGTTCCAGAGTCACCTCGTGCAGCTTAAGGCAGATCCTGCTGCGGGGTTTATACCAGCACGCCGATGCCAAGAGGGACCTAGATCTTCTCTGGGGGAGCAACCAGAGTGGACAAAGTGCAAGAAGGATGCAAGGAGCCTCCAGCAGGTGGGACTAAATGATAGGCGAGACATTTCTGATATGAGAGATTGAGCCTAACCAGTACCCAATATGGGAAATATCCCAAGCAAGACAGGGGCAAGAAGGTTAACAATGGTAACAAGGGTATTCCCCTTGATAGCCCCCTAGGTCTCATGTTAAAATACTGGAAGGATAATGAAACAACTAAACATAGAAAAAGTAACAAATGATAAAATATTGCTCTCTTATTTGGACTCAGGGACCCATCCTCAAACACTGAATCTTATGGCCAAGGTTTGGGTTGAATGAGGATGTAATGTGTCAGCATCTAATTCAATATGTTAATGATAAAAGTCCAGTTTCTCAAGAAAAAGTGGACTGTGCTCTTTGTTGGAGCCAGGGACCTATCCTTTTTTCCTTAAAAACAACTAGGGAAGAACCCAATCTGGTGCCTCAAAATTAAAAGTCAGAGAAGCTAGTGCCCATGACTAAAGACTCTATCTAGTTCATGGGATGCCCTAGACCATCTCCCCCCACTCAGTGTCCCCAATCCTTCTCCCCAGGTAGCTGCTGCCACCCCATATCCGATTCCAGATCCTTCACCGGCCCATGTTATCCCTCCTCCTTATAACCCTGACTCTTGAGAATTACTATCTCACAAGCCTGTTCCATCCCAGTCCAAATACCCTCTCTAAAAGGACTCCAGTGGAAGGTAGAATAATGTAAAAGACATATTCAGAATTTCTCATTTCCCTCTGCACTTAGGGAGTCAGCCCCGACTTTCTTCCCCTTAAAGGAGGTGCCTCAAGGAGGGGGAGCTATATTGGCTTTGCAAATGCTCCCTTGACCAGTTTAGAAGTCCAGAGTTTAAGAAAGGAGCTTAAGCTCCTACTAGATGACCTTTACAGAGTGGCAGATCAAATTCATCAATTTTTAGGACCTCAGTTATACACTTGGGTCAAGTTAATGTTCATCTTGGGCGTCCTCTTTTCAGGGAAGAAAGGAGCATGAATTGTAGGGCTTCTATGGTAGTTTGGAAATGTAAGCATCCTACCAGTCATAATGTTCCTATTGCAGATCAGAAATTCCCCACCCGAGGCCCCTGGTGGGACAGTAACAATGCGGATCACCAGGAAAACATTCAGAATCTAAGGGAGATAATAAAAGGAATTCAGGAATCAGTACCCCAAACCCAAAATCTTTGTAAAGCATTTGATATGCAACAGGAAAAGGATGAATGGTCTTTGAGATTCCTTGACAGACTGAAAGAGCAAATGAGACAATATGCAGGCCTTAATATGGACGATCCCCTAGGGCAAGGAATGTTAAAACTCTAATTTGTCACTAAAAGTTGGCCAGACATTTCAAAAAAATTACAAAAGACAGAAAATTGGGAAGACTGATCCCTACGTGAACTTCTCAGCGAAGCTCAAAAGGTATATGTAAGGAGAGATGAAGAAAAGCAAAAACAAAAATTTGTGTTATCCACCTTCCAACAGATGGCTCCAAAACCATGTACTTCTAAACAGAGCTTCCAGGGAGCCAGAAACCATAAAGGGTCCAAACCCTCCTTTAAACGACCCCAGCCTCCATCTGGAGGACCAAGGCCCTTATTTACCAGGCCCCCTAAAGAATATGGGGGAACAAGGTCAAAGAATCCCAGAACTGAGAGGAAGGAAGGGCAAGACAGGTGCTACAAATGTGGAAGAACAGGCTGCTTCAAGAGAGAATATACCAATTTAAGGAGAAAGAAGCCCTTCCACTCATGACTTTTAAGGAAGAATAATGGGGCCAGGGGCTCTTTTATCTTGAGTACCACCAGGAACCCTTGATGAATTTAGAGGTGGGACCTAAACATGAGTTTATCACCTTTTTAATCATCTCTGGAGCTGCCCATTCCTCCATTGGCTTCTCACCCCCTTATATTGCCTGTTCTTCAGAAGACCTTTTAGTCTCTGGGATAAAAGAAGGGTTTAAAGCCAAAATTTTTGGGAATACAGATGTTAGACACTAGGATTGATCAGCTCATAGTCAGTTTTTGTTAATCCCTGAAGCAGGGACTAACTTATTAGGGAGGGATTTAAGTGAAAGTTAGAAATAGGCCTACAAGTCAGCCCAAGAGGATTCTTCACCTTATTAAACCTACTTACCGTTGCAGATAAAAAATATATGATTCCTAATGTCTGGTCCAAAGAGGAAAACTGAGGGAAACTGAATCCCTCCAATCCACATCAAGCTAAAAACACCTGGAGAAGTAGTAAGGTGGAAGCAATACCCCATTCCTGTAGAGGGGAGGATAGGTTTGACACCTATAACTGAAGGCCTTATCAAAGATGGGCTTCTCAACACCTGAATGTCCCCTTACAACATCCCAATACTGCCAGTCAAGAAACCATATGGGTCATACTGACAGGTACAGGACCTTAGAGTTATCAACCAAACAGTCTAGACTACCCACCCCATTGTCCCCAATCCTTTTAACATTCTCAGCAAGATTCCATATAATCATCAATGGTTTACTGTAATAGATTTAGAGGATCCTTTTTGGGTATGTCCCCTGGCTCCAGACAGCTGAGACATATTTGCCTTTGAGTGGGAGGATCACCAGCCAGGGTGGAAACAATAGTATCTATGGACAGTCTTACCCCTGGGTTTATAGACTCCTCTAACCTTTTCGGCCAAATTTTAGAACAAGTGTAAGAAAAAATTGTCATCCAAAAACAAATATGCTTGCTTCAGTATGTGGATGATATTCTTATATCTGGTGAAAATATAGAGAAGGTAACTGACTTCTCTACACATATTCTTAACCATCTGCAGTTACAGGGGCTAAAACAAAAACTTGTTTCCTTTCAATAGGAAAGCTTTAGTATGTGGAGCCCAAAGTTAAGTATTTAGGCCACTCAGTAAGTGCAGGCAAGTAAAGAATACGGCCTGAACAAATTGAGGGAATCGTGTCCCTACCCTTGCCTTAAACTAAACAATAACTCAGGAAATTTGGGGGTTAGTTGAATATTGTCACTAATTGACTGACTCATATGCACTACACAGTAAACTTTTATATCAAAAACTTGCCCAGGAGAAGCATGACCATCTCCTGTGGACTTCTGAGGAAGTCAATCCAGTTGAGGAGCTGAAAGAAAGGCTCAAACCTTACCCACCCTAGAAAAGCCATTCCACCTTTTTGTTAATATGGACAGTGGAGTAGCTTTAGGGGTGGCTTACTAAAAAACATGGCTGCCGGCAGCCCATGGCCTTTCTATCAAAGGTCTTAGATCCAGTCACTGTGGATGGCCTCAATGCATCCAATCCATTGCCACTATGGCAATATTAATCAAGGACAGCAGAAAGTTAACCTTTGGAGGAAAATTGACAGTAAGCACGCCTCACCAAGTCAGAGCCATCTTAACCAGAAAGCAGGGAGATGGCTTACTGACTCAAGAATCTTAAAGAACGAGGTCATTCTGTTAGAAAAAGATGATTTAACACTAACCACTGATAATTCGCTCAACACAACAGGTTTCCTAACAGGGAATACAAACCTAAGGAGAGAGCACAGATGTTTAGATTAAATTGATTACTATACAAAAGTTAGAATAGACCTAGGAGAAACTCCCTGTAGGATGGGACGATACTTATTTATAGATGATTCCTCCCCAGTGGTTGAGGGGAAAAGATAAAATGGGTATTCAGTAATTGATGGAGAAACTGTAAAAATAGAGTCAGAAAAATTGCCTAACAGTTGGTCTGCTCAAACTTGTGAGCTGTTTGCATTCAGCCAAGCTTTAATGTACTTGTACAACCAGGAAGGAACCATCTATACTGATTCTAATACACCTTTGGAGCGGCTCATACATTTGGAAAAATTTGGACTGAATGAGTTCTCAATAATAAAGGTCAAGATCTTATTCACAAGGAGCTAATCACCCAAGTATTGAATAACCTTCAGTTGCCGGAACAAACAGCTATTGTCCATGTTCCTGGACACCAGAAATGCCTTTCTCTTGAAAGTCAAGGAAATAACCTAGCAGATCAGAGACCCAACCAGGCTGCTGTCTCCTCTAAAATGCCTATTTTCCACTTAACTCCCTACCTTCTACCTCCTATCGTAATCCCCATTTTCTCTTCCACTAAAAAAAAGAAAAACTAATAAAGATAGTTGCTAAAGAGAATTCAGAAGGAAAATGGATATTGCCAGACCAGAGAGAAATGTTTTCCAAATTCCTTATGAGGAAAATCTTGTACCAACTACATCAAAGGACCCAAAGGTTCTCTGATGTCCCAACTACATCAAAGAACCTTTAGTCACCTGTTCCCAGGCCATGTGCGATGCAATTCTCAGAGTTTTTGGGTGTATAAGAATTTATATCCTGATCAAAGAGGTTACAGATAGCTGTTTAGTAACAAAACTAATAAACAAACTCTAAAAGATTACCCTGCAGGGGAAGGAATCCAGGCTTAAGATCGTTCCAAAGTATACAAGTTGATTACAAAAAATGCCTCCAACAGGTGTCTAAAATATTTATTAGTGATAGTACATCACCTCACTCACTGGGTTGAAACTATCCCCTTTCCAAATGCAACAGCTAATAACATAGTCAAGGCCTCAGCTGAAAATATAGTATCCAGGTTTGGACTAATAGAGAATACTGACTCATACAATGGTACTCATTTCACCGCACACATCACTAAAAAGCTATCCCAAACATTAGACATTAGATGAGAATACCATACTCCCTGGCACCAACCTTCTTCAGTGAGATTAGAAAGAACGAATCAGACTTTAAAGAATCGCTTAACCAACGTAGACTGGATAAATTACATTTATTACAACCAACAGCGGTTTATTAACTATCCTAGAGATGCTGTTAAAGGAATAGCTGAGCAATTAGGGGCTACTAGCCAGATGGCTTAGGCAAACAGAACAGCCTTAGACATGATATTAGCAGAAAGAGGAGTAGTTTGCGTCATGATTAAAACTCCAATTTGTACCATCATCCCAAACAATACCACCCTGATGGAAGTATAACAAAGGCTATCACAAGTTCTAACTGCTCTGTCCAATGAGTTAGCCAAAAACTCAGAAGTAAATGACTCCTTCACAGGATGGCTAGAAAAAAATGGTTCAGTAAATGGAAAGGAATCATAGACTCAATTCTTACTTCTCTCTCAGCTGTAGTAAGTGTACTTGTTCTTGTCGGGTGTCCTGTCATACCATGCATCTGTGGGCTGGTGCAAAGACTCACAGATGTACCACATGCTAAAACCTCCCTTAACTCTCCTCCACCTTATTCAGAGAAGCTTCTTCTTTTAGAGAATCAAGCAGAACAACTAAGCCAAGACATGTTAATAAAGTCTGAAGAGAATGGTAGAAATTCAAGAGGGAGCAGTTGAATACAGTGAGTTCCAAACTTCTCTTCCAAGAATCAGCATGCCAGTTATGTTCAGTTTTTGTGTTTCTTTGTTCTCCATTTTAAAGTTTAACTTCCTTGTTCTCTTCCTCTCCTTGCCTCTAGTTTCAGTAAACAACCTTCCCGCCAGCTCTGATCAGTAGTTCATACCTATATTCCTGGTCACCTGTTCCATCCTGAGTCATCCCTGGTCACCTGCTCCATCCTGAGTCACCTCTGGTCACCTGCTCTGACCTGAGTCATCTTTAGTCACCTGTTCCATAACCATACCTTTCCCTCCGAAAAGACAGAAGTAAAGATGATGATTATGGAACAGGTGACTAAAAGCTTGTACCCCAGCTCTCTTTAAAATGCCAATCAGAATCAGCTTAGACTGTGTGGTCTAACCCTAGTCAATAAGGGAACAACACAGCAGTAGGGGCGACCTGCATCAGGGATAAGAACTCCTTCCTTCTTCTCCCCTGTTCAGGTGTGCTCTCGCCATTGCTCTGTCTGTGAGATGCACTTTCTATAGAAGTAAAAATTGCCTTGCTGACAAAATTTATGTTTGAGTGTTATTTCCTTTGTGGCACTGAAAATTTGCTTCTAACAGAATTATCTGATAAAATAATAAAATCATAAACTGATACAGCTCCATTAAAACAAATTATATCCCTTTTAACACTTATGAAAAACAAATATTTACTTGTTTTTCAAGTAAATAAACAAAAAAAAAACAAATGGCTACCAAACCTGTTGCTGACTATATAAAGCACTTTATTTTCTCACTTAATCCATACAACCCCCAAACTAAGCATCAGCACATTGTATATAAGGAAACAGTCTTAAGAGATCTCACACCTAGTAAATGCTAGAGCCAAAATTGGAACTTGTGTTAATCTGTGAAGGCTTCCATAACAGAATACACTCTGAGTGGCTCTGGAGGCTAGAAGTCCAAGATCAGGGTACAGGCAGGGTTGTGTTTTGGTGAGGCCTTTTGCCTTGGCTGGAAGATGGCTGTCTTCTCACTGTGTCCTCTCATAGCCTTTCTCCACATGTATAATCCTGTTCTCCCTTCCTCTTTTTATAAGGAAACCAGTTTTATTGAATTACTGCTCTTCTTTATGATCTCATTTCATTAACCCTGATTACCTTGTTAAAGGCTCTATCCCAAATACAGATTGAGGGTTGGAACTCTGACATATTTTATTAATTTTTGAGGGGAGCACAATTCAGTCCATAACAGAACCCAAATGTAACTCCAGAGCCTGATCTACAGTCCCTTAACTGACTTGATTACCACCCTGTTTTCTGCTGGAACACATGTTCTAAACCAAATCTGAAGGAACCTGACAAAGGAGGTTAATGGTTTTATATGCATTACTATACTTGATCCTCCCAATAACGTGGTAAGGCAAGAATCACAAATCATTTCCTCATTTCACAGAGTTCAGGGAGAACAAAAAGCTTCTTGAAGACTACATGCTTTTATTAAGTTGCATGAAGATACATGCCCACAAAATGAGGGCATAAAGCAAGACTGAAGAAAGTGATCCAAAAGCAGTGGATCTAAGTCAAGAAAGCAATGATGTCCTAAACCCAGATGACTGGTGTGTGGCAAGCCAAGAGAAAACTCCAGTTTGGGGCCAGTGATGAAAGCTCCAGGAAGGAAATCTCCAAGAAATAAGAGGAAATAAATAGGATAGGCAGAAGGAAAGTGAAGGGAAAGGAATACCCTGAAAATCTGGGTAAGGCAATTTGGTAAGAGAAAAAAAATATTGCTTTGAATGGCACCAAGGTTACAAAACTGGAATATACATAGAGAAGGAAACATAATATGCATATCAGGCAGTTCTGTAATAAAAAATATTTATGTTAGACATAATAATGTAAAAACACAGACCAAGAAAGACATAACTATGAACAGAACATGTTATCAATTATATAAAAATAAGGATGGCCAGGTGTGGTGACTCAGGCCTGTAATCCCAACACTTTGGGAGACTGAGGCAGGTGAATTGCTTGTGCTTAGGAGTTCGCGATCAGCCTAGGCAACATTGCTATTAAAACTACTTTGAAAATTGTAGTAATATCTACAAAGTCTATGACTCAGCAATCCTACTCCTTTGATATATCCAAGAGAAATGTGCACAAATGTTCACCAAAAGACATTTATAAGGATATTCATAACAACCCTATCAACAAAATGGACAGGCTTAAGTGCATTCACGCAGTAGAATACTCCACAGCAAATATAATGAACAAATTATATCTATATACAACAACATGGATTAATCTCACAAACTACTGTTAAGCTAAAGACAACAAAAAATGAGTACATACAGTATGATTCAATTTATACGAAGTTCAAAATCAGGCAAACAACAAAAAAACAAAAACAGTGTTAGAAGTCAGGATAGTAGTTACTTTTAGGCAGAGGAGGGGAAGGTAGTGATATAAGGAGCTTCTTGGTTGCTGGTAATACTCTGTTGCTTGTTTTTAATGTTGATTTCATGAGTTTGTTCACTTTGTAGAAATTCATTGAGCTAAATTTTCCGATTAGTACACTTTTCAGGTGGTGAGTTATATTTTAATAAGAGTTTAAAGAAAAAATATGTTTTTTTCTTTTTTTGAGACTGGGTCTTACTCTGTTGCCCAGGCTGGAATGCAGTGGTGTGATCATGGCTCATTAGTCTTGACCTCCTGGGCTCAAGCAATCCTTCTGCCTCAGCCTCCCAAGTAGCTGGCACTATAGATGCAGGCCACCACATTCAGTTACTTTTTGGTAGAGGTGGGGTCTTCCTATATTGCCCAGGCTGGTCTTGAATTCCTGGGTCCAAGCAATCCTCTTGTTTTGGTCTGCCAAAGTGCTGGGATTCTAGGAGTGAGCCACCACACTTGGCATGTTTAATTTTTAAATGCACATTACTTTACTAAGTAAACTTAAAATACATATTTAAATTTATACTTACAAGAGAAGCCAAGCCTTCTTCTCCTATGCAGATCTGAAAGAACCTTTTGTAACATCTAAAATATGTTTTACTTTAAGATGTCTCTTCAAGTTTGCTCTATAAGCATGCTGAATACCAGCTGGTGATATCTCCATCACATGGCAGCAGTAAAACTGTTTGCAAACACTGAGAGAGAAAGGTTTTACTACAAACCCAATGTAAAAATATGCAGAGGTCTAGATCTACCCTTAACTGCAATTGAGCTTTTATGTTCTTGCCCAAGTGATAAATCTCCTAGAGTTTTCAGATCAATAAGAGAAAACTTTGCAACAATTAGAGCTAGTGAAAAAAGAACATGGCTATCTCAATATATAGCAGCAAGCCTGCTATTTCTAGAAATTTTCAGGCAAAGGTTAGACGAGGATTTGTGAAGGAGACAAAAAGAAGACAAAAGAACACAAAACTTAAAATCACATATAAATATAGATTGTTATCCCAACTTCATCACTTACAAAGCAGATGATATTGGTAAGGTCTTTCATGTCCTTAAACTTCAATTCCTTGTTCAAAAGAGGAGAAGGGGAATAATACATGCTTTTTGCTACCTATGAGAGGGTGAAGTAAAATTAATTCATATGCCAGCATCTCTTAAACTACAAGGTACTGTAACCACCCGAGGGGTTCTTCCTGTCCACAGCATAAAGACAGACCATGGCATTGTAGTAGAGTTTAATAGACACAAGGCTGCCCACACCACAGTGGGGATAAAGTTTGTACTCAAATCACTTCATTCAAAGCTCCTAGGTGAGGAGTTTTTCAAAGACAGTTTGGGGAAAGGGGTGGGGTGGCCAGGTAACAGGTGCTTGCTGCTGATTGGTTGGGACAGAGATGAAATCATAGGGGGATGAAGCTGTCTTCCAGTGCGCCAAATTGCTTCTGGGTGAAGCCACAGGAGTGGGGTTGTAACAATTCCTAATACAATGCTACTTTTACTAAAAGACATTTCCTAATAGATATCTGCATTATACATGCTGTATAATTTCCATAAAATCACAGCATCTCACTTTTAATGGTTTGCAGAAAGTAAATTCTAGTGTTAATCATGGGTTCTCTATTAAGTTTACTTTAGCTATCCAAAACAGTACCTCTTGTCTTCCAAAACTATTTTGTCTGTTAAGATGTTAAGTAAAATATAAAGAACTCAATAAAACTGCTCAGTAATTCTATTAATACTGACTTGGAGTCCTAGAGGGAGTGGACATCAGTAATACTGGTAATGACTTTGCCAGTGCAGTTTGATGGTTCTCAAACTTTCTCATCCAGTCTTCTAAGAAAGACCCATATTGGTCACAATATTTCAGAAGGAATGGGTAAACAAATCCATGTGATTAAAAGATCAATGAATCTCTCTCTGTTCTAATAAAAATCCATGCTAGTTTATTATAAGGAACACTATAAATAGTCATTTCTGAGAATCTACACTTTGATATTTTCTTATTTGGGGATATAAAAAAATGATCCTAAGCTAGATGTTAAAGAATTACTACTTTTTAAAGGTGTGATAGTGGGATTATACTTTTTTAAAAGACATACTAATGTCACATATAAATTTTGTTTGAAAATAATTGGGGGAGGGGTATGTGACAAGCTACAGATGAACAAAAGTGGTCCTAAGTTAATGACTGGCTACAGACAAAGCAGGATGATGAGGGAGGGGGTGGGGGAAGGGCATTTAGTAAACTATTTTCTTTACTTTTAAGCAAAATTTTCCAGAGTGAAGAATTAGAAAAATTGTTCTGTATACTAAAACAACATAGTTTCTGTCTTTCTGTTTCCTTTCTCTAACTTCCCTGAGCAACATCATTTGCTGTCACTGCTTCTGACAGTTTATACATTGGTACCTAAAAATGAATTAACACCCTTTCTTCAAACTTGCGCCCTCCTCTCCTGCTTTCTCTTACTGGCACCACCAATTTCAAAGACACTTGGAAACCTGGGTTACCTTTTACTCCTTCCCTTCTCACAACCAATCAGTTCTATCCCCATTCCCCTCCATCCATTTACTGTTAAAATTTCTCTTCTGTTGTTCTATGTTCCTCATTGGCCTGGTTAGGTTTTTCATTGATTGCTGAGAACGTTGGGACTTCTGAAATTATTTCCTTTCCTTCAAAAGAGTACTTTCTTAAACCAAAAACAAACCCTCTCTTTCTGTTGCTGTAAATAAAAAGCTACCTCACAGGACTATTACAAAGATTTAGAGTTCTCACGTGATACACCTAGTCAAGTTCGTGGCTTGTTATAAGCACACAAATTCTGGTTTTCCTCTCTTCTGTATGTGCAAGTATTATTATTTCAGACTGCCTTCCTCACTGAATCCCTGAAGATCCTAGAATGCCCTAATTTTGCTCCTTTGTGATTTCTCCTACCCACAATATACTGCTATCCCATCTCCCTATATCTAAAGCTAAACTATTCTTTAACAATTATCTCAAATACCATCTCACCTGTTTAACAAATAGGCTTACTTTAGAGAGACCAAAGTTAGATATTCAGATACTGCAGTCCTATTTCAAGCTCAGGAATACACATAATACTATATCATTTCTAAGGGAGAGAGTAGAATGAGCAGCTATAAATGGGCAATTGGGAGTCCTATATGGTTTATGCCTTTCAGTCAGGCAGTTTTGCCTCTATCACATTAAGAAGTAGCAAAAATAAGTGTTCTCCAAATTCTTCTACACTAACTATATAAACTAGATAACTCAGTGAGTGATCATTTTCAAAATGTTTCTTCATTTATTATGCTTCAGAGGCAGTACTCCTTCAAATAATGAGTTCCCCCTGCTGCATTAAAAATATAATTTGCAAAACCTCAATAACTCACAACTCTTATGGCATACATTATCATGCAAACTATGGCACACTAATGCAAAACTAAGTATAAGCCAGGAAGAAAACAAAGTACAATGGTTCGAAATACTCTTCATTTTCTGTACTGGTAAACTATGAATCTAAATTTCAAATTTTCAATTTTACTTAGACACTTAATTCATATTACATTAAAAGGACAATTCATACACAAGGCTCCTCTATGTTTGCCAAGGCTAGCACTTCCATATTGTTTCTCCTGAGAAACTGTACCTGCTAACCTCTCTGATCCCATACCTAGCCTAGCCCTATGTGGTAAGCTCCTTTCCGCTCTTGAAAGTTCTACTTCAGTCGCCTTCTCTCTGTAACCTGTCCTTCTCCTCTACCATCAGGTAATTGTTTTCTTACCTGTGTTCTAAAAGCACTTCATATACACTCTGTTTTACTACTAACCATACCATTTACTTATCTGTCTCCATCTTTCTAGCTCTCCTGCAAGATCCCCTCCTCCCAACTAAATTGTGAGTTGCCTGAGAAAAGAAAGCTTACATTTATAGACAACATAGAACAGAAGTTAAGAGCAGACGCTGGAGCTAGACAGTTTGGCCTGGAATCCTATTGTGCCACTTCCCAGCAATATAATCTTGAGCAAACTTCTGACCTTGATCAAAATCTGAGCCTCAGTTTCCTCAGAGGCAAAAGAAGGATAACAATTACACCTACCTCACAGTGCTGTTACAAGAATTACATTGAATAATGAAAAGCACTTAGTACCATGCCAGCAAACATTCAATAGTATTACTGTTCAGCTTAAATTACTGTTATTAAACAAAATGCTGGCGCATAAACCGGCACTTAGTATATATCCACTGAAATAAAGAAGCTACTTAATGTTATGAAATATAGCTCAAAATGGCGTAACTTTTAATTACACAATACTTAAATTTTTCTGAAAATCTTCAGAAGTTTCTAGAAGAAATACCATTAAGATGTTGTTAGTCTGCTCTATTACAATCATGATCTATTTTTTTTAATGTTACTATATGCTCATTTTTCTAAGACCATATGGGCCTTAAGTCTTAGAAAAGACAGTGTCTGAATCTCATTCATCTTTAAGTTATTATAATGAATAGATCCAGATCTCAGTTTAATTTGTAAACTATCAACTAGATTATTCCATCTTCAATCCTTTTTTCTTCTGTCAACTGAGAGTTTCCTGCAGATTCTATTTTTAGAGACAATTGTGCTAAATCTAAAAATGTCTAATATTTAACATAATTTTCTTAATATCATTTAGTAAGTTTTAAAAAAGATGCTGAGACATTTGTGACATAAAAAATAAGAAAAATTTAAAAAGGAAAAACTCAATTCGAAGATTATCATTAAAATCTGAAAATAACTAAAGAAAACACACACAAATACTAATTTATTCCACAGAAATAATAAAGGTAATTCCACAGATATCCAAAACTTTAAATTTCATTTTACTGAAGAGAAATAAGTCTATTTAGACCTTAGTCTAAAAACACAGGTACACTCACATCCAGGCCCATGCTCTTTTAGGAATAAAGTGATATTTAAATGTTCCAGACTAACAATGTTAACTATAGTTTGCAGAAGTCATGTTATTGTTATTCTTAACTGCATTTACAAAAGCTAAGTCAGGCTGGTGTGATAAAAGAATAATACGTACTTTACCGTTAATCTATCATTAAGATAGATATCCTAAGCTGGGATGGGGGAGAGGGAAGTAATCGAGGGAAAACAAAGGGGAAAAAGAAAAATTAAAAATAACCCAGATAGTTCATAAGTCACAAGTGGGTAATTAATGAGATTACTATTTGAAAAATGAGTTCATTTTGTCTCATCTAAAGTTTTGGAGTACTCCCTGCCCCCATTTTCCTGATATAGCATCTTTTAACTTTCAAAAAAAACTAAGGTATTTAAAAATATAGCGTGTTATTAAACTTACAACTTTTGACAGAGACAAACTTTTTTCCCTAGTAAAAGCAATAAAACAGTAAAATGTTTAAAGACAATAAAAGATCACATTCAAGTCTAAATTAATTTACAAAGCTGAAATATAATATAAGATAATGCTTACGTTAAACTGCTATGTAGAAAATCAGTGGCAGGCATGGTGAGTTACACTTGTAATCCTAGCACTTTGGAAAGCCAAGGCAGGTGGATCACTTGAGACCAGGAGTTCAAGACCAGCCTGGCCAACACAGTGAAACCCCTGTCTCTGCCAAAAAACACAAAAATTAGACAGGTGTGGTGGCATACACCTGTAGTTTCGGCTACCTAGGAGGCTGAGGCACAAGAATCACTTTAACCCAGGAGATAGAGCTTGCAGTGAGCTGAGTCACACCACTGCACTCCAGCCTGGGTGACAGAGTGAGGCCCTGTCTCAAAAAAAAAGAAAAAAAAAGAAAATCAGGATACACTGTTGAACAGAGCATGATCACTGCTATATAAAACAAACCAAAAGTCTGTGATTCCAAAGTGTTAGGATTATAGGTATAAGCCACTGTAATCTGGTCCACACAGTGGCTTATGCCTATAATCCTAACACTTTGGAAGGCAGAAGGAGGTGGATCACTTGAGGTCAGGAGTTCAAGACCAGCCTGGCCAACATGGTGAAACCCCACCTCTACTAAAAATAAAAAAATTAGCCAGGCATGGTGGCAGATGCCTGTAATCATGTAACCAAGGGACAGAGTGGGGGGTGGGGGCACATCCTGAACACACTCCAAGTTCCTGGATCTGAGGTCCTTGGACTCTCTTACCCCAAAGAATGGGGAAAGGGGCCCCAGAGGCACAGTGAGCTTACCATTTGAATAAATATTGTGGACTCAGAGTTTTGCAGAGACCAATTTATTAGGCAGAGAGAGAGAAAGGAGGAGAGGTAGTTCCCAGGCTACGGTTGGAGGGGATCCAAAGAAGGAATCCCAATATGTAAGGATCAGCAGAGTTTTAACCCTGGAGTTATTCCCTCCTCATTCATGCTCTTGTCCAATGAGAGGGGTTCTTTCAAACTTCCTCTGGAGTGATTGATCTTTGACTTTGATACTGGATTGGCTGCTTGGTGTGCAACAGAGCCCCCTCCTCCCAGAGCTTTCCACTAGCTTTTTGGACAAAGAAGCCTACCTGGATTCCTCTACCTAGCCCACAGGAAGGAAACCCAAAGAACTTTACATTCCCAGATGGGGGCATGGATGGAGGCATGGCGCTGGGAAACTCCTGCCCTTGAAACCACGCCCCTCATGGATTCAGGAAGAGAAGTTTTCTTCCTTAACACAGTCTCTCAATCCCAGCTACTAGGGAGGCTGAGGCAGGAAAATCACTTCAACCTGGAAGGGGGAGTTTGTAGTAAGCCCAGATGATATTGTGGATATGATATAAAAGCATGAGACCTGAGTTTCAGTTTGAGTAAGTCATTTAAGCTTTTTGAATCTGTATTTATTCATTTATAAGTGAAATATCACTATTATACTGTGAGAATTCAATGGATAATATGCATATAAAAGTATAGTATTCTACTAGCTGAAAGCAGTAGTTCACTAAATTTATTAGGGTGGTGCAAATATAATTGCAGGTTTTGCCATATAAAAGTAATTGTGGGGAACATTGTTGTGTGAGACCCCCAAAAGGCGTGGGTCTCACTATACGGTGAGTTTGATCCCAAACACAGTTTCCTGTTGGAGGCAGTCACGCTATCGGGAAAAAGGAACTGAAAGATGGATGATCAGTTTCTAATATCAACCACGATATCATTTGGGCCTAAAACTATGCAGTGCTGCTAGACCGAGTGACTTCCTGCCAGCAACCAGTTTCTGCTTTTAAGTTTTTATGACTCTTTAAGAATAAGCTTTAAACTTTTCTTTACTTGCCTGACTGCCTTGTACCCTAGATAATGGTTTAACTGTGGGGATATTTGCAAAGCAAATGCCACCATATGGGATGGCTTTGATCCCTGACTGAGAGACTCCTGAATGGGGGAGTTGAGATAAGTTGAGTCAGGAGCAGACAAAGGAGAATCTGGTTAAAAGATATTCTGATGAGCAAAACCAGAAAACCTTTTCACATCTCAGTTCTAAAACAAGATCAAACCAGAAATACCTGCAGCCATGAGGAATAACGTCTGGATGTAAACAAGCTTTGTGATCACAGGAAATTGTTACTTTTTACAACCACTGATTGTGTATCTGACTTCTCTACTGTATAGGCCATGTAAGGTATAGATTTGCATTTCCTCTTGCAATGACAGAGCAAAGAAAGTATATTTATTCCTGGCCTTTGAAAAATAAAATTTGCTGTTTAGGCACGGCCTATCCAGCCCTCCAGATGCCTCGCTTTTTCTGTCTCCCTTTCTTCCGCGCACTCTCTCTTCCAGGTATTGGGACCCTCTTGCAGGTCGAGAGACCCCCGGCAGACGTGCCGTCCTGGACCGGTCCCCGACAAGTAATGGCAAAACCACAATTACTTTTGCACCAACCTACGGTCCCCTTTCTTTCCCCTTCATTCCCTTCTCTTCTTTCATGGACTATAATATAGTATTTTTTTTTTTTTAAACTGACTGCTGACCCATAATCCTCACTGCTGCATTCCACAGCTACTTTTAATACCCACCATCCCTTATCTTTCTCTTCCCTCTGATTTTCTTCTCCTGAGTTTTCTATTACTTATTTCTCACTTCTCAGCTTCTTTTTGACAAGGGAGTTTAAAGTAGTATTAAATCAATACTTGGTCTTGAATTCTGGCTCCAATACTTAAGAGCTTTGAGACCTTGGGCAAGCTACTTGGAACTCTGAGACCCCCAGTTTCTTCACCTATGAAAGTATAATAATAATAATATAGAGTTATGTAAAGACTAGATATTTCTCATAAGGGATTTGGCCCAGTGAGGTGCTCTAGAAACATTCCCTATCAAACCTTCTATTTATCTATAATAAGGATGGTCTCCTATAGACATGTCAGGCAGCAAACTTCTTCCCTTCCATAAGGAACTATTTCGGGACTCAGCATTCACCATGTATGATGGTCCCAGTTCACGGCTGTCTGTCTTCCTTGGGCTTCAGATTCCACATGGCCATTATTTCAGTCCCATACTAGTTGATATTTTAAAAATTGTGTCCTTTGTGATTATATCATTTGTAAGTACAAGAGAATGAATTAACAATAGTCAGTGCTGGGAGTGATGACTGACACCTGTAATCCCAGCATTTTGGGAGGCCAAGGTAGGTGAATGGATTGAACCCAGAAGTTCCAGACCAGCTTGGGCAATATGGCAAAACCTAGTGTCTACAAAAAACACAAAAATTAGCTGAGCGTGGTGGAGCATGGCTGTAGTCTCAGGTACTGGGAGGCTGGGGTGGGAGGATCACTTGAGCCCAGGCAGTTGATGTTGCAGTGAGCCATGAGTGTGCCACTGTACTCCAGGCTGGATGGCTGGATGACAGAGTGAGATTCTATTTCAAAAACAACAACAGGCTGGGTGTGGTGACTCATGCTTGTAATCCCAGCACTTTGGGAGGCCAGGGTGGGTGCCACTTGAGGCTAGGAGTTAGAGACCAGCCTGGCCAACATGGTGAAACCCCGTCTCAACTAAAAATACAAAAAATTAGCCCGGCGTGGTGGTGCATGCCTGTAGTCCCAGCTATTCAAGAGACTGAAGTGGGAGAATTGCTTCAGCCCAGGAGGCGGAGGTTGCAGTAAGCTGAGGAGGTACCACTATATTCCAGTCTGGGTGACAGAGTGAGACTCTGTCTCAAAAACAAAAACAACAAACAAACAAAAAGTCAGTATGTCTTTGTACCTTAGTTATCACTTTTGTATTTCTGCATCATTAAGTTTTATAACTAAGCTCATATTAAAGTGACTATATTAGAAAACTGACTTCAGGAAACCCACAGAAAATTGTTCTATTTATGGAATTCCTTGAAGTGTACTATATTATCCTTGGGGAAATTATTTTAATTTCTGTATTCCTACAAAGAAAAAAGTATTCCTGAATAGTTATGAAATTAATAATAAAGATAACAAATACTGTTGCAAAAAACCTATTTCTCCTGCTCATCCATATACCCTCTACCTAATATAAAATACTCACATTTATCCAAGCTTCTAATTCTGCATAGAATGATCAAGGTCCAAAATGCCCCACAATTTTCTCAAGAGGTTTTATATATATGCTGAACAAAAGAGTGATAATCAAGGGTACAGGTCCCTCATAATAGAACTTAAAGAGCTGGTGACTAAAAGATGAGTCAATGATAACTGATAGCCTATGCACCAGAGAGATAAAGTATCAAATGAGACGAGTTGCTCAGGAAACCAAAGTAATTCTCTTGACTATGTCTGGCAAATCTCATATCTTCTCATGTTCATCACAATCCACAATGTAAGGGTCCCTTAAAGTGGCCTTTAATCAATTAAATCAAAATTCCCAGCTTTCTCACCGCTAAAAGAAATGGGCAAACCCAAACTCCTATTCTTTTCTGTTCTTCTCTACCAGCTCCCCCCAACATATAACTTTGAATAATATAAAAATGACTACTTTGTATATTTCTAGCAATTCTGTAAATTATGCAACTCTGATATATGTCCTTGATTCTCACAACTCATAATAATGTACAGTATTACAAACCTTATTTTACAAACCTTATTTTACAAAACCTTATTTTCCAAACCTTATTTTACCTTACTTATTTTACCAGCTTGTCTGTGATCATATACTAAATGGTGCAGTCAAAACTGTAACAAATCTACTCAAGTAAATAGTGCAGTCAAAACTAACAAATCCACTAAACCATGTGTGTCTTACAACAACAAAGTGTACAAGCAATACTAGATAGCAACTGAAAATAATGAACATATTAAACATTTTTAAAGCTGACTAAGAAAGTGAGGCAACAGAGGTGGCTCCTTTACATACGGTAAAAATAAATACACTTCAGGTCAGACTAGCAGTTCTCACACATTTTGTACTCAGGACCCCTATAAACTTTTTTAAACTACTCAGGATTCCAAAGAGCTGCTGTTCATGTGGATTATGTATATTAACATTTCTCATATCAAAAATTACAAATGATAACAATTTGAAACATAAGAATATACAAAGCTCACATTCCATTAGCTGTCAGGGTGATGATGTCATCAGCTATTTAACTTCTGTAAAACCTCATGTATTTGTGAGAGAACAAGGGTAAGAAAGGCAGATAACATTTTTGTATTATTATGAAATAATTTTGACTTGATTTGGTAGACCTGCCAACCCCCCGCCCCTCAAAGGTCTGGAAGATCCAAATCACACTGTGAAAAACCACTGAGTCAGACTGCAACAACTTTGAGCCGTGGCAATTTTTAAAAAAATTATATACTGTAACCCGTTACCTTAACTTTAAATATACTTTCTCACTACCAGATTTTTAAAAAATACCTTGAAAGGATTGTGTTAATTTACATCCTGTTAGCACTAACTCTCTCTGTAGTGTGTTGCTCTCGGACAAAGATGGTGTTAAAAATTTACAGAATAAATTGAATCTCTTCTGAAGTCCTGTGCACTCTGGACAAAGATGGTATTAAACATTTACTAAATAAACTGAATCTCTTCTGAACGCTTGTAGACTGAAGGAGATAAAACACTCACTGAAGGAGATAAAGACTGTTGTGACTGTACTGAACTTGATGTACAGATCTTTTGTTCTTATCCTTATTCCCTAAACAATACAGTGTAACACCTATTTATATACCATTTGCACTGTATTAGGCATTATAAGTAATCTAGAGATGCTTTAAAGTATACAGGTGGATATGCTTAGGTTATATGCAAATACTATGCCATTTTATATCAGGGAGTTGAACATCTGTGGATTTTGGTAACCTGGTGGGGCTGAGAGGGTCCTGGGACCCATCCCCCATGGATACTGAGGGATGATTATATTTTAAGATTATAACTGCAGCTTTCTCCTAATTTTTCTCTATCCAAATAAAAACAAAACATCTTCTAAAGTATATAAATGATTTTAATGCTATCTGTATCTCTGCATCTGTTAGTCTTTAAGTATCTAACTAAAGTTAGAACTTACTAAAGGAAAATATTTATAGGATAAACAATTTGTATATCCTTATTTGAGAGAAATCCTTACATTAGACCTATGCCAGGATAAGATGCAACCTGTAGAAATAACAGCAAAGTGAATAATAAATAATGCCATCTTACATTTACATAATTCTTTTCTCTAAGAACTTTTAAAACTTTAGATTTTTCATTTCATTTAGTCACAAAAATAACAAGTTCCACGACTTGTCCAACGATATACTAACCCAACAAATCAGTATTAATTCCATAAATAAAACAGGAATTCCTCATCTTCTAATCCTACCGTTTCAGGGCAGCAGGCCAAGTTACTTTCAAGAGAAACCATAACAGCATAGATATCCTCTAGACTCTAACAATTTTTACTAAGAGCCTGGTTCAATAAATGCTTGTTGAGTGGCATGATTCTTAGAATTATTGAGTCCAAATCCTAACCCTGTAGTACTAAAAAGTTCAAATATTTGGAGTAAGCAACTTACTATTTTAAGTAGGTAATTTACTCAGTTACTTTAAGTAAGCAATTAACCTAAAAATGGGCTGTAATTTAGATATACTGTATTCAATTGACTTTATTTTATAGACTAAGACTGTCAAGAATTTTCTCTTCATATTTCATTAATTTCAAAATATCTGAAGTATACCTACCACTCAAGCATTAGTAAACAAAAGGACATATATTTTACTACAAATATTTAGTTAAATTATTCCCATAGCAACAGTTTGCCACTCTGGTCCTGATTAAAATCCAAAGAGTTAAACATTAAGAACTAATAAGATTTCCAAATACTGAAATACACCAGATATCACCAGCCCTAAATTTTATGGAAAATAATATTATACTTCTTAATGGTGAGAACAAAATAAGATTTTCAGTGCACTATAAAAATAATTATCATACAAGTGAAATTTGCTGTAACAGAATGACTCTTATTTTAGCCACAGCAGGTTTCAGAGAACAAAAAGTTTTGAATTATTTATTTGCATGACCAAATGACTAAGGTAGTAAGACTGTATAGTCAGCAACTACAATCATCCTTAGTAATGAGTGTTAGTATAATCCGGTATGTATGAAAGACTATTGTGTAAAAAGGACAAAAAAATTAGCATACAACATGAACACCAGCTGCTCTATTCAGGAGTTAATTGATGTCTCCATGAAATAGTTGTATCTGAGAACAGAACATAGTCATTTTTCAAAATAGAGATTCTTGTAGCCAGCTACTAAATAGAAATTATATCTATCACTGCTACTTAAGATTTTACAGCAAAGCTACTTAAGATTTTACAGCAAAAAACAATAGTCACTTATAATTGTAGATTATAAAGGTAGGATATAGAGTCCATCCTAGGAGAAACGCCATTTCTAAACGTAGTTAGGTTGCAAATATCTGTTTAACTGGTACCTTACCAATGACCCAAGCATACATAATAGATACTTAATACAAAAGAATAAACCCAATTAGGACACTTTTACTACGCTATTCAAGCATTTTTGTTTTTAAGTACATAACAACAAGAACTAATAATGCTGGGAAGTGAAAATTTTTCTAGCTCTTCTATCAGAGTTACGCAAATCAAAGTCCAGACATCCACTACCCCACCCACCATATCATCAACTCCATTCTCCCTAAAATACATGAAGAATTCACAGGCATAAATACTCCATGTGCTGATTAGAGAATAAAGAGAAATGTGTTCTAAAGCATTCTGCTGATTTCGTGAAGATTGGCAATTATGCACCAGACTAGTAAAAACAAGATTATTCTATATCAATCAAAGAAAAGTATAATCTACAGTTTATCAATATTGACCTTTCTAAGAATGTGAAATTAAAAACCAAGTCTTCTGGAGTGTCACAGAAGATTGCAAACACACCTGTGTTTAGTATTTTGTTTGTGTGTGAGAATGAGAGAAGGATACTGTGCCAGTATGGTGACTGGACATAACTTGAATTCAACATGGTTAACTGTTGGAGACCTCAATCAGCATAATTTATGGGGGGGTGTGTGTGTGTGAAGAAGGCACTCCTTCAATACTGATTTCACAATAGTATTGGGTTACATGTCATCAGCCTGTGTTTTAATGACAACCTCTAACCATTAAAAAAAGGTAAAATATGTTCCATAAATTCTGTTTAAGAGAGCCAGAAAATAAAGGTATTCTTTAGAGAGACTGAATTTAAAATCACAGTAGTTAGACACATATCTGAGTTTACTTTGTGAAAATTCATCACTGTACACTTAGGAGTAGGACAGTTTCTATACACACACACACACACACACACACACCCGTACAATAAGAAGTTTAGTTTAAGCAAAAACAAATTCCAGCATTTAAAGGGCTAATCCACTTAAAAAAAAATTTTTTTTTTACATGATATGTTAAAAGGTGACATTTAAAAGTGACCTGAAAAACACTGGAATGAGCTCTTTGGCTATCTGTGGGAAAAACACTCCAGAAGAAGGAACAGCAAAGACCCTGTGGTGGGAGCATGCCTGGAGTATGAGAATAGCAAGGAGGCATGAACAAATTAAGCGACACAGAGTGATGAAAGATAAGGTCAGAGCCAGAGAGAATGGCTGAAGAGTAAAGCTGTGAATGAGTTGGATTTATACATATTATCTGAAGGGATGTCCATGTGACACTTCACAAAATAATTTGCAGGGTCACATTCATATTATACTCTCATTTTACTAAGGACAGAGGGAAGGAGGGAGTGAAAGTGGGGGTAGGAGGAAGGGAGAGGGAAGAAGGGAAGAAGAGGAAAAGAAAGAGGCACCTCCTCAGTATATATAAGAAGCTTGTATATTTATGTTTGAGCATACAGTTAGGTTCAGACCTCAAACTTAACATGAGTATATCAGGAGATAAAATCAAAATGGAGAGGAGTAGATTTTTAACTTCTTTCCGCTCCTCAATACTATATAAACATATCTAAAGAAAAAAAAAAAAGCCAAACCCCCTCCAAAATCAAAAGAACAACAACAAAATCTACCATTTACACAGAGATACAGGTTAGGAGATGTTTATGGTGCCATTACTTACGTTAGCGAGAAACTGAAAAATCAACAAGGAATTGATTAACTTATGGTACTAATGTTCAATGTAATTATAAGCACCTATTAGAACAAATGAAGTAGGTATATTTAGAAAACCCAAGATATCATCTTATAAAAAGATGCTAACAAGTATTATGATCCTGGTTTTATAAATTAATAACCAATTACAGTAATTTAGAAAAAGATGGAAGAATAGTCCCCAAATTTAACAATAGTTTTAAGAAAAGATATTGCAGAAGATTTTCACTTGGATATTACATATTTTCTAACTGCTTGCATTTTTTTTTTTTTTTTTTTTGAGACAGAGTTTCTTGTTACCCAGGCTGGAGTGCAATGGCGCGATCTCGGCTCACCGCAACCTCTGCCTCCTGGGTTCAGGCAATTCTCCGGCCTCAGCCTCCCGAGTAGCTGGGATTACAGGCACGCGCCGCCATGCCCAGCTAATTTTTTGCACCTTTAGTAGAGACAGGGTTTCACCATGCTGACCAGGATGGTCTCGATCTCTTGACCTCGTGATCCACCCGCCTCGGCCTCCCAAAGTGCTGGGATTACAGGCTTGAGCCACCGCGCCCGGCACTGCTTGCATTTTTAAAGTGAGCTTGTCACTCATTTGAAAGGGAAAAGAATGTAATGTGTCACCTAGAAGATATCTGATATATATCTAGTAAAATTAGTACTACTCGTCTAGAGGTAAATAATTAACATTATTTACATTTTCCCCCAGTACAAATATAGGAAGTGTATAGTTTTATGGCAGTCTTAGCAATCCGGCAAGAGATACTTTGAAACTACTCTGTAAAACTCCTGCTAATGAGCAGGTAGTTGACTTTATAACTTTCCAATTAAGTGTGATATGCTCTGATGCCACGCCAAAAGTGTCAGTGTGTCCTATGATTCTGAGGTAAGAATAAAGTCATTTAATGACACTTGTTTCCTGGTGACATTGTTCTGAGAAAATAGAGAATATGATGGGAAGAAATGTCAGTATTTAACTTTTAAACAAGGATTTAGTTATAAGAACTGTAACTTGAAATTTCATATATTCTTACTTAACTATTGATCTAGAGTTCCTCAGCCTGCTATAGAGAATCTTACCAAGAGGAAAAAAGTAGAAAACATTAAAAAGACATGATACATTTCATAGGATAAAGGGATTACCCCCCAAGCTTTTTAAAAAATGCCTGAGCCATATGAATCCTTACGTAGTCTAAGAAGGTAAGCAAAATAATTGTTTAATATTTATTTTAGCATGTTAGTTTTAGTTCTATTTACGGTAACAAAGTTGTATACTTCTGTCCGTGTTTATTTTTCAACCTAGAGTCTAAGGATCTTACAAAAGCTTCAAGGGAACTATGAAATTAAATAAATATTTTTTTATGCAGAAAATTTGTTTTCTGCAGAAATTTTCCATAGGTTTCCAAAGGATAGAACCCTCAAAGATTTAGAAGTACTTTCAATGTGTATGTGTGTGTGTAAGTGTATGTATGATGTATGTATGTGTGTGTGTGTGTGTGTATATATATATATATATATATATATATATATATATAAAATCTTCTTTTTTTGGTAAACATTATAACAGTTTGCCGGGGTGGGGGGGTGGTGGAGTGTATTTTTAGGGTTTTTTAAAGTTTACAGCAGGGATCAGTTAATCTTTTCTGTAAACGGTCAGATAGTATTTGTGGGTACACATGGTCTGTCACCACCACCGCCACACCAGCACTAGTACTTCTTTTAACAACTTCAAATATAAAGTTTAAGAATGCAAAAATCATTCTTAACGCAGGGTCTAACAGCAGCTAGTTTGCAGACCCCTGGTTTAGAATAACAGTTATCTCTGAATAAATAAAACAGCATGAGCTCTGGAAGTCCAAGACCTTCTAAATTGAGGACTTTATGTCACTAATCCTCTGTAAATCTCCTATTTCCACATCTGTAAAACTGAGATACCAACCTCTCCCACATAGGAGTTTTAACTACTAAGTGAGATTGCAATTACATGGAAATGCCCACACAGTGCTTAACGAATACTTAGCAAACAGTGTTTTATTACCCCCACCCTGCTCATGTGATAGGCTGTTAGTAATACTTATAAGTCAATGTTTAGTGTTTGATCAGGCATGCTCCTTCAACACAATCTACTTTATAATGATCTGCTTTGGCTATTTCCAGGAACAAACTGTGGCGTTTTAGGATAACCAATAGACCTGTACATTACTGATTAGCATTTGCAGCCTCCCGGCAGAGCGCAATACCTCACACCTATAATCCCAGCATTTTGGGAGGCGGAAGCAGGCAGATCACTTGAAACCAAGAGTTGGAGACCAGCCTGGCCAACATGGTGAAACCCTATCTGTACTAAAACTATGAAAATTAGCCAGATGTGGTGGCATGGGCCTGTAATCTTAGCTACTTAGGAGGCTGAGTCAGTAGAACTGCTTGAATCCAGGAAGTGGAGGTTGCAGGGAGCCGAGATTACATGACTGTACTCCAGCCGGGGCAAAAGAGTAAGACTCCGTCTCAAAAAAGAAAAAAGAAAAAAAATCCAAGGCCTCTTCATAATGACCATTCTTCCCAAAATAAGTAAATCAAATTTCTAGAGCAAAGATGTAATTTATCAATACATTATTTTCCATCCAAAGTGTTTTAAAAGCTGAAATTAAAATAGTTCAAAGCAGCTCAAGTAAATCCAATGTGCAAGAAGTAAAATCAGCGCTAAACTGGAGTACACTTAGGTGTACTAAGAAACTAATGCGGTGGCTCATGCCTATAATCCCAGCACTTTGGGAGGCTGAGGCAGGCAGATCACCTGAGGTCAGAAGTTCAAGATCAGCCTGGTCAACAATGGCAAAACACTGTCTCTACTAAAAATATAAAAATTAGCCAGGCATTGTGGCAAATGCCTGTGGGAGGCTGAGGCAGGAGAACTACTTGAACCTGGGAGGCAGAGGTTGCAGTGAGCTGAGATCATGCCATTATACTCCAGTCTGGGCAACAGAGTGAGACTCTGCCTCAAAAGAAAAAAAAAAAAGCTAAGGTCACAATGTATTATATACAGTACAACAGTAATCAGGTGTTAGCCTTAGCAGAGTAGAGATATTGATCTCTCCTGTTCCAGTTTCTCACAAAACTAAAGGGCTTAAATATATCCAATGCCACTAAAACGAGCTTTATGTGTTCTTTGTTTTCCCTAGAAAGACTAACCCTATAAGAGCATGAACTAGTTTATAATCGTTTTTATCACTTTTACTATACCTACCGTAACACTAGGTAGTATGCCGTAAGCACTAACTGAAAATAAATATTTTTAAAATGATATAATTATTGAATATGATCCTGCAATTCAACTTATACAGAGATATGAAAAGAGATATAGAGATATGAGTAACAGTACAATAAAAAGCACAACAGGTTAAAAATTAGTCATTACAAGATTATTCCAGGATAGCTAGAGTAATGCACAATGTCATTGTCTATTCTCCCCAAGAATTAAAGGATAGTTACATTCCCTATCAACATTAGTAAGTAAAACTATCATTATTAAAACCATTGAGGAATTTTAGTAGCTATTTTAAAGTATTTTCCAATCTGTAATAGAAAAAAAGTAGGAAAAAATAAACATTACAGTTGACTTTACAAATGATTTTGCCAATTTTCAGCAAATTGACTTCAAAATATTTTAAGATATGAATTACTCAATTCATTAAATTCAAATATAATGTCAATAAGGAGATGTTCCCATTTTTGGAGACCAGAGAAGTAAATGCTTATATAGTTAATTATTAATAATCCATCTCACTAAAGCAAACCATCCACCAAACTCTAACAAAAAGCAGTGACTATCTACTTACTATCACTATATGGCAGAAAAATGGATTGCATTTCAAGGCATTTTATTTTTTCTACCAGAATGACTTTTTAAAATTCAGTATTAGATTGATAATGCCTTCCTTTTTTTTTTTTTTTTTGTCAAACAGAGTCTCACTCTGTTGCCCAAAACTGGAATAGAGTGGCGAAATTTTGGCTGACTGCAACCTCCATCTCCTGGGTTCAAGCAATTCTCATGCCTTAGCCTCCCCAGTAGCTGGGACTGCAGGCACGTGCCATTTTTAGTAGAGGTAAGGTTTCACCATGTTGGCCAGGCTGGTCTCGAACTCCTGACCTCAGATGATCTGCCCACTTGAGCCTTCCAAAGTGCTGGGATTAGAGGCATAAGCCACCAAGCCTAGCCTGACAATGTCCTTATTTATTTATTTATTTATTTATCCATTCATTCATTCATTCATTTACATTTTTTGAGAGAGTCTTGCTCTGTCACCCAGGCTGGAGTGCAGTGGCATGATCTCGGCTTGCAGCGATCTCTGCCTCTCCGGTTCAAGTGATTGTCATGCCTCAGCTTCCTAAGTAGCTGGGATTACAGGCATGTGCCACCATACCCAACTAATTTTTGTATTTTTAGTAGAGATGGGGGGTTTCACCATGTTGGCCAGGCTGGTCTCAAACTCCTAATCTCAAGTGATCCTCCTGCCTTGGCCTCCCAAAGTTCTGGGATTATAGGAGTGAGCCACCGCACCTGACCAACAATGTGTTTTAAAAAATAATATTGCCGCCAGGTGTGGTAGCTCACCATAGGTCAGGAGTTCGAGACTAGCCTGTCCAACATGATGAAACTCTGTCCTAAAAAAATTTAAAAAGTAAAAAATAAATAAAACTGCCCAATGACAGTCCCTTCAAAAATGAAATTAAAAGAAAGATAAAAATGGATCACCCTCCCTCTCCACTCCAGCTATTAAGTCTTCCCATTTTCACTAATTAGCAACAGTAATACTCCTCCAGTAAGGGTCTCAAATTTATGACTACAGGCCAGGCAAGTATCATCAAATAAGGGGGGAGCAAACTCCACCTAGGAGCTTACACACCAAGTTTCAACCCCAAAGCTGCTATTAGAGTCCATCCCTCCATCCTCTTGTTGCTCTGAGCAATGTAAGACTGGTGCTGTAAGATATTCCAGCTTTTCCTAACAGAAACCAGAAAGCCAATCACACAGAATCTTCCATTTTTTTAAGGTTGGCAATTAAAAAACAAAAACAGCACAGGCCAAATAAAAAGTATCTGTAAACTGACTCTGCTCATTTGTATGCAATAATACTGCAGGAACAGAAGCATCAGTAAGAATCTCAAATACGTGATTCCTAAATCCTAAACACAGCTCCCCACCCAGAGACTATTACTCAGACTTCATGTTGAAGATGAATTATCTATGTAGTAAAAGAACATTAGTGGTAATCCTTCTCTTTTGAAGATCAATTCTGAGGTTCATTTTTAAAAAATACTGCTGTAATATACTAAAGTATTTTAATAAAAAAATCAAAACAATTAACATTGAGGTAGATGAAATTCCTAATTTGAATAAATCTGTAAACATATTGTCTACATATTATAATTCATTTTGTAAAATAAAATGTTTTACGAACATTATAAGTTTGTTAATTTGGGTAAAATGAAGTGTCAATCTGCTGGGTCCTTAGCAACCACTTGAGCAACTTATCATCTCCAGGTGAAACATCAGAAACTAGCAGTCCAAAGAGGCCACTTCACTTTAGCAACATGAAAAAGGCAAAATAAATAAAGGGATAAAGAATTAACAACAACAATGTTAACTGGCAAGATGTTTCTGATATGTAACGATTTACAAGCGCCAAAGGATCCTAAGACTCCATACATTCTCTTTACTGCTTTAGCTCTACTAAGAAGATTAGATAGCTAAAAAAGAATAAACTAGGCCAGGCACAGTAGCTCACACTTGTAATCCCAGCACTTTGGGAGGCCGAGATGGGCGGACTGCCTGAGGTCAGGATTTTGAGACCAGCCTGGCCAACATGGTGAAACCTGTCTCTACTAAAAATACAAAAATCCGCTGGGTGTGGTAGCACACACCTGTAATCCCAGCTATTCAGGAGGATGAGACAGGAGAATTGCTTGAACTCAGGAGGTGCAGGTTGCAGTGAGCCAAGATAGCACGACTGTACTCCAGCCTGGGCAACAGAGTGAGACTCCATCTCAAAAAAAAAAAAAAAAAAAAAAGAATAGAATAGCAAGACTTTTTATTTGGAAACACAATCTGCTCAATTAAAAAAGAAATGCTATGTGGGGGAACACCCAAAGATTTAGCCGTATGATTTATTTTTCAAAGAATCCTCTAAAAGACCAATTTAAGACAAAAATCAGCTTTATGGTCATACACTTCTCAAGAGTTCTAGGTTAGTTTGGAAAGATATTCCACATATTTATTACATTAATGGCATGCTTTAAAAAATAATCACTTAAGAACAATATAGTTTATGTATGTGTGTGCATGTGCATGTGTGCTTTTTTTAAAGGTAGCCTGGCCTTATCAGAGCTGGGTTTCACCACTTGAAAGCTGTGTGACTTTAAGTAAGTTATTTAACTACTCTGAGCTCCATTTCCTCATCTATAAATACAGATGAACACTAGCTAGTTTAATTTTCCCTGTGAGAAGTATATCTTAGATGTATTGTAATTCATTCTCTTATCTGAAACTTGAATCAGTCCTATGTCACCATCAGTTTATTTATTTATTATAGAGACGGAATCTCACTCTGTCCCCCAGGCTGGAGTGCAGTGGTGCGATCTCGGCTCACCGCAACCTTTGCCTCCCAAGTTCAAGCCATTGTCCTGCCTCAGCCTCCAGAGTAGCTGGGATTACAGGTGCCCACCACGACCGCACCCAGTTTATTTTTGTATTTTTACTAGAGACAGGGTTTCACCATGTTGGCCAGGCTGGTCTCGAACTCCTGACCTTTGTCTTGAACTCCTGACCTCAAGTGACGCATCTGTCTTGGCCTCATAAAGTGCTGGGATTACAGGCATGAGTCACTGCACTCAGCCCATCACCAATTTAAAATACTGGGCAGAACAGAGACAAGAAGTCAACACTTGCTGAGGCAGCCCTTTTCATTGTCATACTTAATTATTATTTTTCTCTACTAAGTTTAAATCTTATAAAGGGCTGAGCAAGGTGGGTCACACCTGTAATCCCCGCACTTTGGGAGGCTGAGGTAGGAGAAACACTTGAATGAACCCAGGAGTTCCACACCAGCCTGGGCAACAAAGCAAGACAAAAAAAAAAAAAAATTTTTTTTTTTTTTAAATTAGCCAGGTGTGGTGGTACACACCTGTGGTCTTAACCACTTGCAAGGCTGAGATGAGATGACTGCTTGAGCCCATAAGGTCGAAGCTGTAGTGAGCCGTGATCCTGCCACTGCACAGCAGTTCTAAGCAACAAACAAAATCCTATCTCAAAAAACACACAAAACGCACACACACAAAATTACTAAGTATAGCGAATTCAATTTTCACTAGACTCTAAGATTCTTGAGGGTTGAGTTCAAGTATCGTTCAGTACTGAAATCCCGGCACCTACAACAATAAGCATACAGCAAGTGTACAAGAAACATTTACAGATTGAGTGATATGCTCTGTGCAGCTTACTGACTGAGCATTGAGATACCATCTAATATAAACAGCACAGATGTGTACACTTCTGGAAATGATCATTTAATGCTTCAAGTTTAGAAGTTGAAATATCATAACCAAACTAATGCTGTGCTTTTAAAAAATCCCTTCAGATATAAGTGAAAAGCAATTTTGCCATACTTCTAAATGGTTGTTATTCAATGATACATATCATAGATTTTCAAAGTAATAAACTTTCAATGCCTCTATAAGTCTTATTCACAACTTATTTTATATTTACCTAAATTCCAAGTCTATGTTAAAAAAAAGTCTCAAAATGATATGTAACCTCACTGTCACTGGCTATTCTACAAATTTCAAATTAACAATCTAGTCAAATTGCATTAACTGAAAGCTACCAGGAAACATCATAATTGAAGTTGTAATAGAATACCAAAATCTCTGGCAACACTTGCTGCTTAAACACTAGAACCCATTTATAATTTAAGCACTGATATTCCAGAGATTAAAAGTAGGTTTCCACCCAGTGCGGTGGCTCACACCTGTAATCCCAGCACTTTGGGAGGCTGAGGCCAGCAGATCACTAGGTCAAGAAATTGAGACCATCCTGGCCAACATGGTGAAAACCTGTCTCTACCAAGAATACAAAAATTAGCTGGGTGTAGTGGTGCACACTTGTAGTCCCAGCTACTTGGGAGGCTGAGGCAGAAAAATCTCTTGAACCCAGAAGGTGGAGATTGCAGTGAGGTGGAGGTTGCAGTGAGTGGAGATTCTGCCACTGCAAGCCAGCTTGGTGATAGAAGGAAATTCTGTCTCAAAAAAAAAAAAAAAAAAAAAAAAAAGTAGGTTTCATAAAGTATGTTCTACTTCACAGAACCAGAAATCAAATACTTTGAACAACCAGCTCACAACCCTCTGCAAATCTATGGAAATATTTCCACTATAAAGTAAATTTCTCCTGCCACCCAAGTTTTAAGCTATCACTCTGTGCTATTAGCCTAAACAAAACATAATTGGTAAGGTACATCTGCCACATACACGAGTCAATAATCCATTCCAAACTCAAAATATTTCTGGATCATCTTGCTCCTGAAAATTGAGACTGGTAGAAAATTTGTGATCCAGAAAAAGGCAACTTCCACTAAAAGGAAAGTAAAATTAGGAAAGTAAAATTCAAGACTGACATAATTTTATAATCAAGGGAAAAAAATTTGAAAGGCTCAAACGTCTTAGTGAATACAAAAGTAAACGAAATTAAAAATTCAGCTTTTTACAAAAGAAACAGCACCTTCCACTCTGCCTATAGCCCTAAGACTTTCCCCTTCCACTCCTACAATATTAAAACAAGATTCAGACACTACTCAAAACTGTATACCACAAAATGTTAAGCCATCATATGCTGGAGGGCTTTAAAAAATTAAAATCACTACCTCAAATTAAAATACAATCTGTACAGTGACTTCAGGTACCTTGAGAGGAACTCACAGTCGCAGAGAGTAAATGCTTGATGGGCAGAGTCTGGATCTGTGTTCCAGAACCTACCCAAAATGGGCAAATGACATTAATACAATATATAAAGTACACTCTGTACAGGTTCCCAACTCCTTTCCAATCTACTGTGGAAAGTATTCCTGTGCCTGGTGTGGCAGCTCACGCCTATAATCCTAACACTTTGGGAGACCGAAGTGGGTGGATCACTTGAGGTCAGGAGTTCAAAACCAGCCCGGCCAACATGGTGAAACCCCATCTCTATTAAAAAATACAAAAAAATCAGCTGGGCGTGGTGCTATGCGCCTGTAATCCCAGCTACTTGGGAGGCTGAAGCAGGAGAATCGCTGAACCCGAAAGGCGGAGGTTGCAGTGAGCCGAGATCCGGCCACTGCACTCCAGCCTGGGCGACAGTGCCAGACAATGTCTCAAAAAAAAAAAAAAAAAAGGATTCCTTTGCAAGAGCTACCAACTCTGCTTTGAAAGATGCCAAAGCATCAAAGCAAAAGTGGCTTGCAATGCAAATATCACAGACCTGAGCTCTGAGCACACCCCTGATGCGTGTACCGTGTCCAGGAACAATTTCTCTGCGCGGCCAAGGTGATGCTGCAGAGCCAGTGACGCGGCTGCCCTCAATGCAGCAACCACATACAGGGAGAGTTTCTCGACAGTCCCAGCAGCGACTCCTGGGGATTAGGGCAGGCTTCCCTTCCATTTCCAATATGCTGCTTATAGAAGCAAGCGCTTCTGCCCACGTTGACAGCATCTTGAGCCCCCATGAACACACGAAAAGGTTTCCAGCTCCTATCAAAGCCGTTCGGAAGCAAAGCAAGTGTTCACTACTCGCCGGGATCTAGGGCCCTGTCCAGGGGGGTGGGAGGATCCCAGAAGCAGGAGCTGGGACAGAAACGAACCTTTGCCCTTCCCAACCCGCGCAGCCGGCAGCGTCCCGCCAGGCCGGGTTCCCGGCAGCCAGACCCCCTCTCCGACCTCCCGCTCACCTGATCTTGTAACTGGGCAGGGTGTGCTTGCGCTTGATGATCTTCTTCAGCTGGTTGACGATGATGGAGGTGAGCTGCGGCATGGGCCGCCCTTCAAACTGGGAGCGCACCTCGAAGTCGATCAGCGGGTCTTCCACGAAGGAGAAGAACCAGTGGGTGAAGGGCACGCGCGTGAAGACCAAGCGCAGCCTCCCCACCACGCGGGACAGCTTGACGAACAGGTAGGCGGACTTGCCGAAGACCAGGTCCACGTCGATGGCCAGGTGGAAGCCCCCGTTGTACTCCACCTCCGCCTCGAAGGCCAGCTCCTCGGGGCAGGCGGCGGGCAGCGCCTCCCCCTCGGGGCCGTCGGGCTCCCCGGTGGCCGAGGGCACGACGGGCCGGACGAGCCGGATAGTCTTGATGAAGGGCACCGTCTCGCCCAGGAACACGTCCCGCAGGCTCAGCCCCTCCAGCAGGCGCCCGGCCGTCTTGGTCTGCAGCAGCTCCTCGAACTCCACCTTGATCTTCTTGGTGACCCAGCGGCGGGTCAGCGCGGTGTCCCGCAACTCCCGGAACAGGAATAGGATGGTGGCGTTGAGGAAGTAGCAAGTCTCCCGCGCCGGCGGGGCGGGGGCTTCGGGGGCCGCGGTGGTCGCGCCGCCCTCAGAGGCCGCCCTGGAGGGCTCCTCGTCCCGGCCGCCGCCATAAAGGTACTCCCTCAGGGGCAGGCCCGGCACCGGCTTGATGTAGCGGAAGCCCTCGCCCGCGCCGGCGACCTCGTCCGGCGGCGGCTCGGGCTGTCTACGGTACAGCAGGAGGAACTGGGCGAGGAGCGTGAGAAAGGAACCCAGCACGGCCGACGCCAGGATCATGAGCAGCAGCCCCATCCCGCCACCGCCTCCGCCCGGGCTCCCGCTCCCGCGCCCACAGCGCCGCTTTCTTCACGCCGCCGCCCCCGCTGCCTCCATCTTGAGGACATCGGGCGGCGGGGTCCGGGCGAATGGCTCCGTGGGCCTCGTCCAGAGGCTCGGGGCGGCGCGGCGCGGCGCCGGAGCCCGCAACGGCCCGCGCCTCTCGAGACGCTCCTGAAGGGCCGGTGCTGCTGCGGCTGCGGCGGCGGCGGCGGCGGCGGTGGCGGCAGCAGCGGGGTCCGGACGGCGCCTCCCTCAGGCCTCCGCTCATTGGACGAGCAGCGCGTGACGTCGGAGGCGTGCTCGCTCCCGGCGACGTCGCCCAGCGGTCGGCGCCCGGGCGCGCGGACGCGGGTCTTCCTTCACCTCTTTGCCGCCCTTCCAACCTCGCTCCCCCCACCACGCCAACATTCCAGCCCCCGCGGCGCGCGCGCCGCCATCCAAGTGACCGTCACTTCTGGAGCTACGGTCTGGATCTGGGAGGACGGCTGGGGACGCGGGCTGGAGGATAAGGAGGTCAGGCGGAGCGGGCCTGACGCGATCCGGATGCCGATCCTCCAGTTACCCTCGGCTGCGCCCATCCCCCGTCCCTGGCCGCGGTCCCCGCGGTTACCTCCGCAGCGGCTCGCCCATCCTGCGGTGTGCTTCTCCCACTCGCGCCCCTCACAGCCCGGCTGGCAGCGGCGCTTTCCCTGCGGGCAGCGCCGCAGAGGATCCGAGCGGACCTTTCACACGCTTCCCGAGCCCACGGCGAGAGGGGACCCACTGCCTCAGAGGCCGCCATCGCGGACCGGCCGTCCCCCCGGCAGACGCTCTGCGTCCGCGGAGGGTGGGCCCTGGGAAGGAGGGACGCAGGGAAAGGGCGCGCCACGCGGACTGACTTTCCCACCGAGGTGGATCTTCGAAATTTCAGGGAGGAGGAAGTTGCAAGGACAGCCGGGAGAAGAGATGCAGAGTGAAACGAGTTTGCTAAGTGATTGGAAGATGAATATGCGACTCGCCGTCAGTCTCTGGTTAAGCCTGTAGTCCATCTGTGAGGCAGTTGCTCACTGTCAGCCCCCACCCGTTTGACAGATGCCAGTCCTGGTGCAGAGAGCCTGGGGAGGTTGCGTGGGGTCGCAGAGTGGAGCCTGGTTTATCTAACACTAAACCCTAAGCTTTTGATCACTACTCTCTGCCGTAACACAGAAACTGCTTCAGTTGCAAGGAGGCTGGTGGGTTTCCTGGTGTTCAGGAAGGAAGAGCTGGGGAGGCGGATTAGGGAAGGCGTCAAGGAATTCTGCGTAGAGTAGCACCTTAACCAAAGCCACGGAGTTAAGCGAGGTTGCCCAGCAACAGCGATACTCCTCACGCCCTCTGGATACGTAGAGGTTACATCATAAAAGCTTATCCCTCCAAGCACTTGGCGCTCCAGTCCTGCAGGAGTCAGATATCCCATACCTCAAGGCCAATTCTGGCTGTACCTAAGTAGGGCGCCTCTCTACCCCTTGAAAACATCCAAGCCGGCGGGGCGTGGTGGTTCACGCCTGTAATCCCAGCACTTTGGGAGGCCGAAGCAGGTGGATAACTTGAGGTCAGGAGTTCGAGAACAGCCTGGCCAACGTGGTGAAACCCGGTCTTTACTAAAAATGCAAAAATTAGCTGGGTGTGATGGCGCGCCTGTGTTCCCACCTACTCTGGTGGGTGAAGCAGGAGAATCGCTTGAACCCAGGAGGCGGAGATTGCAGTGAGCCAAGATTGTGCCATTGCACTCCAGCCTGGGCGACAGAGCAAGACCCTGTCTCAAAAAGAAAAAAAAGAAAAGAAGAGAAAAAGAAAACCTCCACGTCAAGGATTCTCTTTAACTGTAGGTGATTCTACCACGACAACAGCCCTGACCCAGCTGGGACAGGCACAGAACTTTGGAACCAGGCCTATCACGCCTTACTTATTCATTCCCAGGTGTGAAACCAAAATGGCTTCCATTACTACGAAGACATACAGACAGGTGTCTGCTGAGGAGCCATGCTCAAACCACGGCTGAGAGTTTTCGGAGCTCTTGGCAGCTTCTCTTCTCTGGTCACCTCTGGCTCCTGGCCTCTGCTTCTGGGCTACTCTCTGGGTTCTACCCTTTTATGAATTCCGCCATAAACCTATTTATAACATTCATGGACCATTGCACATTGTAAATGTTACAGAAGCTGGAGGTAGGGTGGTGTGAAAGAGAAGTTATTTACATTCCTGAGATATAAAGCACACAAACTATATTGATCCATCCCGAGTCACAAAATATTCTTCACCCACCTCCCTCCCCAGCAAGGAAAGTTTGTGGTCTTCATGGGAATGAGTCCTCAGTCTCTTCATCTTGCAGACTCCTTTCTTTTCTCTCCTCCTCTCACTATTCCTCAGAATACCTGTGAGAATCTCAAATCTTCTCAGTTTGTTTTACAGAGTCATTGCATTCCACAGAAAAATTAGGGACACACTTCAAATCCATGAAGAAGCTCAGCAAATCTTTTGGGAAGATAAAAATATTATTCTCCCTTGTGTGAAAAACGACCAACATTGATTAAACACTAATAATAATAATATGGAGAATTGACCATGTGCCAGGCACAGTGTTAGGCATGTTATTTAGAAATATTTAGATATGTTAAACATTATTTAGAAACCAAAATGTCATCAGTTTTTATAAAGTCAAATGTACAGTCATGCACCACGTAAAGATGTTTTTGGTTAACAACAGACTGCCTATAGGATGGTGGCCCCATATGATTATAATACTGTAGTTATACTATGCCATTTCTATGTTTAGAGATGTTTAAATACACAGAGACTTACCATTGTGTTATAATTGCCTACAGTATTCAGTACAGTAACATGCTGTACAGATTTGTAGCCTAGGAACAACAGGCTATACCATATGGCCTAGGTGTGTAGTTGGGTTGCCCATCGAAGTTTATGTAAGGACACTCTATGATGTTTGCACAATGATGAAACTGCCTAAAGATTGACAACTTAGTTCTGTTGTTAAGCCACACTTCACTGCATCTGATACTTAAATTAGGAGATAGTGCTCTCGATAATATTGGTGTTAACATGCCCTTTATTTTATGAAATGATACTATATTGATAAAAACTTATTTGTTTTACTGCTATTTCCTGGAAGAGGATAAATCCAGCAACTCCTCCCTTTTTATCTTGTATTAATGCTGGTGGTTCATAGAAACTCAAAGCCTGAGAACCACTGGCCGCAGCTCTGAAGATCAATGATTCTGAATAGGGATTTAAAGGAAGCAGTTGTGCTTAGTCTGCCTGCTGACTTTTTAATGTGTTTTAAATGACGTCATTGAAATTAAGCTGCCCCAATAGCCTTCATGGGAAGTATCCATTTCAAGGTTAAAGTCAGTTGAATACTGGAAGATGGGCTGCATATAAGACATTCTCACCAACTAGAGGTATGCTTGGACCCCTGCTTAACTATCAGTCATGTGTGATGACCACAAAAAGATAATGGAAAGTGTGAGTAGCAGGAAAGCAAATTTGATTTTTTGAAAGATGTAAAATAATCCAAATATAGTAAAATAATCCAAATATAGCAAAATATGGAGTGAAACATAGAGTTTATAAGGTTTCTCTAACAAATGATACATCATCGAACCATTTTGTGAACTGGGAGAACTCAAATTCAACAACTATTTTTTGAGCATCCAGCAAGCACCAGGCTCCAGGGATACTGAATGAACAGGTGTGCCAGGCCCAGGTGGAAGCAGACAGGCATCTGCATAACTCTGATGATAGCAGATAATGCTCTAGTAGAGGCACACGCAAAGTACTATGGGAGCAGACCCTTCTGGTTCAGGGACAGTGACAATTTATTGCAAGGAACAGCAACTACTTCAGGCTAACGTAACTAAAATTGGATTCATGTTAAGGATGCTGGAATATCTCTAGGAACTCAGCTGCAAGATGTTCATAGAAACCAGAGTGAGAAAGCTGTCTCTCAGTCTCATTTCATCTGCCCTCACCCCTACCCAGTATCTTATCTCTGCATCTCCCTGCAAGTTTGTGCCATTTTACTCCAGAAGGCTCTTGGTTTCTACTCCCCCGTTACCCTCAGCACACAGGTGCTTTGGAAGGCACCAGCTCTCTGTCCAGATCTAGAGGGTCCTATGTCTCTGATGGCTAATGTAGCCTGCTAGCTCAATCTCAAATGCTTAGAGAGAAATCTCCAATTAGCTGTGCTATGCCAATAATTTATGCCCAAGGAGCTTCCCTCTTTTGGGCTGCTGGTGGGTGGGGCAACTTCTTCAAGGAGTGGGAAAGGATTGAGAAGACATGATGGGCAATGCTAGCTGAATAGGGGATGAGAGATTAATTCTTGCTGGGGAAGGTGGGAGGCTTTTGGGGCAAATGGAATTTGCACTGGCCTTTAATGATTAGAAGGACATTCTAATTAGAAGGAGACAGAAATTCGGAAGTTGGAAACCCAACAGTTTAGGGAAATTGAGACCGGAATTACTAGAAGAAGGTAGTATGAATAGGTTGGTGCAGCAAGGAGAGAAGGAAGATGGAGGCAGCACAATAAAGTAGACACAAACCAAATTATGGAAGGATTAAATGTCAGGGCAGGTTATTCTAGTTTTCAGTTTTTCTCAAGTCTCAAAGGTCTTTAAGCTAGAGCATGGCAATGACACTTTTCCTTCCATCTCTACCTGCAAAACCTCAACCCTAGATCAGTGCAACTAACAAACTCCTCCCCTCTACAACTATAAATTTATGGTCTTCAATTTTATTAAGGTCCTCAAGGCAACCCAAACATTTTTCTCCACTACCACCTTTATCCGTTTTTTCTCCAGTACCAGCATCTTCCATTTTCCATAACAATGCCGTCAAATCTTGCCCAGGCTCAGCTCTTTCATTATGCTCTGGGGAGGACCCTCCTCCCACTTCAGGGAAAAAAAAGAGGCCCTTAGGCTGGCCTTTCCTCTTCTGCTTGCTTTCCTGTCCAAACTCACCTGCATGACACTCCCATGTTTTCATGCTTCTCTTCTGTGGCAAAAAATAACCAAAAAACAAAGCAAAAACTTCTTTGTCCAGGGGTAATCCTGGTAATCCCCCTGCTTGTGCTGTGGATTCCAGTTCCCTCCAGAGTCAATCTCCTCTCCCTCAGCATATAAACCAGATTCAATCTCCCCGTCTTAAAAAATGAAAAAAATAAAAAACAAATCCAAATATCGTTTTCCCTTAAGCTTTTCAACTTCCACCTTTTCTCTCTCTTGCCCACAAAGTCAAGCTGTTTAAAAAGAGTAGCCAATTCTGTCTGATTGCTTACTTCCCTTCCATGTATTCCTGAACCCTCTGTAATCTGACTTCTGCTTGAACACCTTCCCCATCTTGCCAAAGGCCAGTGACTTCTGTATGGCCATAACCAATAGACTTTTTGTTCTTATCAGAGTTCTGAGGAATATCTGACAATATGAGCCATTCTTTTTTTCTAGAAATCCTTCTACCCCTTGATGCCATGAAGAGTATCCAGTCAGGTCAAACTTTAAACACATTCTCCTCTTTTTGGTTGTTAGCAAGAGAAACTGTCACTCTAAAGTTGCCTGCCCCTTCTGTGTTTAGAGCTAGTGATGTGAAATTGCCTTGGAGAAAATCTGTGAAGAAACCTCTGGGTATAGAGTGACCAACTGTTCCAGTTTGCCCCAGAATGAGAGGGTTTCTGGGAGCAAGACTTTCAATGCTAAAATTAGAAAAGTCCTGGGAAAACTAGGACAAGTTGGCCACCCTGCCTGGGTGGTACCTTTAGGAGTGAAAATAATAGGTAAGTTCGTTCTTATCCTTCTGGGGAAAGAAAGTAGGCCATGTGGGTCCATATCCTCAAATGTATAAGAGCCAAGAGACCTCCTGGGATTAAAGAGATCAAGACCCTGACTCCTATCTTTTTGCTTTTTAAAATAACAGCTTTATTGATACATAATTCATATATATATATATAACCATGTAAAGTGTATAGTTCAGTGGTTTTTAGTACATTTACAGGGTTGTACATCCATTGCAATCAGTTATAGAACATTTTTCCCACCTCAAAAAGAAATCTTACATTCATTAGAGTCATGCCCTTTTCCTCCCTCCAGACCCCCTCAGCCCTAAGCAGCTAAATCTATGTTCTATCTCCATGGATTTGCCTATTCTGATATTCCACATAAATGGAATTATACAATATATGATATTTTGTGACTGTTCTTTCACTTAGCATAATGTTTTTAAGATTCATCTATGTTGTAGCATGTATTTGTACTTCATTGATTTTTATCAATGAGTAATATTAAATTGTATGAATATTACACAATTTGTTTATTCATTAGTTGGTGGACATGTCTCACTTTTTGGCTATTATTAATAATGTTGCTATGAACATTTGCTTACAAATTTTTGTGTGGACGTATGTTTTCAATTGTCTTGGATATATACCTAGGGATTAAATGCTGGCAGTACTAAGAATTACTGTTAAACTATTAAACTATTTTCCAAAGCGGCCGTACCATTTTACCTTCCTACCATGAGTTTATGTGGGTTTTGATTTTTCCATATCCTTACCAACACTTGTTGGTATCTGTCTTTTTTATAATAGCCAGCCTATAATAGCCAGCCTAGTAGGCATGAAGTGGTATCCCATTATGGTTAATATTTGCATTTCCCTGATGGCTAATGATGTTGAGCATCTTTTCATGTGTTTATTGACTGTTTGTATTTCTTTGGATAAATGTTTATTTAAATCCTTTGCCTATATATATATTTTTTGAGGCAGCATCTTGTTCTGTTGCCCAGGCTGGAGTGCAGTGGCATGATCTTGACTTACTGCAGCCTCTGCCTCCTGGACTCAAACAATTCTCCCACCTCAGCCTCTTGAGTAGCTGGGACTACAGGCTCGTGCCACCAAGCCCAGCTAATTTTTTTATTTTTAATTTTTTTAGTAGAGATGAGGTCTGTCTATGTTGCCCAGGCTGGTCTCAAACTCCTGAGCTCAAGTGATCTTCCCACCTTGGCCTCCCAAAGTACTGGAATTGCAGGTGTGAAATACCATCCCTGACTGAAAACTTTTTCTATAAAAGGTAGAGAGTAAATACTTTAGGCATTATAGGTCATAATGTCTCTGCTGCAACTACTCAGCTCTATCATTATATGGGCTGAATTCAGCCCATGGGTCATAATATGGTGACCCCTGGTCCAGAATGGTTGGAACTTTTCCTCCAAAAACACATCCAGCCTCACTGGCCTCCTTTCAGAATCTTCATGTTCCCACCCATAGGCTCCCTCTCTTCAACTTGGCAATTCTACCAAAGCTGTGCATGGTTAACCTTACTTACCACCTGGATCCAATGACAAGTTTCCAGGGAAGTCTTCTCTGACACTCTGAGACTGGGCCAGGTTCCCCTAACACATTACACACCTTCCTAGCATTCTCTATGTCTCCTTCATGGCATTTATCATAGTTGTGCTTTTTAGGATTTTCATCATGATTTGCTGTCTTCACACTACGTGGGGAGCCCCCATAATAACGAGGCACTTTTTTCTTCATTACCTAGCAGAGTACTTAGTATGCAGTACAATTGTAATCAAAGTATACAAATAATTTACATTCCATTGATATGATCTAAAGGATTAAAATGTAATTATATTCAAAAAGCATCAAATTTGAAAGTATTTGTATCAAAAATGTAAAATGGAAGTAAATGTAAAAGTTAAAATTGAATATTTTTGAAAATTTGTTAAAGTATTAAAAATATTAACATTAAAAAGCAAAGTAGAAATTACAAGTAATGAATATAGAAATTATAAATAAAATTATTTCAATAAAGCTATAGTTTTTGTTTAAAATTTTAAAGGTGGTGTTAAATCATAATAAGCACTTTTACAAAAATAAACTACTCAGTATTCTAGCATTCACCCTTTTAACTTAGTTGCTAATACAAATAATCAGTATTACATGCCGCTCATTTAATGCCTAAAATTACAAATACATTTAAAAGTAACATGAATGGTTTGCTATTACAGTATGTCTCTCAGCTACCTATGTGCATTTTTTTGGTGATCGTGCTGATTCATGAAGACTTTAGGAACCACGAATGAAAGAAATAAAAGGAAGAATAGAGCTCAGCATTGCAAGGAATGATACTCTGCTAAACAAAAATCTATTTTATTCATGCATTCTGGGAGGAAGGAATTGACAAGTTAATTTTCCTTTTCTTACTAATGGTCACTACCATTTAAATGTTCTCTCTCCTCTGAAGCTGTGTTCATTTCTGATGTTGGCAGCAGCAACCCATAAACCTTTATGACATTCAAGACAGGTAACCTTTGTTTTAAGGATAAAGGGGAGAAATATGGAAAAGTGCTCCCTAGGGCCTGAGCAGTGTTGGTGCCAGGAGCAGATGTTTAGGACTGGGGTATTGATATGCCAGTGGTGAGCACCAGGTTCCATGTGACAAAGGGACACACATGTTCTTTAAGAAGTATATATGTGTGTGTATTAGTCTGTTCTCATGCTTCTATAAGAAACTACCTGAGACTGAGTAATTTATGAAACAAAGAGGTCTAATTGACTCACAGTTCTGTAGGCTGTACAGGGAGGCCTCAGGAACTTACAATCACAGTGAAAGGTGAAGGGGAAACAAGCATGTGTTACCATGGCCTAGCAGGAGAGAGAAAGAATGAAGGGGGAAGCACTACACACTTTTAAAACAAGATCTCATGAGAATTCATTTACTATCTGGAGAACAGCAAGAGGGAAGTCTGCCCCGTGATCCAATGACGTGCACCAGGCCCCTCCTCCAACACGTAGGGATTACAATTTGACCTGCGATTTCGGTGGGGACACAGAGCCAAACCGTATCAATGTGTGTGTGAAATTATGGGGCCAACCTTCTCTTTCCCAAGTCTGAGGGCAATATGGAAAGGAATTCCCTGGACTGATTGACTGATTGACTGGTTGATAGGTCATCTGGGGTATTTGCATTGGCAAATAAGCACTTCTGCTTAGTCCCCAAAGAAGCCCTGGGATGAAGGGGGCCTTAGAAGGTGGTTTTGAACTGAGACACTTCTTGCCTACACTGGCCCTTTCTGCCCACCACACATCAGAAGAATGGGGTTCAGCAGCCGGGCATCTCATTCTGAGTCTGCACTCTGTACACTTTTGCTAAGGAATGGTAGTCACATTTGTTAAGAAAATATGTAGCAATCAAGTGCCTTCTTTTTTTTCTTTTTCTTTTTTGAGACAGAGTTTTGCTCTTGTTGCCCAGACTGGAGTGCAATGGCATGCTCTCAGCTCACCGCAACCTCTGCCTCCCAGGTTCAAGTGATTCTCCTGCCTCAGCCTCCTGAGTAGCTGGGATTACAGGCATGAGCCACCATGCCAGGCTAATTTTGTATTTTTAGTAGAGACAGAGTTTCATCATGTTGGTTAGGCTGGTCTCGACCTCCCGACCTCATGATCTGCCCACCTTGGCCTCCCAAAATGCTGAGACTACAGGTGTGAGCCACCACACTTGGCCTAAGTGTCTTAATTCTTAATTACCTGACTAATAGAGTTTCAGGACAGTACTTTGACAAATAACTTAATAATAAACATATCAGAATGAAACAACTAAAAAGAAAAGGATAATCAATATTAGCAAAGAAAAATTCAGTGGGACCCCTAGATGACCATCTTTCTTCTGTGCACTCTTCAGGTTCCCCCAAAAGACAAATAAGTCTTTTTTAACGCCATGTAAACATTTAATAAGCATGTGTTAAATTTTCAGTTACAAAATGTATAGCAACATTTGCAGACCTATCTTTCCTGTTGGGTAAAAACCTGACCACTGAACCCTGGACTACCACTTCCCTCTAATTGCAAAATGTTGACTTACTTCATTTTTTGAAGACCGACAATCTTTGCAAGGTTCTTGTACATTAAAAGAAAAAAAAAAGTGCCTCCAGGACCTTGAGTCATAAGATGGGAAAACATGTTGTAGTGCTACAAAAATATTGACAGAATCTCTATGATTTGTCAGTATCTTTATGATGAATGAGAATTTAGGGATGGACAGGGTGGTTCACACCTGTAATCCTAGCACTTTGGGAGGCCAAGGTGGGCGGATTGCCTGAGCTCAGGAGTTTGAGACCAGCCTGGGCAACATGGTGAAACCCTGCCTCTACTACAATACCAAAAAAAAAAATTAGATGGGCATAGTGATGTGTGTCTGTAGTCCCAGCTACTAGGGAAGCTGAGGCATGAGAATTGCTTGAACCCGGGAGGTGGAGGTTGCAGTGAGCTGAGATTACACCACTGCACTCCAGCCTGGGCAAGATTCTGCCTACAAAAAAAAAAAAAAGATTATTGAGAACAAGATTAATTAGAGATTTTAAATAGCTTTATTAAGATGTTTTTCACATACCATAAAATGCACCCATTTAAAGTATATAGTTCATTAGTTTTTAATATATTCAGAGTTGTGTCACCATTACCACAATCTAACTTTAGAACATTTTTGACACCCTAAAGAGAAACCCATATCCATCAGCAATCACACCCTATTTCTTCCCAACCCAGCAACCACAAATCACTTTTTGTCTCCATGGATTTACTTAATGTGAATATTTCATGTAAAGGAGTCAAACAATATATGGTCTTTTGTTACTGGCTTCTTGCACTTTGCATAATGTTTCAAGATTCATCTGGTTGTAACAGTTATCCGTACTTGATTTTTCTTATGGTCAAATAATATTCCATTATATGGATATAAACTTTGTTTATGTTTTCATCTGTTAAATGTTTAAGTTGTTTCCACTTTTTTGTCTATAATGAATAACACTGCTATGAACATTTGTGTACAAGTTTTTGTGTGGATGTATGTTTTCATTTCTCTTGGATATATACTAAGGAGTGCAGTCCCTGGATCATATGTTTAACCTTTTGAGAAACTGTTAGACTGTTTTTCAAAGTAGCTGTACCATTTTACATTCCCACCAGGAGAGTATGAGGATTCCAATTTCTCCACTTGTTTGCCACCACTTGTCTTGATTTTAACCACCCTAATGGATATGAGGTAGTATCCTATTATGGTTTTAATGTGTATTTCCTTAAAGTCTAATGATGCACTTCTTTGGAGAAATGTGTATCCAAATCTTTTGCCCATTTTAAAATTGGGCTATTTATCTTCTTACTACTAAGTTGCATGAGTTCTTTATAAATTCTGGGTACAATTTCTTTCTCAGATATATGATTTGTAAATATTTTCTCCAATCTTCTCTCATTTCTTACTTCGATGGTGTTCTCTGAAGCATATATATGTATTTTTTAATGAGACAAGGTCTCACTCTGTTGCCCAGGCTGGAGTGCAGGGGGGATGATCATAGCTCCCTGCAGCCTTGACCTCCCAGGTTCAAGTGATCCTCCCACCTCAGCCTCCCAATTAGCTGGGACTACAGGCGTGTGCCACCATGCCTGGATAATGTTTTGCATTTTTGTAGAGATGAGGTTTCACCACGTTGCCTAGGCTGACCACAAATTCCTGGGCTCAAGTGGTCTGCCCACCTTGGCCTCCCAAAGACTGGGATTACAGGTGTGAATCACTGCATCTGGCCAGTGTGTTTAATTTAAAGTCAAATTTATCTGTTATTTTTTTCTTGTGTTGCTTGTGCTTTTGGTGTCATACCTAAGAAGCCATTGCCTAACCCAAAGTGAAAAAGATTTACTCCTGTTTTCTTCTCGGAATTGTATAGTTTTAGCTCATACATTTAGATCTATAACACACTTTGAATTTTTGTGTATGGTGTGAGAGAGGGGTTCAACTTTATTCTTTTGCATGTGGGTGTTCAGTTGTCCCAGAAACATTTGTTGAAAAAACTCTTTTTCTTTATTGAATTGTCTTTGTATCATTTAAAAAATCTATTGGCCATATATGTGAGGATTTGTGTCTGAACTTTCAATTCTATTCTGTTGACATCTACACTCATACTTCTAGAAGTATCATGCTTTTTTGTTTGCGACAGTCTGGCTTTGTCGCCCAGGCTGGAGTGCAGTGGCGCTATCTCGGCTCACTGCAACCTTCACCTCCCAGGTTCAAGCCATTCTCCTGTCTCAGCCTCCTGAGTAGCTGAGATTACGGGCATGTGCCATCATGTCTGGCTAATTTTTGTATTTTTTAGTAGAGATGGGGTTTCACCATATTGGTCAAATTGGTCTTGAACTCCTCACTCAGGTGGTCCACCAGCCTCAGCCTCCCAAAGTGATAGGATTACAGGTGTGAGCCACTGCTCCCAGCACCCCCTCTTTATTCTTGAAGATATATTCTGTCCTCTCCCCAGGTATTTTGGCCATCCCTTCCTTTGGACCTCACTGTTCCCAGTACATATTCCTACCCTTGCCTCTGTCACTCCACAGGGTTCTTAAATTTGCTAATATGCCTGTCTCTCCAACTAGATTGTTCTCCTTGAGGGCAAGGACTATAATCTTACCTGTCTTTATAACTCCAGGCCCAGGAATTCAAAGTGTGTTGAGAGATTGATTTGGATACATTTGGTATATATGAACTCCTGTGGATAGAAGAGCACACTCTGGGGAGGCTGAGGCAGGAGGATTGCTTCTTTAACCCAGGAGGCAGAGGTTGCAGTGAGCTGAGATGGTACCATGGCACTCCAGCCTGGGTGACAGAGCAAAACCCTTCACAAAACAGAACCAAACAAAACAAGACTAGAAAAAGGAGGGCACACTCAAATTTTACAACTTTCAACCCTGCAAAGCACATCTGCGGGCATGTTTTTCTTTTACAAACTGAGGAGGATCTTTGATTATGACTGGATTTGTTGATAGGTATTGGTTTATTAACAGTCTTGTTGGGTTTTTGTACATACCTATTTAAAAGAAACTTATTTCAGGACCTGAATTTTCTCAAATGCTTGAAAGCATTGATTAAAGAAACCCATGACTGTCAAAATTCCTCTTTTCCTGGAACTCTGTAGAAATTGACCTAGACTTTCATTCAACCCCCAGCAAATTTCGTTCTCATTTGCACAAAAGCCACTTTCCTCAAACCACACTTGGACTCTTTCCATTCTCTGATACCTTTAGATCAATAAGTGGAAGATGCTCATGTGTTTCAGATGTTTTTATCCTTAATGTCTCACTTCTTGGCTCAGACCAAAATATTTTTGAACTGAAAACAGACCAAAGGCTGGCCTACGAACATTGATCCTGCCCGTTTTTAGACCACATGGCTTTTTATAGTCATCCATCAGCATGAGAGTAATTAAGAGCATCCCTAGGCTGAAGAGTGTTTTGTTCTTTCCACAAAATTGCCTAGCTGGGCAGACCTTTTTTCTTCTGTATTCTTCAACTGCCTCAAAAGTTTATGGGAGTGGGGTGGAGGTGGGGGTGGATCCCTTTCTCAAGAGGAGCAAAACCATCTTTGTGATCAAGGATAATTTCTCACTACAACATTTAATATGTAATTCACTGATTCTAATGAACAAAACTGACACATATTCCCAATGTAATATGAAGGTTAGGAATCATCTACTTGAAACTGTTTCACAAGTCTCTTTTCTGCAAAGGATCCTTCATATGACCTCTAACCACAAAGCCACTGCAGAAGGCCTTGCATCCCTCCCCTGCCCTTACATCCTTATTTCAGAGTCCAGAGGTCATACGTAAAGCATTTTTATTTGCCAAATCAAGAATTCTCTTTCCCTCTACTTTAGTCACAAATGTTTTTTTGAGACAGAGTCTCACTCTGTTGCTCAGGCTGGAGTGAAGTGGTGCAATCTTGGCTCATTGCAATCTTTGCCTCCCAGGTTCAAGTGATTCCCCTGCCTTAGCCTTCGGAGTGGCTAGGATTATAGGTGCCTGCCACCATACTGGGCTAATTTTTGTACTTTTAGTAAAGAAGGTGTTTTACCATGTTGGTTAGGCTGGTCTTAAATTTCTGACCTCAGGTGATCCAGCCGCCTCGGCCTCCCAAAGTGCTGAGATTACAGGTGTGAGTCACCACACCGGTCCTACTTTAGTCACAAACTTTTTGTATTAAGCATCCCTAACTGCTCATTCTACTGTCATAATCGATGTGGGGTCAAAACAGAAAAATTTCAGAAGAGACTTTAGAGCTGTAGTCTGTAAGAAACAGCAAAAAAAATGAAAACCAAAGACCTGCTTAGGAAAACCCTAGTTGAAAAGAAGGGGAGGAAGGGCCTGAGCCCCCTACTCCATTCCACAATCATGTAAGTCATTCTTCTTTCTCTTGCCATGGGGACAGAGAGGCGAGCAGCCTTACTCTGCTATAGTTTATTTCCTATAGAAACATACAAAGACTCACCACTCCCCACAGTACTTTTAGTGAGATAATTTTGGTAAACAGTGGGCCAAGTTTCAATAAGCAAGGCCAGTCTGATTTCCTCACTGAAGGCCAGGGAGACTCTAGTTTGCTTATGTGCATAGTGCTTCTTGAGGGAGAACATAGTGTGTGGTTTTCCCTAAATGCATTTTCTTCCAAAATCAACTGTCCTGTAGGTTAGTGTTCCAAGGCACACGCTTTGAGAAATGTTGCCTGGCAACTTTTACAAAAGCCTAAGCCTTGGGTTTCCGGGTTTGCATGTTAATTCACATTTCTCTATCCACACCAGGGAACCTGCCTTTCAAAGCAAAGTCACTTCCAAGAAGGAGGAATGTTTGTGCTATGCAGGGCTTCTGTGGCTTAATTCAGGGAAGTGTTGCCATGCTATTTGGCCAAAGCTAAGCCACATCCTCTAATACAGCTTTTTCAGTAATAAAGATGATATTTTTATTTCCATTTCTCTAAATCCTGTGTCCTCACTTTGTTCAAAACTGAGGCAGAATTTCTTTTCTGGGCCCATCAAACCCATCAAAATTCCAACAGGGACCAGACATGGTGGCTCTGTAATCCCAGCACTTTGAGAGGCCGAGGAGGGCAGATCACTTGAGGTCAGGAGTTTGAGACCAGCCTGGCCAACATGGTAAAACCCCTTCTCTACTAAAAATACAAAAATTAGCTGGGTGTGGTGGTGTGCCTGTAATCCCAGCTACTCAGGAGGCTGAAGCAAGAGAATTGCCTGAACCCGGGAGTGGAGGTTGCAGTTGAACAAAGTTCATGCCACGCACTCCAACCTGGGCGACAGAGTGAGACTCCATCTAAAACAAACAAACAAAAAAGGAAATGAAAAGAAATTTCTAATGGGAACCATTAAGCTGGGGTTCCTCTGGACACATTTTGAAAAGCACTGCTCTAGGCTAATGCATTGCTAGAATGGAGGTTTTTTTTTTTTTTTTTTTTTCTATTTCAGGTAGAAGAGGCTGCTTGAGGCTTCCCACCAGGTCTCTGACCCCGTGAGGAGATAAAAGAAAATAATGCAAACGAAAGCAAAGGAACAACAAGATCAAATTAAGAACTGATGGAGGACTGGGTGTCGTGGCTTAAACCTGTAATTCCAGCACTTTGCAAGGTTGAGGCAGGCATTCAAGATCAGCCTGGCCAACATGGTGAAACCTTGTCTCTACTAAAAATACAAAAATTAGCCAGGTGTGGTAGCATGTGCTTGTAATCCTACCTACTCATGAGGCCGAGGCACAAGATTGCAGCAACCAGGAGGCAGAGGTTGCAGCAAGCAGAGATCGCACCATTGCACTCCAGCCTGGGTGACAGAGCAAGACTCCGTCTCAAAAAAACAAAACAAAACAAAAATGAAAACAGAGAACCGATGGAGGCAGGGAGACCTGACCAAGTCCAGGAGAGAGATGCTGGGGAACTAATCCAGGCCAATCAGGGCTAGGGAGAGAGGAAGTCACTCAGAGGCAGACGGGTAGGCAGGACTTGATGCCCGATGGCTCTCAGGCAGAGGGCAGAAGGGAGCTCTCAGGCAGAGGGCAGAAAGACATCCAGGTGGCTGACTTGGATGATTGTGTGGATGGAGCTACAAGAGGAGGAATGGAGGGGGAAGGAAGGTTGTGATCTTCATCTGAACTCCATGTCCTCAATTTTTAGGGATAGAGGAGGAGGGGAAACAGTACTATTGGCAATTAGAAGGAAGAAGGAAATTATGAGAACAGCGTGAAGCTTTTGAAAGGAAATCCTCTCTTGGGGTTGGGGTGGAAAATTACTAAGATGAAAAGCTTGCCTAGGGAAACTTTAAGCTTTCTCTCTAGGGCTCACCCTTGGGGGCTGCTTTACTTCAGTTGCCTTCCAGACTCACAACTTGGGAGGTGAAATTGGCAGCTACTCAAGTAAGAAGAGCATTCCAATTCAAAGGGTACTTTGTCACCTAGAGTTTCTAACTGCCATTCTGTTGTCTACCTGTGTCATGTTTCTTTGCATTATTGCAAGCAGACCTGCAGGGGTTGATCCCCCTGGCCCTCAGGAGCTGGAATGTCTGAGACTTTGTCTCACTGACTTCAGCCGGTCATGTCTACGAGAAGCCTTGGTTAGTGGGATCAGCCTTCCTTTAATTTCTGTACCGTCTCCCTCAAGGAGGAGCTGTAAAGAGCACATGAGATAACAAACATGGTGCATTAAATGTATTGACTGGCACTTGGCAGGTACTGCCCACATTAGATCCTCTTTTCATATCCATAGCCCACAAAGTGCCAGATCTTTAAAAAGGCCATCCGGGTGGCTTATAGCACTGACCTACTTGGGTGTGATAACTGGGGATAATAATTCCACCATCAGAAGATCGTGGTGAAGATTTGAAGTGAGATGCCATATAAAGAGCCAAGAACAGGCTGGGTACAGTGGCTCACATCTGTAATTCCAGCACTTTGGGAGGCTGAGGCAGGTGGATCACCTGAGGTCGGGAGTTTGACACCAGCCTGGACAACATGGTGAAACCCTGTCTCTACTAAAAATACAAAAAAATAGCTGGGTGTGGTGGCGGGCACCTGTAATCTCAGCTACTCAGGAGGAAGAGGCAGGAGAATCGTTGGAACCCAGGAGGCAGAGATTGCAGTGAGCCAAGATTGCACTATTGCATTCCAGCCTGGGCAACGGTGGGAGACTCTGTCTCCAAAAAAAAAAAAAAAAAAACAAAAAAGCCAAGTACAGCCAGGAATGGTGGCTCATGCTTATAATTCCAGCACTTTGGGAGGGCAAGGTGGGCAAATCACCTGAGGTCAGGAGTTCGAGACCAGCCTGGCCAACATGGTGACACCTTGTCTCAACTAAACATACAAAAATTAGCTGGGCATGGTGGCACATGTCTGTAGTCACAGCTATTCAGGAGGCTGATGCAGGATAATTGCTTGAACCCTGGAGGCAGAGGTTGCAGTGAGCCAAGATCCTGCCACTGCACTGCAGCCTGGGTGATAGAGCGAGACTGACTCAAAAAAAAAAAAAAAAAAAAAGAGCCAAGTACATCAGCTGGCACCTAGCAGTACATCACAGGGGCCATTACACTATAATTATTCTCATCATTCCAAAAGAGACTGGAGGAGATGTGACTTCAGATGTAACAGACCAAGGCTTGACTCCATCCCAGAATATTCAAAACCAAATGCCACAAAACACTTTTCCCATATAAAAACTTCCAACTGCCTCATTCACATATCATCCGTTAGAATCTATAAACAGTTTGTGTTGTGGGCTGTGCATCCGCTGGTCACTCACACTTTGCAAGGCTACTCAGGAATATTTGGTCAACTCATCTTAGGGCTCAGTGGGCTGCGAGGTAGAGTGAATTGAATGGCGGCCTCTGAGAAGCTACGTCCAGCTCCTAACTTTTGGTCGCTATAAATGTGACATTATTTGGGAAAAGGGTCTTTGCAGATATAGTTAAGGATCTAGGTCATCCTGGATTAATTAGGTGTACCCTAAATCCACTGACAGGTGACAAGAGAGAGGCGAGGGGAAGGCACAGGGGCAAGAGGAGATAGTCAAATGAAGATGGAGGCAGGACTGCAATTATGCAGCCACTAGCCAAGGAATGTCTGGAGCCACCAGAAGCTGGAGGAAGAAAAGACTAATCTTCCCACAGAGGCTTAGGTGGGAGCATGGCCTGCCAACGCCTTGATTTCAGGCTTCCAGCCTCCAGAACTGTGAGAGAATAAGTTCCTGTTGTTCTAAGCCATCCAGTCTCTGGCAGTTTGTTACAACAGCCACAGTTAGCTAATTTACTAGGAACAGAAACACACTTAAATTAACTTTGACAACCAAAACGGTGGAGGAAGGGTACTTTCTAGGAGGACTTAAGAATATTATGAATTTCAAGGACAGGACGTTCAGGCTGGCCTCATAATGGACGAGGCTCAGAACCTACGCAGTTGGCAATGGGGTGGCTCTCTTTTTCGTGGACATCTGACTGCACCTCGTTTGTCATTTCTCTCTCTCTGCCTGCAGTCTGGCTTCTCTGGTTCTTCACACATGGGGCCAGTCCAGGCACCTTGAACCTGACCTGTCTTTACATCCCATTTCAAGTGCCTAAGAGAAAGATATATGGCTCTGTGGTCTGATTCCAAATTCCAGGGAGAGAAACTCACTCAACCTTGGTCCAATCAACTCTTGCTAAGGGATGAGCTTTTGTGTCTGGGGGCCTTTGTCCAGGGGTGTCTGTTGCTGTCACATACCCTTGGAAGTTCCTACTTAAAGGCCAAGGATAATTTTGAAGGACTGATAACCAACCAGCTAAGTTCCATTCACTCACCAATTTGACAGTTCAGAAGGAATCTAACCTGCTTTTCAAACCTTCCTACTGCTTTAGAAAATGTCCTTAGCCTTCTGACATTCTGTCTCTGCCAACTCTTCTCTCTAGGGTAACCACATCATATTACCAAGAAGGAAAACACAGAAAAGCCATCCATTTAGATACTCTTCCTGTTCTAAGCATGAAGTTAATCTACTGGAACAAAAACATTATTGACTTTTATCTATTATAGTCTCCTCCCTGAAACAACAAATATGTACTACTATTGGCATAATATTTGGCCTGTTTTGGATGCAGACCCTAATAAAAATTATGGTTCGTTATATTTTTGTATTGCCTTTGCATGGCTCCTTTAGACCAAGTGGCACATGAGATATTTGTAAGTTGAAAGACTCTATATTTGACTATAATGCTTTTGATCAACAAAGCAAAGCCTGAAACCAAACAGAAAGCCAAACCAGGCAGGTGTGTGGGCACAACAGGAGAAATAGGTTCTGGGGAGAGTCCCATTTCTTGATGTTCATTCAAAAATCAGTGAGAGTTTGTTGAGTGCATAACCAAGTTCTGGGTATTAAGCTAAAGTTAGGATTACAGAGGTGAAAAAGTCAGACTTGTATTTTCCATATGGAGCTTATAGCCGAAGGAGAGGCGGGCAGAGATAAAAGAAAACGATGCAAACGAATGCCTATTTACAAGCTGTAACAAAGGCCGTGGATGAACAGCACGTTGGCGTGACAACAGTGAGTATGAGCAACTTGGGTAACCAGCCTGAGGGGGCAGGGAAGGCTTCCCGGAGGAAGGCTATTTCCTTGAGATCTGAAGGGTGAGTAGGTGTTTCAGTGGGTGAAGTGGAGAGGTAGAGGTTGGTAAGTGGGGCATCTTCCAGACAAAGGGAACTTTGAGTATAGATATTCATTATGCCATCCAGGTAGAAACCCACAAAATGTAAATCTACAAACACACATGCACACACACATGCAGGTCCACAGAATCACAGAGGAATGAGCCATCAGGCAGTTGTTACCTGCTTTTTTGCCATCTGTAGGTAGAAGAGGCTGCTTGAGGCTTTATGCCAGGTTTCTGATCCCATGTGGTTCTCCACAGAGCATTTTAAGAGGATCCTGAAATCCATGGTCCTGTGGAGTGGCTCTCTCTGTTTCAGCCTCAACTGCAGTGTAACAAGGAGCTCTCAAAAAAGCCTACCCCAACAGAAAACAGGACACTTTATCAAAAAGAAAATTAATTTGGAGCTATCTTTCGTTTTCTTTTACCTTGTCTCTAAAGGGAGAAGATGGGATTCTTTGGGCATAAGGAGACATCCACCTGGGATCTTCTCATCTGAGCTCTGCCCATTGAGGTCTGCTCACTGAGGCCTGCCCATATGAGCTCTGCGCATTAAGATCTGCCCATCTGAGAGCTGCCCATGGAGTTCTGCCTATCTGCCAGCCCAGCTGAAAGTTGCCCATCAAGATCTGCTTATCTGAAATCTGCCCAGCTGAGGTCTGCCAGTCCTTCTGAGAAGACCACCTGGAGGAATAAGTTTATCATCCCAGGAGTAGGAGTCAACGTGGGGTAAAACAGAGTACAAGAACGGAGATCACCTGGCTTCTCCCCAGGACACCTTCTTGGCCGTTTCTAATGAACTGCTCCTTCCTGTGTGTCTCAGGAGCCAGGGTGCGCCTCTATCACTGCCTGCTATATAATTCTTTACCTACCTGTCTGTCTCCCCAACTAGCTGCTGGGTTCCTTGAGGGACTGTGTCTTTTTCAGTCTCTGTTCCATGCCTACCATCTGGCATCTGCATGATCAGCATTCAATCAATATTTTTTAAAGGCACAAACACATTCATTATTAATTTTTACTCTGCTGTCAGTCCGCAAGCATTTCGGGGCTGAGCGGTATTGCTTAGAAACAGGTAAATGGGATTAAATTAATGGTATTCTTCACATGACCTTGCACATAGCTCAATCATGACATATCAAAAGAGTGGTTATCAATGTCTCTGTGTTAATCCTCTGGAACTTATGTGTAGCACAATTTATTTCTTAATGGCATTGATTTTGTAACAAGGCAGCATTTTGGGGGAGGATTCATACATCCCTAAGCTAGTTATTTCAGTGAGTCAGAGATCTTTTCAATTACCATTCTCTTTGTAAATAAGAGTATATATTTCTGCCCCCTCATTAAAGAGAGGATGTTGGTTCTTTGGTTGGCACCAACCCTTGTAGGTCAGGACAACTAGTTCCCCAATTTTTTATTTTTATTTTTTGTACTCAGGAAACAAAGGCTAAAAGTCCTTCAGCAATGGCAGTTGAGGTTTCTGTATCTCCTCCTTACATAATGAGTTCTGCCAGTTAGGACAGCACAAGGGTGGGAGGAGGTGGCAGCTAGCCAGGATGGCCTGTGGCATTTTGATAAACAGACATCAATATTTATCAGAGCTACTCCGGTGTGCTTCCTTGGCTGCAGGAGCAGGGAGCCCTCCCTGGGCTTGTATATTGTTTTCTCTGTAAGAGATAAATGTTTGGGGCCATTAAAGAAAAAAAAACTTGTTTGTACTCTGCTCCCCAGTTACCTAGGCTAATTTACCTCACTAGGAGGTCTTGTAGTTCATTAATAATATACAAATACAAATCAAGGGAAGAAATTGGCTTGTTAATTGACTTTTGTGATGGTAATCTAAGACTCATTGACTTTAAACATTGCCCAACAACTGTGTTTATACCATAGTGGAAGGATCAACTTTGGAGAATGCAGAAAGTTACCCAAAGCAGATACCTGAAATCATTGCCGCTCGGCTTTGTAAACAGACATCCATCTCCATTTGTTCTCTTTAGGCATATGGAGGTAGAAGACAGAAAAGAGACTAAGAGAGGGGAATAGACTCAGCCATTCTGGAATACAGCCCAGATGTGTTACGAGTTCCTGCCCTGGAGTCCTTGTGCAATCAGTGTTGTGCTGTGCTGTGCTATGTTGTGCTGTGCTGTGCTGTGCTGTGCTGTGCTGTGCCAGGCTGTGCCAGGCTGTGCCAGGCTGTGCTATGCTGTGCTAGAAGGTGCTAGGTGTTGCTAGGCTCCTGCCCCATCCCAAATGGTTGCAACAAGATTGACTAGGAAGCATACCATTAGATTCAGCTGACGGGTCCAATTAGAAGCACTCTTAACAAATGAAATCTCCCCCATGTCAGTCTTTCACTGACATCAGGGGCTGGGATTCTGTCTCTTCTTCTCTTCTCTCATCATTATTGCCTATGCAGAAGACATGAAACTTTTGTCTGTTCATTAATAGAAACCAGGGGTAAGGATTCCCAGGCCAGCCTTAGCAGTCAAATGGCTCTGGATTCAACGCCTACCCATTCTCTCTCCTCACCCAGCAACCACCAGCCTCCGACTCCTACAAGTCTGGAGCTGGTTTCAAGTTCGTGAATGTCATGTAAAGAGAAGCACCCTCCCAGCCTCCGGCATAACCCATGTTATCTCTGAGTCTGCTTGGGCCACTTGGAGAGCAAATCTGGCTCCTCCTTGAAGCAGCCACTCACCCATCAGCATGGCGAGCCATGTAGATCATCCTGCAGATTTCATAGGGAAGACAAAGAGGAGTTTGTAAGTTGCATGCTCCACAGCACACAGCCTTAATTCCCTTGTTTGATTTTTTAAAATTCTCCCCAAGGTCCTCCTTGATTGGTTTGCCTCTGGAACTCTGCCTTTCTGACCTGGCCCTCTGAGGTCTTTTAATTCTTCTCATTCATGCCTTTCTTGATTAAAAGAATATAAGAAAAAAAGCTGGATCTGGAGTGTGAAGCTTGAGATTCATTTTTCTGTTCTGTAAAATGGAGATGATAATAATTCCTACCTCATAAGGTGAGAGAGGGTATTACATAAGAATTAAGTAAATATAAACTCTGAAGTAATGTTTTGCAAATATGACCCATGAAATCAGTTTGGTGGGTTGCTACCTGCATTAATGTGAAGGAAAATAGAATAGAAAATATCAGAGTATATTGCATGTAGTAGGCATAAGTTTTGTGAATCTTTTCTTCTGATTTTATACATGTATGTGCATGCGTGTGTGTGACCACCAGCAATGTAAAATGGACTGTTTGCTGTGAGTTATGGTTAAAAAAAGTTTGAAAAACATTTCTCTAAGAGCTGCATGGTTTAGGCATTTATCATGAAAAGTTGTCTTCAGCTTTGAAGTTGAAAGATCAATGTTGAAACAATCAGAGATCCTCATTTACTCCCATTTAGGAGATGATGTGACCTCACACAAAAAATGTAATCTGGCAGCCTGGGGACCTAATTCTGTTCAGACAATTTTTATTAGGCTCACAAGCATTTATTTTAAAAATTTGAATTAATTAGTGTCATTTGAAAACCATGAGGTTGATATAAACACCTAGAGTTTTCATTTCTCAAGAAAAATTGGGGATTTGGCCACATCACATGTCTTTCCTCATTTATATCCTGCCTAGACTCCGCAAACTTGCCAGGCGTTGTCTCTTGGATGACTGTGTGTGGCACAGTTCCTGCTTCTTCCTTGCCCTGGAGTCTTTCCCAATTAATGTTTGTTTTAAAGAATCACAACACTGTGATTCTTACAGGTTCAAACATCCTTACAGGTTCAAACCCTCATTTGTCAGTGGAAAAAGAGGCCTAGGGAGAAGGGGTGAATTACCCAAGGTCATGTGGATCGCCAGTAATGTGGGTGGGAAAAGAACCCAGGTCTTCATCTTCCTGGCTTAGCGCTCCTGTTCAGCCCTTGGGAACAAGTGGCCATCATCGTCCTCCTAAAAATTGATACCTTCTTTAAGAGATGTGTTTGAGTCACCTCAAAGGTCATCAGCCCTTACTTTTTTCTCCTGTCTCAGCCAAGCAAATATTTACCTTGCCAAAGTGAAATTAGATCCAGAGTGGTTCCTGCTTGGCTTACATGGTATTTAAATGTCTCTGTCTTTGTCCTCTGTGACTTTTCCTCATGGCCTTGCTGTGGTTGCAGCTGTTTTAAGAGATGCCTGCACAAAGTCATTCACCTAAGTGGAAGTTCAAAAAGGACACTTATCTTCAATGTTGGCTGGCTATTTTTTTTTTTAAAGTCTTTTAGCTCAAGGTCAGGGAAAAACAGCTTGGGGTGCATTTTTTTGTCAAGCATGGTCACAGATAATATCAGCACAAACAGCTTGACATAGGTGTGATCCCCTGACTGTCCCAGAGAGAAGGTGCAGGGTGGCAGCAATGGGCTATTTGTGGAAGGGGATGCCATACTGCACTGGGGACTGGACCAGGAGCTTAGCAGTTATTTTCAATTGTTTTAATTTTTTTAAAATTTCTTTTGCATTAGAAAATAGCCAAGCACACACAAAAGTAGGAAGGACGGTAAAATCAACTTCCATACATTTGTTACTCAGATTCAGCATTTATCAAGATTTTGCTACCTTTGCTTTCTAGTCTCATTTTAAACTTTGATGTATAATTTATACACAGTCAAATTCATCAACCAGTTTAAAGTGTATTGTTTGATGAGTTTTTAAACTTCCATTATTTTGAAATAATTTCATACTTACAGAAAGTTATAAAAATAATACAAAGAATTTCTGTATACCCTTCACTAAGACTTCCCATGTGTTAACATTTTATCACACTTGTTTTTATCATTACTTATCAAACTTTACCCACATACACAATTGTTAATATTTTTCTGAATACACTGTTAAAAAAACAATTATTCTGACAGGTGCGGTGGCTCATGCCTGTTATCCCAATACTTTGGGAGGCTAAGGTGGGAGGATGGCTTGAGCACAAGAGTTCAAGACCAGCCTAGGCAACATAGTGAGACCTTATCTCTACTGAAAAAGAAAAATTAGTCAGGTGCAGTGCTGTGCACCTGTAGTCCCAGCTACTTAGGAGGTTGAAGTGGAAGGATCACTTGAGCTTGGGTAATGGAGGCTGCAGTAAGCTATGATTGTGCCACTTCACTCTAGCCTGGATGACAGAGTGAGATCTTGTCTAAAAAAAAAAAAAAAAAAAGAAAGAAAAAGGAAAAGAAAAAAAGAAACAATTATTAAATGATACTTGTCAAAACACACTAAGGAACACTTTGTTCAGGATCATTGCAATAGGTATATGGGCCACTGTAACAGGATCTTGCAGTGCGGGAGAGAAATTGGACTTAATTCTGAGTACAACATGGGCAGGTGGGACTTTGTAGCCAAGAAACACCATGGGGATCAATGGATGGAAAATTACTAAGAGGAAACATCAAAGGCAAGGGAGATTCTAGCTAAACTAACCTAACACTATTCTTGCTAAAGAAAGGCCAAGTTGATCGGACATCACCTGGGGAATGCTGGAGGTTGGTCAGATTTCAAGGATAGGGGTTTCTTGCTAAACTGATTTAGTAGGGTTCTTTTCTGAAACTGAACCTTATAGGAAGAACACAGATGGGTCTAGGAGGAGATCAGAAGCCTGAAAATGTTTGGCTAAGGAAATAATCTTTGTCAACATGCTATTACTATTTTTCTGAACCATTTGCAGGTCGATGAGTTTTGACAATGTTTATGTCTATGCTATCTGCACTCAAATCAAGTTGTAGAGTACTCCAGTACTCCAGAAAGTTATCTGATGCCCTTTTCCAAAGACAATCAATGCTCTTATTTTGTTTTTATTGCCATAGACTAGTTCTGCCTCTTCCTAACCTTAATATAAATGGGATGATTCCTGACTTTATTTTTGCTGAATTACTCTAAAGCCAATCCTAGGTTTTATGTTATTTCCTCTCTACATACTCAGTAAGTATTTCTAGAAGTCATAGGCATGTTTTTGCATAATCATGATGCCATCGTAATTATATAAAAAGTCTTCATAACAAGCACCTCTGATTATTTCAAATTTTATTTTTTGAGACAGATTCTCACTCTCTTTCCCCAGGTTGGAGTGCAGTGGCGCCATCTCAGCTCACTGCAACCTCCGCCTCCTGGGCTCAAGTGATTCTCCTGCCTCCAGAGTTGCTGGGATCACAGGTGTGTGCCAGCAATGCCCGGCTAATTTTTGTATTTTTAGTAGAGCTGGGGTTTTACCACGTTGGCCAGCCTGGTCTTGAACTCCTAACCTCAGGTGATCTGCCCGCCTCAGTCTCCCAAAGTGATGGGATTACAGGCATAAGCCATGGCACCCTGCCGATTATTTCCATTTTACAGATGAGTACACGAGCTCAAGGAGGTGGAAAAAATGAGCCCAAGGTCACCCAGGAAGTGCCTGCGGAAGCAGGCAATCTCCCTGCGGAGTCTTACTTGACACTGCGTAGTCTCTGCTGCTATCCTCAGTGCAGATCCCTGGAGGAGGTTTTGGCTGCCTGGGGGACCTGGAGAGGCTGACATTTGTGAGGACACTTTCTTGTGCCTCATGTGGTCCCTCTCAGCCGGGCCTCCATAACACATGACAATTCATAAATGCACTCACAGTGGCCCTTCAAGCCCCCAACCCTCAGCCCACAGGCACATTCACTTAAACCACTATTTTTAGGGATGCCGCCTGCTGCCTCTCTAAAGACCAAAGAAAGGAAACAGCCCCGCAGTAGCCAAACAGATGGAGACCTAGTGAATGTGTTTGAAGGCTGCTGAGAGCTTCTCATTCTCACCATCTAGACTTCAGAAAGGTGCTGAGACACGTTAAGCCATCAAAATGCGGAAAAGACATATGCTTTTAATATTTTAGATCATAGTTGCAAATGAGTTCTAATAATACACAAATCCTCGTTTGTACGAAAACATGAAAGTAAAACTGACAGTAACCTGTTTTTCCAGGAGACAATTAGGTAGAAACAAGCCCACAAGGGTATTTTTCTCCTCCCTTGGAAGCCCAGCACAGAACCCATCAGGAACAAGTAAATTATTATGAGCCTGAATCAACTGCTAGTAATCACAATTTTATTCTGTCTTATAAATTGTAAGGTCCATGTAGCAACTAGATAAGTCAAAGACTTAAATGTATTCACAAATCAAACCTTACACACTTCCCAGAGGATGTATTTGTTTGATAAAAGCATCCTTAATGCTCGTTTCTAAAACAGAGCTGGATGAAGCTGTTTGAATGGAAATGGATTTTGAGCAAAAGTACATTTCCCAATTACTGAGAAATAGCTTCTCTGCTCTCCATGTGACAGGCCTGTTGATCACTAAAAGGTTTTCAAGTGTTTTCTTTCTTGGCACAGGGATCAAAAGAAGGACCTTCTGGACTGGGGGGTGAAGGAAGGGAGATGAAGGGGAGTGGTTGGGACTACAGCATCCCTTCCTCCTTCCTTCCCTCCTTCCCAATAAGCTATCTGGCTTCTTTTTAACCTGTTTTATGGACTAAACTTCTGTATAAGATCACCTTTGGAAAACCACTGGCTTCATTTATCTCTTCTTTCTCTAGCACGTGAGACACTAAGAAAGGTAACAGGAAGGTGTGTAATTCCTACACTGTCAGCACCTGAGGGTCTACAAAGTGGCCTTGGTCCTACAATTGTCGCTTCTGGTCTAATGCCTGCGGATTTGTCACTGCTGTTCCTCCTTCCCCCTCTCCACTTACTTCTTGGTACCTACAGAGGAAAAGCATGATTTTAAACGGGAACAGAGGCCTGAGAGTACTTTAGAAGTTCTTTTTCTCCTCTTCTTTCTCCTCCTTACTATTATTGTTATTATTACAGATTGAGCCTCCCTAACCCCAAAATCCAAAATCTGCAGCATTTTGAGTGCCCACATGACACCACAATGGGAAACTTCTACACCTGACCTCATGGGATGTCTCACAGTCCAAATGCAGTCAAAACTTTGTTTCGTGCACAAAATTATTTAAAATATTGTATAAACGTAACTTCAGACTACGCATAAGGTGTATATAAAACATAAACAAATTTCATGTTTAGACTTGTGTCCGATCCCTAAAACATCTCATTATGTATATGCAAATATTCCCAAATAAGACAAAGTCTAGAATCTGAAACACTTCTGGTCTCAAGAATTTGGTTAAGGGATACTGAGCTTATGTAAAGCTACATGTTCACTGAGAAATAAAGTACAGAAGAGTGGGGAGAAGTAAAAAAAAACAAACAAAAAAAACCGCTTTATCATCAATTTCCTAAAGACAAGAAGGTATATTTCTGTCTTAAGTGTTTTTAGGTGCATTTTAGCAACACAGATCAGATGGTAGGCACAACTTCTAACCCTGCTTTTTGTCACAGACCCTTTTCAATGCAAGCATTTGACTTAGTGTTTAATATCTCACTGGGGGATGGCTATAAGATTTCCATCCAAGTGTGGATTTGCAGGAGCAATTTTATTCTTTACTTATTTCTGTTCTATGACATTTGCTTTAAATTTCTCCTGACCTCTCACCGGGGAGCTCACTCTTCTCTTTCTCTATGGCATGAAGTAAGGAGTTGTTCGTTGTGCACAAAGCCTGTCCTCTGGGTGATAGCTCAGAATGGGCTTCACGTTGATTCTAATGCAAAGACTGCATGGAGCACAGTGTGGAGGATGATGAGGTCCATGACCCAGAAGAGTGCCCTGGAATTCTCCCTGTTAGTGATGTAAGAGCTTTTCTGTACTCCTGCAGCAAATCATGTCCTTGGAGTGGTTTCAGGAAAGCTTACAGCCTCTCTTCTCATGAGTACTGAGTGTGCTTGAGGCCCCTGAAGTCTTTCCCAAACCTTTATTAGTCCACTACTCCAAGGAATCCTTTCTGGGGTTCCAGGCACGGTGGTTCACACTTGTAATCTGAGCACTTTGGGAGGCCAAGGCAAGTGGATTATTTGAGGTCAGGAGTTCGAGACCAGCCTGGCCAACATGGTGAAACCCATCTGTACTAAAAATACAAAAATTAGCCAGGGTACATGCACCTGTAATCCCAGCTACTCGGGAGGCTGAGGCAGGAGAATCGCTTGAATCCAGGAGGCAGAGGTTGCAGTGAGCCGAGATTGCATCACTGCACTCCAGGCTGGGTGACAGAGTGAATCTCTGTCTAAAAAAAAAAAAAAAAAAAAAAAAAAGAACCTCATCTTCCCTCTGCCATCAGAAGTCAGGCTGTATGATCTAGTACTATAGAATGTCATGTCCAAAAAGGAACCACCAAAATATTTGCTGAGTGTTGTCTTTGCACCAGTCATTGTGCCAAGAAATCATACATCTGAGATTTCATTTCCTCCTCATGGCCACCTCACGAGGCAGGAAATGTTCTCTCTACTTTGCAAATGAGGAAAAGTGAGGCTAACTCACAGAAAGCTTGAATCACTTGCTCAAGGCCACCAGATGGCAGGGACAGAACTGGGATTGAAACCCATCTCCCTGCCTGAATCCCTTATTCTGTAACCTAGCCTTGTGGTCATGGTTTTAGCTGCATGACTTTTTTTTTGCTTTGGCCGGTCGGGGATCTCTTTCTCCATTCTCACCTGGTTGCTGTCTCCATTAAAGGAAGGATGGACTTTTCTCTGCCTGCCTCTGGCTGAAGGAGTCAGCATGCCTTCTCCCAACCCTTCTTAGCACCAAAGACAGAGAGGCACCCTTTGCCCCATAAAAAGGCCTTACGATCTTCCCAGAACCTGATGGTTTTCAGAAAAATGGGGCAGAAAGAAGCTCCTGGAGACAGGGCCTTTTTGTTTTATTTCATTTCACAAACACAATGAAAAAAATTCTGCTAATAGGATTGCCAACTCAGCAGGCCTAGGCAAGCAATTCCAAGTAAATAGAAAGTATCCTGGCACACCTTGAGATTGATTATAAGTCAGGGACAATGACTGGCAACCAGAAACTAATCAGGAGCGTTGCCTTATACTCAAGGCAGGGGGTGGAGAGAGAGAGAGAGAGTGTGCGCCAGGGTGCAGCCATTACAACCAACTCCTATCCATTTTGTGCTGGTTCCCCTGGGACCTCCATGGCTTCCAGGAGCAAAGTAAGCAGCCACGTGGTTCTCTGGGCTGCCTGACAGCACACAGCTCTGAGGGCACCAGCCTCTCTTCCCCCATGGGCAGCTGCACTGGTTCAGGTGTAATAAACCTGGTCCTGTCCCCTACCCCACTGGCCTCATGAGAAAGGCTCAGTGCCTTCTCAGCCTAAAGGGGCCCCACCTTTCTAATCTTGGCCTGGCACCAGCAGCTGTAACTTGGGTTTATGGCTTGAAACTGCTACCTGCCATCTCCCTAGCTGGGCTCTCCACCTTGTTCCTTTCCTGGATCTTATTGCTCACCTCTGCCAGGCAGCTTTCTGCTCTTAAGGGAGTTGGCCAGAGAGCAGGCTGGGGTCTGATGGGGGAAGCAGCTGCCCTAGCAAAGGCAAACAGGTGCAGACCTGGCTGTGCCCTCGGGCCTGAGTGGCTCACAGCCCCTCCTCTTCCAGGTCACAAGTGCCTCCCTGGAAAATGATCTGTGGTTGCTCAATTCTTACAGGTGTAGTCTAAACTCATGGATGACATTCAGGGCTGTCGTGAACTTGCTCTTGACCTCAACTTCTCTTTTGCTTTCTGTCAACACCCTTCTCTCCACCTCAGCCATTTATGTGTCTAATTACCCACTCCTCCCTCAAGTCTTAGGTCATATTGCCTCCTCCCTGGCTCTTGGGAGGCATTCCCTGGTATAATCCCCACATCTTGCTCCGTTGCTCCTAAAAATATCAGGTAACTGTCATCCACCTACTGCTATATACTTTTTTTTTTTCTTTTTTGAGATGGAGTCTTGCTCTGTTGCCAGGCTGTAGTACAGTGGCACAATCTCACCTCAGTTGAACCGCCTCTTGGATTCAAGAGATTCTTGTGTCTCAGCCTTGCAAGTAGCTGGGATTACAGGCATGCACTACTACACTCAGTTAATATTTTTGTATTTTTAGTAGAGATGGGGTTTCACCATGTTGACCAGGCTGGTCTTGAACTCCTGATCTCAGGTGATCCCACCCACCTTGGCTTCCCAAAGTGCTGGGATTACAGGTTACTGCTATATACTTTTAAACCCAGCTCAGTGCCATACACCAAAGAAAGGAAGGCCTGATACAGGCATTTTTGGTATCCCTTAGGGGAATACAGGCAAATCTTAGGGGTAGCAAACACTGGATCCATATCAAATCTCAAATCTTGTTACAGAGGTGCCAGACTGTGTTTCGATTTTCTTTAGTTATTTTAAAGGTCTCCCTGAGCCTCGAGACCATCATTAGAAACACTTGATTTCATTCATTTATCTCCATTTTAAGACCCAGCAGTCACTGCTAAAAGTATTGACCCCTGTTGATGGGAAGCATCAAGTACTTCCTTAATTTTCACTGTCTCCATTCCTCCGAGCAAAGGGCAGGACTTGGAACCTTTTGCATGCTTGGCTTTCACAGCTGCATTTGTAGTCCAATAGTTTCCTGCTTCTGGTCACAATGCAACTGAATTCATCCTCTCCAGCCACATTTATTCTCCAGGCCCTCTGGACATCTACATGCTCTCTGGACATCTACCTTTCTGGTTGCATGAGGAGAGAGCAAAGGAATGCCCAGGTTTGGTAAGAACATTGGGATTTGTAGAGAAATCTCTATCCAGACACTCTGGATGGGCAGGAATTGGAGGTACTAGAGAAGTCAATCTGCCCATTTCTGTTTTACCACTTAATAATTCTGAGAGGTTGCAGGAGTTTGTATTGTTTTAATTTATGAAGAGCAGGAACCTCTTAGTGCTATGGAAGTAATTGAAGAGGCAACATGGCTATGAAAATTATCGGGAACCAAACAGCAGTGATACTGATGGAGTGAATGCCTACCTCCCAACTGCCTCTTCTCAGGAGGAGGCTCAGATACACAGGAGCAGGACTGAGTCTGAGCTATGTGACCCCACCCCGGTGCCACACACATGCACTTGAGTGGTTCAGTGGTGGGCACCTGACCCAAGCTGAGCCAATCAGAGTTTGTCCCAGGGAATTTTCCAGATTGGAAGCACTTGGAGATAGGAGGCATTAGGATGTGAGACAGCAGATGTGAACTGGCACACTCTCAATCATGCAGAGAAAACTGAGCTGCAGTGAGAGAGTGTAAAATCCACAGGCAGAGGAAGTCGGCTTTTGAGTCCCTGGTTTCATTGTTCCTATGGCTCGGCTGCAGCTCTCTCCTTTTTGGTTTGAGCTAGTTTGAGATGCATTTCTGTTACTTGTGACCAAAGTGTCCCAACTTGCAGAAGCAAACTATATCAAGTATTTGACATGCCAGGAGCTCTTTGTCCTTAAAACCCTACACCTGGATCTCAAGAAAGACTATTGCTTCTACAAGAGAAGATGTCATGAGAGAGTGGAGGAACTTCAAAGTGTCTGAATCGAAGTTACATTAGGCTCACAGGAAGAGTTTTATAACTAAATAAGTATAACGTGGCTTTCCCCAACCACTTCTGTTCCCAAAGCTTCCTCATTGCCGCTTCTGCTCTGCTGTGCTTTATATAGCCTTGACATGTGTGTGCTGAGATGGAGGAGCACTGGACTGTGACTCCTGATTCCTCCCTTCCCCAGTCACATGAAGTCAGACAAACCATGAACCTCTCTGAGGGTTTGTTTTCTCATCTATAAAATAATAATAATAATAACACCCAACTCATGACTTTATTGGGAGGCCCACAAGGGTGTGAAGTTTCAAATTCAAGTGCTATGACTATCTCCTGTGAAACAAAAAGCAGATCACATGGCCTTATAACTCTTTGATCATTCGATTCAATTCCATCTAATAAATATTGCTGAGTGGTCACCATTTGCCAGCTCTGTTGAGAGTCGGAGCTCTTGTAATGAACAGGACAGACAAGGGCTGTCTTCATGCAGCTGACAAAATAAACAGAAGAAATAAGCAATTAAGACAATTTTGAATGGAGAGAAGTCCAAGGAAGAAAACAAAATGGGATATAGAGTGAGTGGGCTACGTACTTGAGAGGAGAGCAGGGCAGGCAATTTCAAACTGGGACAGTTTTAGAAACTCTGGGGTATGTGTTGACCATGGATATAAGCTGTCTCATCTCGTTAGGTCCTACACCCAGCATGCAGATGTTGGGCCCATGGCCAATGAAGGATGTGCGTGAATGGCTAAAGAACTCCACATGCACACTGCCTTGCCAACTTTGGACTCTGCAACCTAAAGAATTGATATCCAGAATCAACAATTGCTGAACCTTAAAAAGAAGCATGCTAACTGACCAACTGGCTTGAGCAGAGGAAAAATGCTTGCTCTGGGCTCACATTTTCTTCACTTATTTCCCTTGGTATTTCTTTGCTATGGATAACATCCTTTTCTTTCTTTCTTTCTTTCTTTCTTTCTTTCTTTCTTTCTTTCTTTCTTTCTTTCTTTCTTTCTTTCTTTCTTTTTTTTTTTTTGGACAATAGCTTGAAAACCATACAGGTCAAGGTTAACTTGGCATCAGCTCTTTCCTCGGACAATTAGGCCTTGCTCAGTCTGGAGACCCAGCATTTTGGAGCTTCCTGCTGCTGACATCTTTAGAAAAGACTTCCACTATGAGGTTTAAAATTTTTCTTCCATGACAATTCTAAATGGGAGGAATGTGCCTTAGGCATTGTACTAGGCATGTTGTATCATGTGATTCTTAAAGAACTGAACTTGGAGAGTTTTTAAGAATTGGCCCAGGCCATCAAGGAAGTTACAAGCCAATCACACCTGCCTCTAAGTTCTGTCTTGGTTCACTTCACAAAGGTCATCCACAAATTACAGTGTGCTTCAAACAAAGCCACTTCACAGGAGCTCTTCTGCACCCATTATCAACTGATCTGCACAACAGCTCTGTGAGGTGTTGTAGACAATTTTATTATGACTTGTCGGTACCTCTTACCCTCTTTCTCAGCTTTGCTCTCCCCTCTCAAGGTATAGCACCTTCCTTATTTCAGTGAATTGGTTCTAGGGCTGTGGTGGTATCTTGCTCCTCTGGCTGCAGTGATTGGCCCAACAATGTATTTGGTGGCCCATACAGGACCAATCAGAGTCGTTCTTGGGGTTCTTATACTTTGAGCTAGGGGCGTATACTTTTCTTCCTGGGCAGTCACTGCACATGTGAACCTGAGGGTGGCTGTGTTCTAGCTTTGCACGGAAAGCCGGTTTGGGAGAATGAAGCCAGAGGCAAAGGAGAGAACATAGAAACCTGAAGTGTTGAAGGCCCTTGTTTTGATTCTTCCTGTCCTCCAGTCTGAGTTTGATTTCTAAGACACGTATTCAAATAACTCTCACTGAGGGTCCAGCAGGAATTAGTTTCTGAGGCAGCAACCAGGGGCCGCAGTTGCACATGGGTTGTTTTAGAGGCTATCGAAGAGGAAAGCCTCTGTGGATGATATGTGGAAAGGTATCTATCTCTGCACCAGGCCTCTTTGTGATGCAAATAACAGAAAATCCCAGCTTAGACTGGTTTAGACAATAAAGCAAGTTTAAAAGCTAATGTAGGGCCAGGCATGGTGGTTCACCCCTGTAATCCCAGCTACTCGGGAGGCTGAGTCATGAACTCTTTGAACTCAGGAGGTGGAGGTTGCAGTGAGCAGAGATCATGCCACCCCAATCCAGTCTGGGTGACAGAGACTCCGTCTCCAGACAAGCAGACGAACACACACCAGCTGCAAATGAAACGCACTTTGGGGTGATCTGCAACACCTGGTGAGCACTTTACCAAACAGCTCCCCTCAACTGGGGACCTAGCAGGTGATGTGTGACACAGTCTTCCTGCTGCCTCCCCCATGTGGCAGAGTGGGATTCTTAACCCTAGCTGCCTGACACCCCCAGACTCCACTGTCCATCAGGGTCAAAGCCCTGTCTTTTCTCCTGCTCTCCTGGCCCTTTTTGCTTCACCTTCTTGGCCCAGATGCTAACTAGCTGTGCACTAGCAGAACAAGACACTGTTATTTAGCAAGGGCACGCCCCTTAGGGGAACAAATTGGGGTGGAGGGGCCTGTTTTTGAAACTCTCATGCTGACAACTGAGGCTCCATCAGTGTCTGCTGCATGAACATCTTTAGGGCTTAGGCTATTTTTTTTTTTTTTTGGTCTTAAAAAGCTGGCTAAATGGATTCTCCTGACTGTGTGCTAATTAGAAAGATACTGCTTCAAAATGTGGTGCAGATTTTTCACTTCTAGAAATCTGACCTTTCCAAATGCCTGAACAGCTGTTCCTTTTGCATTATGCATAATAGGGAATAATTAGAGACGACCTCAATGTCCATTAGGTAGGACATCTCTCTGATAGGACGCTTAGCAGCTTTTTTTTTTTTTAAAAAAATGAGCTAGTCACATGTCCTCCCATGGAGAGATGTCGAGGATATGTATTCAAGTGACAAAACAAATTACAGAACAACATGTAGTCCAACCACCCCTTTTCCCTGGCAAACAATGTACAAAAATCACTGAGAGGCTACATTCCAAATTGTTAATAGTGATTCTCATTGAAGAATGGAATTGAGGTAGTAAAACATTCATGTTTCACTTCATTTCCTATTTTGTGTTATTTTTAAGAGTTGGCATGTATTATTTTCATAATTTAGAAAAGATTAAGGGGCCAGGTGCAGTAGTTTATGCCTGCAATCCCAGCACTTTGGGAGGCCAAGGTGAGAGGATTGCTTGAGCCCAGGAGTTTGAGTCCAGCCTGGGAAACATAGTGAGACCCCACTTCTACAAAAAATAAAAAAATTAGCTGGGCATGGTGGCATGTTTCTGTAGTCCCAGCTACTTGGGAGGCTGAGGTGAGATGATCCCTTGAGCCCTGGAAGTCGAGGCTGCTTGAATGATCCAGTGGATCATTCCAGCCTGGGTGACAGAACAAGATCCTGTCTCAAAATCAATCAATCAATAAAATAAAATAATTTAAATTAAAGTAACTCTCAAATTAAAAACAAGCCACTGTAGTGATCATGGAGGATCTGTGCTCACCATTCATTCTACCCACCTGCTAGTGCCCCTTCCATGTCTCAAAAGTTAAAAACTGAAAAACTACATTTCTCAGGTTCCCTTGCAGCTAGGGTTCTGTACGTGATTTAGGTTTAGGCAGTCAGGCACCCTTAGGTGAGATTTGGTAGGTGTAAGCTGACAAGCGCAGCTTGGAGGGATTGGGCTTTATTGGGGTTGTGTTAGCAGAGGTCTCCGTGCCTGATTACTGACTCTGTAGGGACGTTGCTGAGCACCATTTGCTAGTTTGCGTTAGAGCAGCTGTGATGTGGTTCTGCAGCTACTTCAGCAGGAAGCTTTTCGGTTCAGCAGGTAGCTTTCTGGTGGTTAAAAAGCCAGCTACTCCCTTGCGGCCTGATTCTGCTACTGGGTTCTGTGACTAGAAATGGTACCTTTTTTTCAGCCCTTCCTATAATTCTATAAACTATTTGTGATAAACCTCTTTTCTTTAAACTAGCTAGAATGTATTTTTTTTTTCTTGACAGACACACTGATACGGAAATCTGGAAAAAGCAGCATATTTATTTGTGTTCAAAGCTGTGTGATCCCTTAAAAAACATGAGAGAATTGCTTTTTTGTTTCTTTTAAATTAAGCTCAACTAGGAAGACTAAACTTCTTAAAACTCCCCCCTACCCAACCTCCAGTAGTTTATAAACTCTGTTGGCACAAATGGAAAGAGTCAGAAGTGTGGTTTCTGAGCCTTCAAAATCATCTCTCCACATTTCCTCTGTGTGCACACACCATTTCTCTATCTCTGGTCATTCCATAATTTCATTTAGAACCACTTTGCAAAACTAGTTTTCCTATACCAGATGATAGGCCAAATACAAATAGAAACACAAGAAAAAAATTATCAGGGAGTGAAAAGTACGTAGTCTACTAGTCTGATATTAACAATAGCTTCCTTTAACATATAATAAATGACCCACATTTTTCCTCTGGGACAGGATTCTATTCTTTTTGTTTGTTTGAGACAGAGTCTTGCTCTGTTGCCCAGGCTGGAGTGCAGTGGCACTATATTGGCTCCTTGTAATGCCCTCCTCCCAGGTGCAAGCAATTCTCCTGCTTCAGCCTCCCAAGTAGCTGGGATTATAGGCACCCACCACTATGCCCGAGGATTCTATTTTTAAAAACCTCTTTGATATGTAATTTTTGAAGTAAAGTGACCTTTGAAGTTACTTAACAACGTTTCTATCAGAAGTTTGAGTCCAGAGAAAAATGAGGAATGCCTTTGTTGATGAGGTAATCCTGACAGTCCAAGGCAGAGTCTCTGAGACTTGAGAGAAATTGGAAACCAGAAGTGTAATGTGTCATCTGGCATGCATCCAGCTGGGCATAGTACCTGCAAGTACCTCCTCACCAGTTCTACTTTGCCCTATCCTATCCATCAACACCTGCACCCTGGCAGCCCCAGCTGTGCAGCACTCTACAGTTTACAAAACTCTCTTGTGTATGCATTCCCATTTGGCATCATCGCAACCCAATGAGGCTTGCAGAGCAGCTGGCATTAGCCTCAGTTCAAAGAGGAGGAAGCTACAGTGCAGAAGCTTGAGGGACTTGCTGCAGGTGACACAGAAGCAACCACAGGTCTTGAATCAAGGTTTCTAACTCAAAACCCACTAAGTTTTCTAGAAGGTCATAGGGCCACTTGTGTTTTATTCCTTTTTGAAATTTATTTTTATTTTTTATATTTTTAGAGACATGATCTCGTTCTGTCATCCAGGCTGGAGTGCAGTGACATGATCACAGCTCACTGTAGCCTGGAACTCCTGGGCTCAAGGGATCTTCCTGCGTCAGCCTCCCGAGTAGCTAGGACTACAGGGGCACATCACCATGCACAGCTTATTTTTTTATTTTAATTTTTGTAGAGGTGAGGTCTCACTATGTTGCCCAGGCTGGTCTTGAGTTCCTGGACTTAAGTGATTCCCCTGATTTGGCTTCCCAAAGCACTGGGATTACAGGTGTGAGCCACCATGCCTGGTGTGTTTTATTCTTTATGGTCTTACTCCCTCATGAAGATGGCCCCCATTTCTTTGCCTGGCTCTTGGGTCAGCATTCAAATAACCACAGACCTCTTGCAAACTGGCAAGGCCTTGACTTGCATTACTTGGTATTTGGCTGCAATTTGTACCGTTTTCCAAAGTTAACAGCATTGGTAGCTGTCTTTGTTTTTGGGTTTTTTTTTTTTTTTTTTTGCCACCCCTCCTTTCTCTGTGTGAATGCCCATTCATTTTTGGGAAGAGAAAAATGAAGAGCTTCAGGCAGATAATTCTCTGTGACCACTGGATGTCAGTACTGATCTATGCTTGATAAGTGATCTCAGGCCAGGCAGAGCCACCAGCAGTTGGGTTTATGATGAAGTAGGCACTGTACATTGACCAAACCCCAATGCACAGTGACTACATATTTTAATTAAACAGCTGGGCTCCTCCTGCTCCCTCTCTGACAGGCTACTGTTCTTGGATTCCTCCTCTAAATTGCTTGATTGAGTTTCTCTGGACCCAATCTCACAAGAGTGAGGGAAGAAACAGCTTTGCAGACACAAACTTAAATCATCTCCGTTATCTGATTAATTCCCTTCCCTAGGATGGCACAACTTCAGGTGTATCAAAGGTATTAAAGAGCAGAGAGCCTAAATGGTCCTCTGAGGTGGGGAAAATTGGAGGGGGGAGCCTTGTAGAACTATGTGATTCATGACACTATGGGAATGTGTGATAAAGCAGCTACTAAATGGGGAAGGAAGGGAAAGGAAGGGAGGGAAGCATGGGCTAATGGATTGGACACAGTGGTATTGGGTGTTAGGGTTTTGGAGACCCTGGATTTTCTAATGCTCTTGTTGCATTAATGCCCTCACTCCTCCTTTAGCCCCATAGCAAGCCCATGAGGTGCTACTAGATGAGAAATTGAGGTTTAAAGAGGTTAAGTCCAAGGAGCCAGTGAATGGTGGGACTGGGCTTCAAACTCAGGCCTCTGTGATTCCAGAACTCATGCTCCTAACTGCAGTGATCCTGTTTCCCTTCACCTTCACCCACGTGGTCTTGGTGACTTGGCTAACATCACACAGTGTTGGGGATACAGGAAGTGGAGTGGGGCAGAGACTAAGCATTGGGGTTTCCTGACAGTCTCAGATGTTCTTCCCATGGCCTCACTGGACAGTGTTCAGATGTCTGCGTCAGAAAAGAGGTAAGGTGAGACCAAGGACCCTGCTTCCTGATTGAGTCTTGGGAAGAGGCCAGGTGACTGTGGCAGCCATTTTGGAGAGGGAAGTCAGGTTCAACACCTGCCCCTGCCACCCCGCCAAGCCCCGCTCAGAAGCCCAGTGGGTAACTCACAGTTCCTGGGACCCTCCTGCCTTTCCTCGTATAGTCTGCCCAAACCGCAGACCCTGGACTTATTATGATATTTCCAAACTGGCAGGTGACTCCTGTCAGCCCTGTTCCTCCACCTCTGCCCCTGGGAGCTGATTTTAGCTCAAGGCAGCTTTCCAGGCCTCTAATCTCCACTCATCGTTCAGACATTGTCAGGGGCCTCCCAGTTTCTCATCCGTCACGCCCTTTGATCTTCCCAGCTCCCTCAATGCTGTCTTTGTGATTGTTCCCATCACACAGATGAGTAAATGGGCTCAGAGATGTGAGGGGACCTGCCAACAGTAGGTGGAGTCCCTGAGACTTGAACCAAGTCTGCTCATTCCCAATCTTGGGGCCTTTAGCCATAGAGTGGGCCTCTCCAACTACTACTGGTTGTTTTTAGCCTGCTGTTTCCTTGCTTGAAGGCAGGGACAGGACCCTGGGGCTCAGAAAGGAAGAGAAGTACTGTTCAGGGCCACTCAACCTGTCACAAGTATGATTTGCTGTTGGCCTTGCGTCCCCGGTGATCAGATGGCAAAGAGCCAGTTTAGAACTAAACGGGGTTTTATATGTGCTCTTTTCCTCTGTCTTTCCTTGAACACTTTAGTTGAGTGGTTAAAGTGTACCTTCTAAATTCCTAACAAGTGGAATGGCAAGCAGGGTGGGTGTCACCGGAATCTGTGGGTGGGTGACAATTGTGGCGGCAGATGGTGGTCAGCCCAGGCGACCTTCGTTCATCCAGATACGCAAGTTTCGTCTTGCCTCACCTTGAGCTGGAGTTTTCATGGAGGAAAAAATGTCAAGGTAGACAGATCCTCTCCGTTATGAGATGTCATATGACCATTCTTGCATGCAGTTATTTTCTTTTAAACTAATCACAATGGCAGAGCTCACCACCATAATCAGTTTCTGTTTCCATTATAAACCCAATTTTGGAGGGTGATGGTGTCTGCCATTTCATCTTGCTCAGGGCTTCAGCTTTATATTTTTTCTCTCTCTTTCTTATTTAAATGAAGCAGTTGTGTGCATGTTTAACGAAACTAAAAGGTTGGGCTTTTGGAGGATGGTTTAGCAACAGGAATTTAGGCAGGAACAAGGATAACAAATAGGTATCCTTGTGGAATTTGATCAATTAGTAGTGGATGGCCGGAGTGTTGTGTTGAGAAGGATTCCGAGGCCATACCCAGCATTAGTGCAAAAGAGCTGTGACTGACAAGTGATGTCTGTCATGAATCTGCATGTGGGAGTGGAGAGTGGAGAGTAGTGGAGAGAACTCTGCAAACAGTCGTCTGTAAACTAGAGGAAGCATATTAAATTTCCTCCTAATAGCAGCTCCTTACCTCTTTATAGCGTTGGATAGTTTCAAAAGCGTTCTTCATGTGCTTTATTTTCATTTAACCATTGCATCAACTGGGTGAACTCAGTAGGGCTAATCTGTCTTCATGTTAATTAATTTATTTATTCAATGCTTATTGAACAATTACTGTAGTAGGCTGTGGGGACAATCTCGAAGAATGACTGGCACCAATTTCTTCCCTTCTCGTTGGTGCATGCCACCTCTCTCATTTAGAAGTGGAGTCTAATTCCCTTCCTTTTTATTTATTCATCTTTTTTGAGACAGGGGCTTGCTCTGCTGCCGAGGCTGGAGTGCAGTGGTGGGATCTGACTCATTGCAACCTTGACCTCCTGGGCACAAGCAAACCCTCCTGCCTTAGCCTTTTGTGGAGCTGAGACTACAGGCTCATGCCACCATGCCTGGCTAACTTTTATTTTTGTTTTTGCAGAGACAGGGTTTTGCCATATTGCCTGGGCTGGTCTCCAACTCCTGCACTCAAGTGATCCTCCTGCCTCAGCCTCCCAAAGTGCTGGGATTACAAGCTTGAGCCGCTGCATGCCCAGCCCCCTTCCTCTTAAAGTTGGGTTGTTTTTAGTGATGCAACTGAAACAAAGTTCTAGGACTTCCAGTGTAAGGTCTTAAGAAGGCTTTGCAATTTAGCCTAGGTCTTCTTTAAACATTTGCTTTTGGGGCCCTGATCTACGACATTTGAAACATGACTGCATGTTGAAACGATCAGGTGGAGAGGCTGTGAGTCTAGAGACGGGCCCGGCCGGGCTTGGCCTTCCAGCTGCTCACTAAGGCTCCACGTATGTTGGACCTCTCAGCCAAGCCCAGCTGCCAGATGAATACCACTGAGTCACCCCCTGGAGGCTGTGTAGAACAGAAGAATGACCCAGCCGAGTCCTGCTGAAATTCTGGATTCACAAAATCAGGAGGCGAAAAGATTGTTATTTGAAGTGACTAAGCTTTGGGATGGTTTGCTGGGCAGCATGGTATGTAGCAATACTGTGTTATGTAACCAGAACATTGACACTGGGCTTTCAGAGATGAGTAAGACCCAGTTTCACTCCATAGAGAACTCCAGGTCTCCTAGGAGAGATGGACAGATGAACAAACAAATCAGTTCAGTGAAACCAAACATGTGCAAGGAAAAAATGATAGCCCAAAGAGCAGATGGTGCAGGAAAGGCTTCCTGAAGGATATGGCTCTGCCTGGCCCCCGGCCCCATTGTTCTTGGGATACATGGCCCACAGAAAGTCATTTTTTCTTTTTCTGGGGACATCCACAATGTGAGAGAAGGGTATCCAGCGGCAAAGTTTATATTAAGTAACTCTGTTTTCCCGGCCATAGCTGATAGATCCAGGGGTGGATGAGAACTCGAGGTGGGCCAACCAAGTTTTCTCTCCCAGTAAATTAAAATCTGGAATGGAGAGTTTCAGAGGCTGGGCATCACTGGAACTAAATCATGGTGATAGTAGCTCTCTAGAGAAGAGTTTCTTAACCTTGGCACAACTGACATTTCGGCTGGCGAATTCTTTGCTGGGGTGGAGGGCACTGTCTGGTGCACTGCAGAATGTTTAGTAGCATTCCTGGCCTCCACCCAGCAGATGCCTGTATCATCCCACTCCTAGTCAGATTTCCAGACATTGCTGAATGTCCCCTGCAGGACAAAATCACCCCCAGTTGAGAACCACTTCTCTAGAGTCACAGCTTCAAGATGCATGAGCTGTCCTATCTCTGCCCTCACTGGGATATGACAATCCAACTCTTGTACCCATGAGGCATCCCAGAGCTTTCTAATCATTCAGAGCCAGTTTCTATATCATGCAACCAAAATAACCCTAGTTCATATAGTACTGAAGGTTGGAATGGAATTCGTTCCCCAGTTGGGGCCTGAAAGGGCATCTAGGGGAGAAGGAACTGTTTGTGGGGAGCAGAAAACAGCAGTATGATGCTGCTGGGTGTGGCTGGAGGGCTGGAGGGGCTCAAGGGCCAGCCCATGCTTGGCAGACCACACTCAAGTCTGCAGACTAGGGTGTGGTGACTCTGGTGGCCGCTATAATGTACCCAAGTCCATGCTTCCCATAGAATCAAAGGCCTCCCACCATCTCCCATAGTCTCAAGTGGAAGGAAGGTCTGCAATTTTAAATTTTTTTGACATAGGATCTTGCTCTGCCCCCCTGGCTGGAGTGTAGTGGCACAATCATGGATCACTGCAACCTCAAACTCCTGGGCTGAAGCAATCCTCCTGCCTCAGCCTCTGGAGTAGCTGGGACTACAGGGGTGCACCACCATGCCTGGCTAATACTGGCATATATATATATATATATATATATATATATATATATATATATATATGGAGAGAGAGAGAGAGAGAGAGAGAGAGAGAGAGAGAGAGAGAGAGAGAGAGGCAGAAGCAGAGGGGTCTTTCTATGTTGCCCAAGCTGTTCTTGATTTCCTGGACTCAAGCCTCCTCCTGCCTTGACCTCCCCAAATGTTGCAATTATAGGTGTGAGCCACTGCATCTGGCAGGAAGGTTCTTAAATGGCTAGCCTTCTAGAGTTTTGAACTCTAGGGGATGACATTCCACCCATAATACTTCTCCTTGATGAAGAATCAATTGCTTTTAGATTACATTTTATTTTTGGAGATGGAGTCTTACTTTGTCACTCAGGCTGGAGTGTAGGGGTGTGGTCTTGGGTCACTGCAACCTCTGCCTCCTGGGTTCAAGCAATTCTCCTACCTCAGTCTCCTGAGTAGTTGGGACTACAGGTACCTGCCACTATACTTGGCTCATTTTTTTTTTTTAATTTTTAGTAGAGATAGGGTTTCACCATGTTGGCCAGGCTAGTATTGAACTCCTGACCTCAAGTGATCCTCCTACTTTGGCCTCCCAAAGTGCTGGGATTGCAGGCATGAGCCACCATGCCCAACTGCCCTTAGATTTTATCCCTGTTCATGTTTTATAGACAAACTAAAGTGAGTAATGGAAGACATTAAAACAAATTACACTGGATCTCCCATATCTCTTCAATGTGAGGCAAAAGTGGAGTCCTTTAGGCTTGAGTCAGTCAGGTCAGTGTTCCATTGCCTCCTTGGCTATGTGTGCATGTGTTTGGATGTGACAGGGGTATTTTGGATCTCCAAGACTGGAGACAAATTCAGATGATTTCTAGCTACAGGGCACATTATGAGGCACCCCTCATTCCTGCAAGCAGCCACGCCACAACCAGCTCATCCTCTCCTCTGGAAACTCAGCTCCTCAACTTTGGTTTCCACTGCTCTTGCTACTTACTACCTGGTAATAGATTTTATGCAAGTCTCAAGTTAGAGTTCTCCAGGAGAGAGTCTGGCTGGTTTCAGCCCTGATCTAGGACAGAGTTTGGCTCCTGGCCAACTATAAACCACTGCCATTGGGTCTGTGTCCACTCTTGGTTGAACCAGATACAAAGCCTGGCAGGCCCTTGGCAGAGAGTCTCAGAAGAGGGTTTTGAGGAAGCAAGACCTCTCAGCTTCTGCAGCAAGTGAAATATCCTTGGCAAGCACCATCCTGTGTGCCTGAGTTATGGCTAAGTGCTATCAGTCTCCCTTGTAAATTACAAGCTGTGACTCTGACCCAGAATTCCCGGTTTCTGACCAATTGGTCAAATCCAGTAGCCCTGGACAAGGTGCACCCACGGGAGGCCACTTCTCAGGAATGAGCTTCCAGGAATAGATTCCCTTGGGAAACTCTGCAGGCAGCTTAAACCTCAAGAAAACGACTCATTAGAAGCTTGGGGAGCTGTTAATTGCCCTGTCCAGCCAAGATCCAGTGCTGCTGTGCCAGCCTGCTGACAAATAATGAAGTCACTAGAAGTTCCAGCTCAATCCGTGTCTGCCCAGCTTCCCTCCTGTTTCCTCTTCTTCCTCTCATCCCAGACACTGCGTCCACCTGCTGCTCCACTGCCCAGAGACCCTGGCTGTGATGTTCGAACAGAACTGCCCCCCCCCCCCCCAGGAACCTATCACTGTGGCAATCACATTCTCAGAAAGAACATCCAGGAAAACAACCTGGCAAAGACTTGTTTTGCTGAACTGTAAATATATTCATTGGAAAGCTCTGTTTACCGAGGTATAAGGACTAAATCACTTAGAGCTACTACTTATCCCTTCTTAGAAAAATGTGAAAGCTCAAGAAATTCATCCAGTCTTGGAAAAGCTGTAACTTCTGGTCACCATGGCAATGCCACGTCCTCCACCTCTGGGTCTTGTGCTGTCGTAGGCCAGTCGCAGGCAGGAGGACATTGGCTCGGGGCAGGGAGACCACTGGAGGGGAAGCTGGGAGGCCTGTGTGCAGCCCCATCGCCAAGGCTAACCAGCTCCTCTGTGCTTCTGGATCAGGAGTGTTGAACCAGTCGGTTTCAAAAGTCTTTTCTAGAAGGAACATTCCACAGTAAATTATCTGAGTGCAGGGAACCGTAGACCCCTTTAAGGGACCTAGCATGTGAAACCACTTGGTACTAGGATGCATTCTTTCACAGAGTGGATTAGGGTGGGAAATGGGCCCCCCAGCTGCTCAAGGAAGTGGGAGTAGATTGGGACAGAGGTGGTCTGTCTGCTCTTGGCCACCAGGGGGCAGCACCTAACCTATGCTCAGGCACCTGAAGCTCTCTCCTGGGACTTTGAATCCTGAGCGTGACCCAAAGAGGTGAGCTCTCAGGTAGAGGCTATTCAGGGCGGCAGCTGACCTGCTAATGCAGTGACCGGGATGGGGAGCCGTGCCAATAGTGTCGCCTCAATCACGCTTTTCTTGTGTTGTGAATGTGACTGTTCTAACTGTTAATTTCTACAGTCTTGCCTCTTTTGTCTGCTTCTTGTTAAATTTTGTAAGCAACTCAGTGTTTTCTTTTTCTCTTTAGTTGGCCAGAGATGATTTCTATTGTTTGAAATCAGGAATCTCCTCCAGAACCTTGGTGAACTAATTAACCCACAGTTTGCTATTTATGAATGAAGCAATTTTAAGCTCTTACCTAATCCCAGAGGTGTTTATGGCTTCAAGGAAGATGCTGGTATCAGCAATATCTCAACCCAAGGCTGCCATGTAGACATCACCTCATCTTCCAGTCCTGCCCAGTTGGCAGTGGCTTGGTGGGGCACTGTGTTGAGGGGGATTCTGAAGCCAAAACTCATTAATAATGTCAGCCAGTGGGAGACAGTTGGTAGAGCCCCTACTCACTTTCAGGGGGTCGGGAAGATATATGTTGATATGGGTTGGCTCTGTGTCCCCACCCAAATCTCATGTTGAATCATAATCCCCATGTGTCAAAGAGGGGCGTGGTGGGATGTGGTTGGATCATGGGGCGGATGTCTCCCTTGCTGTTCTCGTGCTAGCGAGTGTGTGCTCACAAGATCTGATGGTTTAAAAGTGTGTGGCTTCTCACTCTCTCTCTCTCCTGCTTTGCCATGGTAAGATGTGCTGGCCTTCTGCCGTGATTGTAAGTTTCCTGAGGCCTCTGAGCCATGCTTCCTGTTAAACCTGCTGAACTGTGAGTCAATTAAACCTCTGGTCTTCATAAATTACCCAGTATCAGGTAGTTCTTTATTTTGTTTTTATTTTTAAAAATTTATTTATTTATTTATTTATTGAGTTAGAGTCTCGCTCTGTCACCCAGGCGGGAGTGCAGTGGCAAAATCTCAGCTTGCTGCAACCTCTGCCTCCTGGGTTCAGGCAATTCTTCTGCCTCAACCTTCCAAGTAGCTGGGACTACAGGCCCACACAGCCATACCCTGCTAAGTTTTGTAATTTTAGTAAAGACGGGATTTCACCATATTGGCCAGGCTGGTCTTGAACTCCTGACCTCGTAATCCACCTGCCTTGGCCTCACACAGTGCTGGGATTACAGGCATGAGCCACAGTGACCAGCCCTTATTTTTATTTTTATTTTTGAGGTGAAGTCTAGCTCTGTCGCCCAGGCTGGAGTGCAGTGGTGGGATCTTGGCTCATTGCAACCTTCATCTCCCAGGTTCAAGTGATTCTTCTGCCTCAGCCTTTTGAGTAGCTGGGATTGCAGGCATGTGCCGTGATGTCCAACTAATTTTTGTATTTTTAGTAGAGATGGGATTTCACCATGTTGGCCAGGCTAATCTTGAACTCCTGACCTCAAGTAATCTGCCTCCCTTGGCCTCCCAAAGTGCTGGGATTATAGGCGTGAGCCACTGGGCCTGGTCTCAGGTAGTTCTTCACAGGAGTATGAAAATGGACTAATACATATATTATGGGGTATCCTGGCTCCTTTCAACCCTGCTGCCTCTGAGGAAGGCAGCTGAGCAACCTTTGCCATCATCCTTCAGTAGGGCAGCCCCTCTGACAAACCAAAATGATCAGGTCAGCCTCTCTGTGAACCCTGGCAGAGGCAGAGCCAGTGTATGCTGTTCCAGTGACTGCAGCTCCAAAGCCTGAGGGACCAGAGCATCAGAGTCGGTGGGGCCCTTAGAGGTCATCACCCCAATGCTCCTATTTAACAGGTGGGAAAACTGAGGCTCGGCAAAGGGAGGGCTGACTTGCCTGTGACTGTGCAGTTAAGTTAATGCCAGTTTGGGGTTTCACACATCACTTGGCTTTGGGCCAGTGTTCTCCCCACGTTGCCGCCATCTCACAGTCACTGGCCTCCTTCTGATGTTTAATCATCCCTGTCTTCGGAACATCCCACCGTATTGGTTTCCTATGGCTGTGGTAACAAATGACCAGAAATGTTGTGGCTTAAAGCAGCACAGACTTACCTTAGAGTTCTGTAGGTCAGATGTCTGACATGCATCTCACCAGGCTGAACTCAAGGTGTCTACAGTGTTGCTTTTTATTCTGGAGGCCCTGGGGTCAAGTCCGTTTCCTTGTCTTTTCTGGCTTCTAGAGGCTGCCCACATTCCTCAGCCTGTGCTGCCCTTCCTCCATCAGGGCCAGCCTCAGCCAGTTAAGTTTTGCTCAGATCACACCTCCTGACATAGACCGTTCTGCCTCCTCGTTGTATCTCTAAGGCCCCTTGTGATTATACAGGGCCCCCTAGATAGCCCTGGATTATCTCCCTGCGTTAAGGTCAGCTGATTAGCACCCTTAATTCCACCTGCAATCTGGAATCCCCTTTGCCATGTAAGGTAATATATTCACAGGTTCCAGGTGTTAGGACAGGAACATCTTTGGTGCCATCATTCTGCCCACCACACCGCCTTCTCTCTGAGGTCAGGGTTTCTCATCCTAAAAAATCACTTCCTTGATCCTGCTGTTTGCCTCCAGGTATCACCCAGTGCCCTTTCGGATCCTCCACCAAGCGCCTCCACGGAGGCTCTATTCTTGCTGCTTCCCTTCCACCAGCTCCCACTTGCTTTTGAAACTGAGATCATATTTACATACCATAATATTTCCCTTTTAAAATGTATACTTTAGGCAGGGCGTGGTGGCTCACACCTGTAATCCCATAACTTTGGGAGGCCGAGGCAGTCAGATCACTTGAGGTCAAGGGTTCAAGACCATCCTGGCCAGCATGGCAAAACCCCATCTCTACTAAAAATACCAAAAAATTAGCTCGGTGTGGTGGTATCTGCTTGGAACCCGGGAGATAGAGGTTGCAGTGAGCCCAGATCATTCCATTGCACTCCAGCCTGTGTGACAGAGCGAGACTCTGTCTCCAAAAAAAAAAAAAAGTACACTTTAGTGGCTTTTTTTTTTTTTCAGAGTCAAAATCAGCTATGTAATCTTTCTGCCTTTGAGAGCCGAGTTAGCTAAGATTCTTTGGGGTGCAAGTGATAGAAACCCACCTCAAGAGGACTTGAAAAGAGAGAATTTAATGACTCTCATGTCTGGAGTAGTTCAAAGACCTGGAGGAAGTGCTGTGGAAAGTGCTCCAGCTTCGGGAGTTTCTGAGACTGGAATCAGGAACACGTTGCAGTCAGGATTCTCCCTGTCTCGACTTCTCAGTTCTGCTTCCTCTGATTGGCTTTATTCTCTCCAGCAAATTAGCTTTCTTCGTACTCCACAAAAGATGGCCCTGGCACATCTCAATTCCTTCCCACTCGGGGACACAAAAGACAAAGCCCCTTCTCCTTTAATTCAAAATTTAAAGGTCTCCAGGAAGGGCTCTGGGTGTCCCATGCTGGGTCACATCCTCACCACTGCAGCAACCACATCTTCAAGGGAGGTGCCTGCTGGGGTGACCTGGGCCTCTTTTCTCCTCTTGTATTTTTTGGGGATTGTCAGTCCTGCAAACACTCATGAGGACAATGGAGGAGGAGCAGTCGTTTGAAGGTGTCTGTTATGTTGAATAGTCAAAAATGGCGTTATCTCCTCCCAGACCCCACCCACAGCTATTGCGTCTTCAACTACCACCTGCAGATGACTTCCACAGTCTGCAGCTTCCAGATGCCTACTGATGTCTACCTGGTTGGCCCACTGGTCTCCCAGAGTGTCTTTGGTGTCCCCAGTGTTCATCAATGGCATCACTGTCCACCAAGTCTCCCAAGCTTCTCCCAGTTCCTTGCCTTCATGAATGGTGATACCCCTCCCCTCTGTAGGGAGTTGCCAAGTCCCACTGATCTTAGCACTTCAGCATCTTTCGCAGCCATTGTTCTCATCTGCAATGTTCCATTAGCGCCCCTGGCCTAGGCCACTCCCCCAGTCTCTTAGTGGATCTCTCTGCCTCCAAGGCAGATTCAGTCACCAGCCATGGAATCCCATGTAAAAAAATCTTCATCTCAGTTGTATGAGTGGGATAGTATTAGCACCACTTTACAAGCTAGGAAGGTGAGCCTCAATAAATTAAGGAGTTTCTAAAGCATGAGGGGTGGTGGAAGAAGTTGAACTTGGGTCTCTAATTTTTTTTTTTTTTTTTTTTTTTGAGACAGAGTTTCACTCTTATTGCCCAGGTTGGAGTGCAATGGTGTGGTCTCGGCTCCCCGAAACCTCCGCCTCCTCAGTGCAAGTGATTCTCCTGCCTTAGCCTCCTGAGTAGCTGAAATTACAGGCATGTGCCACCACACCTGGATAATTTTGTATTTTTTGTAGAGACGGGGTTTCACCATGTTGGCCAGGCTGGTCTCAAACTCCTGGCCTCAGGTGATCTTCCCACCTTGGCCTCTCAAAGTGCTGGGATTACAGGCATGAGCCACCACGCCCAGCTGGGTCTCTAATTTTAAGTGTAGCACCTATTCTGGTCCCCCTCCATGCCTTAAAATAGTTGCTGAATGAATTTATAAAAGCTGGCATTATGCCTATTTTTTCTTTTGCATCGCACAGCTGTTCTGAAGCCTTTGCAGTTTACAAATAAGTCTTTAAGCAGTCTCTGGCCTTGCCCAGTGCTCAGAAAGTGAAGGGCTGCTAAGCTCCTCCTGGTATCTGGGCTCCTCTGAGAGATTTTGCAGCCCTTGTCTCCCAGTGGGCACCTGAGGGTAGGTGGGGAAAAGCCTGTTTCCAAAGAGAGTTCAGCAGAAGAGTCCAAGCCAAACACGAAACACTGAGCCTGGCCCCTGATACTTAGTGAACACTCTGAGAGGCCCTGTGAGTTCATCATGGCTGGAAAGTAGAGCACGGGGGTCAGGGTGGGGTGGGGCTGAGGGTAAGGTGGCCTGCAGTGTCCGGGCTGTCCCACGGAGGGGGTGCAGTGTGGCCTCTGGGCTGCTTCCCCAGCTGAGGACAACTCTGTCACAGGCTCCCTTCTCTGTCCACTCATTTACAAATTCATTCTTGGTCTCCCTCTGCTTTCCCCAAAAAAGCTCTAAGTGAGGACCCTGCCTGTTTTCTTCTGCACCAGTGCTAGATACATGAGTAGTTGCTCAAGAAATAATTGTGGAGTAGGTGAATGGATGGATGGATGAATGGATGGATGGATAAAATGGAGGGATGAGGAGAAGAGTTTCTGGTGAAAAGTCCTGGAATGAGATATTCTGAATTATTACAGCAGCTAGCTATTCCACTCAAGTGGCAGTGGATTTTCTACCAGGTTGACCAGTGTGCCCACACAGCAAACCCACAAGGAGGGGCTCTGCAAACACTTATTGAAGGCTCCGTGATAAAGGCCCTCCCCGCACCCCTCCCACAGTTAAACTTCCTGCTACAGAACACTGGGCTGCTCTAATTGACCTTGAATGAGATGGTGTTTACAGCTGCGACTTAGCAGCCATTGATCTTGAATTGATTAAGCCAGCATTTTGCAAAGGAGAACTACAAGAACAGGGACAAAGAGCCCCATGCATTGAGGATTCCATGCCACCCATTCACCCCCTTTGCTTCACACATCTAATGTGTGTGTGCTTTAAAAAAATAAACAAACAATGAATTACTACAAAGAGAGAAGAGAAACCGGGTCCAACTTTCTCTCAGCAGGAGGGCAAATTGGCTGCCCAGGGCCCTGAAAGGGCATTCCCAGCCCTCATTAGTTTTAACGGGAGGGGCCCTGTCCAATTCCCCCAAGAGCAGGCAGCCCATCAGGGTTTGGTGGGTTAGGATTCGTCAGCAATTGTAACCTCTTTGGATCGGCTTTTTTTGTGTGTGGCCGTTCCAGCACTTGGCAGGGTCCCCGGAAAGAGCAGGAAACTTGGGTTCTCCTCTTGGCTCTGCCTGGCTGAGCGTGACTGGCAAGACGCTTTGGGGGCCTGAGATCACTCAGCTGTAAAATGAGGGGTTTGGACAAGAAGAGCGATTTTCAAACCTTTTATTTTTTTTGTCCTGGAATCTCTTCTTTCCGAAAGGCCTAACCGGGCCACCTCTCCTCCGACAGTAAGTTAAAACAAAGTTGGAACAAAGATGGGGTGGGCAGAGGCGGGGTGGTCCCATATTCCTCCCACCCTGGGTCTCCAGCCGTCTGAGAGGCGGCTTCATGGGACCCCCCAGCTCCAGCAGAACGGAGTTAACAAACCACTTCGGGATCTTATCCAGCTCTGATTGGAGCTGCTCCCCACCAGGAGACTGCTTGAGGCGGTTAGGAATTGAGTATAGCTGCTACTAATAGGAAACTGACAAATCGGGGCTTATGCAGATTGCGGGGTTTTTTATTCATTTATTTGGTTACAGGAAGTCCAAAGGCAGGAGGTCTGGGGTTGGCAAAGCAGCTCCACGGCGCCACCTGGGAGGAGCTACTCAGGCTCCTTTTCTCTTTCTGTCTCCTCATCGTGAATGAGAGAATGATGAGACAGAAAGAGAAAAGGAGCCTGAGTCTAGCACTTGACTATCATTCTCAAATTGGGCTCATGGTCCAAATATGGCTGCTGTAGCTCCAGATATCACATTCACATTCTAAATAAAAAAAGGAGGAAAGGGAGAAAGGCAGACAGGAATACGGCAATTCAGTCCGCTCCCTTTAAGAAGCTTTTCTGGGTGCACTATTTATGATTCCAGCTGTCATCTCCCTGGCAAGCACTGTGTCGCATGACTACCTCTGGCTGCAAGGAAAGGCAGAAAAAGTTATTATTTTAAAACTCGAGTTGTATGGGCATCTAGCATCAAAGAAATGTTCTAATAATGATGAAAAGGATGGAGACTGGGGAGGCCCCAGGAAAAAACACTTCAGCAAGCTAGAATCTCTCACCACTTCCCAGGCAACATGCTAAGAACTTGATGTGAATGAACTCATATAATTCTTGTAACTGTCCATGAGGTAGACGCTCATTCCCATTTTAGAGCCGAAGATGTTGAGACACAGAGAAGTCACGTAACGTGGCGAAGATTCTACACAAATGAGTGACCAAGCCAGGATTTTAACTCAGACTTTCAGATGCTAGAGCCCAGACCCTTCACCACCAGATGATTCCTTCATTGTGAAGACCATCAAGTAAACGACACCCAGGCCTTTCAGTGCTACTTCAGCATCTGTATTTTTTAAATTTTATTTCATTTTATTTTGAGACAGAGTTTTGCTCTTGTCCCCCAGGCCAGAGTGCAATGGTGTGATCTCAGCTCACTGCAACCTCCACCTCCCGGGTTCAAACAATTTTCCTGCCTCAGCCTCTTGAGTAGCTGGGATTACAGGCATGCACTGCCATGCCTGGCTAATTTTTGTATTCTTAGTAGATATGGAGTTTCAGCATGTTGGCCAGGCTGGCCTTGAACTCCTGACCTCAAGTGATTTGCCTGTCTTGGCCTCCCAAAGCACTAGGATTACAGGCATCAGCCACCACACTTTGCCATCAGCATCTTTAAAAGAAAAGGGATACAGGCCAGGCGCGGTGGCTCATGCCTGTAATCCCAGAACTTTGAGAGGCTGAGGCAGGTGAATCACAAGGTCAGGAGCTCGAGACCAGCTTGGCTAACATGGAGAAACCCCATCTCTACTAAAAATATAAAAAATTAGCCAGTTGTGGTGGCACGCACCTGTACTTCCAGCTACTTGGGAGGCTGAGGCAGGAGAATCACTTGAGCCTGAGAGGTGGAAGTTGCAGGGAGCCAAAGCACCGCATATGGAATGCCAGAGCCTGCACCCCAGTTTCCTGATTGTCTTTCTCCTGGCACTAAGGTGGCAGTGACAGGCCAAATTGTCCATGATGCATTTATCAGGAGATAAGTGTTTCAAATACTGTTTGGAGAGATTTCAGGAGAAACATTTTCAGGGACTTGACTTGTAGGAATGGTTTATGAAGAAAGATGGAAAGAGCTAAATATATGTGGGCTGGCAAGTATGGAAAGAGAATGAAAGGAAGGGAGGAAGGCAGCACAAATTAAAACACACAGAAAGCCTGAGTGTTTGTGTGTGTTTTTAATAGTAGGCAAACGGGGGCAGGCATGACTCAGATCCAGCTGAAAAAGGAAACACAGCCAGCCCTTGGCTCCATCCATCAAATGTGTCTCAGTGCTCACTCTGTCGTCAGCTCAGGGATGGGAGGTGGGGATGGCCTCTGCCTTCATGGTGCTTAGAAGCCAGGTGGCAAGCTCAGTGGAAAGACATATTGTATAGTTAGAGCTCAGGCAAAAACCTGGCCTCCTAAGAGGAAGGAAGCAGCATCTATGCTGAGCTATTTATTTATTTATTTTTAAGATGGAGTTTCACTCTTGTTGCCCAGGCTGGAATGCAGTGGCACAATCTCAGCTCATTTCAACCTCTGCCTCTAGGGTTCAAGTGATTCTCCTGCTTCAGCCTCCCGAGTAGCTGAGATTACAGGTATGAACCACCACACCTGACTAATTTTGTATTTTTAGTAGAGACATGGTTTCACCATGTTGGTCAGGCTGGTCTTGAACTCCTGATATCAGGTGATCCACTCACCTTGGCCTCCCAAAGGGCTGGGAATATAGGTTTGAGCCACTGTGCCCAGCCCAAGCTTCATATTTATAAACCACGTTGGAAACATCTTCCTCTTTTAATTATCACTTTATTATCCCCATTTGGCAGTTAAGAAAATGAAGGGAGAGCCAGCTTAAGTGACTTCAGGTTCAAGTGACATCACACAGCCCCAGTCAGTGACAGATCCAGGAATAGGGACAGCAGTGTTTCCACTGCTTGTATTTTCAAAAGCAATATCTTCATTTGGCACAGAAGCTGACACAATAGGCGCATAATAAATGCCATCTCTGTTTATTTTATGCAGCTTGTAACTAAATCCATGGATAAAACCCCCTGTGGATCAGGATTTTTCTGAAGGGAAATTCACCTTCAATTTCAGTTTGTTTATCAGGAGAAAGACTTACCAGTATTACCAGAAACTGGAAATGTAGTCTTCTAAGAGCAAAGAGTGATGTAAACTAAATTCTCATGAACCAACATGGAATGAGACAGCTACTAACCTGGGATTTTATTTTCTAATCAGACTCTGGTTTGGCATGAGGTGGCCTTTCTGGAGTGTTGGTTACAGTCTATTTCATGATTCATGTATGATATTTTATTGAGCTGTATTAGCTATATCCTTTTTTTTGACATATACTACAATTTTATTTTAAAAAAGCAACATCTGGCTGGGCGCGGTGGTTCATGCTTGTAATCCCAGCCCTTTGGAAGGCCGAAGTGGGCAGATCACCTGAGGTCAGGAGTTTGAGACCAGACTGGCCAACATGGTGAAACCAGTCTCTATTAAAAACACAAAATTAGCTGGCATGGTGGTGCATGCCTGTAATCCTAGCTAGTCAGGAGGCTGAGGCAGGAGAATCGCTTGAAATGAGGAGGTGGAGGTTGCAGTAAACCAAGATCAAGCCATTGCACTCCAGCCTGGGCAACAAGAGTGAAACTCCATCTCAAATAAATAAAATTTAAAAAATTAAAAAGCGACATCTTCAGCAATTTAAGGTCCTATATCAGCATATTGGTTAAGACTATAATGTGGCAGAGACTACTAGGGTTCTCCCAATTTCACTCTCCTTTTCACATATCCAGTTGGAATAAAAATGACATCTTCTAGCTTCTTCCACAACTGGGTGTGGCCTTATGACAAGTTCTGGCCAATAGGATGTAAGGGAAGATAGTGTACACCTTTCAATAAGTCTCCTTAAGGCAGGTGACATGCCCTTCTTCCCTTCATTTCTCCTTTTTGCTGGCTTGAAGTAGATGAGATGGGTGGAACAGCAGCCCTGGTCTAGGAGGTGGAAATGGTGCTGTGGGTGGCAGCTCATGGACAGCTGGTCCTGGAGACTGTGGAGCTCCCACAGCAGCCCTAAACTGCTTCCCTCCAGCTCTCTCTTACAAGGCTCAATAAACTTCTAGCTCACTTGAGTAACTGTTTTGGGTTTTCTGTTATTTGTAGTCAAACTTAATACATATGATAGGCACAAGATTCAGCTGATTTTGAGGAGGCGGAAGAGAATGGATCTGCTTCAACCTCATTGGTAAATGCTCTGTTTCTTAAGCTGGATGGTGGGCATGCAGGTATGAATTATGTTATATTTTATACCTCTTTTGCATATCTAAGAATTATTTATTGGCTCTTTTAAAAAGGCAATGGTAGAAACAGTGTCAGAGGAAGACCACGAGTAATACAGAAAAGAATCAAATAGTTGCAACTTTTGGCTTTGCCCAGGCTCTGCCCCCAGACTGGATTTGAAGTTAGGGTATCAATACAGCCTCTGAATAAGCCCCATGGGCAGAAGAAACAAGACATAAAAGGGCAAGGGTAGGTGTATTAGTCTGTTTTCATGCTGTTGATAAAGACATACCCAAGACTGGGAAATTTACAAAAGAAAGAGGTTTAATTGGACTAACAGTTTCACATGGGTGGGGGAGCCTCACAATCATGGCAGAAGCCAAGGAGGAGCAAGTCATATCTTACATGGATGGCAGCAGGCAAAGAGAAAACTCGTGCAGGGAAACTCCCCCTTACAATAACTATGAGATCTCATGAGACTTACTATCATAAGAATAGCACAAAAAAGATCTCACCCCGTGATTCAATTACCTCCCACCAGGTCCTTCCCAAAAAACATGAGAATTCAAGATGAGATTTTGGCAGGGACAGAGGTGAGCCATATCAGTGGGTTCAGCCTGTGGGTAACAAAGCCAGGGTTTGGAAGCAAGAAGGGACACAGAAAAAACCCAAGGACTGGGCACCACTTCTTCCTCCACCTGCCTTGACCCAGGATGTTCTCGCTGCAGACAAGTCCTGGAAAGCTCTTTTGATCCCACCCGCCCACCACATCCTGTTCTCCACCAATCCCTACCTTTATTTTAAAGGAAAAACAGTATTTCAGAGAGCACATTTCCATTGCAACCAGGTCAGCCAGATGTGATTAAAGTAAAACATGGACATACTCACTTCCTGGGCTCTAAACCTACCCCTCAGAGCCAGCCATAGTGAGCAGTAAAGCAAGCAAAGTAAAGCAGCAAAGCAAGTAAAGCCAAATTAAAGGCTGAAACCCTAGGAGGATGAGGCAGACATCTCCAGCCACTGGTGTCCTCTGCTGGGATCAGCCTTAGATGCCAGAGGCTGCATTGGCTGGGGAAAGGGCTTCAGCTGTAGTACTAGGGGAAGTACAGTATTAGGAACTCCTTGAACTTGTGACTTTGCTCACCTCTGGGATCAGGACATGTCAGGGAGTCAGACCTACCTCTTGCCTTGCCAATTAAGATTCCTCCCTGGGGTGGGGGCTACAACTGGGGCTCAGGCTGCTGTGGAACACATAGTCCTTCATTCCTGAACAGAATGGGAGTTCTATTCAGCAAGAAAGAGCATAGCGGCATGGGACGGGGAAAAGGATGGTTGTGGGGTAGGCAGCCAACAACAACTGCTACCCCTACCTCTCCCTGCTCAGGGAGGCAGGAGCTCTGGTGAAGTCAGCACAGTTAGAAAACTTCTTTCCTGCTTATTATGATGGCTTCAATGATGCAATGACTAGCCAAGGTCCCACAGAAAAGGAGAAAGTGAGAGGGGGAGAAAATGGCTCCTCAGCCTCTGTGTTCTCAAAGTATGGTCTCTGACCACCTGGGCACCTTAAAAAGGCCAATCCTTGAGCTCTATCTACACTGACCTGCAGAGCTAGCACGTCTGGAGGTGAGACCTGAGATTGACATTTAACAAACACAAGTGATTCTTATACGCCCTTGAGCCTAAGAACAGTGGAATTAGATGCAACAGAAAAGACGAAAAGTGCTCAAAGTTTTCCATTTCTCCAGGAGGGTGAATTTAGTTTTCTTATCATTTTCTTTTGGATCCTAGTGATTTGGGAAGATGGAAAGTGCTGGCCTCAAAGCTGGCTCATGGAGCTAAAAAGAAGTGACTCTGAAATTGAGTGTTCTGTTGCCCATGGAGCTGCCTGGAGGTATCCTCACTGGAGGTGTCTTCAGCAAGGCCCTGAATTGCCACCTGGGGAAGCTGCATGTGCTGGGCTGAGAGAGGTGGCCTGGGACAGCCAGCCTATGGAAGGTGCAAGGCTGGCGTTTGGGGTCACTGTGTGTGACTATGTGCGTAAGTGCATGAGCGAGCCCGCGTGTGTAGATGTCTGCGTGTGTGGAAGGGTGTGGGGTGGTCCTTTAAGGTTATCTTGCAATACTGGAAGAAATATTAATTGGTGTCTACTTTTTGATAAGTGAATTTTTATCCTGGAACAAGTGACATGGAAACAGGCAGCTGAACACAGTGACCTGCCAGGCCAGGCCTGCTCCAGTCACTGTGTTCCAGCCTCGGGGTCACAGCCTCCCCTCTGGTTTGTGCTGCATGAGGGATGAGTCTGCTCATGTCCTGTCCCTGAGTCCCGGGCTCTCCCCAGGCCAGAATACCCACAAGTCCTCCGGAACCTGCTCCCCTGACTACTCCGGTAGCTGCTCATCTGCCCGCCCCTCTGTTCTGCCACACAGAATACCTTGTGGTTTCCCAAATGTGCGTCGTGCCTCTGGGCCACTGCTGGCACCACTTCCTTACCCTGAACTCATCTTCCAGTTCTTAAAATGAGGGCTCCTATCCAGGAAGCCAGTCCTGGCCTTTTACCCCATGCACGGACACCCACTCCCCGCTTTGGGCCCCAACTGAACTCATGAAGACTTCTGTAAACCCAAAAGTGACTAATGCAGGTGTTGCAATCAGTTAGAGGTTTATTTAGCCAAGATTAAGGACCCACAGAGGGGTGGGGGTGGGGACACAAATCACAGGAGCATCTATGACCTGTGTTTTTTGGGAACTTAATATTTAAAGAAGAAAGAGCAAGCAGAAGCGGGTGGGGAAAGGAGGGAAGGTGGGTAGTGGGGCAGACAGATACATCCTTGTGAGGCTCTGATGAACCTCAGTAAATCTACATTTTACATGTGAAAAGAGAAAGTAGAGGAAAAAGTCAATTATGCCTTGTCTTGGGCTCAATAAATCTACATTTTACATAAGATAAAGTAAATATGGGCAGGGCGTGGTGGCTCACACCTGCAATCCCAGAACTTTGGGAAGCCAGGACAGGTGGATCACCTGAGGTCAGGAGTTCCAGACCGACCTGACCAACATGGTGAAATCCTATCTCTACTAAAAATATAAAAATTAGCCAGGTGTATGGCACATGCCTGTAATCCCAGCTACTTGGGAGGCTGAGGTGGGAGGATCCGGGAGACAGAGGTTGCAGTGAGCTGACATCACGCCACTGCACTCCAGCCTGGGCAACAGAGTGAGACTGTTTTAAACAAACAAACAAACAAACAAACAAATAAATAAATAAAATCAACGTGTGAGAGTAGGGAGTAGAGGAAACAACTCCAGGTTGTGAAATTACAGCTATCTGTTTGCGAAGAAAAGGTGCTGGTGACTCCATTCTCAAGCTTAACTTTCCCTTTGGCACAGTGAGTTTGAGGTCCCAAATCCCTGCAGTGGAAGCCCTTTATTTTGGGGCTCCAGGGATGTGTCTCCCCTGGCCCTGAAGAGCCCCTTGAGTAAAGGGCTTATCTCTATATTCCTTGAGCCTTCTGAGCAGCAGGGGCCCATTCAGAATTTGCAGACTGACTGAATGATGTTTTCCCTGGACATTTGTTTAGAACCAGATCTGAAATGTCTGTGTTGTGGGAGAGTCCCTCCACCTTTCTGGGGGCCAAAGCCCAGAGGAAGCGAATCCTCCTAATGCCCACCATCATCTGATTCCAACAGGTAAAAACAAGCCAACCTCTGCTAGGCACAGAGCCCTCTAAGAAGTGGGAGTAGCTCCCAGAGCAGTGGCTTAGCTCTGCTGGGAGGGCTGAGGGCAGCCTTGTCCTGGGGAGGTTCTGGAAACAATTCAGGAGGGGAGGAGCCAGGAAGGAGCAGGAGGAAAGGGGATGCCATGGGAAACCAAGGGGACACAGGCTTCACCATGCAGCATCTTCTCATTTAATGTCCATGAAAACCTTCAGCAGATGTCACTCTTCTCCCCAGGTCACAGTAAATGACAGCTCAGTGGGAGAACTTGCCCATGGCTCCACAGCAGGAAAAGGATGCCTGGCATAGGCTAGTCTCTTTGTTTTTGAATAAGTAGAAGGTTGGGCTGGGGAATGCTGTGACCACTTCTGAATGCCAGCTTGAAAAGGAAGCTGCTCACCTGTGTGGGGAGATAGGTCCACGTGAGCAGGAAGGCGCTCCAGCCATGGGGTCACCTCCAGGCTGGACCAGTCAAGACTCCTGGGCCCCACCCCAAGCTTGCCCTCCTGAGTACCAGCCAGCCTGTGGCCAGCAGACAAGTCATCCAGGGCACAGAGGCCAGCTAAGTGGGGAGAAGAATAGCCAGCTGATTTATGAGCTCATTGTATGTAGATGAGCTAGAAGGAGCCACCTGTCTCCCCCTGGTCCCTAAACCCTGCTGGCAGCTCTGGGTGGAGAAGGTGCTGCCATGTCACCCTCCTTCCCTCACTCTGATGGCGATTGTCTCAGGTCCATTGAGCAGAAGAAAGGAGACCAAAGTAATTATGGCAAAAGAGCCCTAAATATGGTCACTTTTCAAAGTCTAGGACGTATGGGTTTCAATAACATCCTTTATGCCCCAGCTTCCTTCTGGAAGCCCTGTGGCAAATGCCAAACAGAAACAACCTGGGCACTATGTTACACACATATCCCCAGGCCCAGCTTTGGATGTCTTGAATCAACTCCTCAGGGCTGATCCTCCACCCCTCTGGCTGATGGAGGACACAAAGCCAATTCCAGGTTTTAAGGGCTGGAGCTGCAACTGCCAGGGCCTCTCAGAGAGAAGCTTCACTTACAGAACCACCCTCTGGGCTCCTCCGCCCAGAAGATCTGTGTTTTTCCATCAGCAGCTGGGTTCTGGTTCCTCCCTCTCTGATGGTGGTCCTGGTCACTGCCCATTCCTCCCTGGGGCAGGGCAGCCTGATAGGACAACGTCGAGGCAGGTTTGTTGGAATCATAAGATTCCCCTGGATCCTGGAGTTTGTAAAGAAGAGAGGGAGGAGGTGAGAGGGAGGGAGAACAGGAGGATGGACTGGGAAAATGTGCCTGCAGAGGAAACTCCTGGTCATCTGCAGGGCTTCCTGGGGGAAGGGAGACTCCCGTCCCCCCTGCCCATTCCGCCTGTGTTTCCTGAGCCGACAGGGTTTAGGGCTTGTTCTGCCCCTAGCTGCCCCATTACCATCTTGCCTGACTGCTCATCACACCCTGACCCCTGCCTTGTCCCCTCCCAGCAGCACGTGGGTCCCCAACTCTATCTACCCTCATGGAACTCCTTTCCTAACACCTGGCACAAGCACAACCTAATGAAATGCTCACAGTATCCCTTCGAGATTAGTAGCATTCTCTTCATTCGTTTTGCAGATGGGTAAGCTGAGGCTTAGAAAGTTATGATGTTTAAGATCATGTTGGCTACTAACAGCTTAGACTGGATTGGAACCCTGTTTGTCTGCCTCATGTTCTTAACCTTGACACCTCCCATAAACTCTTTGGACCTATTTTGACTAAAAGAGAATGTTTCAATGACCAAGATTTGTTTGATTTGACCTCGAACGGCTGTAGTAACACAGAACATTTGGCTGAGTGCCTGGCACGAACAGAGTAAGCATGAAATGATTGTCAGCTATTAGAGTAATGAAAACAATTCCTAATTGTTTACATTGTTACATTGTAACAATTCCTAGTTGTTCCTAATGATATAATAGGAACAACTTCTAGTAGGGTCCTGATGTTGACAGAGGGAAGTTTGCCCTCCCATGGTGGAGCTCTGTGCAGAGGGAAGCAGAGGTCCTCAGGTAGGGCTCTCCTTCCTTCTAGTCGCCTTCTGGGGCCATCTCTCTACCTGTTAGTGATAACTAGTTAGGTAGTAGTCATGCCTCACCCCCACATCATTAGAGCCGTTTCAAACTGTTTTCATGGCCTCTGTCTTATGTAATCCTCACTACAAGCCTGTGAGGTGGGAGAGTAATAGCATTTTGTTCCCTGTTCACGGATGGGGAAATTGAAGCCCAGATGAGTTAAGTGACTCTCCAAATGTCACACAGCCGATTTGAAGCTGAGCTGGGACAAGTACTGCAAATCCTCCCTCATCTTTGTCCAAATGGGAGATGTTTATGTAGAGAGGCACAGGTTTTTAGAGCAGGGAAGACCCTCTGGGGATCACCTCATCCAAATCCTTCTCTGTACAGATGCGTGCGCTGGAGAGCAGAGAGCGTCATGATGTGTCCAAGTTCAAGGAGCTGGCTGGGGAGAATGCCCAGGAGGGCTTTCCTTCTACTGCTGGTGGTGTGATATGAACAAGGAAACGCAACAGCAAAGGGATGCTTATACACCCATCTCCTTTAACCACTGATACAACAAAGCACAGAGCTCTTTAGTTCGGCTGCTAAAGGCTGCAAAAGGAAACATTATGTAAAACATGAGGCCAGGCGCAGTGGCTCTTGCTTGTAATCCTAGTACTTCGGGACGCTGAGGCAGGAGGACCACTTGATCCCAGGAGTTTGAGGCTAGCTTGGGCAACATGGTGAAACCTGGTCTCTACGAAAAAAACCAACCAAACAAAAATTAGTCTGGCGTGGTGGCACATGCCTGTAGTCTCAGCTACTTGGGAGGCTGAGGCAGGAAGATTGCTTGAGCTTGGGAGGCAGAGGTTGCCGTGAGCTAAGATTGTACCACTGCACTCTACTCACAAAAATCCAACAGAGCAAACAGACAACAAACATCAGCACATGAGCATGCTAGAAAATGTAGAAGAAGGTGCATTCCTGGAGAGGAGAGGTTTTGAAATCAGATGACCTGCTCTTCTCAGCTAAGTGACCAGGGGTAAATGACTTCATCCCATGGAGTCTTCTGGAAATAACAATGCCCAGCTCACCTAGTCATTTAAGAGACTTCATGTGTGCAAAGCACGTAGTTCAAGCTTGGGCCATAGCAAGCACTCAGTGAGTAAAGCTATTATTAATGCTGGTTAGTGTAACTATTGATAAATACTTTTGTCTCCTCCAAGAATCCTGCAGAGTGCTGAGCCCAGAGAGGGCAGGAACTGTCTCTCTCTTACTCATCTCTGCATCCCTGGTGCCCACACATTCTGGCACAAAGCCGGTATTTGGTAAAGGTCTGTTGGGTTGAACTCAAGACCTGCTGTTCTTCGTTGTTTTGTGTCACGTTGCACTTTTCCAAATCCTCTGAATACAGTATTCCACATGGCCCTGCCAGATGCCTCTGGGGCAGGCAGGACAACTGGTGTTGTCATTCCCATTTTATAGCTAAGGAAAATTCAGGCTTGGAGAGCTGATGCTTCCTGCCCGAGTCACAGGACTGAGCTGAGATGGGATCAGTCTCTTCAGATTCTCGATTATGTGGCGAATCTGTGTAAATACCACCACTGGGAGGAAGATTCTCTAGAGAGACTGCTGTCCCCATCATTAAATCCCAGGGCTTCTTGCCCATAGATTCAAAAAGGGCTTCAGAGAATGCCTGAACGAAATTCCTCAGCTCACACTGATCTTGGCCCCTCTTCCTACACAGGCTCAGCCCTGCTGTTGAAACTGTGGTAGAGCTGGGTGCTCCCAGCCCAGCAGAGAGGATCTGGGGAGCTATGTGTGTCTCAGGCAGGGGCTACCCAGGACCCTTGAAGGAGCTGGAAGCAAGAGGCCTTGCCAGGCCACAGAAGACACCCAGGTTCTACATCCAGACCCAGCTGACAGCCTCATTGACAGGTTTATTTTCAAGTTTTATGACTTTCAGGCTTAGTCACTGCTTAAGTCAGCCTGCCCAGAAACAAACGCATAGCAAAGCCGTGACCCAGATGCTGACACTGGGAAAGGCGCACCCTGCCCTGGGCAGAGCTGGCTCTTGGGGCCAAGTCTGGGGAGACGGCAAGGCAGTGGCCAGCTGAGATGTATTTTGGTGATCCACACGGTTATCCTTTATTTTCCTCAAGTCTCCACTACCGAGTTTGTGGGGTGTAGGAAGCAGAGGCCGTCTGCCTGCAGAGACAGCCTGACACATAGCAAGGGCATCTGATCCCCTGTCCCCCACGCCTTCCTTGAGCACTCAGCCTCTGACATACAGCTCACGCCCTCTCCTGGCTTTCAGGTCGTAAGTGAGAGATGCAAGTCCAAAGCTTGACCCAAAATCCTTTCACCTCAGATTGCAATTCCCATTGTTCCCCCACCCACCTGCTCTCCCTGGCTGTGACCTCTTTTAAAGCCACAGCTTCCCCAGAATCTCTCTAGCCTTGACACAACACTGTGGTTCTTTCTCTCTGGGGCTGCAGCAGGCCTGGATGGAGTGGCAACAGCCCCTGTGCCCAGCTGTGTGTGGCAGAGCCCAGGGGCAGGGGTGGGGCAGGGCAACAAGCCGCCCTAACTGTGGGGCAGCCCCTCCTGCTGGCTGAGGCTGCAAGGACCTGGGGACCCACTTCCTGCTGGTTGGTCCTTCCTCTGGCTCATTAAGGGCCCCTACATAGGCTGGAGAAGAAATGAGGAGCCCAGTTAACGGGAGACTGGCTCTGGGCTGATGAACCGCAGAAATGCCCTCACTGGTCTCCTGCTGGAGTGAACGCTGCACTCCGGCCCCTCGAATGGAAGAATGAGAATCATTTCTCCTTTTTCTTTTGGGGATGTTTACCTTCTCAAATACAAACCATTTTCTTCATTCTCTTTCCCAACATACACTGACATTTTATTCTGAAAGTTACTCTTGCTCTCTAGCTAATTATAATACAGTGAGATCTACCGTAATGCTATTAAATGGACAATAAAAATTAACACGTGAAATGTGAGGTGGCATCCTTGAGAAGTTTTGGGGATGACTGGGCGAACCTTGTAACTGGGTGGCTCTGGGCTCTAGAGGTCTGTTGTCAACTGCATCGCATCCAAAGTGACATCAGCACAGGTATGCATCAACGCAGGGTTTTGTGGGAGCAGCACCAACACTTACATTTTGGACTTTAGTCCCAGAAAGTCCTAGATGTAAATCCCAATTCTGTCACTTACTAATTTTATGACACAAACCTATATGGAAACCTCAATTCTGTTTTATTTTTATCTGTAAAATGGGAGAAATAATACTTGCCTCTAAGAGTTGTGAGGTTTGAAAGTGTATCAGTTAGTTATTTCTGTGTAACAACCAGCCATCACCTTTCAGAGGCATACAGCCAGGAGTATTTATTTCTCATGTTTCTGAGGGTTGGCTAGGACCAAGTCTGCTTCCAGCAGCAGGTCTGGCTGGCTCAGGTCTACCTCACAAATCTCACTGTGAGACAGGCAAGGTGGCAGCAGCTGCACGGGGGCATCTCTTACAGCAAAGGCAAGACCCAAGAAGAGGGCAAACTCCACTGCTCAAGCACATTTCAAGCCTCTGCTTGCATCTTATTTAGTCACTTCCCATTGGCTAAAGCAAGTCACATGACTAAGCCCAAAACCAGGGATAGGAAAGTACACTTTGCCCATAGTTAAGCCACAAGCAAGAGGATGGATGCAGTGGGGAGTAAGGAATCAGGACTGATAGTTCAATCAACCACAGATGCCTCATTCAAAGCGTGTCAGCTTCTGGAATGTGGTAGGTGCTTAGGAAACGGCAACTATGATCACTGCACGACTTCTTACCATTTGTATAAAGCCACACGTCTCAGCCTCATTCTTGGTAAGTAGCAAAGTCAGGAATGGAATGTGGGCCTCAAAGCATTTTGCTATCATTCAACATTTTCTAAATGGTCTCGTCACCAACTTCTCATGTGTGACTTGTCACAACCTCACACACAGATGGAAGGAGGGAGGTTTGACAGTCAGGATGTAGAAGTGAGAAGTTTGGGCTGTGGTGGCTCAAGGTACATCTAAGACGTGTAGACAGAACGTTGAAGGGGAAATTGATGAGTTCCCCCATCCAATTTTCCTTTGTGTAATAAGGGGCACCGGTGGGCATGGCAGAAAGGACAAAGCCTTGGGCTTGCATCTGGTTTTGGAACTGGGTGACCGCAGGCTCCCCCAGAAGGAAGCTTTCCTTGAGTCCCTACCCACAGTAGACCCCCATGCCATGGCACCCCGGCCCTTCCTTTGCTATATTTCACGGTGATGTTCAATTGCATATTTATTTGCGGGCTTGTTTCCTTAATGCCAGACTTGCTCAGCTGACTTCAAGCTCCAGGAAGGCAGAGCCCACATCTTTTAGGGTCAGTTATCACCCAGTGCTTGGCACAGTGCCTGGCACATTCTGGTTGAATGAATAAATGGACCAATTCAAACTCTTTGAGCCTCACCATCCTCATGAAATGTGAGATAAGAATATATTGTTTAAAGAGTTTTTTTTTTTTTTTTTTTTTTTTTTTTTTTTTTTTTTTTGTGAGACAGAGTTTCGCTCTTGTTACCCAGGCTGGAGTGCAATGGCGCGATCTCGGCTCACCGCAACCTCCGCCTCCTGGGTTCAGGCAATTCTCCTGCCTCAGCCTCCTGAGTAGCTGGGATTATAGGCACGCGCCACCATGCCCAGCTATTTTTTTTTGTATTTTTAGTAGAGACGGGGTTTCACCATGTTGACCAGGTTGGTCTCGATCTCTCGACCTTGTGATCCACCCGCCTCGGCCTCCCAAAGTGCTGGGATTACAGGCTTGAGCCACCGCGCCCGGCAAAGAGTTTTAAAAGAATAAATTTAAAGGAAAATGTTATGAAACACCTTCCACAGGGGCTGGCCTGGTCCATGGTATACATATCTTTAATTCTTACCATTGGCTGGTTGAGAACAGAGTCTGGAAGATGCTCAAAACAGATTTGTGTTCCTGGCTTCTCTTAGCAGCTCATTCCCAATCTCCTGAGTGGGCGTAAGAGGCCTCAGTTCTAGCCTCCTGGGGCTGCCCCACTTAGCTGCTGCTCTCCAGCCAGTAGGAAAAACCCTCTGCTTTGGGCCCCTTCTGTCTCCCCACCTTCCTATTACTGCTCTGTCCCTTGGACTCAGGGCTGCTGTTGAATGAGAACATACTGCTAAGGCCTCATTGTGATTAGAATATTGAAACCTCTTGTACCAGGTGACAAAATATATGAGTTAATGAGACTATCAACCAGCAAATAACATTGCCCACAGCAGCCTCAAGGAGGTCACCGGGCCTGAGAGTTGTGCTGGAGAGGATGCTGGCAGCTGTGGGAGGTACTGTGTGGGTGGAGGCAGTGAGGGTCAATGCCATGCCTGCCACCACTCCAGGGCAGCCAGCATTGGTGGATGCGACACAGCAGGAGGTAGAGCAGGCAGCCACTGTGCCAGAGGCTCTCCATGTCCAGACCACGTAGTAGGTGTGTATTCCCCGGTGAGATGTGTGGGCAAGGCACTGTGCAGCTCTGGCTGCAACAGAGCACCAGGTGCCAGGGACCTAGTGACCACCATTCTACTGGGAGTGTCCTTGAAAGAGTTTGAGGTAATCCCCATAGCCAGCCATGGCTCAGACAGGAACCTCCCACAAATCAGTTGGTAATTATTACAAGGATTCAATGAATAATTTATGCTGCAGTGTTTATCACTAACAAGCAGTTTCAGCTTAAATAGTTTCATTTAGCGGATAGGAGGTAAGATTCTTTAAAATTCTGATTGATATGTTAATGAATTAATTACTGCCCAGGTTGTAAATACCTCACATATCCCCTGACCCTGGGGTGCTCCTGGGATCCCTTTCCATGGGGCCTTCTGAATTTGTAGTCACTCAGGGGCACCTGTGTGGGCACCTGCTTTGGTTTCAGACAATCAGGCTTTCTCCTGCATAGCACTTATGGTATTTTTATGCCAAATGGCCTAGGGACCCTTCTTTTTCATCTTAAGGTCTGTGATGGCTCATTTCTTCTTTTTTACTTTTTGAGATGGAGTCTTGCTCTGTCACCAGGCTGGAGTGCAGTGGTGCAATCTCGGCTCACTGCAACCTCTCCCTGGTGAGTTCAAGTGTGCCACCACACCTGGCTAATTGTATTTTTAGCAGAGATGGGGTTTTGCCATGTTGGCCAGGCTGGTCTTGAACTCCTGACCTCAGGTGATTTGCCTGCCTCGGTCTCCCAAAATGCTGGGATTACAGGTGTGAGCCACCTTGCCTAGCCTGATGGCTGTCAAGTTGATAGGGCCACAGGGTGCCCAGATTCTTGGTTGAACATTATCCTGGGTATTTGTGTGAGAGGGACAGGTAAAGCAGCAGACTGAGGAAATCAGATGGCCTTGATGTGGGTAGGCCTTATCCAATCAGGCAAAGGCCTGAATAGAACAAAAGGCTTATAACCCTCTCAAGACAAAGAGGGAATTCCTCCTACCTGACTGCTTTGAGCTGGAACATGTGTCTTTTCCTGCCTTTACACGAACACATTAGATCTTCTTGGGTCCCAAGACTGCTGGCTTTTGGACTGGAACTTTCTACACCAGGCGTCCCCAAACTACGGCCCTGCAGGCCGCATGCGGCCCCCTGAGGCCATTTATCCAGCCCTCTGCCGCACTTCAGGAAGGGGCACCTCTTTCACCGGTGGCCAGTGAGAGGAGCACAGTATGTGGTGGCCCTCCAACGGTGAGGGACAGTGAACTGGCCCCCTGTGTAAAAAGTTTGGGGATGCCGGCTCTACACCATTGGCTTCCCTGGTTCTCAGGCCGTTGAACTCTGGCTGGATCTACCCCTTCTGTTCTGCTGGACTCCTGCTTGTTGATTGCAGATCTTGGGACCTCTCAGCCTCCAGAGTCACATGAACCAATTCCTTATCATTTCTCTCTCTCTCTCTGTGTATATATAAACACCTCCTGTTGATTCTGTTTCTTGGGAGAACCCCGGCTAGCTAATCCAAGTTCTAATTCTTCAGGTTCCTAGCTTTGGCACATATGTCAGTGCCCAGCAATGGCGGAGGAGAGAAGCCTCCCATCTCAGGCAATTGTGGCTGCTGGTATTTTAGCTCTTTGTTCTTCTCTGCCCTTCCTCTCTCACTGCCTCCCCACTGTGTTGATGGGTCTGGCTGGGTGGGTGCTGTGTTTCTGAAAAGGTGGTGAACCCACCTAGAGGTCTTCCCAAAAGCCCTATCAGAGCCACAGGAAGAATTCTGTGTGAGCTGGGTTTGGTGGGTGCTGATTTAGGTCGCTTTTCCCAAAGACGGGAGGCTGAGTGTCAGGGCTGCTAATCCGTCTTGGAATAGCTCTCGGCTCAACCTGCATGGAATTCAATCCAGAATTAAAATTCAGAGCTTGTTCTGCACTGGAAGGGCAGACTTAGCTCTTTCCCTCAGGGAAAAAGAAAAGCCCAAGGCTGGCTTGAGAAGGCAGTTTGGTTTGGGCGTCTGCTGGGTTGATGGATTATCTATTGCATGTGGAGAGGAGATAGGGTCCCCTTCAATGTCACCATAGGGTTAACAAATGCAATAGGGGAGCCTGGAGTGGGGATGGGAGGCTAAAGGACCCTCAGGCAGGGGGCAGCTTCCTACCTACCAATTCCTGCCTGTCAGCTCTCTCTGCAGGTCACGGCACCCACATTCTATCCTTATAGCTGCTACCTCCTCTCTAGCCTTGCTCTAGGTGGCTGCCTGGATTTCCCCCATTAGCTGTTACTTCTTCCTGAGGCTGCCTGTGTCCATGGCAAGAGGAATTCGAGAGCCAGAGAAAACGAAGTTGGAAGGCTGGTCTGCTTTCTTAGTCAGCGGGAAGCCTGCTTTCATGCCACTCAGCCATGCTGGCCAGTGTATAACCCAGACCTGGGGAATCCCCAGTAGGGGACCCACTTATCAAAGGAGGTGGCACAGTGGACTGGTGAGTTCTAGGACTGCTTGGAGGCAAATTCCAGCTTTACCCTTTAGAAGCTCATTGACCTCAGGCAACATAGTTCACTTCTGTGTGCCTCACTTTCTCCATCTATAAAATGGGAAGGATAATGGTTCCCCCTTTCAAGGTTGTTCCAGTTAATGTCATTAATGGATTAAAAGAATTCATAACGTAAAGCACAGGGGCAGGCTTATCATAGGCACTTGATTCTGGTGATTATGAAATCATAATTGCTTGTGACTAGTTACAGAAAGGCCACCATGACCTCTATGGGTTTTCTCTTCTGTTAAATGAGATGATGCCTGCAGGCTGCATTAATATTAGCTCATTTTCACACTGCTATAAAAAGAACTGCCTGAGACTGGGTAGCTGATAAAGAGGTTTAATTGACTCACAGTTATGCATGGCTGGGGAGGCCTCAGGAAACTTATAATCATGGCAGAAGGGGAAGCAGGCACATCTTACATGGCACCTGGCAAGAGAGAGCAGGGAAAACCACCTGGTAAAACCATCAGATTTTTGTGAGAACTCATTCAGTATCACTAAGCAGCATGGGGAGAAACCACCACCATGAGCCAATCACCTCTCTCCCTCAACACATGGGGATTACAATTCGAGGTGAGCTTTGGGTGAGGATACACAGCCAAACCATTTCACAGGTGTTGCCTCTTAGAGGCTCTGGAGCAGGTTCTCTGAGTTCTCATTCCTTCCTATTCTCCTGGGTCAACGTTCTCTTCTCTCGTTGCTGGCCGTTTAGAGATTCAGCATTAATCATTTATGCCATAGAAGTGTCATCAGGAGTGTTGTTAGTCTAAGATGTGGCCTTGTCTTGAAAGTCCCTGCTTCTGGTGTCAGGCTCTGTTTGGTTTCAGGGTTGGCAGTGGAAACTGTTGCTCAAATGTCTGGCCTATGAATGGTCACATCCCAGACCCTGAAGGCCAGACAGAGTTAACTTCTCTGCATGTCTTGGTCCCTGCTGCTGCAGGACTCAGGAAGATCTCACAGATGAAAGTCTCCAAGTCCTGGCTACTACCACTGGCCTGCAGCGGGGCACCCAGTTCTCAGCTCTCCCTTGCTTCAGGGTGAGTGCCACTCTTTCCCTCCTGATTTGCAGATAATCTTTGCCTCCTTTTTCTTTGGGTACTTGGGATGATTAATTTTATATGCCAACTTGACTGGGCCACGGGCTACTCTGATATTTGGTGGACATTGTTCTGGGTGTGTCTGTGGAGGTGTTTCTAGGGGAGATGAACATTTGAATGGGTGGACTGAGGAAAGCCGATGGCCCTCCCTAATGCAGGTGGGCTTCATCCAATCAGTTGAAGGCCTGACTAGAACAAAAGGCTTCTGCCTCCTCGAGGAAGAGAGAATCCCTCCTGCCTCACTGCCTTCAAATGGGGGCAGCGGCATTTTCCTGCTTTCAGACTAGAACAGAAACATCAGCTCTTCCTGGGCATCCTCCACCCTGCTGGCCTTTGGAATGGAACGACACTGTTGGCTTTCCTGGGGTCTCCAGGTTACCAACTTAGCCTGCAGATCATGGCACTTTTTTAGCCTCTATTATTGTGGGGCCAAGATAATAAACCTTTTTTCTATATGTTTATTTTCATTTTTTTAAAGACAGAGTCTCCCTCTGTCACCCAGTCTGGAGTGCAGTGGCATCTCAGCTCACTGCAACCTCCATCTCCCAGGTTCAAGCAATTCTCCTGCCTCAGCCTCCTGAGTAGCTGGGATTACAGGCGACTACCACTGCACCCGGCCACTTTTTGTATTTTTAGTAGACACAGGGTTTCACCATGTTGGCCAGGCTGGTCTCAAACTCCTGACCTCAAGTGATCCACCTGCTTCGGCTTCCCAAAGTGCTGGGATTACAGGCAGAGCCACTGTGCCCAGCCTCTTTTCTGTATCTTTACATCCTTTTGGTGCTGCTCCTTTGGAGAACCCTGACTAATTGGGTGCCCTGGAGTGGTCTTCCAGAGGCCCTCCTTTCCAGGTCACAGCCTTTCTACATATTCTCCCACGAGGCCCAGGAGCCTCCCTGCATAAGAGGCTCCTCTGGTGCCCCAGGACTCCAAAAGGGGCAGGCATCTGATGCCCTGTACCTGTGGCCTCTCCTCACCCTTAAATGCCTGAGTGTTCTGGAAACTCTGCTGGGCATTGGTGGGAACACATTGCCAATTCCTGCTCCTTCCTGGCTTCACTGACCAGGAAGGAGCCGCAAATCCAATGAATAAAACCCATCAGAGAGTCTTGACCTGAGTCTTGGTCAGAAGCTCGTGTGAAAGACAGCAATGTTACAATTAAGTAAATGGATGACCTCAATTCGGAGACAGTGTTTGTCGAATTGAATCTTCAGTGGGTTAACTTTCCTCATATGGGCAAAAATGATATTTGGGATTAAGTTTTCACTGCACTGAATGCATTACTGGATTTCTGCTTCTTGTCATTAGAAAGGGGACATAACCTTCACTAAGGCGGTCTGCGGGGACCAGGACGGCTGGCATAAGTGCTGAGTGCTGACTGACCACAGGGGATTAGGGCCGAACACAACTCATTTCACACTGAAAATAAGCTGATTTGTTTTTGTTTTTAAATAAGCCTTATTAAAAACTGGCTGCCACTCATGGAGGATCTGCAGCAACATTGCAGGGTAAGGCTTTGACTTCCCTGGCTTGGCAGACACAGCAAAGCCACTTTCAAACAACGGCTTCTGCCTGCTTCAAGTTTGGGAATAACCCAGAGGCCTCACTGCTGTCCAGGGCCCTGGGAAGGTCCTGGAGCCATGGCTCCAAAGAGTGGTGGAGTGTAGGCAGCTTTGGGGCCAGCACTAAGCTGGAAAGGACAGAGTATGCAGGTCGAGCAGGCATGGCGGGGTCTCTCAGGCTGTTCTCTCTGCAGCCCATCAACCTTTCCTTAGATCCACCACATACATTCTGGAAATGTGCAGGAGTTCTTTGGACCCCTTCAGATCCGTAAAGTCAAAACTATTTTCATAAGAATATAATGATGTTGCCAAGCGCGGTGGCTCATGCCTGCAATCCCAGCACTTTGGGAGGCTGAGGCAGGCAGATCACTTGAGATCAGGAGTTCGAGATCAGCCTGGTCAACATGATGAAACCCCATCTCTACTAAAAATACAAAAAATCAGCTGGGTATGGTGGTGCATGCCTTTAATCCCAGCTCTTGGGGAGGCTGAGGCAGGAGAATTGCTTGAACTCAGTAGGTGGACGTTGTAGTGAGCCAAAGTCGCACCACTGTACTCCAGCCTGGGCAACAAAAGTAAAACTCTGTCAAAAAAAAAAAAAAGAATATGACGATATTATTTGCTGTCTTCCCCTTTCATTTTGTCACAGTGTGCAGTGGAGGTTTTTGGAGCCTACATGACATGAGATGATGTCACCACTCTGATGGTGGATGGAAGTTGCACCTGTGTATTCTTGTTGGTCAAACATTTCTGAGTTTTAATTTAGCATATGGAAAACATTGATAGCTATAAACCACATAAACATGAGCTCTTTGGAGTTCTTAATTATGTTTTAAGAGTATAAAAAGGTCTTGAGGCCAGTAAGTCTGAGAGCCTCATTCCAGAATTTTTATTTTTTTTCCCTTCAAGATAAAGTGCCATATGCATTGTGATACTTCTATACTTTTTCACCACTGAACATGTGCCAAATTGTGCTATCATTATTATTAGATTCCTGTATTTTCAAAATATGTAAATGACAGTCTTCTAATGTTATGGGCCAATTCTATTATGCCCACAAACCCTGTGATTTTCATTGTGCAATTTAAACAAATTATTTGTGATTGTGACAAAATACACCTATTATAAAATTTACCATCCTCAACATTTTTAAGTGTGCAGGTCGGGGGCATTATGTATCTTCACACTGTTGTGCAGCCATGACCACCACCATCTCCAGAGCTTTCTTCTTGAAAAACTGAAACTCTTTGCCTTTTAAATGGTAACTCCTCCTCCCCTTCACCTCCAGCCCCTGGCAACCATTCTGTTTTCTGTCTGTAGATTTCACTTACCTCAGGTAAGTAGAAATAGACAGTATTTGTCTTCCTAGATCTTTCTTGATTCCCTCCCATCTGCAAAACTACCTAGCCTAAGGGTCCGGGGGGGCAATGCAATACCAGAGCTGAGAGCTCTTGTCCTGTAAAGATGTGTCACCATGCTCTTCCACCATGTCACTTGCGTTGTGATGGCCAGTCCTGTTGGCAGTGGCACACTGGAAAGATCATAGACCTTGGACGGGCCTGGTTTTAGAACTGGGTCCTCTGCTTTTGAAGCTATGTAGCCTTTGCATGGGACTTAAATGCTTCGAGACCTAGTTTCTTTATCTCTATAATTAGGATACAGATCCTTTCATTGGGGTGGTTGTGAGGATTAAAAAAATTTGTGGAGGAGAAGGCAGGGACCTTCTGTAGGTGGTCCATGGTTGCAAAAGGCCCTGCAGTGAGAGTGGGGAGGCCACAGGAGGCTGAGGAGATGGCAGGAACCCAATTTGCCAAGTATAGAGTGGAAGGTGAGGAGCCATATCATGGAGGGTCTCATGGCTATTTGGACAGACTGAACTTTTTTCTGAGGGCAATGGGGAGCCACTGAAGGTTTTATGCAGAAAGAGTACAATCAGATTTCCAACTCAGGAAGGTCATTCTGTCAGTGTGTGGGGGACGCATTGGTGGGGGACACAGTGGAGATCAGTGGGGATGCTGGGACAGTTGCCTCGGTGAAAGATGGCACAACACAGCAAAACGCCAGAGACAGCCCTCAAAATGCCTTTGTTCTTTCCTCAAAGCTTCTGTTTCCTGCTTCACCTTTCCTCTTTCTTTGAATCTACAGTCTCCAGAAACTTCTTTATTATCCCAAGCAATCCCGCTTTTGCTCTCAGCTCTCACCTCTGCTCAATGTCAGCAGAATGGTTAGCTGGATAGAAACCATCTCTTGCTCCTCACATGTGGTCCCTGAAAGTGTCTCCCCAAGCCCACACCCTCCGCTCCAAGAGCTTATCAGAACATTCACCCAAAGCAGTCAGCTATTGTGAGGAGGTCTCTGACAAGAGACAGTGAGCTGATACATTCATTCCACGTTTGCTCCTGGTTTTTCCTGCTATCCATAAAACTCCCTGCATTTGGGCAGATGGATCGTCACCTAGAGAGAGGGTCATTAGAGCATAATTCAGAGAATGAGAGCTAAATGTTTGGCTTTGAGTTTTGAAAGTCAAGATCCAAGCATGGAATAAAAGATCTGGAAAACTGACCACCCCAAGCCAGTTCCCCTGCTCTTGGAGAGGAGATCAAGTATGCCCACCAAGGGGTAGGTGGAGGGAGAGCATGGGAACACAAGGCTGCAGCTATCTGAGGGCTCTTCCTCTGCAACCTGAGCCCCTGTGTTTTTTTTTTTTTTTTTTTTTTTTTTTTTGTAGCAGGGAGAGGTGAGGCAAGGGAATTCAGTGGGGTCTTGATACAGGTTTGGGAAGCTGAGGAGCAGAATCCCAGAGTGAGCCTCCGTCGACTGTGATGTGACGTGGAAGAAATATTTGCATAGTTAATGATAACAGGACCAGATGCCCATTATTCTGACCCCCTTGAAGAAAAACGGACAGAGAACAATTTTGTGTATTATTTGGGATGCTTATCTTGCAAGTAACAGAAAACACCCCTCCTGTTGACTTACATGAGAAAGAGAGTGTATTGGTTTGTATAAAAAGCACAGGGATAGGGTTGTCTTCAGGTGCAGTTTGATTCAGACGTTTCACAACAGCATCAGTGTGTGGCTCTATTTCTCTCCCATTCTCCTGGTTTTGCACTTTTCCCCATGTTGGCTTTGTCTTCAGGTCATGGTAGCAAGATGCCACACGTTTCCTTGCTCATATCTGTGGGGAAACAGAAGAGAGAGAGATTGCATTTCTTTCCCTCTAATTATTGGACAGAAGTCCTGAATTTTGCTCTAATTGGACCAACCTAGGTCACAGGACTTGGGCCAATGTGAGTATGGCCTGCCATGAATGAAGCGGAGAGGTTGAGGAGGATGAGTTCCTGGAGGTGGGCAGTGGCCACATCTGGGGTGGGGGCTGGAAAGCCAAAGTAGGGTCTGGACTTTATTTTAAGGGCTTGGAGCAGCCAGTGGGGATGGACAAGGGTGTGATATAATCTGATTTACATTTTCAAAAGAACACTATGCCAAGAATGGAGAATGGATTAAATGAATGAACCTTTTTGGTGTGGAAAGAAGTGAAAACTTTTTGCTACTTACAACCCTGCTTCTTTTTAAGGAGGGTAGAGTCTATTGTATGAAAGACCATTTTGTCTTGCTCTGGCAAAATCTGGGAATAAGGGCTGGGCAAAAATGAATTTCACTGTGCAAGAAAAGGGAATAATTTTTTGTGTGTGATTAAGTCTCATTCTGTTACCTAGGCTGGAGTGCAGTGGTGTGATCTCAGCTCACTGCAACCTCCACCTCTCAAGTTTAAGAGATTCTCTTGCCTCAGCTGCCTGGGTAGCTGGGACTGCAGGTGAATGCCACCACACCTGGCTAATGATGATTTTTTTTGTGTGTGTATTTTTAGTACAGTCAGGGTTTTACCATGTTGACCAGGCTGGTGTTGAACTCCTGACCTCATGTGATCCACCCACCTTGGCCTACCAAAGTGCTGGGATTACAAGCATGAGAGAGCAAGTAGTTAGAGAGTCTGGCTCCTCCAGCTTCATTCTTTCTTGTCTTGTGATCTCTTTGCATGTTTCTTTCCCCTCTTTTCACCATGACTGGAAGCTGCCTAAGGCCCTCACCAGATGCAGCAGCCCAATCTTACACTTTCCAGCCATCCGAATTGCGAGCCAAATAAAACTCTTTTCTTAATAGATTACCTATCTTCAGCTATTCTGTGATAGCAACACTAAAAGGACTAAGACAGGGCATTTTTAGAAACTGGTTTATTGAACTTTGAATTTTAAGTTGTATGTATCCTAAGATGTAAGTCCTTCCAGGTCCCCTGAAGCTTCAGTAGTCTGTACACTTGTGAATAACTGTATGTGAGGAGGGTGTGTGCCTATGTGTAACATAGAAAAGGGCAAAGTTCCAAGTCTGGGTTAATCTGGCATGGGCCACAACAGCACGTGTGGGATTGCAAAATGAACCCAAATGGAATAATTTCAGGGTTACATAGAGTGAGGAGCTAGAGGTGACTTTAAAACTATAAACTCCCCCACTATTCACCCTGCATCAGGAACTTCCAAAACCTTGGATGAGGCAATGGTGTAGGAAAATTCTGTAGAATGGGGATTGGAAGTGCTATTACTTGAATTTAGGGAATAAGTCATCACCAGCTGACATCTGAATTGTAAATGCTTTAGAGTTTATAAACTAATTTTATATGTTTTCTCTAAATATGAAGTGAAATCCAAAAAAGGCCTTCCCTGAGAAATTACCATGCTTTGGTTTGGGAGTTGAAGACTTATCCTGAAGGAGTGTAAATTGCAAGATCTTTCTGAGATGCTTTCTGGCAGTGTCCACTGTAATTTGAACATACATTTCCTCTGACACATAAAACTCTTTTAGACCACTTTTAGAACTTTGTCTTACAAAATAAAACTCCCAGTACAGCAGGAGAGATGAACAGTAATTATTATAGGGTCATTTATAATAATAGAAAACAAACCAACAAACCAACAAAAAACCCCAAACCTGAAACAATTTGAATGTCTATCAACAGAAGACTGGTTAATAAAATCAGGGGACATACACACAATAGGATGCTATGCAGCTGTTAAAAAAGAGTCAGAGCCATATCTCATGAGCTGGAATAATGGCTAGGATATATTGTGAAATTTTTAAAAAGCTAATTGTCCCAGTTTTGTTCTGGGAAGAAAAGTCAACAGGGGAATGTGTATTCATAAGCATTACGTTAAAAAAGCACGAATAAAAAAATCAATGATACACATTAAAACAGTAATCCCCAGAAGGAAAGAGGAGAAAACCACGAACTTTAAAATCTATATATTCCTATATAACAGTTTATATAGTGTGTGATTTGGTTCCATATTTATGCAATAAAGTAGAAAAATTTCCAACTTACTCTGAGGAGGAGCTGCCATTCCAAGCAGTGGGAATTCTTTCAGAGCTCTGTGGATGGCTGCTATTTTTTGGGGGTCAGATCAGGACACTGGAATACCTGATTCTTTGTTCAGCCACCCCGCAAGAAATGCCTTCTCCCTTCTCCACAATAGTGTGAGTGTGTGTGTGTGTATAAGAGAGGGCCAGTCCCTGTAAACCCCTCATCTCACATATCTTCATCCACAAAACCTCCAGGATAGCAACAACGACAAAAGCATGGTGCGAAGGGAGGGGGAGTACCGAACCACGGTTGGGAATGGGGTTTCTAAAATGGAGGCTGAGTTTCCACACACAAAGGAAGTAGGTGGAAAATTTCACAAAACTCTGTAGATGGCTGTCAGAGACCCAGGAAAAATTAAATTATCTCCAGACTTGAGTTTTTCCGGTAGAAGCTTAAAATCTCCTCATCCCCTCACATGGGGCACGCAGCTGGCAAAGGAATGTTGTCCAAGATCAGCCCCGCTGGACTCTCCACTTCCTGTCCCTCCACTTCCTGTCTCTCTGCTTCCTGTCCCTCCACTTCCTGTCTTGCTACTTCTTTCCTGACTCCCCTCTCCTTAAGTATCCTAAGCCGCTGCTCAACCCTGGGGCTGGCCTGGGAGTTCAGACAGCTCTTGGTCTCAGTCCCTGCAGAGTTGGCTTCTTTGTGGGAGCATTGTGCCCAGGCGGCCCCCCTCTGGTTCTGCAGAAGAGCGTCACATGGCGTTTTATCAACTGGATTAGTTTCCTGGTTGTGTTTCCTTTTTCCTTCTCTTTTTAGCACCAGAGTGAGGAGAGGCTAAGAGGAAGAGGAGACTTTGAGAAGCTGTTTCTTTGCCAGGTGAACTAGGACTTGTACTAGAAGGGAAAGTAAGTTTTCTCAACCCTGCAGATTTAACAGGAGGCAACTGGACATTGTCTCCTCAAACGATATCTGTCAGGAAAGTTTCTAAATCACACTCCCTGGGGGCCCTGGACAGAGCCCCAGCAGACTCAGGCTTGGATCATTCAGCATAAAAAATATGAAATGAACAATGGCTTTCTGCATAAATGGCAGTGTTCCATTGGGGAAAATTTATTTTTCACTTGAAAAGCTAATGAAAACCAGTCATGGTGAAAAACCCAGCCAAAGAAAGAATTGAGGCTTTCTTTTCTTCAGGAGGAGAATAATGCTGAGTTCTGGCTGGTTCTTTGTGGAATCCAGATCCCAGGGAGAAGAGGGGCTGGGCCACATGGAGTTCCCAAAACCCTGGTTGGAAAATGCCTCTTGGGGTCAGACAGGAAGCCTAGTGGGGTTGACAAAGGCTGGGGGAGCCCAGGAAACATGCTCACTCTTCTGAGGGGGTGTGGGGCATGGCTGAGCAGAGGAGAATTTGGGGACATCTAAATATAGCATGAAAGGCAGAGCCCAAGAGCCCAAGAGAGACAGGAACTCAGTGGATTTAATACAGCTGACACTTTCTCAGCTGTTTCTTTTTTTGGTTTACCCATGCTAAGGTGGAAGCAGGGAAATCCAGGACTCAGTCTAAAATGTTCCATGTTTCGTGTGCCTTGTCCATGGCTTAATCTGACAATTGCCTTTTCCTACCAACATGCTACCTTCATCTCAGCTGGAGTGCCCTGACTCTAGGAACCTTCTTGGCTTGCCCTACCCATATTCTTCTCTCCCATCACTCAGAGCCCTGATAATATGGTTTACTTGTACTGACCTGTGATCTTTGAAATGCTGTTTCCCCTGCTTAACAACCATTGATGGCTCACTATTACCTCCAGAAGTTGTACTTTTTAGGTTGCTGTTCAAAGCTCTTGCTCCTGCCTACCTTTGCAACTATGTCTCCCACCATTACCTTGAAAGCCTCGTAGATTTCAAAATGAAGCAAATAGCTCATGTCCCTTAACTGTGCTTGTTTATACCAGGTGTTTTGCGCATACTATTCCTGTTCCAGGAATTCCTTACCTTCCCTGACCTGTCAGAGACCGAGTCATTTAAGAAGCATCTCAGACACTATTCCCTGACCACAACTTGCACTGCTCTGAAAAGTTAGTCAGAAGCTCCCAAGACGACATGTGCAGGCTCTAGTTGGAGCACTTTGGACACCGAGTGGCAATTACTCAGACCTTGGACACATTCATCTGCCAGAGTCTCAGGTTCCTCATCTGCAAAATGGGTATACTAGGACTCCCGCATGAGAGTGGGTGAGGATTACAAATGAAACAAAGCATCTGAAGCCCTGGAAGCACTCAGTTGCTGACTGGAATTATATTATTAGACAGGGATGGTGGCTCATTCATTTTTGTATCCTCAACTCCTAAGGCGGAAACTGATTGGAGAGTTTTGCTGTTCTTCCTTGTTGAAGAGAGGGATGGCTGTCTTGTGATGTGTTATTTGTCTCTCTCGTTCTCTCTGGGTGCATATCTCCAACTAGGTCTGAATCCTCCCTGATAATGCTTGTCCTCTTTCCCCCACAATGCATGGCTTGCTGCAAGGGCTCAATTAACATTAGCCCAGCAAAGAGAGGCAGGGAAGAGGAAAGAGATGAACATCCTAGTGCTCCCATGGAAGGCTCCTCTTTCCCTCCTCAGACACCTGGGGAGGCAGTGTTTCTTCTCTCCAGAGAGCACAGACTGGGGACAGTAAGCAGCCCCCTTAACCAGGGCTTTGCTTGGTTCTGCAGGATAATGAGAGGGCCCCTCAGATGATTTTTTTTTTTTTTTGAGATGAAATCTCACTCTGTCATCCAGGCTAGAGTGCAGTGGTGTGATCTCAGCTCACTGCAAGCTCTGCCTCATGGGTTCAAGCGATCCTTTTGCCTCAGCCTCCTGAGTAGCTGAGATTACAAGCATGCACTACCATGCCCAGCTAATCTTTGTATTTTTAGCAGAGATGGGTTTTTGCCATGTTGGCCAGGCTGGTCTCAACCTCCTGACCTCAAGTGATCTACCTGCCTCAGCCTCCCAAAGGCTCATGCTGGGATTATAGGCGTGAAGCACTGCACCCAGGCCCCCTCAGATATTTCAAGTCTCCGGCAGGATGAGGCAAGGGCAGAAATGGCAGTGGCAAGGAGGCACTTCCCCCAAAAGCAACAGTGCATCTAATCTTTAGCAAGGGAGTAACCTCCTCTGTGCCTGCAGGGCACCAACCATTGTGTGTGCATTTTCTTGTTGACTCTCACAAGTCTTGTGGGGCAGGCACTGTTATCATGCCCATTTTACAGATGAGGAAGCAGACTCAAAGAGTTCGAGAGGCTTCCTGAGACCAAACAGCTTGTTCCTAGAGGGGCTGGGAGTTGAGCACAGTCTAGCCTGAATCCAGAACTTGGGCACACAGGTGCCAGGCATAGAGAAAAAGGAAGGCATTGTTATACCAAATGTGAATGTACCATGCAGGTGGTGAGGCCTTTAACCTGAGCTAGCCCATTTGCCTGTCTGGTGGTGAGGGCTTTGACCTGAGCTAGCCTGTTTGCCCATCTGGTGGTGAGGGCTTTAACCTGAGCTAGCCCGTTTGCCTGTCTGGTGGCTCCAGGGAGGTTTTCTCCAGTTCACAGATGAAGAAAAGGGGATTTGCACCAGGTGGAACTGTTGCAGCCTAGCTGCATCCATCCATTGTCTTCCTGCAGACCAGGCATGACCTCCGAGGTCCTGGTATGCTTTTCCTTAGGAATCTGACTCCCACCACCATCCCAATCACCCAGAGTGCCTGCCTGCTTCCACCTCTCCAGGCTTGTATCTTTGTATCCAACAATCCAAAGATACAAACATCACCTATAGCCAGAAGGGACTTCGAACTCTGACGTTCTCTGGCTGAGCTGCAGGCCAGCAGCCTTCTGGGCTGGGGTCCCTCCTTGAGGTGGGGCTCAGCCACCTGACTCCAGCATCTCCATCCTCCTTCCTAGGCAGAACGGCTTAGTTCCGTTATGGGGCTTTGCTCTCAGGCTGATATTTCCTCAGGGATCACAGTGGCTGGGCTCTGGAATCTGTCTGGGGGAGTCCTGCCCAGTGTTGGGGACCAAACTGATCCCTGGCTGAGCAGGTGCTTCCATTGGGCCCCCAGACACTGTTTTCAGAGTGGCTGCCCTGAGATATGTCCTTAACAAGAGGTGGGGCTCTCCCTGGGGTGCTGGTGGCTGGGAGGGAGTTTTACCTGTGGCCTCAGTTTGGAGGTTTGAGAATGGGCCATGTTTACTGAGGTCAGGAGTTAGAGACCAGCCCGGCCAACATGGTGAAACCCTGTCTCTACTAAAAATACAAAATTTAGCTAGGTATGGTGGTGGGCACCTGTAATTCCAGCTACTCTACAGGCTGAGGCAGGAGAATCACTTGAACCTGGGAGATGGAGTTTACAATGAGCTGAGATCATGTCATTGCACTCCAGCAACCTGAGCAACAAGAGTGAAACTTTGTCTCAAAAAAAAAAAAAAAAAAAAGAGAAGACTCTTCACCAACAGATTGGGAGTTAAATGTCAAAGGTCAAGTTATCATCAGGATGCTACGCCATTCCACGTCCAGTGACTCAGGTCAGGCAATGACAGATCCACACTGTAGAGAGCCATGGAACATGCCTTCTGCTGGCTTCACCTGCTTATTGTGAAACAGTTTTACAAGGGCATATTTCCCTCATGGGGCTTCTTTCCAGAACTTTGTGGATACTTGTATCTTCCAGACAAGTGCGTTTCACAGTGAGAGAATTCTGGGAGTTTACCTGCTCCCCCAGGTAACAGAATTTTGGTCACTCTTGGGCCTCCCAGTGTTGAAGGGGATGCTAGACAAAGCATGCAGGCCTGAAGGCAAGGACTTACAGAATTTCAAGAGCCAGAGGGCAGGTAGGAGCCTGGGTTCCAGGGACAGAGGGAGGGCAGGTGGGCTGTGGTGGGTAGGGAGCAGAGACCAGACCAACCAGGATTGAAGTAGGGTCAGAAGATCCCACGTGCTGGAGATGAGAACACACGTTGCCAATCACATACATTCTGGATGAGAGGGCCCACTGGCAGAACCTCTTAGGAGGGCACGGTGACACTCACTCTGTAACAGAAGCTAAAGGGCACATGCCTGTTGGCCAAGAAACTCCACTTACAGGTATTTATCTGACACACTCCTGCATGTTTGCAAGGAGGTATTCACAAGGCATTCTTTACTCAGGTGAGAAATGAGGTATCTCATGAGCCCGTTAACAGGGGACCAAGGTATCAGTCATACAATAGAATGCCAGTGTGTGATCCAGATGGAAGAATCAGGTGGCCTCATATAGGTGGATCTCTAACATATATTAGGTTGAAAAACAGAGCAAGCAAATGACAACACGGTCCAGAATAATAGGCATGACATGCTCACATTTGAATAAGAAAATCCTATTCATGTGTGTGCCCGTGTATGCATGGAAACACCTCTGGAGGGACACTCAAGATGCTGGGACAGTGGTTGCCTCTGGGAAGATAACTGGGAGGCTGGGTGCTAGGAGGGAGGAGGATGTGCTTCTCGCAGTATGTCCTTGGATTGCTTACATTGCTTTTACCATGTTCAATGCACAATGTATCAGATCTTTCTTTCATGCCCCCACCGCTGTCCCCTGACAGCTGCAATCTAGGGAGGGAGTGATGGCTTAAGCTAGTGAGGCCTGGAACACAGGGCCTGACTGATGTCCCCTAGGTGACAGTGTGGGTGAGGACACACCCAGCACGCCAGTGTCTGTTTTATGCTGATGAACAGATTTGTCATTGGTACTTTTGCAAGACTGCAATGAAATTCTGGCTGAGGGTGCAGTCACCCAGCTGGGGCCCCAAGGCTTTTGGAATTCACCCATGGATGGCTTGTCAGCACATCTTTATGGAGCAACACACTCTGTGCTAGGTGCTGAGTACACAGTGATGAGCAAAACGTGCAAAGACTGTGTCCTCTTCAACTTGGATGGCCAGTGGGGATTAGGAAAAGAAAGAAGTCAACAAACCCCCAATACAGCCAGAGTTGTGATCAAGTAGGCTATGCAGAGGGACAGGAGGGCCTGAGGGCTGCTTCATACAGGGTGAGGATGGAGGGCTTCTGAGGAGGGAGGTCCAGGCTGAGATCCAAAAGGCAAAAAGGAGCTGGTAGGGGGAGGTGAGTGGCAGCCAGGAGTGAGCAGGATGACAGGTGGAGGGGCTGTGTTGGGAGGCCATGGAGGACAGTCTGGAAGGACTGAAGGGCAGCCAGTGTGGCCACAGAGTAGTGCGTGTGAGAGAGGGGCAGCCAGGTGAGGTTGGTGGGGAGGCGGTAGGAACACCATGCTCCTGCTGCCCCGACTGTGGGGCACAGGGTGGCAGTCAGGCCCATGGGTCACCCACCTTCTCAGGGTTGGCATTTGCCTTTTCTTGCCCCACTCTTCCAGCTGGATTCAACCACTCCATAACTCCAGTGGAGAATAAGACCCTGATATCAGTTCCTTCCCTGGCCAAAGGCTTTGCTCATCATAAGACATTATGTTGTAGATGATCAAGATTTCTGTAACAACATCTTGCAGAAATAGTTTTAGTTTACCCATGCTGAGGTGGAGGCAGGGAAAACCATGACTGAGTTGACAGTGCTCCAGGCTTCGTGCGCCTTGTCCATGTTCTAGATGACCAGGATTTCTGCAATAACGTCCTGCAGAATTAGGTGATGTGGAAGAGGGGGCTTTAGGGTGCATCAGGCAAAATCATGTTTGGCTGCATGGGAAAGAAAACACCAGATCATATAGCTCATATAGCTTAAAGAAGAGTTTTATTTTTTGTAGATAAAGTTTGGAGGTAAATCTAGACTCCTGAATAAGTCCTAGCTCATCCATAAGAAGCTACTGCATGGCCCAAGATGGCTGCTCAAATGCCAGCAATTGCATCTGCATTTCAGACAGGAGGAGGAATGCGTAGGGAAAAGAAGGACATAATTTTTTTTTTTTTTGTACTTTAAGTTCTGGGGTACATGCGCAGATCATGCAGGGTTGTTGCATAGGTACATACATGGCAAGGTGGTTTGCTGCCTCCATTCCCCTGTCACCTACATTTGGCATTTCTCCCCACATTATCTCTCCTGCCCCCACTGTCCCTCCCCTAGCCTCCTGCAACTGACCCCAGTGTGCGATGCTCCCCTCCCTGAGGACACACTTCTCTTTAAGGTTTCTTCCAGGAAATTGCGTATGATTTATGTCTGCCTGTATTTCATTGTTCAGAATTTATCCCAGGGCTGCACCTGGTTGCAGGAAAAGCTGGTAAAGTTAGTTTTTATTCTGGGTGGTGATTTGCAAAGCTAAAACCATCAGGAGTTCCATCTTAAAGGAAGAAGAGGGAAATGAAGAATGCCAGACACTCAGTATTTTTGGCCACATAGGTTCAAATAAATTTGAAAAATACTTGGTTAGACAAAGTTAAATAGGTTTCTTTACTGCAGAGTGTCTGAGCCTTTAGTGCGCTAATGGGCATACTAATCGTAAAAGAGGCTGTAGTAGTATGTAGCCTTTACAAAATGTATTAAGTTATGGAACTGGGTTGTGTGTGTGAAGCACATTATGGAATTGGTGCTCTGCAGAGGATATTCAGGTAAACAGAGTCCTTGATGAACTATGGAATTCAAAAATAACCAAGCTAGGCAACACGCTTTCATTTTAAAGACTCAATGCTATTCCTTCAATCAACCTAGACCACCCATCACGGATCAGACAGGCCCTGGGCTAAGTGCTGGGATAAGCAGCTGAAGCATGATTCCTGCTCTCAATAAGTTTAAAGTCAAGAGAGAAACATTCTCAGCCAAATAATGACATGAAATGTCAGAACAGAATGTGGACTGGGAGTGTGTGACATTGGCCTGCAGAATCAGGTGGCTGGGGGTAGAGGCTGCGGACAGCGTGTTGAGTGGGCGGAAAATGGTTGGTGCCAGGCAGTAAGTCCAGAGGGTTGAGTGCAGCCAGCTGATGAAAGGCCTCTAGCGCCGTGCCAAGGATATCTGCCATCTTGTTGAGGCACCTGGAAGGAGACCGCAGGGTGCAGAAGGGCCATGTACCTGGGAGTAACCTGAGGTCTTTCCTCCTCCCTGGTTCCCAGCCTACTGCAGTATCAGGGGCTTCTTCCTGTCCCAACACCAGACAGTGAGTTGGTCACCAGAGCACATAGCCCTCTGCAGGTTGCAAAGCTGTGTCACCTCCTTTCTCTTACATTGTCACAAGAAACCTTAGAAGTAGAGAGAGTAGGCTGGGCGTGGTGGCTCATGCCTGTAATCCCAGCACTTTGGGAGGCTGAGGTGGGTGGATCACCTGAGGTCAGGAGTTTGAGACTAGCTTTGTCAACATGGTGAAACCCTGGGTCTACTAAAACTATAAAATGAGCTGGGTGTGGTGGCAGGTACCTGTAATCCCAGCTACTCAGGAGGCTGAGGCAGGAGAATTGCTTGAACCTAGGAGGCAGAGGTTGCAGTGAGCTGAGATTGTGCCATGGGCGACAAGAGCAAAACTCTGTCTCAACAGAAAAAAAAAAGGAAGTAGAGCAGAGAGGGCTGCTCTTCCCCCACTGTACAGAGAGGCAGGGACAGCTCCAGCACCTGCAAGTGGCCAATGGTAAAGGGGAGGGAGTCACACCTTGGTGGGTGAGAGAAGTTCCTCTGGCAGGTCTGAGGGAAGCTCAGGGCCTCTTCCTCCTGGCAAAGGCTCCCTGTGGAGGCTGCTCCACCAGGCAGGCAGAGAAGAACCTGGATCCATTCCTGAGGGCTGCCATGATGCAGGACCAAAGACTGGGTGCCTTCAACAAGAGGAATCTGTTCTCCCATGCTTCTGGAGGTCAGAAGTCTGGAATCAAGGTGCTGGCAGTGCATACTCCCGCCGAAGTTTCTAGCGGAGGCGCCTTCTCCCCTCTTCCTGCCCTGGGGGGTTGTTGGCAATTTTGGCGCTCCTTGCCTTCAGGTGCGCAACTCGGATCTCTGCCTGCCTTGTCCCATGGCAGACGCCCTGAGTGCATGTGTTTCTGTGTCTTTGCATGGCTTTCTCCTCTTTATGTCTGCGTTCAGATTTCCCTTGTCTTAAGAGGACACCAGCCACTGGATTAGAGCCTGACTGAATCCAGTGTTGCCTGTCTTTCCTTGATGACATCTGCAAGGACCCTGTTTACAAATAGCACAAGCAGAGGTACCTAAGGTTAGGACTTAACAGATCTTTCAGGGGAACCTAGCAATCTAAATAGACAGTTTTCCCTCTTCAGCTCACACCTGAGCCAGCCTGCGGCCATGGAAGAGACCCAGAGCTGTCGCCAGGTCCTGCGGCTCTAGCCTCCAGCCAATCAGCAAATCCTGCTTATCTCTAATTTATTAGCCTTTGCATGGATCTAACGCCCCTCAGCGCAGAGCCCTACAAACACACACTGTTTACTGACTCCCAGCCAGGTATGTGGTAGGGGAGCTGGGCCAGCTGGCAGAGAGCATCACCCCTGGCCAGGGAGGCAGGCAGGGATGTGGCCAAGTTTTCTTCCTGGGCACCTCTTCCTAGCCACAGGTGCTCATTGGCAACCAGGCGGCGGGGCAAGCTGGCTCTGCAGGCAGCCCAGGCCCACCTGGACCCTATCTCCTGCCCTGGCCCTCTGACCTTCTCACGTGGCTGCATCATTGTGAAGAGCTTTGTAAGTGATGGCCCTGGGTGGTAGCGACAGGGATGCTTCGATTCTATTAATTTCAACAACCATGGCCAGTTTTCTCTCTCTGTGCATCACAAGTTCCTACCTGTCTTCCAGGGCTGTGCAAGCTCTCTAGGACTGTTGTAACAAAGTACGACAAACTGGGTGTTTAAATGACAGAAATGTACCGTCTCAGTTCTGGAGGCTGGAAGTCTGAAATCCAGGTGTCAGCAGGGTTGCTGCTTTTTGTTTTTTGAGATGGAGTCTCACTCTATCACCCAGGCTGCAGTGTAGTGGTGTGATCTCTGCTCACTGCAACCTCCGCCTCCTGAGTTCAAGCAATTCTCCTGTCTCAGCCTCCTGAGTAGCTGGGACTACAGGTGCCCACCACCACACCTGGCTAAATTTTGTATTTTTTGTGGAGATGGGGTTTCACCATGTTGGCCAGGCTGGTCTCGAACTCTTGACCTCAGGTGATCGGCCTGTCCCAGCCCCGCAAATTTCTGGGATTACAGGTGTGAGCCACTGTGCCCAGCCTGCTGCGTTTGGAGGTTCCTTCCTTCCTCCTTTTTGCTGGGAGGGAGAATTTGTCTGAGGCCTCTCCCTGGCTTCTGGTGCTTTGCTGGCAATCTTTGGCATTCCTTGGCATTCCTTAGCTGCATCAGCTGTGTCTCCACCTTCATCTTCTTCTTCTTTTTTTTTTTTTTTTTTTTTTTTTGAGACAGAGTTTCGCTCTCGTTACCCAGGCTGGAGTGCAATGGCGCGATCTCGGCTCACCGCAACCTCCGCCTCCTGGGTTCAGGCAATTCTCCTGCCTCAGCCTCCTGAGTAGCTGGGATTACAGGCACGTGCCACCATGCCCAGCTAATTTTTTGTATTTTTAGTAGAGACGGGGTTTCACTATGTTGACCAGGATGGTCTCGATCTCTTGACCTTGTGATCCACCCGCCTCGGCCTCCCAAAGTGCTGGGATTACAGGCTTGAGCCACCGTGCCCGGCCCTCCACCTTCATCTTCTTGTGTGCCTGTCTTCAAATTTCTGCTTTTTATAAGGTCACTAGTTATATCGGATTGGGTCCCACCCTCTTCCACTATGACCTCATCTTAACTAATTACCTCTGCTATGCTTCTATTTCCAAATAAGGTTGCATTCTTAGGTATTACCAGGTTGGGATTTGAACATCTGAATTTTGGGGTGGACTCAATTCAGCTCATAACAGAGGCCAATCAGAAATCTTGCCTCCACCAGGAAGCCTTTGGCACTCAAACTCATGCAATCCCCCCTTCCTGGAACTCCCGTAGCACATAATGTGGGCCACGTGGGTATTTATATTCTGTTTCTCTGAGGCTGGAGTTAACTTTGGCTCGATGGCATTTAGTTTTTGAACACAAGCACAGCACAGCAGAAGCCCTCTTATCTGATGTTATTAGGACTGGTAGTTGGGTAGTAAATTGAAAAGCCAACAGGATGCCAGCAAGCAGCATGGCTCAGCATGCGGTGGGCACAAGATTTATGCAGGAATAGACTGTGGCCATCAGAAGTGTGTATGTGTGTGTGAGGGTGTGTGAATGCATGTGTGTGCTGTGCATGGCAGTGTATGCATGTGAGTATATGAGTGTGAGCATGTCTCTGGGTATGATCACGTGCATGTGTGTGTGAGTGAGTGTGGATGTGTGGATGTGGAATGTGTGGACAGCCAGGGAGGCCAAGGAGATGGGGAGCATACGGCCTTTGCCTAGCAAGGTGTAGCAAAGCCAAGTGGTGTGTCTCTGGGAAAGATGGGGACACTGGGACAGGAACTGGAGCTCCTGACCTCTGCTACATCTCTGTGGATTCAGGGGAGATGTGTGCATAGTCATTACAGTGTGACACCTCCGTCCTCATCGTGGATCACCCGTGTCATCTAATGCTCTCCCATCGAATTCCAGACTCACTCAGTGCTGCCATCAGCTCCCCAGGAGCTCTCCCCCAAGAGAGGGAATGTGCCCTTGAGTAGACACTCAGACCCAGCATGTAGGGACAGAGGGGGGCAGCCTGCCCGGCCATACCTCCCAGTTCCTCTCTTCAATAGCTGGTGTTCTTGTGCAAGTTACTTACCCTCCCTGAGCTTCTTTGAAGTGGGTTTAATAGTAGTACCTGCCACATAGGTTGTTGTGAGGATTGATGAGATGACCCATATAGTGTGTTTAGCACAATGGCTAGGATATGGCAGTCTTCCAAAAGTATAAGCTACCATCATAATGATTAATATGATAATAAATGAAAACATCTGTATTGTTTGTCATATGTGCTCCAGCAGGCTGACTGCATTAGGCCTCCTGAGGTCACAATCTGCTGTTCATCCTGTATCCCCAGGGCTAGTACATTGAAAATCCAACAGGAATGCCAGCAAGCAGCACGGCTGAGCACAGGGTCTGGCATATAGCAGGTGCTCAGGAACTGTTGGTTGCAGAAATGAATGACTGTGAATGAGTGAGTGGCAAGTCATGTTTCTAGGCCCATAGGTCCAGGACTGTGGTAGCTCTGCAAAGGTAAGCTATTCTATATACTTACACTTGGTGACTGGGCCACCTTTCCCTGGGGACAGTGAACCCCAATCAACCCTGGCATGTTGCTCACTCTTGAAGGGGAAGTAGGAAGGGGAAGAGTTTGGAGCTGGAGTTCCCTGAGCAGCCACTTGGTCACCAGGCCAGGGCTTGGGTCATTAGCACCAAACTTGCCATGCTGTTGAATTGGGCCATTTATGTCCACTTTTGTTTTAGTCTGGAGGGAAGCACAGGCATCACTGAGCAAAGTCCATGTCCTGTGATGCCTTGCTACTTATTCTAAGTGTGTTCCACGGACCAGCAAAGTGGACCTCATCTAGGAGCTTGTCAGAAATGCAGAATCTCAGGCCTGACCTATGGAATCAGTTTACATTTCAACAAGATCCCCAAGGGCTGTGCTTGCATGTCAAAGTGTGAGAATTTTCTGCCCTAGCGTCACCGCCTTGAGAACCTACGGCTTGGTCATCTCTAGAAGAAAATCTAGCCTTTGTGAGGTGCCACTTCTCCTGCACTCCAAAATGCACATCCCAGCCCCTGACCAATTAGAATGAGGTTGTCCAGGGATGTACGGTGCTCTTGCGCCTTCTGGCCATCTCATCTCCCATCTCCTTTTCTGAAGCTCTTACACTGGTCGGCAACCCGGCCCTTCTTTGCTGTTATGAGGAGAAACTTCTCTGCTGTTTGCTGGTTGAATTGGTATTTGTTTTCTTGAAAAGCATGTTTTAATTCAAGGTAGTTTTCGTCAAGGCACGTCTGTCTGATGTGAGTTTTATCTCCTCTCTGTTGCTCCCTGGCGGTGCCACCCCAGGTCCTGGTATGCATATTCTGGACCCCAAGGGCCAAACAACATACTTAGGCTCCCAGACAATCACCGGCCCCTCCTCCACATCTTTCCTCATCTGTCCAGCTGTGCAGACCTGGCACACGGGCATGCCCTGCCTTCCTTCTTCCCAGCTCGTACCTGCTCTGGAGAGAATACAAACATATGTCAATGACAACGCATAAAATCCGATGACAGCCCAAGAACTCCTAAATCTTCCAAATTGCTGTCTGCACTTCCTCCCTTTTTATATCCTGGCATGCCTGAGCTGACCCGCCCCCCGGATCCAGTCCCAGCAGCTGTAATCATGTGTCTGCTTCTTCCAGCTGCTTTGGGAAACGCAGGGCTCCAGGTACCAGCCTTTTCCTGGCTGCACCTCTCCAGAGTTGGATACAGCTAAGCAGCAAGGGTTCCCTGGGGATTGGGAACAGGGCCTAGAGTACTAGAGGACAGGGCCTAGAGCACTCCCAGATCCAAGAGTCCTTTGGCTTTCCATGTGGAAAACCAACCAAGAGATGACCAAATCCAGTGAATTCACTCCAGGAATCCACTGCAGGGAAAAAAAGAATTCCCAGCTGGGAGAGTTGTGGCAAGGACAGCGTGCCTCCTTCCCAAGCAGCTCTGTGCTAAATATGGAAATTCCGAAGAGAGTTTTCCTTGGGCATCTGGAAATTAGGTTCTGCTCTCAGGTTCAAGTTAAAAACAGTGGTTGGAATTCTGGTGTCAACTTTGCCGGATAAGAGGAGATTGGGGGAGCTCCTTGCTGGTGATGTGACATCCTGGCTGGCCTCTGTACTGGTGATGGGTTTTGGGAGACAAAGTCTCCAGGACAGCCCATTTGCTCATCACAGGTGCAAAGAGGCCGATACTTGGCCTCCAACCCTTTTTTTAACTCTAGAGAAAAATCTTTCACTTTGGTTGGGGAGCAGCAAAGCCATTTAATAACTCATTTCTTAATGAAGAATGGATCATTTAAAAAAGCTTCCCACCTCTTTTACCAACTGACCCTATAATTAGACAAAGCATTCATTTCCTTTTTACTTCTGGCTACCCAAAGCAACACCTAGTGGTCAGGGGCTATCAGGAAACAGATGGTACACTCAAATCAGGATGCTTTAAGGAGTCCCTAAAATAAAAAAAGGCATATCCTGCCCACACCTGCCTTGACTAACGCATGGGCAGGGTATAGGGAAACCAAAAGGGCTGGTGCAGTATCCTGGAGCTGGGATCTCAGTGCAGGGCTCTTACCACCCCTAGGCCTTAAGGGGCAAATGAGAGAATTACCGAATCTGGGAGGAGACGGTCAAGCAGACTGTGGCATTGACAGGAGCTGGGATCTTCAGCTGAGGTGTGCAGCCAGCCTGAGATGACCCTGTGAAAAAAGAGACAGAGGAAGAAATACGCCACCTTCACTCACCAGCTTCCTTCTAGTCTGCCAGAGACTCCATTGACCAGACTCAGCCCAGAGCCAGAGGGGGCACAGCCTATTACTGTGGGACAGACAGGTCAGTAGTAGTGAGCAGCATGGAGAGAGGCAAAGGGTGGATCTGGAGAGGCTGAGAGGAGCCACCTGGCCTTGGTGCTGCTTTTACATTCTCCCTGCACCCCGCCTGATGCAGTCCTTCTTAAAACTGCTGCCATGCAAGCAACTCGTCATTTTGCTCTGAAGCACCCATTTGTGGCTGTCATCATTATATATTGCCTGGATCTCTCTTCTGCCAAGCCAGTTTGTAAGCCCGTAGAGACAGAGATTGTGTCTCTCTTGGATTTACCCAGCGCCGTGGAAAACCAACCAAGAAATGAATAAATCCAGTGAATCAGCCACAGGAATCCCATGGCAGGACAAAAGAGAATTTCCAATTGGGAGAGTTGTGGCAAAGAGAGAGTGCCTTCTTCCTAAGCAGCACAACATATGTGCAAAACACGCACAAGAGTGTGTGTGTGTGTGCGTGTGTGTGCGCGCGTGTGCGTGTGTGCACATCAGCAAGGAGAGGCCAGGTGATGTTGCAGGTAACAACCACCCGATCTCAGCAGTGTTAGACAACAAATGTTTTCTCTTGTTCACATTGCCTGTCTTTTGCAGGGCAGCATGGAGTGCTCTGCATGTCATAGTTTGGGACCCATGATGGCTTTGCTTCAACACACACATCCCGAATTACAACAGGAGAAAGAGTATGGAGTGAATTACTCACTGGCCCAATGTGTCCCTTCTGTACGTATTTCATGGGCCAAAGTGGGCTTGTGGCCATGCCTAACTTTCACAGTCGGAAGCAGAAGCCTCCCATGCTCAGAAAGCAGAGAACTAGAACTATCTGGTGAACAGTCTCCCAAAGTGGCTGAGGTTGGTCTCTACCAGGGAGCCATGGAGGAATGATTAATAATTTTGAATTAAACTGAACAGTAGGTGTCAATAAAAATTAAATGAATAAACAAATCTATGCCTTTTCACATAGTCAGTTCAAATCAGTTAACTCAGCAACAGAAAAAAAAAAATCAGCAAATCAACTGCCCAGGAATTATAGAAATCGAATGCCTTGTAAGACACAGACTGGTTTATATTACAATACCTCATTTCTGGCTGGTTTCAGTGTAGCCTATGTTGTTTGACATGAATTGTGCCCGGGATAAGGATTCTTCATTGGAGGGATTCTTCCCCAATTTGATTATGTTATTGTTTTCCAGATTCTCATGTCTCCAGCTATTCTTTAGGACTTGGACAGTCTGATAAAGATCTCACTGATCCTGATACCCTCTTTGGCTCAGCTCCAAAGAGGACATAGCCACTACCACACTTGCTTCCCTGCCTTCTGTGGGACATCTCCGTGCATGGCATCCTGCACTACCCCCAGGCATCAGGCTATAAAATGGCCCTATCCTGAGCCCCTCCCAAATCCCTGAATCTTACAGGAAATAACCTCACCTCAAAAGTAGAAAAGGGTGAAAAAACATTTTCAGATCTGAGCAATCACTTTGTTGACAAAATTGAAACGAAGTTTTCAGGATTATTTTAAAAAAGCAGAAAAGTATGTTCACTCGTCTTCAGAAATTGTCCATACCTAAAAACTGTTAGGGTAGTGATTCAGGCTGGCTGGGTTATTATAAGATTGTCTCAGCCACTAGGCTTCCCAAAGAAATTGCCTTGAAAAATCATGAAGAGCCTGAGACTAAAGATGTAAAATATGGCAATAATTTTTTTTTTAAAAAACAAATGACCAAAAAACCTACAATATCTCTTCTCTGTTCCCTCCTGTTTTTAAGTAATCTTTTGCACACCATGAACCCTGAAAGCAAATGCTTATACTGCTTCCTCAGAGTAAACTGTCAAAGTAATTTTGATGGCTGGACTTAGGCAAATGGACGTTTTATTTACAACACCATACCAGATCTCCTGGGATAAACACGAATTCATGAGATCTCTAAGGACCTCTGTGTGCCTAGAAGAGAAAGATGAGAATGACCTGTGACTCAAAACGTGCATGATCTCAATCATAGTTATTGTGACGGTAATCTTATGAGCCTACAAAAGTTGGGTGGCTAGCAGGATCCTTCCCTGTCTTCTGAGGGGGTCTGGGTCAATTCAGCTATGGGACCATCTTAAGGGCCCTTTTGAGGTCCTGCCTGTCGTCTTCAGTTTTTTCAGCAACTCACATTCTGATATGACCTGCCAGGGAGGGAGTGAAAATGATCAGCAACGGCAACTTCCACTTTTATAATTCCTTTACCTAATGGTAAAAGTAGGACATGCCCATTTATTGCAGATAATTTGGAAAATATGAGATAAAAAGAAGAAAATAAAAGGCAACCATATTTCCCCACCCACTGATAATCACCATCAACTTTCTGATGTCCCCCTCTTCCTTCTTAAGCTTCAGTTTTCCATGTCTGGATTTTTAAATTATTTCAACCATGCATTCATCCTTATTTATTGAGCACATACTATTGTTCTGTTCCCATCATTAATGATGTAGCAGTAAATAAATAAAGTCTTGTTCTCATGGAGATGAAGTAATATCAGAGACAGTTACTAAAATTCAGAGGGCAGAAAGACCATGGGAAAATCTTCAAACACTTGGAAGCTAAACAGCATACTTCTAAATAATTCATGGGCTAAAGAGGGAGTCTCAAAGGGAATTAAAAACATATAGGACTCTGAGGTGCAGCTAAAGCAGTGCTGAGAGGAAAATTTATAACACTAAATGCTAACATTAGAAGAGGAAACATCTGAAATCAATAATCAAAGTTCTCACTTCATAAAACTAGAAAAATAAGAATAAAATTATACCCAAAGCAAGCAGAAGAAAGGAAATAAAAATAGGAGCAGAAATAAATGAAATTGAAAACAGGAAAATAATAGAGAAAAATCAATAAAACAAAAAGATTGTTCTTCAAAAAAAACCCAATAAAATTGATATATCTCTAGCAAGACTGACAAAAGTAAAGAGAAGACGTATTACTAAAATTTCAGAGATGAGACAGAGGTTATCACTACAAATCCTGTAGTTGCTAAAAATATGATGAGCAGATGCTTTGAACCACCTTATGCTCATAAATTCAACAACTTAAAAGAAACAAACCAATTCTGTAAATACTGCAACCTATCAAAACTCAACCCAGATGAAACAATCTGAGTAGCTCAAAAGCTATGAAAGAAATGGACTTTGTAATTTAAAAAGCTTCAGAGATGGTTTTCCTGGAGAATTCTTCCAGATAAAAAACACCAATTTTACACCATGTTATCCAGAAACTAGAAGAGAAGAGAATACTACCTAATTTATTTTATGAAGCTAGTTTAACCCTGATTCCAAAGCCAGATAAAGATTGCACAAGAAAAGAAAATCACAGACTAGTGTCTCTCATGAACTTAGATGTAAAAATCCTCAACAAAATATTAGCAATTCAAATCCAGAGATGAATATACATACCTTAGGGAGGTAGGAGTGACTTAACAAAATGAGTTAAGACTTCACATTTGGACAGACTGTTTCAATTGCCAGCTTCCCATGTGATAGATACAGTAACTCTCCGAACCTTGGTTTACCTGTCTGTAATACAGGGACAACACATATATTTTAGGATTGGTTCATGTATCTAGTAAATGAAATTATATGCCTAAAGAAAGTCAATGAAACTTATATTATTTTGTCATAGTTCTTTCTTTTTTCTTTCTTTCTTTCTTTCTTTTTTTTTTTTTTTTTTGATAAAGATGGGGTTTCACCATGTTGGCCAGGCTGGTCTCGAACTTCTGAGCTCAAGTGATCCACCTGCCTTGGCTTCTCAAAGTGATTACAGGTATGAGCCATCACGCCCACCAGGTTTTCTCTTAAGGAGAAACTAAATGTTACAGCTATAGCCGGTATTTTGTTATGGCAGCCCAAGCTGACTAATATAGCCATGGCCCTTAAACATGGCCCATAAGACCCTGTGCCTTCTGGCCTCCCCTCTTTCTGATCACTGCCACAACTTCTCCTCCGTGCCCCACTCCCTCCAGCACCACAGGCCTCCCTGGTATTCTCTGAATGCGAGGAGCACATTCCTACCCCAGGGCCTTTGCACTCCATCGCCCCAGCCAGTCTCACTCTTCCTCCATGGAAATTTCCCTCATTTCCTTCAAGCTTTTGTTCAAAAGTGGCCTCCTCAATGAGACTGACCCTGAAAACTCTTGACAATTACAACTCACCTTCCCCCATTGAGCACTTCAACCGCCTTACATGTTCTAAAAAAAAAAAAAAAAAAAAAAAAAATCTTCCCATACATTGGTCACTTCCTAACACATGGAATCATGTATTTGTGGGATATTGTCTATTGCCTGTTACCCTCTGAAAAACGATAAGCTCCAGAAGATCAGGTATACGGGTCTCTGTTTTGTTCACTGAATCATTCCAAGTGCCTAGGACCCTGGCTGACGCCTATTTCCTGCTCCAGAGATCTCTCTTCGCTGGGTGGATGAACCTCTTCCCCGGCGAGCGAGCCTGCTGGCCGAGGAGACCGCGTCGTACCAGAATTTCCCAGCAGGTGGCAGCCGATGCACGCCAGAGATGGCTGGGTCCCTGTACTTTGAACTCAAGGTTCTTCCAATTAAGTGCAAGACAAGAAGCTGGGAGACTCGCCGCATTTGGCTTACTCCTGACGCATACTTGCATTGGAGGCTGTGTGTAGGCGATGAGCCCGTGAGCTGATAAAGCCTTTATCTAACAGGGGAGGCTGTTTACCCACAATTCAGGGGTAAAAAAATGTAAACAGCTGTTGAGAAGAAAGAAGGTCAGAATCCTCCTACCATGGGGAAAAGGGGCAGAAGAAAGCCTGTGGGCACAGACTGGCATCACACCTGCAGATGGAAAAGTGACATTGGGCCACTATTCAGGGAAAAAGGGGAGCCTTTAACACATCGTCAGGGCTGTGGGCGTTTCTTTTTTTTTTTTTTTCGACACCGAGTTTCGCTCTTGTTGCCCAGGCTGGAGGGCAGTGGCACTATCTCAGTTCACTGCAGCCTCTGCCTCCTGGGTTCAAGCGATTCTCCTGCCTTGGCCTCCTGAGTAGCTGGGATTACAGGTGCCCGCCACCACACCCAGCTAATTTTTTGTATTTTTAGTGGAGACAGGGTTTCACCATGTTGGCCAGGCTGGTCTCAAGCTCCTAACCTCAGGTGATCCACTTGCCTCAGCCTCCCAAACTCCTGAGATTACTGGCAAGTAATCCACTGTGCCCGGCCTAGTCTTACTCTTAACACACCAGAAGATGCTTTGTTATGGAACCTTGAATATCCCTGTGGGCCCCTGCCAAGCTGCCCTCCTCCCAGTACTTCTGTTATCCGTCTAGTCATGGAATTGAGTTGCAGTGGTAAGGAATTCTTTAAAAGCCAAGTCCAAGGTGAACGTGCCTTCCATCAAATTCAGCATTTGAGTGTGTCTGTTTAGGGGGAGGCTCCCAGGCAGAGACTGCTCGAGAATCTGAGTCTGTGAGCCCAAAACAATCCACGCCAGCTGATCAACCTAGTAACTACCACAGTGACTACAGGAGCTAGCATTTACTGAGCGTTTACTGTGTACCAGGCATGTTCTGGACATATTTACCTGCACTATCTCATTCATTCTCAGTGCAGCTCTCTGAAGTCCACCCTCTTCTCATCCCCAACTCACAGATGACACAAGAGAGGTTGTCACTAGCCGAAGGACCCAGTTCGGGGTTCTGGAGGTTACCCTTACCCCTGAAGGGGAGGAATCAGCTGAGATGTACCAGGTATCCTAATTGACCTTAGAGAACATCTAGTCCAACACAGAGGGGCATTGTGTTGACAGATGGGGAAGTTGTTGACAGATGGGGAAGCTGAGGCCCAGAGAGGGGAAGGGACTGGCCAAGTTTACACAGAAACCTGCCCAGTCCCTGTGCAGGAAGAGCAACCCAGTGCCTTTAACATTCCCAACCAATGTCAGGAGTTCAAGCACAGGCTTTTATTATTTATTTATTTGTTTAATTAGAGACAGGGTCTCACTCTATTGCCCAGGTTGGAGTGCTGTGGTGTGACCATAGCTCACTGCAGCCTCAAACTCCTGGACTCAAGCAGTCCTCCCTCCTCAGCACTCCCCATCCCCAGTAGCTAGAACTATAGGCACATGTACCACCATGCTATCTTGCTATGTTGCCCAGGCTGGTCTCGAACTCCTGAGCCAAAGTGCTGGGATTACAGGTATGAGCCACCATGCCCGGCATAACAGGCTTTTGCTTTCCTTGGATTCCACATTTGCTTCAGTCCTTGCTGGCACTGAACACTTTTGCATAAGAGCTTATGAAAACAACACCACCTATCTTATTTTAGGAGTTTTATCAACTAGTAGACTGTCCAGCTGGAATCACTGGCCTCTCATGATGTGAATTCTGGCTTCTGTGGCTCTTAGCTGGTCACCTTGGTCAAGCCACTCAACTTTGAGCTGGTTTTTTCATTGGTAAAATGGGGATTACAATATTCATGAAAGGCTAGATTCTAAGCCAATGCTGTCCCATGCAAATGTAATGGGAGCTGCATACCTAATTTTTAATTTTCTAATAGCCACATAAAAAGCAAACAAACAAACAAACAAACAAAAAAGGTAAAGGGTGAACCAAAGCATATGGCATGATTACTTTTCATGATGTGTTTCATTGAATGCAATAGCTTCCAAATACCATAATTTCAACATCTGGTCAACATCCAATTGTTAAGGGGCACTGCTTCATTTTCACATGAAGTCTCCAAGGTGGGGTGTGTGTTTTGCACTTACTGGGCATCTCAATTTGAACTGGCCACGTGGCAAGGGGCTGCTGTGTGGGACAGGATGGTTCTAGGCCTCCATAGCATTTTGAGCACATGGCTCTGGGCTTGGGGAGGATCTTTGTATCTACACCTTGTCTGTAGATGGCCATCATCTGGGACTCTGATGAAACAGAGATGGCCTTCGTCCCAGCCCAGTAAGTCCCCAGTACTCCGATGTCCTCAGCAGGGCTCTGGGCTGCCTTTGAAAACCTTCCCTTCCCAAATGGCTTTCCTCCAATGCCACAAACAGGTCTCTCTCATTCTCTGCAAATATTCATGTCCATTTTGTCCTTGATGTGGTGGAAGTGTTCCTAACAACTGCACAGCAGACTGATACAGAAAGAGAGAGGAACGCAGAGGATGGTGGGGTGACGGGGGAGCTGGAGAGATTGTGTTGTCCCTTGGGGTGGGCTTGGCCTTGTGGCATCCTGGGGCTCAGGACTCTGGTCACTGTGGAATGTTGTCTCTGCTTGCCAGCTCAGAGCCTCACCTTGCCGCACCCAGCTCAACTCTGTGGACTCAACGGAAACACCCTAATTACAGGAGTTCCCCACCTCCGCAACTGCGACTTCTATTTGATAATAAGCAGGTGTCAGGGGTGCAGTTGTGCATGGGCTGTGCTCAGAGAAACATGAAAAGGCTCAAGCCACGCTTCACCCTCAGGGGTCTGGGCTGGGAGACTGGAGCCAGCGTCTACTTGGGTTCTCCTGACTGCAGTGGTCACTGGGGCTTGTGGAGAGGGGCAAATGCTGGTGTGGTAGCTGAGACACAGGGCTCTGGGCTCTCCAGCGGGTCTGGGGGTTGCAGAGACCCATCGAACTCTCCCCTCATTCCCAGCTCCCAGACAGTTCCTGCCTTTTTATTTTTTCTGGAAGGCAGAGGTTGAGGGCCAGAGCTCTGCATTCAGCCTGCCTGGGTTCACATTCTAGCTCTGCCATGTCCTGTGGCTTCAGTGAGTGACCCAACCTCTCTCTGTATTGGTGTCCTCCTCTGTGAGTGGGGTGGTAACTTCTTCTCCGGGTTTTCTGAGGAATAAATGAGGCAATAAGCAGGAGACTCAGCATCAGACCAGGCTACTATGATTATTTTTACAGGGAGAGACCTGGTTCTGAATACTTTGGCTTGTCCAGAATAGAGGTATCTTATTTTCCCCAATTAATTAATTTATAGTAAAAAATACAACATTAATAAAATTTATGCTGACAGAGAACAATCTCTGAGATGTATTGTGAAGTGAGAAAAGCAAAGTGCAGAATAGCATATGATAGAAGCCAACACAGAACATAGATACGTGGCCTGTGTTTGGGATGGCACAAAAATTACTGGTAATGAGTGGCTGGGGAGGGGAGCCAGGGACAGTGGTGAGAGAGAGGTTGACTTTTCTTTCTCTAGCCCCTTGGAATATTCCCATTTTACCAGGAGTATGTATTCCTGCTTTTTTGTTCATTTTGAATATGAATTAATTTTTTCAATTAAAAAATAAACTAATTCAAATATCCTCCCCTACCCCCATAATGATAAATGGTCATATGTAGAAAAGTTCCCAGTTCTGAAGAGAGAGCCTGAAACTGCTGTACCATGTCATTGCTGGGTGTCAGAGGACCCAGGGTCTCGGCCTGGAAGATGATTTGCTCTGACATTCATTCCCCATGTATCACCATGTAAGCATCTGTCAGGGTTTAACTGGGGCAGGAGGAAAACATCAAAGGAGCTCCTCATGCATGTAACACATATGCACCCAGTAAACATAGTGTTTCCCTCTCACACACATATGCACACAGGCACACATGCACACACACACTTACACAACCTAAGGACTACACATGCACCCCTCAACAACCAAACCACTTCATATCCACATACTAACAAATGAGCCACTTCACCTATCCACATCTAACCCCAAAGCCCTTTATACCAACAAACACACACATGCCACCCCAACGACCATGCACTCCACACACCTCGACAACCTTTACACACATGCACCCAATGACCAAAGTAGTTTACACAGACAGCCCAGAAATCAGAAGGGCTTCACGCATCTACCCAATAAGCAAAGCACTTAATACGCACACACACAGAGCGTTATATACGTACACACCCCAACCAAAGGGTCCACACACACTCATGTTCCCCAACACCCAAAGCCACACATACCCACACATACAGCCACACACACATACCCAAAAAGCTTTACTCCTTCAACCAAAGTGCATTGGCTGGGTGCAGTGGCTCATGCCTATAATCCCAGAACTTTGGGAGGCCGAGGTGGGCAGATGACCTGAGGTCAGGAGTTCGAGACCAGCCTGGCCAACATGATGAAACCCCATCTCTACTAAAAATACAAAAAAAATTAGCCAAGCATGGAGGCGGGCACCTGTAATCCCAGCTAGTCAGGAGGCTGAGGCAGGAGAATCGCTTGAACCTGGGAGGCGGAGGTTGCGGTGAGCTGAGCTGGGCAACAGAGTGAAAACTCCATCTCAAAAAAGAGAAGACAACCGAAGTGCATCATACACAGTCCCCAACAACCAAAATATTTTACCCCATGCACCCTGACAGCCAGCACTCTCCATGCACACCCCCCTTCAAAAGCCCCAAAGTGCTTCAGTTGGTTTGATGCAGCGACAGATACTTGAACACCAGGACATTAGGCTGCGACTTTCTTTTCAGATTAATGAGCAGAAAAAGATTGGAGGAGGGAGGGGGCGAGAATGGCGGGAGAGAGCAATTACACCCAAATCTTTTCTCTGTTGATTAGGGATTCCTTCTCTAGCCTGCTTTGGCTCCAGCTAAATCTTTTTCTAATGAGATGTGGCTTATCCAGATCAAGGCGGTGAGAAAAAAGTTGCAATTAACTTTAAGAAAAAGAGTGAGTGAGAAAAGGAAGAGTGAGAAGGAAGAGTGGAGGGGGTGGCCCGGGACTGGGGATGGGGGCAGGGCCAGGGGCCTGGGCTAGCAGGCCGGGAGGAGCCCAGGGGCTGCAGCAGGCTCCCAGCAGGTGGAGGGGCGCCCGCTGGCTGTGGTTCTGGAGTTAAGGGAACGGCCCTGTGATGCCTTTGCCAGCCTGGGTTAGGCCTCTTGGCCACTTGAGGCTCAAATCAAGGTTTGGGGATGGTGAGTGCCCTTGGGTTTGAGCTTTCCCAGCTCTGCACCCCCATCCCTGGCAGTGGCCCTCTGCCTTCCATTTGCCTACCCTCTGGAGGACATGGGCTCTCCACGATCCATCCAGAAACTCAGGTGGTGTCTGGTCAGCACTGACTCTGCACTTGGGACCTGGTGGGTTCAGCCATCTTCTGGCCACCAGGAGCTGTGGGCTTGGCATGGGCTTTAGCACTGATGGCTGCTGCCGGGGTCCCCCTGACTTGCCTCCCTCTTTCCATCTGGGAATGGGGTCTTGAGTTATTTTCATGTGAGCCACTTAGAAGGGTGGACAGGGCCTAAGACTGAAGGAGACACTTCATATTGAGATGCTAAAAACACTTCAAGCTCCTAGAACCGACACAGATTGACCTTTCTGTGCTTCTCGCTGAATAAAATCAAGACCCAGCCACAGCTGGAGAATGGTCACTTCCTCTCTCTGATGCTCAGTTTCTTCACCTGTTAAGAAAACTAAAGAAGTGGGGCAAGGGGTCTCCAGGGTCTCTGCCAATCCTGACACCCCAAGATCCAACGGAAGGCACAGACAGTCTCCATGTGTCCTGATTCGAGTATTCACAGCTCCCTCCCGGACTCCCAAGCTCTGCTTGCCACATTCATGGGAAACTTACACCTTCCCGAAAGTTGTTATCCGTGCAGAGATTGGTTTTTGCCCTATTTGGCAAGAAGTATCCAGCAATGCCTGAAGGCAGCTTTCACAAATCTTGAGGTCTCTAACCTGGCACTTGTGGTGGGGTCTTGGCTAATAACTCAACATCTGTATGCCAGCCGAGCTGGGGACCCTGAGCCTGGATCAGATGGAGTTAGGATGAGTGGGGTGGATGGGGGCGGGCAGGAGTGGGCTGCAGTCTCCCTTCTCTTTGGTCACACACAGCCACATGCTGCCAGGTATGCGGAAGGGATCTGGGCAGACTGTTTAAAGCTGAAGTCCTTTATTTTCCTACTCACAGTGTTTCCTTTTCGTATTCTGTGGATCTCCCTGTGCAAATTAAAAGGGATTTTGATGGCACGCTGGTGACGCCATGGGAAAAAGTGAATCTGGGTCTCTGTAATTTGCTTGGCTTCCAAAAAAGGGCCCTTGCACGCTGATGGCCACCCACAGACATGGGCTTTCTCCATGGGATGTTTGGGTGACCCCTTGCCAAATAAGCTGCAGAGATGACCCTGGGCCTGGGCACAGATGAGCTGGGCCCATCTTTCCTCTGTCTAAGTTCTAGAGAGGTCACATGAGTCCTCACCTCCAAGCCCCAAGAATTTCCTTCGAGCTTGGTTCCTGGGTCCCCAGCCAGCCCTCCCTTCTGTCCCTGCCCTCCACAGTGTTAGCTGCTGGAGACAATCTGGGCTTTCTCCTGTCTCTCTCTGGCTGTCGCCAATGTAATAAGCATATGTGCTAGAAATCCTAGCTGCAGTGCTAAGTTAGAAATTCTTCTTAAACATATAGCAAGGTCAGATGAAGGGAAAAAAAATAGAAAACAAAACACAAAACCCCGAAACAGAAATTGGACACAGGAGGGCAGATGTAGACTGAACAGGAAGTGCTGGCCTGAGGCTAAATGAAACAGCTGTCACCATTGTTCTGGACTGAAAACTGCTTTTGCAAACTCCATGTGGCCCAGGCTCAGAAAGCAGATGTTAATAATTACAGCACATGAAACGAAGGGCACAGGATTAGGCAAGTGACGAAAAAGAAATGGTACCAGTAGATTTATAACTCGCCCAGGCAAATCTGCTTGCTGGTGTGAGGGGGTGGGCTGGGCGGCTTCCCTACAGATGCCCCTCCCCACCCCCTTCCTAGTTTGGCATTTTGGCTTCAGGGATGGTCTCAGAATTTGGGGATTGTTTTATGGTGGGGGGTTGTGGAGACCTATTCGAGCTGCCTTTCCAGGGACCCCCCCCTGCCTACAGGGCCGTAACCAGTTGCCTCTGACCTATAGGAAAAAGATAGAATCCCTAATGCTCAGCCAAGATACAAAAAGAGGATCTCTGGGCAGACAAACAGTTGGGTGGGTTGCTGCAAGCAGGGACCCCTGTGGACACAAAGCCGGGCAGCCATCCTTGGAGCTCTTGCTTTTACCAAAGGGTTCACGTCTGAAACCCAGGAGCTCAAGTTCTTTGCAGCTGAAATTGATTCACACTTTGAAATCAGCCAGCCCCTAGCGCCTTGGAAAGGGATCTTGGAGAGAATGTTGGGACACTTGAAGAAAGTAAGAGAGGCGAGTTCCTTGGGCTAATTACACAAGTAGAAAAGGAAGAGTCTTCACATGTTTTCTGAACATTCCTCGGTGCTTTTTCATGTGAGCCAGAGTTGTAAAAACAAAACAAAACGACATACTCACATCCACAAAAATTCCTCCCATCCCACCACCCCCTAGAAAGGACGTCTCCAGGAAAGGTTAGGAAGAAGGTAAAGCATGTGTTTGGCATCTTTAGGCCTGATATGGAAACCATATGCTTAAATACACTAGCAAACATACTTAATATAACACTCTCTTTTATTAAATGTGGTTTATAAACGCTCTCCCCAGCCAGGGCACCTTCCCATGCTGGAGGCTGGAACTTGGCAAAATAATCTTCCCGCTGTTACATCTATTGATACACATTTTTTGAAAATGAGTCTCGGGCCCTTGGAAAATAGACTGGTTCTGATTATTATTGCAAGAGGGAAGGGGCACACGAGGGCATCTTTTTTCCTCTGATAAATTAAAAGAACTGTAACGGGTGCTTTCTGCAACCTGTAAAAGGGCAGAGCCATCTGTGATTCATTTAGCAGCTCCTTATAGAAGATTTATTTGATTAATTCGGTCAGAAGAGAGAGAATATGGATTTTCCCTTTCTCTGCAAGGCACATATATACTCACACATGCACACATGCACCCACCCATGGGTAGACATCTCAGGAATGAAAAATGACTAATCTTATTATTGGAACTGGTGAACGCAGGGCCTCAGTGGTGAGATAGCAAGCTCCCGCCCTGCTGATGGGAGGGCCAGTTTCGGAATAGATTTAATATCCTCAGGCGCAGCGCCACCAAAAAGTGAGCCCAGAGGATAATTCCGTGAACTACTGGATCACTTTGCTTAGGCATTGATTACTGGGTGCCAGGCACTGCATTGAGCATTTTGAATGCATTATCTCATTGCATCATCACAGTGGCCCTCGGGGGAGGTACTGTCACCATCACCACTTTATAGACTGGGAGACTGCCCCATTCCCAGCAGGCCTCTGCTCAAAATTCTTTTCCCTTTTTCCAGTGGAATTTTGCTTTCTCAGTCCTCTGTGCCTATAGCCGAGGCCACGTCTTACATTTGCATAGTGGTGGGTGATCTTCGTTATCCACATTGGCTATGCTTTATCCGTGTAGGCTTCAGTTCTGTGTTGATTGGAGAAACACTCTCCTTTAGGCTTGGTGCTAGTCTCAGGGAGAGCTCTGGCCTCCTCTGGCCTTGGCTGCCTCTCATTTACATGACACAACCTTATAAGCAATCATCTCTAGACCACTGTGAATTCCTGGTTGGAGGAGGTGGCAACAGCCCCTGAAAGAGGTCCTTGCAAAGGGCAACAAAAACAGCACAGGTGAAAGGAATCATAAAAGCACACAAGATTTGAGCCAAAGACGACTTTGGATGTCCATGTCAGGAGTGGCAAATATACGGTAAGTAAATGTGTCACTGCACTCTTTCCCTTGCTCACAGCAGACATTACTAATTGATCCCAGCTCTCTCTTCTGCTAAGCCTCAAAATCCTCAACACAGAACTCCAGGCAGCCTCTACCAATAGATCCAAATTAGCAAAAAGAGTCGAAAGCTGTTTGCAGTCCCTTCTAGTTGAATGTTTCATTTTGTGGAGGGAGAAACAGAGACCCGGATAGAAGAAGTCAGCTATAAAAGCAATCAGAGAAGGTCAGTTCCCAGCCTCAGATCTCTGGCTTTCTCTGCCCAGTATTTTCAGCATCCATGCAAATGGGGCTGATCACAGCCAGGGTACAGTGGGTCAGAAACCTCTGTATTTTGCTGGGTTTCTGCTGTCGTCCCCTCCCTGCAATACAACGTCACTGACGCTGCTCTACAGACAGGATAAAAGAGATCCTTTGGAAGGCTGCAGAAGATTGAAATCTTTGTGACTTTAAAATAATTAACCCTAAACCAGGATGGAGTAGGGCAGCCTGAGCCCATGATCTGTTACAATCCAGGGTCTAAGATTCTAGAAAGAAGTAGAAGTTTTCATTTTGGAAACACCGGCATCAGTAGACACTCCTCATTCTCTCACTGGCTGGACCACAGGAAATGCCTAGATCAAAGGCAACCAGGACTCAATAGGCTTAAGGTATTGAGGGCTTGTCTTGGCTGTGGGGCTGTCACCCCAGCCCTCAGACTTTTCAGCTGGGCAGAATTTCTCTGTGGAAAGAATAACAGGATTTTGTGAAAGGAAGGAGGCTTCAAGTTCAGAAGTTTCCTCCAGAGCTCTTTGCTGCTGCTCCTTGCTAGGACCTAATCTTCAGTGTTTCTCAGCCCGACGTGGCTCAAGGGGGATTTTGAGGCTCATTACTTAGTTCTGTTGAATATCTGATTGCTGGAAAAAATCTTTTCCATAGAAGAATAATACTGCGGACCAAGACTTAGGTTCAGAGAATTAGAGGGTGAGTCTGAAATACAACATATTTAGAAGGGAGGCGATCATGGTACATTCAGTATGCAGAGCGTTTTCACAATTCCATTGGCAAGGTTGCTTGTGGGATCTTTAGGGGACCTGCTTAAAGAACAGACAAGACTTGTGTGCAACTTGCATCTCAGCCCTTGGGTTGATCCTGGTACTTCTGCTATTTTTGAGGAGGCTTGAAAACATTTTGTTTAAACCTGACTTTTACAATCCTGTATATACCATGAATTTCCATTATCTAAAAAAAAATTTGCCAACGGAATCAAACTCTAGCCCAGCTCAACTTCTTGAAAAGATTACAAATATTGAATTAGTGAGGTCTCAAATTCTGAGGATTTTACAGGGCCCAAATACCACACCCTGAGGGGGTTTATTGACCAGCATCATTTGTTGAAAGAAGATGCTTGTATTGCAGGTGTGGTTTGCTAGAATGTTCCTTACTCAGTGGTGGATAGTCCAGAGAATGAGTCAAGTTGGGGGGCAGGTAATGAAGACAGGAGGTCCTCTGTGTGCCATTTTTTTTTTTTTTTATGGAGTCTTGCTCTGTCATCCAGGCTGGAGTGCAGTGACGTGATCTCAGCTCATTGTAACCTCCTCCTTGTGGGTTCAAGTGATTCTCCTGCCTCAGCCTCTTGAGTACCTGGGATTACAGGCACCCACCACTGCACTGGCTAATTTTGTGTGTGTGTATTTTTAGTAGAGACAGGGTTTTTACCCTGTTGGCCAGGCTGGTCTTGAGATCCTGACCTCAGGTCATCCACCTGCCTCCGCCTCTCAAAGTGCTGGTGGGAGCCACCATGCCCACCCCTCTATGTGCCATTTCTGATTCCACTTAGGGATAAATGAGCAGGTGAGTTATGTATACATTACCCCTGAAGACAACTAAAAAGAGGACTGTGTGCCTCTGGGAATCACACTCTGTGGCCAGCCAGATCTTTACTAGATGTGTGACTTTGGACAAGTTAGGTAACATCTCCTATTTCTCTCTCTATAGTAAACAGAAGTAACAGTAGCACCTACCTCACAAGGTTGTTGTGAGGATTAAATGAGATAAAGCACTAAGAACAGGGGCTGGCACAAAGTACCAAGAAAATATTATCTCCCCAACGTCCATCAGCTGACAAACGGATAAAGAAAATGTGGTCTATTCATGCAATGGAATATTATTCACCCATGAAAATAAATGAAGTTCTGATACACAGTACCATGTGGATGAACATGGATATGTTGAATGAAAGCAGCCAGACACAAAAGGCTATCTATTGTGTGATTTCATTTATGTGAAATATCTAGAATAGGAAAATCTACAGAGACAAAAAGCAGATTCCTGCTTTGGGCTGGTAGGGGATAGGAGGATGGGGAAGGGACAGCTCAAGGGTATGGGACTTCTTTGACATGAAAATGTTTGAAAATGGACTGTGGTGATGATGGTACATATATGTGAATATACTCAAAACCATTCAATTATATACATTTTGAATAAATGACTTGTATGGGATGTGACTTATGTCTTAAAGCTATTTAAAATAAAACTTTTTTTAGGTGAATGTCATTAGAAAAACAGGATGATGGAGCCTTTGACAACTGGAGAGTGGTTATTCTACCTAGAGACATTTGGATAGAAAATAAAAACATGCCTGTGAGCCAAACTCAGCCTCAGTTTCCCCATCTGCTAGACAGAAGTTCCTCCCTCAGAGGGCTGCTGGAAGGAAAAATGAGATAATTCATCTTCAGCACTTAGCAGGGAGCCTGGAATGTTCCAGGCACTCAGGAGGTAGCAGTGGGCATTGCCATTATTCTTTTTTTTTTTTTTTTGAGACGGAGTTTCGCTCTTGTTACCCAGGTTGGAGTGCAATGGCTCGATCTCGGCTCACCGCAACCTCCGCCTCCTGGGTTCAGGCAATTCTCCTGCCTCAGCCTCCTGAGTAGCTGGGATTACAGGCACGCACCACTATGCCCAGCTAATTTTTTGTATTTTTAGTAGAGACGGGGTTTCACCATGTTGACCAGGATGGTCTCGATCTCCTGACCTCGTGATCCACCCGCCTCGGCCTCCCAAAGTGCTGGGATTACAGGCTTGAGCCACCGCGCCCGGCCTGCCATTATTCTTTTAAGACTCTAGAATTCCATGCTGGAGGAGTTTGGGGGCAGTCTGGTTGAAAAGGAAGTGGTTAACTAGGGGTCATGTCCTGAAGCTGCATTTGCAAATGATGCCTACTGCCTCAGCTTACTTAGGTCATAGGTTACAATAAAAAAGACATTTGCAAAGTTTTCTAAACATGCTTTATTCACACTTTTATAGGGTTGAAAACACATTTGTAATCAAATAACATTATTATTTAAGTTGAAGTGTCTTTGATGAGAGGCCCATGAAGATTTTGGAAGAATTCAAGTCTCCCTGATCCCTGAAAACTGATCCTATAGGTGCCCGATTCCATAGGTGCCACTACTGTTGCTAAAATTAATATTTAAGACAAGTGACCACATGTGAAGGGCACTGGGCAGAGTGAAACAGCTGGGCTCTTGACCTGACTCAACCACTCACCAACTGTGCAACTTAAGGAAAATATTTTAATTTTCCTGGACTTCAGTGTTTTCAACTATAGGATGAAAAAATGGTAGGTGCAAGCTCTGAATGTCCTTCAAGCAAAAAACTTCAGAATCCATGAGAATGGTCCAAATCTTCTTGCTGCCTATGTAAGCCAGACTGGACTGTCCAAAAGAAGTCTCCTACAGGCTGAAACTTGTCCCTTTTATTCCAAGGGTCTTGAGTTCTAGAATCCCAGGCCAAAGCTCACAGCACACTTGCTAGAGAAGAGTCTCACTGCTACCTCCATTCTGATTCCCCCTCAGGCTGAAGTGCCAACATAGCTAACCTCTCTCTGGGGCTGGAGACACTGAGTTGAACAGTGTCACCCCCAAATTCATGTCCACTGGATCCCATGAGAGTGACCTTATTTGGAAATAGGGCCTTTGGAGATGTAATCAAGTTAAGATGAAGTCAAACTGGTTGATGAAGTCTAATGATTGGGGTCCTGCTAAGAAGAGGGAAATTTGGAAAACATGACACAGAGAAGAGAATGCCATGTGTAAATGGAAGCAGGGATTGAAATTAAGCTGCCGCAAGCCAAGGAAGTCAGATTGCTAGCACCAAGAGCTAGGAAGGACACATGGAGCAGCAACGTGAGCATCCCAAGGGCACGGCCAGAGTTTCATGGCATCAGTGAGGCTGTATCTCATGCATCTGAACTTGCTTCACACAGTCGCAGAGCAACTTCTATACCCCACCAGGTTTCTGGTGCTCCATGTTTTGGGTGCCAGACACCTACTGGACAGTACCCAAAAGCTGTCCTGTTCCCCTTCACTACATTGACTTGGTGCTGAGCCTGGCCTGTGGGATTCTGTAGCAGTGAGACAGGATGGGGATGAAGGCTTGGCAGTTTCTCAGGCATGAGGGATAAAAGAATATCTAATGACACAGAAAAGTGCTCATGGTTCGTTTATTCATTCATTCAACAAATATTAATATTAGTTGAGCACCCACTCTGTCATAGGCACTGTCTCGGGCTCTGGAGACACAGCACTGCTGGTGGGAAGGGGGTTGAGACAGTCCAGGGATCCTGGGGCTCCAGGGTTGGCTGACATTGTCCTGTAGACCCCTGAGCATTTTTGCAATTTCTTAACATCTAATGGAGATGGTATAGTTACTCCCATCAAGATCCCTTGGGCTGACATGTTGCCTTCCTTTGCAGGAATCTGGAATGACATCAGCTGGACATGGTGATGCTAAACATCCTGTGGTACTCGGAAGCTGCCTGAAAGCTAGGACTGCAGTTAGAATTAGGTTAGAATTATTTTTTTTTTTTTTGAGATGGAGTTTCACTCTTTTTGCCTAGGCTGGAGTGCAGTGGTGTGATCTCGACTCACTGCAACCTTCACCTCCCAGGTTCAAGCAATTCTTCTGCCTCAGCCTCTCTAGTGGCTGGCACCCGCCACCACACGTGACTAATTTTTGTATTTTAGTAGAGACAGGGTTTCGCCATGTTTGCCAGGCTGGTTTTGAACTCCTGACCTCAGGTGATCCGCCCCCCTCGGCCTCCCAAAGTGCTGAGATTACAGGCATGAGCCACTGCACCCAGCCAAGTTAGAATTAAGTTTTTAAGACGGGAAAACAATTAGTACATAATAAGTGCCTTGGCTTGGTAGACAAACAACTTTCAAAACATAGAACTAGAGGGAAGGACCAAATAATTGAAAGTGTTCTTTGGGAGAGGAAAGCCCTTTATTCAAATTAATACACTAAGTTTATTTAATATATACCTTTGAACAGAACCTGCGTGCCAGGCTCTATGCTCAGTGCTGGGGACAGCAAAACACAAGACAGAGAAGGTCCTTGCTCCCATGGAGCTGACGTACTTACTGCAAGAGACAGTCAATAGCGAAACAAAAGCCACCTTCTTAGGCACTCAATACATGACAGTTATTCATTGGAAACAGTGAATAACTAGAATTAACTATCATGTATTGAGTGCTTAAGATGGTGGCTTTTGTCTCACACAGGCACTACCCTGGGCCCTGGAGACGGAGCAAGGAAGAGCAGAGGCCAGCTCAGGCCGACTCCCTTCTGTCCTGAAACTTACATCCTATCCGGGCAGGCAGCTAAGAAGCAAATGGGGGCAAAAAAAGTTCAAACAGGAAAAGGTCGGATGGAAATACCCAACAGAGTGACATGGTTGAGACTTCCAGGGAGATGGGAGGGGGTTGCTGTAGCAGGTAGTCAGGGAAGACTTCTTAGAGGAGGTGGTCTGGAACTAAGGCCTGACCAAGAGGTGGTCAGGAGGCAAAGATGAGAAATCCCAACACTCAGCTCTTTCAAGAGGCAAGGTGAAGGAAGGAGAAGCATGCTTTCTGCCTAGGCTTGGCAGGTCCGAGCTTTGTAAGAACTAGCTAGCTTTGCTTTAGGGCCACAGGTAGATAAACTGAGGTGATGTGGTCTGTCTGAGGTTGCTCAAGAAGTCAGTGGCAAAGCCAGGCTAGAACTCTGGGTTTGGGCTCCCTGGGCAGTGTGCTCTTCCTACACTGTGTTCCGTCCTGCCTCTCAGGAAATGACTTCCTGAACACTTTAATGGACCTCTGGCCACACAGAGGATGTGCCTCCGTGTCAGGTGGGTCTCAAGGATTTCTGAAAGTCCTACGATGAGCATGGTGCTATGCCAGGACAGACAAAGCCATGAGGGATCTACACTCGTGCAGGAAGATGAAAGCAGCAATATCCAAGTGTGGATGTGACCGTGTCCCAACGTGCTGCTGAGAGAGAGGTGGTGGGTTGAAGGGGTTCCCAGGAGGAGAGGCCACAGCAGCTGGGCTGGGAACTTGACTTCTCATTAACTCACAGGCAACTTCTCAACCTGCATTTTACTGGCTCCCCAGCCCCTGGCATGGGACCCAGGGATAGGAGGAGGTCTTGGCACAGCTGGGGCTGGAGGCCTCTGCCTTGAGTTCTGGGTTGAGATGTCTTAGACCTGCAGAGAGGCCCCTGCCCAGAGTTCCTATGAGACTGGCCTTGCCCCTGCTCGCTTCTGTTCCTCGTTGCTGTGCCACGCTGGCTTTGATGTTAGTCCCATTTAGCTTGGCCTGGCTTTGAGATCTTTTGCTGCGATGCCCAAGATGGCTCTCCAGCTCACAGGGACTCACCCTCTCTGTATCACAGCCTAGATCCGGCCTCCTGCTTGCTGGGCTGTGGCAGTGGGATCACTCTGGGGCCCAGAGAGAGGTAACAAAGGAACAAGGTAACTTTGGGCCAGACTGGGGAGGTTAGGGTTTTATAGGCCTGGGGTCTCAGGGCAGATGTGGTCTGATAGACGATGGGGAGCCCCCCATCTCTAGCCATCTGAGTGGCACGCGAGGCCTAATTGGGGCAGTAGGAAATAGTGGCCAAGAGTTCCCATTTCCTCCCTGAGTAACCATGGCCAAGTTCCTTAGCAATACCTGCCTTGTTGATTTCACTCTGTGCCTCAGTTTGCCCATCTGTAAAATGGAGATAAGAAGGGGCACTCCACAGGGTTGTTATGAGGACTAAATGAGGATGCCTGGCTCACTGAACTCTCTCTAAACTGTAGCTATCATTGCTACTGAAGTCTCTGCTGGCTTTGGGAGGAACTAGTCCTTTGGAAGCACAGCTGCAATGGTGCTTGGAGCCTCTTCGCTGCCTTCTGCGTGACAGAAGCCTGCTCCCCACCCCCATCTTGCATTTGAGTTTTCATCCTTCTCTGGTGCCTGGCCCAGTTTGGCGCTAACGACCTTTGAGGGACCCCCATAGCTGACTCCCAGCCTCTTTCTGCTTATAGCTGCCTGAGGGCTCTTCCAGCCCTGCTCGAAGTCCTCCATGGCTCCCAGGGACCTACACAGCAAATGTACCCTACCTCCTTAGTCTTTATTTAAGATCTGCAATCTGACCTTTGTCTTAACCTTTCAGCCCCATGTGGATCTGGGAAGTCCAAGCCTGAATTTGAATATGGGTTCCACTACATCTGAGCTGTGAAACCTTGAGAAATGCATAAACCTGTATGTACCTTGCTTTTCTTATTTGTGAAATGAAAATAATTACACCTTTGATTTCACAAGGATGTTTGAGGATCAGATGAATGGGGATGTGTATGGTGTTTGTAACCCAGAAAGCAACTTGCTGTTTGGGGGCCATACAGTGGTCCCCTTTCTCTAGGCCTTTGTCCACACTATTCCTCCACCTGGAGTCCTTGTCACCTTTGGTTATCATTGTCCAAATGGGTACAGCATTCAGAGCCCAGGGAAGATGCCATGTCTGGTCTGTGAGGCTGCCCTGACTATTCTGCCTGAAGTGTGTATTTCCTGTATCTGATCATCACACCTCTCACAGACATGTCTTCCTGTATCTGCTGTCTCCTTCCTTTGACTGGGAGCTTCTAAAGGGCAGGGCGATACCAAAATCAGCTCTGCTTTTCCCATTGCACCTCGTACTCCAGACACAACAGGAGCTTGATGAGTACTTTGTAAAAGGATCGGACAGCAGTAGATGAGTGAGTAAATCTGGGAAGAGCGGCGGCATACTGAAGCCAAAGGGATGGCCCCAGCCCCTCTGGGACCAGTTTCACGGCCCTTGACGACTGTGCCTAATGGACAGCCGTTTCCCACACGTGGCCCAAATTTTCACAAATAGGATAGATCCATTCACCTCTGTAAGGAGGGTTCAGGGGCAGAAATCTGATTGGAAGTTGGGGAGTGGGCTTGTCTGGTTATTGTATTATGCAGACCAAGCATATGTTTTAAAACATTAAGTCTGTAGCAGGGCACAGTGGCTCACACCTGTAATCCCAGGACTTTGGGAGCCAAAGTGGGAGGATTACTTGAAACCACGAGTTTGAGACCAGCCTGGCCAACAGAGAGAGAACTTGTCAATACAAAAGAAAAAATTAGCCTAATGTGGTGGCATGTGCCTGTGGTCCCAGCTACTTGGGAGGCTGAGATGGGAGGATCATTTGAGCCCTAGAGGTTGAGGCTGCAGTGAGTGGTGATTGTGCCATTGCACTCCAGCCTGGGCAACAGAGCAAGACCCTTTCTAAACAACCAACCAACCCCCCCCCCCACACACACACATGCACACATGTAACATCCCTTCACTGTGGATGTGACGGGGCTTAGAGGCACATCATACAACTAGATCAGAGAGTCAGGGTGAGTCAGTTCCATACGTCTTCCTCCCAGGTTGGGGTAGGGGAAGACTGGGGCTACGCAGGAACTGAGGAAGTGACTCTTGGTGACCTGAATTATGTTCCACACTCAGGAGCACCTGATTTATTATCAGGGACTGAAACACACAAAAGAACAAAGAGCCCTGGGGACATTTGTGACACATCTGCTCTCTCTCTACATTGCACCAAGGCATTGCACTCTCAGCAGTTCTGTGTTTTTGCATCTTTGCGGGAGCCCCTCCACAACCTCCCCCTCCCCACCCGCCCCACTTATATTCTAGGGCCACACATTCCGCAGGCTGTGCTGAATCCTAAGTATTTTAATGCCTGATATCTATCTCTGCATGGATTTTTGTTTTATCATGAGGCCACTGGAAAGTTTTTTGATATCTCTTTGAAACAGATGTCAGCAAAAGCTTCCAGCACAGATCAAGGGCAGGTTAAGGCCTTTGAGATGGGTCTGAATGTCCCTTTAACATCATTCAATCTAATACCCAAATATACCTCTAGTCATTACCCTGTTTTTATAAGAAGCTCTGAACCATATGTTCGGGAACTAATTAAGCATACAAATCAAGCCCTGGGATCAGGTGGCGCTCTGTTTAAATATCTTAACCTTTTATGATTATCTTAATTTAGAGAAAATTCAAAACACATTCAGAAGTCTTAGAAAATGAGTTCACTAGGAATTTACTGGCCAGCTTCTTTTCTTGATGTTGGGATCCTTTCTTTACAAGTCCAGCCTAGATTCCCGGGGAAGTCCTCCGAACTCACACTTCCCAGGAAATGTAGACATTTGCTGGTCTGGGAGGCTCAAAAGGCCACACCTGTCTTTACCTTCCCCTAGCAGCCTCTCCCAGCCAGAAACTACACCCATCCCCATCTCCCAGCCCACACAACCCCCATTTGCCAGAAGGAAGGGGGAGAAAAGAGTGGATTCTGCACTTGGAAGTTTTACCTTCTTTTTAGATAAAATAAGGTGTGAAATGAGTTGTTGGGAAATACTCCTGCAGCCCATGTTATTTTGGGGGAAGCCATGGAGGGAGCTAAGGGCAGAGACTCAGATGTGAATTGCACAAACCTGGCTCCAGAATGGCTGCAGGTGGCTGAGAGGGAAGACAAAAGCTAGAAACCATCCTTGTTTTGGATTCTGGGTGATCCTGGCTGTGAGAAGTGGGGGCTGGGGTAGCAGGTGGGGACCTGTCTTCTCGACTACCTCAGATAAAGGAGATAATTGATCTAGAAGGCATGTCTAAAATGTATAAATGTACTGAATCGAATTGATTTGTAACACGGTCTTTTACCTGCTCAGCCAGTATACCTTTATTGAGCATCTACTATATGCCAGGTCTGTTCTAGGCTTAGTTTTTACAAGGCCATTAAACTGCCTCTGATACAAGTGCCCAGTTTATTTACCAAGACCGGACTGGATCTCAAAAACACTCTTTCTTAATGTTCTTAGGACCAGCAAACCTTCATAACAGGGTTTTCAGATAAACTGCAGGATATTCAAATTTAAATTTCAGATGAACAATGAATACTTGTTTACTTTAAATATGTCCCAAATTTTGCATGGCACATCATTATACTAAATCATTATTCGTTGTTTATCTGAAGTGCAAATTTAGCTGGGTGTTCTGTTTATTAAATATTGCAACCTGACTTCAGAAAAAGATACAAATAGATATGGGTGCTGTCTGAATCTTGGATGTTAAATACTAATTTTGGAGGAAGGCAACAGAAAGCAGCTTTGTACCAAGCCCCCTCACATATGTGATTTCACTTAGATCTGTATTAGTCCGTTCTCATGCTGCTAATAAAGACATACTTGAGACTGGGTGATCTACAAAGAAAAAGAGATTTAAAGGACTCACAGTTTCCTGTGGCTCCAGAGGCCTCACAAACACGACGGAAGGCAAAGGAGGAGCAAAGTCACGTCTCACATGGCAGCAGGCAAGAGAGAGAGTATGTGCAGGGGAAACTCCCCCTTTATAAGACCATCAGATCTCAGGAGACTTACCCACTATCACGAGAACAGCACAGGAAAGGCCCGCCCTCATGATTCAATTACCTCCCACCTGGTCTCTCCCACAGCATGTGGGAATTATGGGAAATACGATTCAAGATGAGATCTGGGTGGGGACACAGCCAAACCATATCAGACCTCATCACAACTCTAGGAAGGGGGTTCTATGATTATCCCCCTTTTTGCCCATGGGTGAGCAAAGCTCAGAGAGCTTGAGGGACTTACCCAAGGTCAGCCAGCTTTTTCTCTAGCCCAGCTCTGCTGGACTTTGAAGCCGAGGCTCTTTCCAGTGACAAGCTGATAGTTATCTTTCCAGAGTTCTTATTTTCCTAGCTTTCCCTGGCTTCTCTCAACTTCTTCCCTCCTTCCCCACAGACATTCAAGGAGAGATTCACTCCCGTCCAATCAATGTCACTGCCATAATGAAAACCACCTCCCGAGTTCATGAAGGACGAGATCTGTCGAACCCTAATGAGAATGGTTCCGATTATGCAAAAAGCAACCTCATGGTTATTCTAATGTTACAAGTAAATATAAAACATTTAGAAATACTTGGCTTGGATTTTTTTTTCAAGTACAGATGTCTGACTCTCTGCCAGTTTGTTATTAAAAATGCTACGGTGGTTTGGGTACAAAGATTGTTATAAAAATAAAAGCCAATGCACTCTGAGCACTCGTTTTGACTTTGTGGAGACATCAGCCACAGTAAGGCCAGAGGAGATGGTGGTTAGTGGTGGCTCTTCAGCGGGCACCTCGATATTCATAGCTCTGTCACTGCCCTGCTTAAAACTCTGTAGGAACTTCCTGGTGCCCCTCAAATCTCAAATCTGCTCTTGCTGGGTTCCAGCTCCATCTGTTCCCACTCCCTCTTGCTTACTGGCTTTTTCTAGCTGACCATGCATTGGCACTTGCTGTGTCCTCTGCCTGGTGTGTTTCTCCCAGCTCTTCACCTTTGCTGGCTCCTTCTGTTCCTTGGCCTCCAGCTTCTCTGTATGGCTGTCCTCTTGCCTCCAGTTACTTTCTATTGCAACTCTGCTTATTTCCTTTATTTTTCCTGTAACTCTCTGAAGTTATCTTGCTCATCTTTTGTCTTTTCCACCAGTAAGTCAACCTCACGAAATAAGGGAACCTGTTTGTTTCATTGACACATGTCATCTTCAACACCTAGAGCAATGTTAGGATATAGTAGTTGCTCAATAAAAATTTGTCGAACAAGTGAGTGAATCTACCAAAGCAACTGAAATCTTGCATTGCTTAATCCTGTTTGGGATCATGAGCCAGAAGAAAAGCAGCAGCATCTACAAATTTTAATCAACTCATGGAAAACAATAAAACTTGGGAGAATCCTAAACCCTTGTGTGTGATGGTTTTGAGTCCAGCAGGAGTTTCTGAGACTGTGCTTCAAACCACAGCAATGAAAAACTTAATTGCCATAGCATTTGCCTATGTGTAGAAGCAGAAGTGTAAACAGAAAACTGGGCAGCAAGGAAAATATTGTCACCCTAATAATCTTTCAGACAAATGTGATGATGTGAACAGAACCATTCTGGGGTCATGGGAGGGGGAGCCTCCTTAGAGGCTATCTTCCTTAGCTTGGCATTTGAGACTTTGCACACACTTGCTCAGACCTGCCTCTCCTGATTTCTTATGCTCTTCTCCCTGCAGCCTGCCATCCATTGGTCCTAGGTTGTCTGTCACGCCCCCACTCCTTACATGCTTTCCCAGGTTTGCTTCTTTATCTTGTTCTGAAGAATGCCCTTCCCCATCTGTGCATATCCAAAGCCTAATCGCATGGGCTGTTCAAAGGTCATCTCTGCCCAGTCTTCTATCTCATCCACCCCTACCTGGTGGCTACCTTTCCCTCCTTTGAATTCTCTGGGCATTTTTTTCCTTTTCTTTTTTGATCTTGTTTTGTCACCCAGGCTGGAGTGCAGTGGTGCAATCATGGCTCACTACAGCCTTGACCTCCCAGGCTCAAACGATCCTCCCGCCTTAGCCTCCCAAGTAGCTGGGACTACAGGTGTGCACCATCACACCCAGCTAATTTTTTATTTTCTGTAGAGATGGGTTGCCCAGGCTGGTCTCGAACTTCTGGGCTCATGCCATCCTCCCACCTCAGCCTCCTAAACTGCTGGGATTACAGGCATGAGCCACCATGCCTGGCCTTTTTTTTCTTCTTTTTCTCATCACCTTGTATTTGACCTCAAGCCTGACATCAAGCTGCTAAAGGACAGGAACTGTGTCTCATTTTTGTGTCCTCTACTGCCTCAGCACAGTCATTTTTGTTAATAATGAGTTAATGAAGTTTTTTTAGGATGCCCAGCCCCAAGTCTTTAGCTCCAGACAATGATGGTGCAGTGTCAGGAAGCTATAGCCAATCAGAGTCCATAACATTTCCTGCCCCACCTCAAGGCATGGAGAAGTGATGTGGTTTATGGCGTGGACAATGTAAACCAGTGTCTGCATGACCCCACATGTCCAGATGAAAGGCCCAGGGGGCCAAAGATCCAGAAAACAGACTGAACTTTCCCTTTTCCATTCAGATGTTTTCCTGTTGGGTGGCCAAAAACCCGAAACAACTGAATTCCTGGGCGCTCTATAAACCTCACCCATTCCAATCTTCCCAAATGTTTTCTTCCAAAACTCTGTCCAAACAAAGAAACAAAAAAATCCCTCAAGAAACTCAAGTGCTAACATTGAACACATGAGTCCAAGAACCAGAGGTCCAAGGGGAAATAAATACCCTGTTTTTTTGAGGTAAACATCGTCAAGTATATGAACATGCAAATTTATTTATCTCAAATGGGTTATAAGCAGAGTCACACAGAGCCACTTGCAAAAGATGGCAATTGGTTTTGGAGAAACTCACACATATTAAGCCAAGGATCCTCCCTTTCTGCACAATCTAGGAGATTTGGAAGTGTTCTGCAAGCAATGTGGTTTTCAAATGAAGCCCAGTACAGGCTTTTGATCTATATAGGATAGTATGAATTCATATGCAGCCCTGCTAAATTGACAGGACACATTTAAACGCTCCCTTCACATACAGAATCTGGATTTACAATTTTTGTTTTGGTGCACACACATCCTTTGAGTTTCTACATATATGACACATGGAGAGGCAAGGAAGGAACTCCCGGTAATCTTTCTAAGGCTGACACCCAAGTGTGATCTTGACAGCTTTGGGACCATTGTCATATTTTTGACAAGCAATCGCTGTTAGAGAGGGAGCTAGTAGAAATGTTTCCCTGAACTCATCGTGGATTGCAACAGGAGGAAACACTCCATCACTGGATAGTGACACTAATGCATTCTATTAGATTTGCTTATCATGTTAAAGAGCATATTAAAAGGAAATGTTTGGAAAAGAGATGCCATAACTTGGTATGATGGATTGAAAATTCCTAATTTGGAAAAAATGTGCTAAGACAGCATGATTGATGTGAGTGACCTACTTTATTTCATAAGAAAGTATGAGTTGCCTCAGGCCCATTGGTACACATATTTGGAAAAAGTTGTTTTTTTTCCACATTAAGTTTTTATTAACATTTTCAAAAGAGCAAAAACACCATAGAAGGATATAAGTTGTAACTTGTCAATGCATATGTGTTTGTAGTCATTTGCTGCTGAGAAAAACATATCCCCCTTGCTGGAAGGGTTTCTGAATTAGGTGAGCTTCTTGCCAAGTGAACACCTGATGGGGAGAAATATGACAGTCTTTTCCCTGATAAAAAATGTCAGGAAAGAGAAGTTTTTATTTAAAGCACAATGAATCTTCTGCTACTTGTAGGTAGTGGTCTCTCAGAATGATTAACATTTCATGGAGCCTCCTGGCCACCTTTCTGCACACACAGCAAAGGACTGGGGCTGAGTTAACCATTTTGGTTCTGCTTGAGAAGATGGAGTTCAGTGACCCGATCCTGTTCCTCAAATGAAGGCTCCATGGTTTGGAAGCCAGGAACTCTTAGGTTTATCTCAGGCAAGAGAAGGGACAGTTAAGGGTCCAACAAAGGGTTGGTCCTGTCAAAACACTCTGTTAGTATTAAATCAGTGTTGCCACTGAGTTTAAGACCTCAGGAAATGCCTATGGTACAATGTTTATAGAAGAAAGTGTGATTTAAAAAAATATATAGGCCAGGCACAGTGGCTCACTCCTATAATTTTCTACATTAAAACAAACAACAACAACAAAAATAAGAAATTAGCCAGGTATAGTGGCAATACCTATAGTCCCAGTTACTTGGGAGGCTGAGGCAGGAAGATCCTTTGAGTCCAGGAGTGTGTTCAAGGCTGCAGTGAGCTATGATCATGCCATTGTACTCTAGCCTGGGTGACAGAGCCAGACCTTGTCTCAAACAAAACAAGTGTCTTAACAAATGGAAGTGGGAGAATAAATTGGCACAAGCTTTCTGAAATGAAATTTGTGAATGTGTCACAAAAGCTTTAGATTGTTGCATACCTTTAGATCTAAAAATTCCATTTCTAGTAATTTCTTCTAAAAAACAACCATGAATATTCATAAAGATATAGCTAATAAGATGTTTACTATAGAATTTTTATAATGTCAAGAGATAGACTCAACCTAAATGTCTGAAGTTAGAGGACTACTTAAATAAAGTCATACATTTAAAACAGCCATTAAAATGATAATGTACAATTTATGATAATTATGTGGAGGAAGGTTTGTAATATATTATAGCAAAAGTGGGTTACAAAACATGCATTTTATGATGCTATTTGAAAGCTATATACACATATGTCTACTTAATTTTTAGAAATCTACGTATATACTTTAGTAGATATATGTACAGTTATGTGTATATATTATACTATGTTTAACCATATACATATGTATGTGAAAGACATTTGTCAAAATGTTAAGAGTAACTATTTCTGAAAAGTAAGTCTTCCAGGTAGATTTTGTTTCTTTCCTTTTGTATGTTTTCGTTTTCTATGCTAGCCATGCTTTACTCTGATAATAAGTAAAGTAGTTATTAAATGGAAAATCCAAGAGATTTAACTGGTTACTTAACAGATACAAGAGAATTCACAAGGATTACCAGGCACAAACTAGTTTTCTCATATAATAGTAAACAAGTTAAAAATATAAAAGGAGAAATTACTCCATTCACTATGGCAAAACAAAACAAAACAAAACAAATCATAAATCATCCACAAAACTGAAAATGCAATGACTAATTCATGCAAGAAACATCCAAGGCCTATTTAGAAGCAAATAATGAAATACATGAAAGAAAATCTAAATAAATTATTGTGTTTCTGATTGGAACGACTAAATACTGTGAAGATTTCAACTCTTTCCCAAATTAGTTCATACATTTGATATAATTCAAATAAAAGTTCTGATTAAAATAACTGGCAAGTGGATTCTAAATATTATCTAGGAGAACAGATGCGTGAGAAGAGTTTTCCTAGATGAAGAAAGATGAACGCAGCCTTGCTCTATTGGATTTTAAAAGATATTACAAAGTCAGAGTCATTAAGCAGTACGTGAATTTTGTAGGAATATCAAATATATTAATTAACAAAATAGAATGCAGAATAGAATAAATAGAAGAAAATATAAGAATCTAGTACATGATAAAGGTCATATTTCCTATTAATGGACAAGGGCTAGATTGTTCTGCAAATGATGTCGGAATAATTGGTTATCTATCCATTCAGAGAAAAAACAAGTGGATCTTGATGTTACATTCACAGAAAAAAAAACCCAGACGTATTAAAAATGTACACATTTTTAAAAGTTATAAAAGTTATTTATAATACTAAAAAACAATGATTCCATAATCTTGAGAATGAGAAAGACTTTCTTAAAGAGAGATAAGCCTCAGAGTCCATAAAGGATAAGACCAGCAATTTGCCTGCATAAATATTTAAATCTTTGGTATGAGAAACACACTACGAGCAAAGGACAAACTAGGAAAAAAATGCAACTTGTATGACAAACAATGGATTAAGAGCTTTACTATATAAAGTGCTGTTTTCAGATAAGAGAAATATTATCATTCCAATAGAAAAATTGGAAAGATAGAAGCAAAGCTTTTTATACAAAAAGAAATATGAACATACAAAAAAAACTCAACCTCAATAATAATCAAACAATTTAAAATTAGAGCGACAAAGTATTATTTTTACTCACCACTGTCGAAGTTTTAAAAGGGAATTATCATATTCAATGTATTAAGAGTGTAGAGAAATACTTTGATGCAGCAATTTCATCCCAGGGAAATTACGCTGTGTAAAGATTCAGAAAAGGGTCCCAAAAGTCTGGAATCCTATGCAGTTGGTTGAACAAATGAGGCAGACCTGTGCACTACTCGGGGGAAAGTCTGAGGTATAGCAGCACATGAAGAGAGCTGGCAGGTAAACAATATAACCTTGTGATCCCAACTTCTGCTTAAGAAGCATACATAGCTATTTGTATATTTAAAAGAATTTTTATAGCAGATAGTCTATGCCAGTAGGATTAGGGGGTGATATGATTTGGCTGTGTCCACACCCAAATCTCATCTTGAATTGTAGTTCCCATAATCCCCATGTGTTGTAGAGAGACCTGGTGGGAGGTAGCCAGGGGGAGGTAATTGAATCATGGGGACAGTTACCCCATGCTGCTGTTCTTGTGTTAGTGAGTGAATTCTCATGAGATCTGATGTTTTATAAAAGTCTTTTTCCCCTTTGCTAGGCACTTCTCTCTCCTGCTGCCATGTGAAGAAAGACGTGTTTGCTTCTCCTTCCATCATGATTATAAGTTTCCTGAGGCCTCCCCAGCCATGTGGAACTGTGAGTCAATTAAAGCTCTTTCCTTTATAAATCATGCAGTCTTGAGCAGTTCTTTAGAGCAACATGAAAACAGGTTAATGGTGGGGGGAAGTACCTTCATTTGGACTTTCTCTTCTTTCATATTTAAGATTTTTATAATCATTTATCACTTTTGTAATAAAAAGCAACACACATCTGACAAATCTACCTGGAGAGGTGAGGTGACTTGCCCATGAGGACCAGAAGCTGCTGGGTCTGCTGATAACCAGGCTTTTAGCACCCCCAAAGAGGCCATTCTTATTGAGGAACCCATGGGACCACAGCATAGCCTCTCTCTCAAAGGAGCCGACAAATGCCCTAAAAATGCCACTTGCAGTCTCCTGTCAGGCTGCAGATCACCCCATCCCCTGGGTACTCTTGGATGGGAGGAGTTCACATATGAGGCATTGGGTTGATGAGTTTCAGGGCAGTGCCTGTGCCCTCAGTAGTCAGCCCATGCCAGTGCCAGATTGCCCACTTGCCTCGTAAGGGACTCTGGATGGACCCCTTCAGCCCACAAGTGGTGAGCAGGCCAGGGATTCCTTGCCCAACCCCCGTGACTGTTTTTGCACCCACTATACTGGAAACCTCACACAACCAACCTGGCTGGTTGTGGTCCTTTTAGTACCCACAAACAGTCCATTATGGTCCTTAGAGACTAACTCATACTCACAGGAGGGAATAAAGAGTCTGAGTGTGGGGACAGGGATAGCCTGAGGTCATGAGAGTTCTAGGTGGACTGGTGATGGGACTTGGGGTCCTCTGGGATGGGTCAGTTAGGAAGCAGGAAGATGCATCACTTCAAAATACAACATTAGCTTATATCTTAAAGTGCTTCATAATTCACTTTTCTACCCATCTCCCTGTTTGATCTTCAGAATCATCATCTGAGAGAAGAACAAGTTTAAGTGTTATCAATCCCATTTTATGGAAGAAGTGACTGAGGCTCAAGAGACTGAGCCATTGACCTGGTCACAGGGCAAAGAAGTTCGGAGAGAGAAGGACATGTTGGGTCAGCTTGACACAAATTCTCCACTTTTGCCACACTGCCTCTTTTCTTGGGCAAACCCCTACCTACCCTCAGCCCATGGAAACATGTTCCCCTTAATCCAGCTTGGCCTTGACCAAGGGCACCACGGCCCTTCCTGCCATAGTATGGTTTGACTCAGTATCTACTGCACCTGGGCCTTCCCAGCAGCCTTCTGCTCCCTGGGGGTAAGAATGGTTGGGCCAATTCTCTGGCACCCCTAGAGAAGGGCACAGATTTGAGGGTTCTCTGAGGATACTGTCCTCTCCAGGAGAGCTTCTAACCACTCACGCCCTGCTGTAAGCCCTGCATCCACTGATTCACACCTGTGGTCCCACAGTCTAGCAAAGCACCTGGCATACAGCAGGTGAGCAATAAAAGCTTGCTGAATGAGTGGAGTAGCCAGAGGACCCCAAGTCCCATCACCAGTCCACCTAGAACTCCCATGACCTCAGGCTATCCCTGTCCCCACGCTCAGACTCTATTCCCTCCTGTAAGTGAGTACTGTATGAGTTAGTCTCTGAGGACCATAATCCACCCAGCAGAGGTAGAGGCTCTATCAGCTTTATGTTTAGAATAAAAAGGCTGGAGGAAGAGAGGTCAGTTTTACCCAAAAGATCCAGATGCAGAGAGTACAGGGAAGTGAAGAAGGTTGCCCACACATCTATTCTGAGTCCAGTTCTGAGAAACTGTCTGAGTTTCTAGCAGACCCACCAGCTTCGACATCCAAGAATTTGATGCCACCATGAGCAGCTCCTTAAAGCCAGAGGCTGTGCCTCCTTGCTTCTCTGTCCACAGCACACAAGCAGGTGCATATAAATGAATACATGATGGAGTCTCCTGTAACAACTTGCCGTAACAGAAATCAAAAGTTTAGGAAAGGAAATGACATTATAGGCCACGTGGTTCAACTCCTCCCATTGGAGACCCAGAAACAGCAAAGACTTGCCCAAGGTCACAGAGAGAGGCAATGGAAGAGATTTGGGTGGGATACATGAGCTGGTTTTCCTTTTCTTTCTCTCTCTCTCTCTCTTTTTTTTTTTTTTAACCTTAACATTCTTGGAGTATATATTAGCTGGTTTTCAGGGATCAGTCAGAGCTAAGGCCAGCTTGCTTGACTTGGTTCAGGAACCAGGGGAATCCTGTTGGGAGCTGCTCCTCACACACTAGAACCCCCACAATGGTGCCGCCCAAAGCTCAGTTACTGCTGGGAGAGGCCTGATGCTCTCATAATGAAGTAATATCTATCGTAAAGATCCTTGAGGTTACCTAACTGTGAAATAATTACATGTGCCTCAGAACTGGGAGATCAAGGATTTCCATCCAAAATCCCATGATGCTCTTAAAAAAGGTTTCACTATAAACTGCAGGAGGGGTGGGGAAAGGCAAGATTTCCAAGCCAGGTTGCCATGTTTTAATTCCACCTTTTATGTTTTGGCATCATCCCATCTATGTGTATATCTCATTCCATACACATATTAAAACAGTATTACAGGAGATTAAAAGAGTAACAATTGTCATCCATAATCCTATTGCTATAACTAAATGATAACCACAAGCATGTATCTGTCTCCCTGTTTAATTACACAAGCAATATGTGAATATATTCTCATTGTCAGAAATCAAGAAGTATACATTGCAGTCAGAATAAGTAACGGGTCCATGCCATTTCCTGCAAGTTCCCCTCTCTTCTCCTGAAGCAGTGCAGTTGTCAGGTTGGTGTGTATTTTTCCAGAACTTTTCTCTGAATTTATATCCAAGTACACACATGCAACTATATATTAGTACGTGAATACACACAGGCATACACACACAAGCACAAACAAGTAGTATTTATTTTAAGCATTAATGGGATCATATCACATATTTTCCTGGAGTTTGCTTTTTTCCTCCTTAATAGGTCTTGGAGGTCTTTCCATGACACTACAGAGAGAGAGCTTCCATCTTTGCAGTAGCTACAGGACACAGTTTTCCACAGTATGAAAACATACTTAAAAAAAAAAAAAAGTCCCCATTAAAGAACATTTAGGCTGTTTCCAATTTTTCAATATTTCAAACAGTGAACACTATATATCTATGTAACTATATATAACTATATCTATATAACCATGTATATATGTAGAGAGAGACAGAGTTCAGCCTTAAGCACTCTCTCTCTCTCACATGGCTGATCAATATTTTGTTCATGTCTGCAGACTGTCCTCCTGGGGAAATGTCAGCTCTCCAGGATAAAGATTTTGTCTGCTTTCCCCCCTGCTATATCCCAATGCCCAGAACAGTGCCTGGCTTAGCACACAAGAAATATTTGTTGAATGAAGACCAGCAACGGGAGAACATAGCCACAAACTATTTTAGCAAATAATGCTTGTCTTATGCCTGCATTTTCCAAAGGCACTTTGACTCCCTAATCACATTCTATCTGCAGCACAACTGTGGGGGCTCAGTAGATCTTACATTGTTAATATCCCATGCTGAATCGTGGCCTGAAGTCAGGGCTTAAGAATCAGACAGATAAAGGTTCAAATCCTAGCTCTGTCATTTTCTCTGTGTGTCTCTGGAGAATTTACTTAACATCTGTGAGCCCCAGTTTTAAAATCTGTAAAAAAAAATGGATATGCATACCTTCCCTTGAAGGGTTTAATGACAATTAAATGTGATAGTATATGTGAAGTACCTGGAATACAGTAAGCACTTAGTAAATGCTAATTCTCTTTTGTCCCTTGCTCAGTATATTCTTTCTACCTGTTCAGGTCAATCACCCATGGCCCTCCTTATCATGTCTTACTGTCTATCAATTACTGAAATACCTTACAGTTTTTCCTAAAGAATCTCCTGGTATACCAGTTTTCCTCCACCCACAGGACTTTATTGGGAAAGAAACAAAAGAAATATTTTCTTGTCTGTATTACTTAAATATAACATCAGTAGCTTTTTCCTGAGCATTTTATGTTTGGGCACTTATCACGTTCAATAATATTTAGCTGTCTAGTTCCCCAACTAGTTCTTAAGGGCAAGGACCATGACAGACTCAATTTTTTAACCCTGTTAATTACAGGTCAATTGCAAATTTCCTTATAAATGGTAAATGCTCAATACTGGTGGAATGAATAAATGATCCGAAAATACTATAAATATCTGATTTTAAGTGGTCCCATACGTTCATACTTCTGGGAACACAGGGGCTCCTAACCCACTCTGCTCTCATGATGGCACCCAGGCTGTCCTGGATCAGCTTTATCATCTAGCAGCTGATGTGGGGAACTAGCCTTTTATTTCTTCTCCAGTGTTGCTTTTACCTTCCTCCACACTCAGTTAAATCTCCGTCTGGCAATCCTTCTCCTGGGTTTACACACCTTTTAAATGTTCTTTTCTTTTCCCCTTGGAATTGCAAGTTTTCCCCACCTCTACTCCTTCAGATAATTTGAAAGTCAAAAAACAATCAACTCACCCCAATAGTGCTTGAGAAGTTAAACTGTAATGGTCTCATTGTAAAAGAAAGACATTTGAAAATAGCCTCAGATCCAGGGCCATCGTACCTAGGAATCCTTAAAAAGGTCTTCATCGAATTCCTTACCCCATCAACCCTCCCTGCTTTAAAATTCCTTTGCCCTTGCCAACCCACATTCACTTCTATTTTTCTGTTTTGTTTAACTAGGACGACCTCTATCACAGCACCTATATGATTTCATTATACTTACGTATTTACAAGGTTAGTCTTTCATGGCTATGGAGTGAGCTTCTTGAGGGAGGATATCATAGGATTTTTCACTTTTCAATCTCAAATGCCAATACAGTATCTGGCAGATAGACATACTTTTGGGAAAAAAGAATATTATTTTCCTTTCGTTTTTTAAATGACACACAACCACTATCATTCAATACACTTAGGAAACACAGTTTTTCCTAAAGAATCTCCTGGATATATTCGTTTTCCTCTACCCAACCAGCTTAAAATTCTATACTTTTTATGAGTATACATTGAATAGATTTTTTCAGGTGGCATCTTGACCACCATTTATAACATTGCTTCTGAGAGCCCACATTCTGAATCCCAGACAGTGGCTGAGAAAGAAACTTTTGGAATCTGTTTGAAAGCTGAGGCCTTCTACCTTCCTTTCTGACTTAAGCATGGATCATTGTTACATTCCAAGAGACGCCCCCCCTCTATCAGGAAATGCAGTGCCTCACTGTGAACATGGCAGAGTGGCAACGTTAAAAAAGAGGGAGGCTGGCAAGGGGTGAGGCGCAGCAGGACCTTAAGGTTGCATTACCTGTGTAAGGACCCAGCCCTCTTGGATGTACCCGCAGCCTACCCATGAGGGCCCCTGAGAGGCTGCATCAGAGGGGAGCCAACCCTGGTCTTCCTCTCTGTAAAGCTGTGTAGCTGCAGTTAGCTGAGCATCTCCTGCTTTTTAGGTCAGTCTTTTGCTACTTCATCTCTCTTGCTTTTTTTTTTTTTTTTTTTTTTTTTTTTTTTTTTTTATGTAATACTTGTCCAAGATTCTTTCTTTCTCTTTATTAAGGTATAAACATTTACATTAAAATACTTTAAAATCTTAGGTTTGATCACATTTTGCAGTTTTAAATATCCGTGTTAATATCACCCAAATCAAGATATAGAACATTCTGGGCCTTTCCCAGTCAACCCACTCCAGAGGCAAACACCATTCTGAGTTCCATATCCATAGATTCGTTTTGCCTGTTCCTTCACATAAACAGACTCACATAGCCTGTTCCTTCCCTTTCTTTTATTCACTAAAGCAACAATAACAATGCTGTAGACATATCTAACAATATTAGATGTTAGACAAATATCATAATAACAATGTATAGGCATACCCTAATTCCTTTTTTCTTTTCTTTTTCTTTCTTTCTTTCTTTTTTTTTTTTTTTTTGAGATAGAGTCTCACTCTGTCACCCAGGCTGGAATGCAGTGGTGTGATCTTGGCTCACTACAACCTCCACCTCCTGGGTTCAACCTATTCTCCTGCCTCAGACTCCCGAGTAGCTGGGATTACAGGTATGTGCCACCACACCCAGCTAATTTTTTGTATTTCTAGTAGAAATGGGGTTTCACCATGTTGGCCTCCTAATGTGCTGGGATTAGAGGTGTGAGCCACCACACCCAGCCCTAATTCCTTCTCTTTTTCAGTTAACATCTCAAAATGTTTGGCAGTGGTAATCCCCAGGTAGGGGTAATTTGCATGACTGTTGTTGATGTCTTTACACATTCTGGTATAATGTAAAAAATATTATATATATATAATTTTATAATAATGAGAAAAAAGCTTCTTCATGAGGTAGGAGAGCATGGCTTTTGTGAAGAAGTAAACAAGGGGTGATTTGCATGGTTATTTACTTCTTTACACATTCTGGCATAATATATATATGTATATGTTAAAATACATATGAGGGAGCTTTGGTTGTGTGAGGTCTGAGAACATCTTTCCCTGGCAGGCTTTTCCTGGTGGCAGGGGACTTCTTATAGTACCTCAAGTCAGAGACCCCTCGAACCACTTCCTGTCTGCTTTTTTGTTTCTCGCTTTGAGCATGGAAACATTTGACCAAATAATTGCTTCTACCTCGAATTCTTTCCCCTTGATCTTAGCAAAGAGAAAACATTGTCTAAAGCGACAGTTAGCTATACTTCGAAAGTCATGAAACACACACATACACATACAGACATGTGATTGAAACCCCTCAATCACACATCTGAGTGATACAAGTAAGGCAAATGGTAATAGAGCAAAATATACAGTTATCAATTAACCTATACACCATGAGTGTAGGTCTCTGAGTGTCATCTGACCCCAGATAAGGGGCAACTCCTTGTTCTGTTTCCTTGATGGCACTGCAATACCGATGGGGGCACACATGGAAAAGGTATAAGAGAGGCATAAATACAGAGAAAAGTTGGATCCTGAAATAATACTTGCAGGAATACTTAAAACATGAAAAAGAGAAAAATTAGCAATTTCACAACAGAATGCAAGGTCTAACTTCATTGGTTAAATGATCCCATATGTGGTAATCTTCAAAGCAGGGAGACTTGGAATGGGACGGCCCGGGTGGTGTCAGGGCTCTGTGCAGAATGGATGGGCAGAGCAAGTTGTGCAACCTCGTCGAGTCCACACCTGCCTCTTTAAGTGGGGGCAATAATGACAGTGTCCACCTCACAGGGCTGAAAGGTGGTGGGAGAGGTGGCTGAAATGAGGTGTGGTCAGGCTATCTGTAAACCATACAGGCTAAATAGTCTATTATCTCTTCCAGAGTTGGAATAAGTGCTCTGAAAGGGATGTGGAATCCAGACCCTTTATCGCATTGTCATTGACTTTTTGGAGGACTAAAGAGCAAAGTATTGTCTCTTTCCTCACCCTGTGGCTTCCTCTTTGCGGAAAGAGGGCACTTTGATAGGAAATCAGAGGTAGGAAAGAGGGGAGAAAGAAAAACTGTTAGAGTCAGAAAGACCTGGGTTGGAATCCAGACTCCCTCATTTACTAGCTGTGTATGTGACCTTGGATGAACCCCTTAACATCTTAGTGCCTCCGTTTTCTCATATGGAAAATGGGAATAGACTTCAGTGGATTTCTGGGAGGAATGGATGAAGTAAATCCTTGTCATGGAAGCTCAGTACAGTACATGGGACAGTTGCCGTCAGTGATAGAAATGAATTATCTCTAGTGAGAGATGCCCTGGCAGCAGATGATAAATGAAATATAGCCTATCTTGCCTTCAGCACACCAGGGCAGCTGCCCTTGGAACCAGGATCATGGAGGCTCAGAGAAAAGGGAAGAAATAGGGAACACTGGTGCTAACATGGAAAAAAGTTTTCCACCACACTGGGCAGGGATGAGATGGATCACCCGGATACAGAAAAGGCTGCAGACTGGCCAGATGTGCTCAAGCCCATCTGGGAAGGCCAGCATCTACATGGTTGGCACTGCAATCCGCTCCTCATCTAGAAGGCCTGGCATTCTGTATGTGTTCAGATGCCTCCCAGTGAGGCCAGGCCTAGAGACTGCAGCCACTGGGGTAAGGGGAGTGGGCTGTTTCATTTTTAGCAACAAGAAGACATTCTCCTCCCTCCTCTGATCTCAGTCTTCTCTACCCACTTCCCAGCTCATCCCAGCAGGTGCCTGGGAGCCCCTTCAGGGACAGAGCAGGGAAGTATCGCCTCTACTTCTCCACACCCACAACCACCTTTCCCAAGGCTGGGAACTGGACCAGATCCCAAGTGGGCTCTGGGCCTCAATGAACTCCAAGTTTTGCCAGAAATGGGGAGTCTAAGCTGGTTGTCCAGGTTTTAGCCAAGTTTCTTTTGTTCTTCAAGATGTTCACAGGTTACTATTTGAGGGTTTTTGCTTTTGGGAAACAAACAGCCCAGCATCCTAACAGTCTCCTCTCCCTCCTGCTCTTTCGCTGAGCCTACCGTCCCCACCTCCCCACTTCCCCACCTCCCCACCTCCCCACTTCCCCACCTCCCCACCTCCCCACCTCCCCACCTCCCCACCTCCCCACCTCCTCACCTCCTCACCTCCCCACCTCCCCACCTCCTCACCTCCCCACTTCCCCACCTCCCCACTTCTCCACCTCCCCACCCCAATTTCTCTCCCCAACTCCGTGGCCTCTGAATTAGCAGCCTCCTGTTTATCAGGCTGTAAACCAGGCGTCCCCAAACTACGGGCCCGCGGGGCGCATGCGGCCCCCCGAGGCCATTTATCCGGCCCCCCGCCGCACTTCAGGAAGGGGCACCTCTTTCATTGGTGGTCAGTGAGAGGAGCACAGTATGTGGCGGCCCTCCAACGGTCTGAGGGACAGTGAACTGGCCCCCTGTGTAAAAAGTTTGGGGATGCCTGCTGTAAACTTAGGACTTTTCTCATTTTTGATCTTTTCGTTGGCTACGCCTGACTTCGTCTTTTTTTCCCCCTCCCTAAACTGAATCACTTGCGCGGTTCTTGCCTTTTAACGGAGCGATAACGTGAAGACATCTGAAATTTCGACTTTATTTTCCTCCAGCACACCTGGCCCCTGCCCTCCAAGGGGAACTCCCGACTGCTTGCTTATTTTAGCTCTCAATTGGTATTAAAAGCAGACTGTAGTTAGGACCATCTGATCTGTAAACGATGCAAGCCTGGGGCAGTTTTTCCTAGTCCGGCGTCGGGGCGGGCGGGCGCGACCTGGAGTAGGGGACCTGCGGGAGCCCGCGCGGCGCCTCCCCTCTGCCAGGCCCGCCCGCGTCGGGCACCTCGGCTGGAGCCCCGCAGTTTGTCGTCTGGAGCCCGGAACCAGAGGTGAAAGGCCTCACGGAGCTCCCAGACGCTTCAACCGAGCATATGCTGCACTCCTCACATTCATTTTTAATTCATGACATCAATTTAGGGATCACCAGAGCCTCTAAACGGCCTCTCTCAAAACCAAAACAACCACCTTAACACAAGCGAGGAGAGAAGACGGCCGCGGAGTCCAGCACAGCGTCTCCTCTCTCCCGGGGGAGTGGACATTTGGAAAACCACTTTCTAGTGGGGACCTGCTGCCCCTCACGGCAGCTACCTTTTCCCCAACGTTTTCTGGGAGCCAACAGTGGACCTCGCGGTATTGCTATAAAGACGTAGCTGGTCTCAAAGTGGTTTCGATTAGGACTTTATAAAAGTTACATTAAAATGATCAAATGGGTACTTGCAGGGAGATTAAAGACTCTTCCAAAAACATTTACGCACACACACATATATATATCCAGAATCGTATACAACATGCATGATACAATGTATGATAAAATATGTTAGATAAGTAATATAACAATACATAGGAACTCTATGTTAAATACATACTAATATACGATACGAAACCACATAATACATTTTATATGTTAAACAGTATATAATACAGACCATCTGTATTATAGATGGTAAGTAGGAGACGTCATGCCCTCTGAAATAGCCAAGTTGCCGAGCTGCTCCTTGTGGCGGAGCGAGCACCAGCTCAGTACAAGGCGCTGGAGAGGAAGGAGAAAAGCGCATCGGGGTCTCCCCATAGTGATGCAGCCACCCCAGCCCTCACCCTATCCCAGTGCCCCACACGCCCACGTGTCTTTGGGGTGGATGAAAAGATCTCAAACGACCAGCTCCTCAACGTGGTAAGGGAGTGAGCAGATTATCTCTGATAGAGGTCAAACTCCAATTGGGGGGAGGGCACAAATTCTGTAAATGACACCCGAGGGCACACTCACCAGGTTCACTGCAAATCCTGAGCGTTTTGCGTTTAGTGCCCCAAGTGTAAGCCTAAGTATTCTGTCTCCGACACGTAAAACAACACAAAGTGCCATTTTCCAACGGAGGCATTTAGAGGCAATTTGAAAATTGAAACGAATCTTTATATGCAAGACTGGAACCTTCCAGAGGCCCTTTAAAGTTGCGGTTAGAAAGGCAGTTAGGGGACTCAAGGATGGGCTGCAACCAGACGACTGAACGCAAAGCCAAATACGCAGTTAGAAATTTGATATTAAACACGCTCTCGCAAGTAATGCAGTTTAATAATAATTGCTGCGTGTTTACTCTTCACTGGCTGGGGAAATAGAAGAAACATTTTGACGGAAGAGTTACCCTAAAGAGTTACATCGTTAACAAGGGGAAAATATCTCAGTGGCCGCTTCTGGCTTACTAGCAACCCAAAACAGTATGTGGGGGAATTAGTTTTCCTCCAGAGTTACAGAGAAGGGGAACTTGAACATCAAGTGTCTGGCAGATGGGAGTGTGTGTTAAGCTAGGGCTGTTTTCGTTGGGAACGCACAGCTCCCTTTCTCAGAGCCAACTCCACACCCCTCGGCCCTCCCACGAACCCCAGTTCCCCGTCCAAGGTTTGGGGAGCCGGCGGCGGCCAGCGCGCCGCGCGCGGAAGAGCGAGCAGCTTTTACTCGCAGTCTCTTAACTCGCCCTTTCTGGTTCTCTTCCCTTCGAGTGCCCTGCAGCGTCGTGTAAGACAAGCCCTGTCGTCTGTGGGCTCTCACCTCAGAGTCAATATTATCTCAGATGGGCACAATAGACTGGAATGAAAAGCTAATATTGAATCAATGCTGTCCCTGCCCGCGCCGCCGCGATGCCACCCTTTGTTGCGCACGCCGCCCCCGGCAAGCTGCTGGCGGCTCCGGCTAAGCGAAGGGCGGCCGCGGTCGGGCCTCTCCGGGTCCGCGCCGGGGGTGGGAGGACGTTTCGGGCCCAGCGTAGAGGAGGCCTCGGAGGCCCAGGAGGGCTTCGGCTGCTGTGGGTCTCCAGAGGCTCTCTCGGGCCTCACTCGCAGCCTCTCCTCCAGACACCAGGGGCCGGCCAAGAAGCCGAGGGCTCCGCGTGGCCGCAGGAGAAGCCGGGTGCACGGAGCCTCCCTGCGCCCAGAGGCCGAGATGAAAATAGGGTAGCCAGGCTTGGTGCGGCCAACATCCAGGATCGAGGGGCTCCAGAATGCGCGGGTGGCCGGGAGCGGGGGCAGCTTCGGGGGCTGGAACCAGAGGATTATTTCCGTCTTCCCTGGGGACCGGGCCCCCACGAGTTGCAGCAGAGCCTGCCAGTAATTAGGGCCTCCTGGTCCGGCTGGGCTGCGGCTGCTCCTGGAGAGGTGTGGTCTTTGAAGGGCACGCGATGGGGGAGGTGGTCGTGGTCAGACCCCCGTGAGCCTTTTCGGAAACTCCCAGTCTCTTCTGTCCCCCGGCTGTCTCCGCGCAGGCCGGGCAGAGCCAGGGAAGCAGAAGACCCTGGACGAGGGGTCTTGGGGATACCTCGCTGGCTGCGGTTGGAAGCACCGGTTTTCCCACCCGCCTGCGCAGGCGCTGCTCTGTGGCCACCAGCAGAGGTTTCCCGGCCGCTGTGAGTCGCCCACGCGAGCGACGTGGGGGTACTGGGCGCACCGAGTCTCAGCCGCAGCCACGCAGCGCCTGCCCTGCCCGCGCTTCCGCTCACTGGCAGCGGGGAGGCCACCGACCACCTCCGGTCCTCCAGTCCTAAACTCGGGGCTGGAGTCCGCAGGAGCCAAACCAGGAAGAAGAAAGGGGGCGTGGGGACGGAGCCTGAGGCCGGGAAGAGCGGCCTGGAGGACCTCGGGGCGAGTGCAAACAAGCCAAGCTCAGGGGGCGCCGCCTGGGCGAATCTTGCCGCGAGCACCCCAGTCCACCTGCAGGGCACTCTTCCCTGCCTTTTCTCCTTGGCTTGAGCGCGGGGCGGCTGACTCCTATGTGTGGGGAGGAAAGGATGGTCTTCCCAGGCTCCAAGTGGAGTGATCACTGCACCCACGGCCAGGAGGTGGGAGCGCACGGAGTGATTTCGTGTAACTTCCCCGAGCCTCAGTTTTCTCATCTGAAGAGTGGGTATCGTGACTGTTTTCCTAACTGACCACACCAGATTGTGATGTTCACTGATATCATGGGCTTGAGCACACGGTTGTTTTTTTTTTCAAAGCTAAAACAGGTGAGAGGGAATTGTTAGTGTTCTAAGTCTTCCGCTTAATCTTTCCCACGTTTCAAGGACGGCCGCAGAATCCAAGAGAAAAAAACCTCCAGTTTTCTTTTTTTTCATCAGATGGCAGGATTTCCCCTTCAAACCCCAGCGCAGCCCCACGTCCAGAAAATGGGGAAGTTCTAAAGGAAGAGATGATTAAGCCCCTGAGAGAGGGGCTGCTGGGATGCCAGCGTTTCAGAAGTAGCCTAAGCTTGCAGATGGACGCTAAGAAACCCTAGAAGCGCCCGACTCCAAGTTAAAAGGCCGGTCGGGCCCTCAGGGGCAGAGCAGAGCCTCACACACGAAAAGGCAGATAGCGCTGCAGAGGCGTGGAAGGTGCTCCCGCTTCTCGCTTCCCACATTGGTCCTCTGGGAGCTCAGGAGCTGGTGCAAGCTCTGGTGGGCTCCTAGAGAAGCAGCTTTGGGGGCGGTGGGAAGGGCATGCCTCACTCCCACCCACTCCTCATCCCGAGAGAGTACAGAAGAGACGAAACTCTCTTCATCCCTATCCTGGGCAGCCCCCCCGAAGGAGAGTGCCCGTCTTCCCTAGCTCCTGTCCTCTAGTCAGTGTGTACGTCTGTCTGTCCCTCCCCATCCTTGCTGGGTCCTAGGCTTTCATTTGAAGGCAGCTGAGGGAGAAAGGAACAGGGAACCCCTTTGATTCTATTTCTTTGCCTTCAGTAATGAATCGAGACAGCTTGTGTGTGGTGAGGGAGTGACGAGTTTCAACGTGATGAAGGAGATAAAACCCGACGGTGGGGTCTTGCCAATGACTCCTTTCCTCACTGAAACATTGGGTCTCAAAACGGATAGGTCTCCGAAGACACAGACGTTTGCGCGGATGTCCAGAGGAGGACAGCGCCCCTGCAGCCATCCCACGGAGGCCAGGGCCAGGGTCAAGACCCTGCCGCAAGGGCTCCGAGCTCCGAGCAGTTATGATGAGGGTGCCGCTCCCAGGCCAGGCCGCCTTCCTGTGACACGAGTTTCCAGTAAAGCCCAAGCGGATTCCAGGGCCACACATTACCAGAGGAGCCAGGCTGCCCCTGGACGGATGGGGTCCGCTCCCTCCGGGAGGAATGGGCGAGTCACCAGAGGCCCGTCGCGGCGGCCCAACGTGGGCTCAGAGTGTGGGGTAATCAGTTGCCACCTCTGCCAAAACCAAGGACCCCCTGTGTCCAGCGTCGTCAGCCGGCCGCGAGGGGGCGCGGATCTGGGAGAGTCGCACCCCGGGACCCCAGCTCTTCCAACTCCACCCCAGGCGGGGCCAGCGCAGGCCGTCCCAGGCCTGTTCTCTGAACCACCCGGGTCGGAGATATGGGACCTCAGGCTTGGAACTGTGGCCGCGTTTGCGCAGTCGCTGGCCGTCTCTCTGGCACAGGTGATCACGGTTTCCTAGTTCTTGGAGCAGAACCTGTCCCACCCCGGCTCCGCTCTGCGCCCCCTTCGGAAGGAAGCCCTACTCCTACTGGAGCTGGAATTCCAGCGTAGATGATGAACTCTCAAGACAAGAGCTGGAGCTGATGATGGCAGGAGGGACGCACTTCCAAGCCGTCCGCACTCCTCCGAAGCCAGTGAGCTTCCTTAGACCTCCTCTGCAGGCCTGGATGGCGGTATCGGCAGTGCGGCGCGACCGGACCCCGGCGCTCCCCAGGCGTTCGGGTTAAGGCCCGCGCGCGGCCCTCACCACTAGGCGCCGCTGCGCGCACACCGATCGGCGCCCCGGGCCGCCGCGCCCGCCTGGAGAGAGGCCTTTGGGGAAGACGCCAGAAAGGGATTTGTCGTAATAATTTTTAAAAAACGGTTTAAAGGCATTAATTATACTTTTCGTTTTCCCACCGCCGCCCTACGCATTCGGAGAGGCCGGTGTGACTGGGATTTCAATGGGTTGGAGGAATTAACGCCTGGGAGGCCTCCCCAACTCGGGACACCATTAGCGCGCCTCGGGCGGGGAAGAGGCTAGCCCTTCATGGGCGTCGGTGCGGTCCGCGCTGCGCGGCGGGAGCACAGTGTGGGCTCAGCGTGCTGGCTCAACGTAAGGACCCGAACCTCGGCGACCAGGGACCAAGACATGGCAGAGTGTAGCGGGTAGACTGGACCGTACAAGGCCAAGGCCTAGCAATAACGAAAATGTGATGAACTCGAACAGTGTGCTAAATTAAACATCAGCTCACTCACTCCTCTCAACAACCATTAACAGACTGCTATTTCCTTTTCACAGATGAGTCAACCGTGGCTCAAGAAAGTGAAAGTCACACTGGTGGCGACCCCAGACTGCGCCCACACACCTATTCTCAGACGCAGGAGGCCATGCACCCACCCAAGTACCTCACAGGCCTGGCACGGAGCACAGCCGTGGTGAAGCACTGCGATTTGCTGCTTTGAAGCCCCGGGGGGCCTTGCAGGAAACTCCAAGCAGATGCTTGTCAGAGATCCCCCAGGAGTCTCTGCCCTTTGATACCAATCAAGGAGCCAGGACTCCAGGCCTGGATCACCCCAACATCTCCCTAGAGAAGCCGTCAGCATTTTGGGGAGCACAGAGGAGTGTGGCAGGAGTGTGAGACCAGCATTAGTGGATGTTTGGACAGCTATATTGTTCACAGTCTCTGAAACCCAGTGACAAGCCTTGGAAGTGGGTAGGTAATAATAACAGCAGGATCAAGGACAGGAGTGAAATTTTATTGTAGTTCATAATGTGCCACACAACTTCTATGCACTTTGCTTTGTTTATCTCACTGAACAAATCCAATGCAAAAGTACTATTGTGTATTCCCATTTCAGAGAAGACAGGCACAGAGAGATTAGGTAACTTGCCCAAGGTCACACAGTTAAGAAGGCAGATTCATTAAAGTATAATTACATATAGTGAAACTCACTCTTTGTAATGTACAGTTCTGTGAGTTTTGAAAAACATATAGAGTCATGTAAAGTACACCAAAATCAGGAAGTAGAATAGTTCTATCATCCTCCAAAACAAGCTGACTGCTACCCTCCCCCCACCCCCACTGCCTCCGAGGCAGTATTGGCTTTATTTTTACACATGACAAAATGAGGTTGGGAGAGGTTTTCGTGTTGCCCAAGGTCATTCAGTGACAGATATGGAATTAGAACCTTTGAATGTATGCTAGTCTAGCTGCCTGCAAAGGTAGATTCCTGAGTCTACAGAGCCCAAGAGGCAGCAGTGGCTAGGGGCACACATGGGGCAGGGGAAGGAAGCCCCTTGCTCTAAGCTGGAGCCTCAGAAATCCCCACATCTCCCACTGTACACAGGGCTACTTAACCAAACACTCATTCTTTGGGTGGCTAAGGAACAAAGGTGGCCATATTCTGCAAGGCCCAAATCCACAAGTAAAGTTGAGTGGCAGGGCAGCTGCGCCATCTAGGAGCACAGGGTCCAGTCCAGAACATAGCACCCAGTACCCTGGCACACCTCCACTGGCCAGCCTGGTTAATGAGTTACTATCCTAGTTAATTTCCCTGCACATGGGGGCCAGACCCTGAGAACCTCCCTGGGCTCCTCAGGCCCAGTGCATGAATTAGCATAGATTACCCAGCTTCCAGGATTTCCAAACCTCCAGACTCACTGGAAACCCGCTTCTCCTTCAAGGGGCAGGAATGCAGCTTGGGTCTAGCAGCACCTGGAGCAGAGGGACTAGCATGCCCTGCTCCCTTCAGGAAGGGGGACACTAGACCTCAGACCCTGTTGCCCCTTTACCCCTGCTCACCTGTAGGCTAGCTAAAACCCCTGGGGCAAGCCTGGCCACAGAAGGGCAGTTTGTAAAAGGCTGGTGGCCTACAGAGGATCCTGGCCGAGTGGAATGGGATTGTGGAGCTGGCTACCCCTCTGCTGCAGCCAAATGTCCTGTCTGGGGCAGAAGGCTGAGGGGTCCCATCTCCAGTCCAACACTGTCCTGGTTAAGGGAATAATGACTGCACCTTAGTGCCCAGGGCTGCAAGTTTTAAAAGAGGAAAAGCACCCATCGCCCCTACACATCACCTGGGTCTCACCCTATCTCCAACACACTCCCCTTGCCCTCAAAGTCAATGACTTTTATGCCCCCACCTAAGATCACTAAGCGTGGAGCTTTCAGTGGCTCCAGTTTGCAACCCTCGAGTCTCAGCCTGTGTTTGGAGGGTCTGGCCTGAGGGCACTGCCAGAGTCTGGCCCTCCAGTCCTCCTTCTGAAGCTCTCATGAAATGTGCCCTCTCCTGCTTGCCAGGATTCAGGATCCACAGTCTGCCTAAGCTGGGTGTTTGTTTCCAACTTCAAAAATCCGAGGGCTGACCTCTAGCTTCACCCTGGGCTTACTGGCTGGGCACGGCCAAAAGACCTCCACCCTCTGCCTTGGCTTTAGGCTCTCCTTGGCTTTAGGCTCCACGGTCTAGGAGAGGAGGGGCCTCTAACCTTACAGCCTAATTGAGGGAGAGATTTCTGAACTGTAGACAATATTTTGGGGGACAGTGGTTCAGGCCCAAGGGAGGTGCATCTTTAAATGCACCCCCCGCCCCAAGAGCTGGATCCAAAGCCCAGAATCTTTGGGCCTGGAAAAAAGGGAGGAGGAGAAAGAAGAAAGGAAAAGCCTCCAGGGACTGACGGAGGGACAATACTGGGCCAGGACCCCCTCCCAGAGCTTCAAAGCCTAAGGGAGAGGCAGGTGTCTCCCACTGTGAGGGCAAAGCTGAGGCGCACATCTGTCTCATGTGCGAATGTGTGTATGTGTGTTCCCAGGGAAGGTGTGGGGCGGGGCAGCAAAGATGATCTCTTCCCGATACCCAAGAATCTGTCTGGTGCCTTGACAACTCCAGAAAACACTGCTCCCACCCCCTCTCTTGCCTGATTTCCCAAAAGAGGTTTTTGGAGACTTTCCCCAACACAACATTATATCTGAAATAAAAGAGTAGTTGACACAAATGTAAATACAGAGCAGATGAAATCAAGGGAGGAAGCAGGTAGCTTGTCCTAAGACCTGACCCCTCAACTATGCATCTGGTGGCGGTGCAGCCTCGCTCACGGTGGACTTCACTCTTTTTCCCCTTCCCATCGACTTCTCTCGCAGGTCTCATGGCAACCTAGTCACCAAACACAGGCATTTCTGCGTTCTTAGGAGAAATGACAGGGGCCTGGGAGTAACGGATTTAAAGGACGCTAGGTGTTTTTTTTTGTTGTTGTTGTTGTTGTTGTTTGTTTTTTTTGGTTTTTTTTTTTTTATCATTAATTGCAAACGTGCAAAATACCTGCTAGTACTTCACTTTAGAAGAATGTAATTGGAAAAAAAAAAAAGAAAGAAAGAAAGAAAAAGAGGTGGCTGATGAATAGATAATAGATCTTTAACCACCAATAAACAGAGAGCAGCGCCAGCAGCCTGGGGATGTGATCATAATTATGCCGCCGCGCGAGCCAATGGGGACGAGGGAACTCGGCCCTAAAATCATCCCAAAACCAAAGGCGAGCTCGAAAATGCGGACACGGCCTGGGACCGGAGATGCTATCCGCAGTCCCTAGTTGCACTAGGTTTGCACAGCCACCCGACTGTGGGACAACAGATGGCAGAATAATAATAGAAATAATAAAAATAATAGCATCCATAATAATAACATTGGCCACACTAACAAAGATAGCTATGACGGAACCATAATAGTACAGTAGCACCACATCGGGCTTTCCCCTACCCTTGGACTACGGGTCCCAGATATTCCAGAAGGAATTGTTTCGGGGAAGGAGGTGAGCACCCTTCCAGACAGAAAACGCTAGAGACCGTGGGGCGAGAGCGGGAGCGAATTGGAAACCCACTGCTCTGGCAGGGTAGGCAGCTCCTACTCCCAAACGAACGAGCCGGGTCAAGAGTCGCGAAGGCACCAACCCTGGGACCTCGATGCTAAGCGTGGTTGGTGGGGTGGGAGGATCCCGTACCGCAGGCGCCCTCCCGGCCTAGGACACCGCTGGGAGTTTTGTTAAGCGTGAGGATTGGTAAAACCGTAAGGCGCCTTTAGCTCTCACTAGGAACCAGCCCCCGCCCGCTTACCCTCGCGGTGCTCCCGGAGCGATCCCTGTTCCCCCGACGTGGGGCGGCGCGGGGCAGCAGCGGCGGAGCGCTAGACGTGAGGAATCTGTCTGTCCGTCTGTCCTACCAGCTTGGGCGCAGCAGGCTCGGGATTCAGGGGGCCGCAGCAGAGGCGGCGCCGGCCAGGGACTCTGCAGGGACCGGGGTGCCCCGGAGGGAGTGGTGCTGGTGGAGGAGGAGGCGGTGGCTGAGGGGGAGGAGGTGGGGAAAGAGGAGGAGGAAGAAGAGGAGGAGGAGAAGAAGAAACCGGAGGAAGAGGAGGAGGCGAAGAACGAGGAGGAGGAGAAGTCGCAGCGGGCGCCGCAGGAGCGAGTGAGCTGGGAGCGCGGGGCGAAGGCGCGGAGAGGCCAGGCGGCCCGGCGGGCGGCAGGAGGCTAGACCGAGACTGCGGCGCCGACTCCGTTCCACTCTCGGCCCGGATCCAGGCCTCCGGGTTCCCAGGCGCTCGCCTCCCTCTGACGCACTTTAAAGAGTCTCCCCCCTTCCACCTCAGGGCGAGTAATAGCGACCAATCATCAAGCCATTTACCAGGCTTCGGAGGAAGCTGTTTATGTGATCCCCGCACTAATTAGGCTCATGAACTAACAAATCGTTTGCACAACTTGTGAAGAAGCGAACACTTCCATGGATTGTCCTTGGACTTAGGGCGCCCTGCCCGCCTTTTGCGGAGGAGAAAAAACTTTTTTTTTTTTTTTGCCTCCCCCGAGAACTTTCCCCCCTTCTCCTCCTTGCCTCTAACTCCGATCCCCCCACGCTATCTCGCCAAAAAAAAAAAAAAAAAAAAAAAAAAGAAAGAAAAAAAAAAAAGAAAAAAAAAAAGAAAAAAAATTACCCCAATCCACGCCTGCAAATTCTTCTGGAAGGATTTTCCCCCTCTCTCCAGCTTGGGCGCGTTTGGTGCAAGATTCTCGGGATCCTCGGCTTCGCCTCTCCCTCTCCCTCCCCCCTCCTTTCCTTTTTCCTTTCCTTTCCTTTCCTTTCTTTCTTCCTTTCCTCCCCCCATCCCCACCCCCACCCCCACCCCAAACAAACGAGTCCCCAATTCTCGTCCGTCCTCGCCGCGGGCAGCGGGCGGCGGAGGCAGCGTGCGGCGGTCGCCGGGAGCTGGGAGCCCAGGGCGCCCGCTCCTCGGCGCAGCATGTTCCAACCGGCGCCCAAGCGCTGCTTCACCATCGAGTCGCTGGTGGCCAAGGACAGTCCCCTGCCCGCCTCGCGCTCCGAGGACCCCATCCGTCCCGCGGCACTCAGCTACGCGAACTCCAGCCCCATAAATCCGTTCCTCAACGGCTTCCACTCGGCCGCAGCCGCCGCCGCCGGTAGGGGCGTCTACTCCAACCCGGACTTGGTGTTCGCCGAGGCGGTCTCGCACCCGCCCAACCCCGCCGTGCCAGTGCACCCCGTGCCGCCGCCGCACGCCCTGGCCGCCCACCCCCTACCCTCCTCGCACTCGCCACACCCCCTCTTCGCCTCGCAGCAGCGGGACCCGTCCACCTTCTACCCCTGGCTCATCCACCGCTATCGATATCTGGGTCATCGCTTCCAAGGTACGTGCCACGTCGCGGGACTGCAGCGCGCCGCTCCCGCCGCACCCTTCTCTGCCCCCGGCCTGCCTCGGGTGGGCGCTTGGCAAGGCCTGGGCGGAGGTTCCTCCGGAGCCGGGTTGGGAAACTAGGCGGCGCGGGGCCGGGCGTGGTGTCGATCCCCAGTCTCCGAATCTATAACCGGTTTGGAGTGATGGCCTACGGGCCGCTTGACTCTTTGGGAAGGGGTGCGACGGAGTTGTACCCCAGTGCGCTGGGATCCGAGCAGGCTGGGCTGAGCGTGCCCCGTGCCTCTGAGCACAAAGCCCGCCGGGGCCCCAGGCTCCTGGTACCCTCGGAAATGCTCCCAACCGTCCTGGCTCCCAGGGGTGCGGACAGGGCCAGGCCGATAGGCTTGCTTTCGACTGCGTTCGACCCTGTTCACCACCCACTTTGCGCCCCTTCAGCCCAGACCCGCGACTTCTTGGTCTTTCACCCTCTTCTGGAGGCGAAAGGACCTTCGCGCCCCCGAAAAAAAGTATGAGATTGTTTTTTTTCTTTCCTGCTTTTCGGAGGCCTGGGGAGGGGCGGGAACCTGTGCGGGTGGAAAGCTCCAGGGCTCGGCGATCTCGCCGCGACCTGCTTAATTGAGGCATCGAGCAGTCGCAGCGGGAAGGCAGGTTCGGTCTGGTTTTTGTTTTTCTTTCTTTCTTAAAAAAAAAAAAAAAAAAAAAAAAAGAACTCGGTCAGGAAACTGTCTGAGGGAAAGATCTGTTCGAATGTTTTCATTTCCTGCGATATTTTTTATTTGTTTTTCTCTGGGTACGGGGTGGGAGGAGGAGAGTTAAAACTTCAGAAAAGGGGATGAGTAATTAGTTTACTGATTGGAGTCGGCAAAAGACCTACCTCCAGCGGCAGCGGATCAATACTCCACGGCTTGTCCATTCATTAACCCATTGCGTTCCTGCCAGAGCCTAGAGTCGGGTAGACGTCATCTCCCTCCCCATATTTTAAAAACCAAACCAAAGAAAGAAAAAACAAAACCCCCAAAAACCTTTCACCTTTAATCCCGAACTAGATTTGCCTGCATCCCGCCTGTACTGTCGGCTTGTTTTTCTTTGTTTGGGTTTTTGGAGAATCGATTTCCTATCCTAAAGAGTAAACCCAAAACTCTGAGGCTTTGCTCGAAAAGTTTAGGGCTACCCTTCCTCATTTTCTGTCAGTCATGCCTAGGGTCCCCCCACCAGACCCAGAGCCACTGGGATCTTCCTGCGTTTCAGACTGTCACCGCGGTGCCTGCAACTCGGTAACCCCCCTGGGTTTCGATCCCTTCGCTCGCGTTTCTTTTCCAGTTCTCCGGAGCCGGGAGCCCGGGAGCCGCGTTCTCGAGAGGCAACAGGGGCTGTGGCCCGGCACACCAGCCGGCGAGATTTCTGCCCCGATCTGGCCGCAATGACTTGCCCGGCCTCTGTACTTTTCCGGAGGGGCAACAAAACAAATAATTTAAAAATAAATCTCTGAGAAAACTGTGGAGAGCAGCCCGCCGCCTTTCCACCCTGGGTCAAAGTTCCCCGAGAGGTTAGAAAGCAGAGAAAGTCGTTTCTTCGGGCTGTGGGCGCCAATCGCCCGGCCAGGCTCTGCGGCTCCCTCCCCTGCCCCCAGCGCCCGGCAAGGAGGTGGCGAGTCCCGCGGCGCCAGGGCGGCTGGGGAGGCCGCCGAGGTCAGGAGCCTGGGGACTGGCCCCGCCGGGGCAGCTGTTGGTTGGGTGCCGCACAGGTGGAGCCCCGGCGTTCCGGGCCGGACAGCTGGGCCGACGTCCACTTCGTGCGCCCTCGGGAGGACCATTGGCCCCCGCAGGTCGAGCGGCGCGGGCTCTGAGAAGGCCCGGAGCGCGGTGCTGCGCCAGTCCGGCTCGGGAGAAGTGCGTGGCTGCGGTAGGAGCGGCCCGGCTAATGGGACTTCTGCTATGCCTCCGCAGGGAACGACACTAGCCCAGAGAGTTTCCTTTTGCACAACGCGCTGGCCCGAAAGCCCAAGCGGATCCGAACCGCCTTCTCCCCGTCCCAGCTTCTAAGGCTGGAACACGCCTTTGAGAAGAATCACTACGTAGTAGGCGCCGAAAGGAAGCAGCTGGCACACAGTCTCAGCCTCACCGAAACTCAGGTGAGTGAGCCCCGGGGTCGAGGAACCCATGTAGGCGTGCGCACCCACCCCAAATCTGGCTCCCAAGCCCGTCAAGAGCACGGAGCTCTGTGAGGGCCTTCTGCACAGGTCCTGGTAGCTGGTTCCACGCCTGGGCTCGGGATTTATGTCTCAGGGTGCTTGGCTTTGTTGGGCTTCAGAAAGGGGCTGTAAGTGCCAACCTGCCCTCGGTTCTGGGGGAAAGGCGCCGAGTTGTTTTTCTGTCCAGTGGGCATGTCCTGGCTAAGACATCCCCGCACTTCTATTGAGACTTTTGGCGAGAGTGTGAGGATCCTGCTGGGGTCCAGGAAGCTGGAGAGCACAGTGGGGTTTCTGGGTGTTTGGGGCTGGAGGCTGGTAAGGACCAGATATGGGTTAAAGACGAGTTCTGAGCGACTGCTAGCCCATGGCTCACACGGTCGGCTCGAGTGACTTCCCTGAAGATGGGAGATCAGAATATGGAGGCCAAGCGTCCGGTGTGTACCCTACACCAGAGAAATAAAGCTGGGAGGCTGCAGAGAGGGTCTGCCTCAGGGCACAGGCCTTCTACACAGCAGGGTCCCTGGGCGGGCCTGGCTTGGGTTTAGCCCAGGGTGGGGAGGGGGCTTAGGGCTACAGTAGGCGCTACTGTACACGGAGCCGCAGGGCGGGGTCAAAGTTCCCAGTAAACAGTAACGTTTTCGGGCAGATTAAGTTGTAACACTTTTCTGGGCAGCGCAGAAAGGTCGAGGCTTTTGTTTTACAACGCGTTCCCCACCCTAAAACCGAGGAGGGCCTGGCGGGTTTGTGCGGAGCCCGGCCCCAGGCGCGGCCCGGCTGATTTCTCCTGGACAGCCGAGGCGGCGGTGGTCTTTGTCCGCCTCGCTGCCCACGCTGCCTGGAGTCTTTGTGTGCGTGTCAAGCCCCGAGCGCACCGACGCGCGCCTTGGGCCAGCGCCGGGGAGAAATGAACCGTCCTCCCCCTCAATTAGCAAATTCAAAGCAAATTAAATTCAGCCTTGTTCCCGCTCAGCTTTTTCGTGCAGCACTTTGGGGGACTGGGACATTTCGGGAGAGCAAGGCGGGACGGCCAACGGCCTCAAGGGAGGGAATGGAGTGAACCCCAGGGGTCCAGGGACTGACACTGGGCTGGGGTACTGTTACCCAGATAGGACAGGCGTTGTGGGGGGTGGGTATCAGAAGTGCAGTCACGCCGCCTCCCTTACCTATACCCCACTGCTGGGAAGCTTGGACTGTGTTACTGTCTGGCGGCTGAGTGAGGACCCACCACTCAGCTTTCCCAGGGGGCCATGGGATAGCAGCCGACTCTCACCTTATTGCTCCTGAGACCTCTGGCAGCCACTCTGGTGAGGCCAGGCCTCCAGCCCCACCCTGGTGGGAAGTGATGGGACTAGGGTCTGAGGTTGTGTGACCAGCAGCCTGTTCCGGGGCTTCTGAGGAGGAGGGAAGGGGGGCTTGCTGTCACCTCCCCTCCTGTTAGGTTCTCTCTTACTTTCTGTGTAACCCACGGTCTTTCAGAAGCTTTCAGTTTTGAACCCATTTTCCTAGCTATAAAGGTACAGGGGGGTTGGTCTGCAGGCCTGCACATTCCACCGTCTCTCCTTGCCTCCCTCAGCCCTATTCTCTTCCTGCTCACCTTTGAGAGTCCCCTGCACAGAGGACGCAGCGCAGGCAAACCCTGATGGCCTACCCAGGGCCGCGCCACGAAGAGAAGACGCTATATTTAGGAAACGCCGCCCAGATCAGCAGAAAATAGAAAGCACATTGGGTTCTCAGGGAAGCTGTAGCAGCCGCGGGCCAAGGTCTCTCTTGCACTCACTTGCTGGAGGGAGTTAGGGAAACGTCTCTTTTTATTTTTAATCATTTATTATTTTTGTAGGGGCTCCCCATGCTTTGCAAGGCTTGGCTCTCAGCGGGATCTAGGTGCCCTGTGCAGGGCTAGGAGAGAAGGGGCTCAGTGCGCCCTGGGCCTTGGGGAAAGGTTCCTCAGGAAGGCTCAGAAGGGCAGGGAGCCAGGCTTCTTCTCCACCGCGCACTAGGGGCCGGCTCCCTGAGAGCAGGCCTTGGGGAGGCTGGACCTTAGGACAAGCTTCTGAGGGGCTGGGTCTTTGCTGAGTCTGGGACTGGAGTCTGGGCTACATGAAGGAATCAGGCAGTTGGCTTCTAGAAGGATCCTGTGAAAGAACTAACTCGCCCCATCTGCCTCTCACCCTCAGGTAAAAGTATGGTTTCAGAACCGAAGAACGAAGTTCAAAAGGCAGAAGCTGGAGGAAGAAGGCTCAGATTCGCAACAAAAGAAAAAAGGGACGCACCATATTAACCGGTGGAGAATCGCCACCAAGCAGGCAAGTCCGGAGGAAATAGACGTGACCTCAGATGATTAAAAACACAAATCTAACCCCACAGAAACGGACAACATGGAGCAAAACAGAGACGGGGAGAGGTGGAAAAGGAAAAAATACCTACAAAACAAAAACCGCATACACGTTCACCGAAAAAGGGAGAGGGAATCGGAGGGAGCAGCGGCATGCCGCGAAGACTTTGGACAGCGAGGGCACAGGGTCCCAACCTGAGGCCGCGCCAAGAGGGCAGAGGATGGAGGCTCCTTCATCAACAAGGGACCCTCGCTAAAGAGGCAGCTGAGTGAGTGAGTGAGACAGAGAGAAGGAGAAAGAGGGAGGGAGAGAGAGAAAGAGAGAGAGAGCTGAACGTGCACTCTGACAAGGGGAGCTGTCAGTCAAACACCAAACTGGGGAGACGAAATGATTGGCAGGTATTCCGTTTATCACAGTCCACTTAAAAAATGATAATGATGATGATAAAAAACACAACCCAACCAGGCACCGGACGTGTTTTTTTTTTTTTTTCTTTCACTTCGCAGTGTTTCCCCCCCCACGATCTTTAAAAACAATTAGTAACAACAAACGAAAATTCCATATCTAGCCCCATCCCACACCTGTTTCAAAACCTTGAATTGCATGTAGCAGTTGATGGGTGAATGGTGTTTAAAGACCGAAAATGAATTGTAATTTTCTTTTCCTTTTAAAGACAAGTTCTGTGTGCTTTTTATTTTGATTATTTTTTCCAAGAAATGTGCAGTCTGTAAACACTTTTTGATACCTTCTGATGTCAAAGTGATTGTGCAAGCTAAATGAAGTAGGCTCGGCGATAGTGGTCCTCTTACAGAGAAACGGGGAACAGGACGACGGGGGGGCTGGGGGTGGTGGGGGAGGGTGCCCACAAAAGAGTCAGGACTTGTTCTGGAAAAAACCCCTAAATTAATTATATTTCTTGGACATTCCCTTTCCTAACATCCTGAGGCTTAAAACCCTGAGATAAACTTCTCCTTTTAGTGGTTGGAGAAATTGGCCGAGTTCAACCATTCACTGCAGTGGCTATTACAAACTTTAAATCTATCTATTGCAAAAACCGAAGGACTGTAGTTAGCGGGGATGATGTTAAGTGTGGCCAAGCACACGGCAGCAAGTTTTCAAGCACTGAGTTTCTATTCCAAGATCATAGACTTACTAAAGAGAGTGACAAATGCTTCCTTAATGTCTTCTATACCAGAATGTAAATATTTTTGTGTTTTGTGTTAATTTGTTAGAATTCTAACACACTATATACTTCCAAGAAGTATGTCAATGTCAATATTTTGTCAATAAAGATTTATCAATATGCCCTCAGAGTAGTTGTCTTGGGAAATTGAAGTGGATCTTTAAAAATGTATCACAGTAATTTGAGTGTGGTCCTTCCCCAAATAGCCTCAAGAAACCCAGGCTCCTCACCCACGAAAGGGCCAAATTGATGGATTCTCAAGCGTTTTAAAGAAAGATCAGGGTGGAGAAGGGAGAAGATTAGGAAAACTTAAGTCCTTCAGAAAAGGGATGGGAGAAAAGTTTTCCAAACAGAACTTTGCCCGTTGTATGCCCTACTGAGGGAGTTTAGTTTGAACTTCAGGTTAAAATGCTTACTTATCTTAACCTCTGGTTATTAAAAAACAAAACACTGGACATATAGTTCCACATGGAAGACTATTCTCCCAGAATATTGGGGAAAACAGGTAGCAGAATCAGAATCTTGCAACTTCTCAACTTTCTGACTTTAAACCCCAAAGTACAAGGCTTGCTTTTCCTTCTTTTCCTTCTCACCCTGGCCCCAACCTGCCGAAGGTGATGGGACGAGCCTCAGGACCTCAGCAGCCTTATAAGGCAAGTGTTCTGAGAAACCTTCGACTCTTAATTTTAACATTAAAGAAAAAGTTGTAATCAGACTTGGAGGAAACTTAGCTTTTTTCCCTCCCTCCATCCCCCTTCTGGGGGTACGAGGTTGTTTTTGCATGCTTCATTTGGTTCTTATCCTGATAGGCTGCATTAATCAGTTTTATTTCCATTGATAGAGAAACCTCGTCTGTTCTGTTCGAGCTACAAAGCGTCCTGCGAGCTTTTGTGAAAGTGCAAATCAGTTTAAGCAATTATCATACCAGGAATATGAAGGGGAAAGAGGAGGCCTTGCCCAGTGGTCTCCTTTAATCTCTTAATCCACAGATCCAGGGGGGCTGCCTGGACATAATTTAGGACAATCTCCCCACCCTTTACACTGTGATAAGGCCAAGTTACAATGCAGGGCAAAAATACAAGCTTTGTTAACATCCTGCCTTGAAAAGTTAAGATTAGACATTCTGTGCACGTGTGGGGACTATAGGGCACTATGGAAATTTTTTCTTTCTTTTTTTCCTCCTCTTCTCTAAAGTAGAATTCATGCTCCATCTCTTTCTCCCCAACTCTGCCTGTCTCCTCCCTCCCCTCTTTCCCCCCATCTCTGTCCCTCTGTAGAAACCTGGCTGGTCATAGTGCATTTTCACACAGACCCCTCTTGGAAGGTGTGTGTACTGTGTGGGGGATGCTTCGCTGCCAGGAGTTGCTGGGGGAGGAGGGAGACGGGGTGGCCTCGAGAGTCCTGGGCTTGCGTCTCACAGGGACAGGTGCACCTGGGGGTGTCCTGGAAACTCTTGTGGGCCTTCCAGGTGCTTTGACAGTCGACCTCCGGTGACCATGAGCGGTCTCAAGTGCTTTGCAGTCTGTACTCCCGCAAGGCATCCTTTTCTCTTCAAGTACGAATTACCTTTTCCACTCACCTTCCGAAACCCCCCGTAATACCTCAAACACCAAGCTCAGTCCCCTTAAAATTCAGAATGGTCTGTCCAGAAAAAAAATTTTCGTCTTAATAAAAGGTTTATTTCTGCCGAAATTGTATAATTGATGTTTTTTCTTAAGCACAAGAAAAGGGGGCTGGTGGTGAAGATTTATTTTATTTTATTTTTGGTAAACGTCCTATACAGTGTAACAGCAATAAAATCATCAGAGAATACTATTAGCTTTGAAAAAAAAAAAAAAAACAACTAAAAGCTTTATTACAAACCAAGCTTTGAAAATAGGGGGGATTAGGCGGCTGAAAGGGTCCCACAATGGTAAGAAGAAAAGGTTTCATGCTAATGAGGTTAATGCCCTTTGTATCTCAGGCCTCCACATCTTCATTACGCGCTATCTCCGGCTGCACGGAGCGGCTCAGAGAGCCGCAATCCACTCCAACGCCCCCCTTCCCGGCCCAAAGAAGGATTTGATAGCAGCTCTGTTCAAACTAGATAATTATATCTTTTCAAGTCGGAATTAAGATAAAGAAAGTGAAGCAGAGGCGGCTCGCCTTGATCCACTGCAAACAAATTTGGCGCACTTTCGAGTCCTTCCTCCGCCTCAAAAAGGCAGGACAGTCAGCTTATTAGCCGCTCGTTTGCTTTATTAATTCATCTATTTAAAGTGGCAGGATTAGAGCGTCTAATGTGGACGCGGGCTGCCGTGGCGCTGAGGAATATAAATATTTGCGAGATACCATCCCACGATGACTATCTGGGCGTGGGGCGCGGGGCAGGGTGCGCGTGTGCCCTGCCTCTGCATTCCCTTCGCGCTGTGCGCGTGCTGGGCTGCGCAGGGGGGTGTGGGAGCGATGTGCCCCAGGTCTATGTGCCCCTTCGTGCTACATGGGTACCAGGCCTGGATGCTCCGGGGCAGGGCTCAATGGGCATCGTAGGCCAGGTTCTGAGCTCCTCCTGCGACACGGCGAACTGCAATGCACGTTGCCATAGGGCCCTGCCTGTGACCCCGAATGGGAGTGTAGAATACAACTTTGACCCATGTTCCGTTTCCTTGTTAATAACTTGTAGACCTTCCCTGTGAGATCCCTGGCCAAGTGGATTCTCGGGAGAAGTACGGGTTCTCCGTTTGCGTTGCCCTCAGAGGGTCAAACGGAATCTACCGCGCTCGTGTGCAGTTGCTGCGTCCTCCTGTGAGGAACACATGGGTTCCGTGTGCATTTCTCGCGGAGGCGCCAGAAAGTCCTAAGGAGAAGCCTTCGACCTCCGAACTTCCTGGCTCTAGTTCTGGGTGTCCAGTGCTCCCAGCTCCCTCTGGCTCTGCTCCTGGCAGGCAAGCCGAGCAGAAGTAGGCGCGTTGGCTGCGGCCCGGAACCTGCAGGGCCACTTTTGTGCGAGGGGCGGATTGTGGCAGCCTGAGAGCCGCGCCAGGCGGGCCAGGCAGAAAGGGGGCTCAGGCCTGCGCGCGGCTTTGCAAATCTCGGCTCCTCCCCGTCCCCGCCTCGAGTCGCAGGCAACAAAGTCTGGGATGTGCAGGCCGGTTGGGGAGGGGCTCTGGAGACTCGGAGGCCTGGCGCAGGGCCCCGCTCCGTGGTGGGGGTTTGAGGGCTGGGCGGCCAACAGGTGGGCCGTTGCAAGTCGCTATATGGCTGGCAGGGTGAGTGAGGGTCTGTTCTTGTGTGTTTGTATAGGGTGAATAAACTAGTTTGTAGTATAATGGTGTTTGTGTGGATTGTGGAATAGAATTGTGAGTCACAGCTAGGACTTTAGTCAATTTGTGTCAGTGCTAATTGTTTGAGTAAGTTAAAGGCTGCAGAGGCCGGGGCTACTTATGCAGATTGGGTCAAGATGTCTAGCTGTCCTTGTGCGTCTAGATTGTTTTGAGGTAGGGCCAGCACGTGCAGTTGTGAGGCTGTAGAGTGCCTCCGACGGTGTGGAAATGCAATTTATGGAATTTGTGTGCCACGGTCTGGTTGCACAGTGTGTCTGTGAATCGTCTGGAGTTGTGCATCTCAGAGGATGGGGGTGGCCTCGGTGTGTGTGGCTTGCGGGGGCGTTTCTCCGGGTTTGGGTAGGGGGTCCCTTGATGGATGTCCATGCCCAGCCCTAGGGTAGCATCTGTGTGTCTTGGGATCGAGATGTGTGTGTCTAGTGAGGAGGCTTGGGCTGGGGTGCCGTTCCCGCAGCGCCCCACTAGCTCCGGAGTTTGGCAAACAACAGCCGTTTTGTGTAACCGCGCATTTTTCTAGACCAATCTTTATTATTCCAGCAATCAGCGCTTGAATTACTGGGGCGCCGCCTCAGAGCAGTCGCGGGCGGGGCGGCAGAGGATGCCGGCCTCCAGCGTCGGAGGACCGCGACCGAAAGCCGATCGGCTTGGCGGGGCCGCTCGCGCCTCTTCCGCAGCTTCTGGCCCGCGCCCTCGGCTCGGCCGCCGTTTTTTCTTTCCCCAGCCAGCCCCGTAGCCAGGGGAAAGTGGGAGTTTTGAGAACCCTCTGACCCCAGCCGTGACCCGTCTCCTGGAGGCGGCTTCTCCCGCGTGACCCGGTGCGCCAGGAAACTCTAGGCGGCGCCACGCCTGAAAGCGCAAGGTCCATTCATCAGCCGCGCCCCAGCGTCTAATTGGCCTTTTGTTTATTAGCGTCTGTTGCCCAGCAGGGGGTCTCGGGAGGGCCCGGGAGCTGCGGGTCGGGGTGCAGGAAGCGGGCAGAGGATCCGCGCCCAGGGCTGGGGTCCGCTTAGGGCAGAGGCGCGTCGCACTCCTGGGAGGGGGCGCCAGAGTGCGCCAAAGATCACGCCCACGTGCGGGGATGCGCGCCTGGAGGCTGGACTCCGAGTGTTGGGGCCTGGTCCTGCCGGCTGTCAGGGTCCCAGGCTTCGCTACTGCCCCCACCTCCACATGCAGATCGAGCCCGCACCTCGCCTCCACACTCTCAGGATTTCAGACCCGCCTTCCTGCCTCTCCTAGGTTTCCAGCCCAGGCGCTGGCCTTCGGGCTGGGTTCCGCTCGCGTCCCGTCCCGCGGTTCTTCGTTCTTCCAGCTTCGAGTTCATTCGTCGTGGCTCCGCCGCTTACCCCAGGGAGTAAGCTCCCCGTTTGCTCGGGATCTCCCTCCCTAAACACCAACCCGGCATTGTGGAGCCAGCATCCTGCTTCTCTGGGTGGTGTGACTGAGAGAATGTTTTTGGCAATGCAGGGAGCGAGGGGTTGCCTGACCCTTCAAGGGATCAGACGCAGCACTCAAAATTCCACCTTCCTCATCAAGTCAAACCTCGCTTTCCGATCCCTATCTCTCACCCAGCGTTCAATCTCTACATTGAGCCTTGCCATCCTCCTCCTTACCCCACACTTACTGCCCCTCTTCACACTCCCAAGAGAGCACAGAAGGAAGGTCTCCATTCCCAGCACAGGCATAAAGGCCAAGATACACCTTGTGCAAGGCTAAGATGTCCCGGAGGTGCTTGGGATGGGCATGGGGTCTCATTTGGAAAATGACTTGAGGAGGATCAGTCTCGCCTGGTAGTGGCCTGGCTGCCTGCAACGTCCGGATGGCTGGGCCTCAGCTTGGCCCCAGACGTCCCCTGCTCCCAGCCAGCTCTAGGCCCTATATATAGCACGGGTCTCCATAGCCCTGGCTGGACCCTGACGTCAGAAAGAACTTGATCTTGCCTGCTTCACTCCTGCTTCTGAAACTGATCCTTGAAATGAGAGAACAGACTCTACACAATTCCCATGGCCTTGACATAAGGTACAGCGATAAATATACACCACTAATGAGCAATTACCATATAATCACCTTCCAATTAGCTCGCATAATGATGAATTAAACATTCTAGCAGGCGGGATTAGGTTTCTTACTTTGTATATTATTTACGAAGGCTATAGCTTCTGCAAAGAACCAAATATCAAATTAGATGGGGGAATTTTCACTTGGGGGTAATTATGCATTCAGACCAGCATCTGCGTTCTGGTCACTTATCAACTGAGGCCTCCTGCAAGGTACTGACCAGTGCGTTTGGGTGCTTATTTTCCTTTTTTTTATTCCCTCCCTTTAGGTCGCAATTGCCTTTTCTTTTTCATTTTACTACCCTGGCCCCAGGGTGAGAGGCTGGGAACACCGAGGTGGGGAACTAGGCCAGGTTTGGAGAGGAACCTCAGGCATCAGGCCCTGTCCTTCTGGCCCCATTTGCTTGGCCCTTGTTCCTGTTTCTCTCCAGCCCAGGAAGGATGCCTGAGCAATCGGCTCCACGCAGCTACCCAGCACAGGGCCAGGGCGGCTGCTCACTCACCTTATGCCACAGGTTTCCTCCCATTGCACCTGGCACTGACGCCCGAACTTCCTTAGGCCCCCTCGGGGCCTCAGTGCAGTCTATTCCGACTTTACCTCCTCTCCCACCCCAGTAACAGGGAGAGAAAGGATACAGGAAGTAGGGAAACCAATGACAAACCTCCACATCGCCCGCAGCCACCTCTCTTGTTCGGAAATGAATTTTGGCAAGAGATTAGTTCCTAATCTGATCTAACGCTGCTGACATTTGGGAAGAAGATGAAAATGGCAGCTCAATTTCATTCTGAAACAGGGTCATTTGCAGGGCTCTGCTCTGCAGAGAATGTGGATGCTCTCCCCTCCCCTAAAACGGAAGAGCCGGAGGGGCAGCCATGCCAGGGACTGCCCATTCCCAGGTCAGCCAGAGCCCCTGGGCCCTGGCCCTATCTGCGGTTGAATGGTGGGAGTGGAGGGAGGCTGTCTGGGCTGGGGTCACTGCCTCTGTCCTCTGCTGTCTGCCTTCAGGACACTGTGCTTGCCCACAGACAGGGGCTCCTGGACCCACATAGAAGACTCTTTAGGCTAGAGAAACTCTTTCTTGTAGGGGGTCTCCCAGGAAGGTAAGAAATTTTCAGGAGTCACCAAATGGAGTAATTAAAGGAAGATGTCCCCAGGGCCTGTGGGGTACTTTCCCCTGTACTTCCTGGATAAGTAAAAGCACAGCTAGGTCTGGGTGGCTGGTACTGGCTGAGGGTCTGGCTTATTTGGAAGCCATGAGTCTGGAGAAGCTGCTCTGCACTTGGCTCCATGAGGCTGCAAGGTCTTGGGAGGTAGGAATCAGGACTTCCTGGAGGTGGAGGTCTCCCTTCCCCTACACTTCCCCACTTTCCCCCAGAAAACGCTCACCCACTGCAGACCCAACAGGTTGGTGGGCCATGTTCTTGGTCACCTAGCAGAGCCCACCATGTCCAGCCTTTGTCTTCAACTGGGACTACTCTGGCAATGACCTCATCCAGGGTCAGTTAAGAGAGGGCAGGTAAAGTCAGTTGCTGGGAGACCTACCTGGTCACTGGATCTTGTTCCTGAGGGATCAGGCACTTCTGAGGCCTTGTCTATGGGGTGCAGGGCCTGGGATGGGGGTCGAAGTCATCATCATCAGCTCAGGTCAAGGCAAAGCAGGAGAATCTGTGCCTGGGTCCCTAGGAAGGAGCGTGCTAATGAAGAGAGTTCTGTACCATGTACCTTGCATGCTGGTGGCTGCATATGTATGAGTGGCTGTACCTGAATATGCTTGTATAGCATGCAGCTTTGAACCTGTGGATCACACACATGTATGTAAATGTGCATGTGACCCTGAAGGTTGGGGTTGCTGTAACTCATACTGTGTCTTTGTGTAGCTTAGAAAAAGGCATTCCTTATTCTGAGTGGAAGGCATCCCTTCCTCTCCTGTGGCTTGTCAAGTGGCATGTGAACTGGATTTCAGCAGAGCAGCCCCATCACCCATCCTTTTGGCCAGACTCCTAAGCAATGCACAATTTCGAGTTCATAAACTCAAACTCTGGTGGAGAGGTATGTGTGTTGGGTGTGGTATTATCCAAGGTGACTTTACTATTGAGAAGCAGCTTTATTCCTAGGAGTCCCTCCTTCAGTGGTGGCATCTAGCTGGGGACTGCCCCTTGCCCCCTTTGCAGTACGGAGGACCTGAAGAGCAACAGCCACCACCACCTGGGACACTTCAGCTGGAACAGCATGCAAGCCTGGTTAACACAAGTGTATTTGCACTTGTGAGTGGGGCTGAGTAACAGAGTACATGTATATGGATGGACATTTGGAAGTGTGAATACTTGTGTGTGTGAATGTAGGTAAGCACAGGTGTGACCACGGAAGGGGAGAGGGCATGACTGAGCATGTTTGTGGGAGGTACAATGAGATGCATGGTTGGGGGTGCAGCTGGCTTCTCTGTGGTGGCTCCCCCAGCCTCACACAGGCATAGCCTCCCTTCAGCCAGAGTGGTCTGCTTCCTGATGCGCTCACTGCCATTCCTGTCCTTGACCCAGTCTAAATGACTGCAATTATGACCTTCCGTGAAAGCCAGAAGTGGTGTCTACTACTGTAGATCACTTCAAGTGGAAGACCACTGCTTTGTTAAGTAAATGGCACCATGTTGACTCAAATGTCTTCTGTACTTGCTGTTTAGGGGCAGCACAAAGGGACGTAAGCAGCTACAAGGACACTTGGGATGGTGGTGTCATTCAGGGTTTATGGAAAGCCAGAGACTTTAAAGGCCCCCCTTCTCTGCTCACACCCTATGGCACCCCACAACCTGCTTCCCCCTCAAATCTTGAGTTTTAGTAGGGGAAAGGAGACTTTATTTAGAATATACTGAGTATGCTACTGACCACATCCTCTTGTCAGCCTTAGGAGGGTAGAGAAAGAGAGCATATGTGGGCCTGTGTGTACACATATGAGGTAGGGGTGTGTGTATGTGTGTGTGTGTGTGTGTGTGTACCAGTGATCTAAGCCCATGAGCTGTTCATGGAAACCCCAGGAAGAGTAATCTCTAGAGGGGTCACTTGGTTCTTTGCCCCAGGGGAGGGAATAGGTTAGCCAGGATTCTCTGGGAATCTAGCATCCAAACCTCATGTTCATTTCAGAAGCTCTCTCCCCACCTCTGGCCCTGGGTTAGATTGTAGGCCAACCCGTGGGCAGGAGTAAAGAGCCATTGCTTCTGCTTCAAATGCCTACTCTGTGCCAGCACTGCATGAAGATTACAGCTGTTTGCCCCCCACCTGTCAGGCCCTAGTTATCTGCCCTCCCTCTCACTGCTGTTTCTGGCTTCTCTTTCTATTGCAGACCAGTGGGTGATGGAAAGCATGTGGGGAGGGAGCGAACCTTGTGCTAGTTCCTTTCTGGCCTCATGACTTACTCTGTCATCCTGGTGAAAGGAACCAAGCCAATGGGTGTAGAGGTTTCATTATAAAGAGACAGGACCCAGCATAGCCCTGTCCTGAACCTTCCCGCTCCCTGTATGATTGTGATTTTCACCCATATCTACATGTCTGCTTGCTTGAGGCCAAGGAGGTGGCTGTGCCCAGGAAGTGTGGAATGTTTTTTCCCTGAGCCTGTACCATCTCTGAACCAACCTACCTTCCTTTCTTCTTTCCTTCCTTCCTGCCTTCCTTTCTTCATTCCTTCCTTCTTTCCATAATATTTGTTTATTTAACTTAGAGAGATTTATTTCAGATAGAATCATTCATATGTGAAGTGACATATGTATAATTTATTTTATTTAATTATTTATTTTTGAGATGGAGTCTCACTCTGTCACCCAGGCTGGGGTGCAATGGCTTGATCTCAGATCACTGCAACCTCTGTCTCCTAGGTTCAAGTGATTCTCTTGCCTCAGATTCCTGAGTAGCTGGGATTACAGGCACATGCCATCACATGTGGCTAATTTTTGTATTTTTAGTAGAGATGGGGGTTCACCATGTTGGCCAGGCTGGTCTTGAACTCCTGACCTCAGGTGATCTGCCTATCTTGGCCTCCCAAAGTGCTGGGATTACAGGCGTGAGCCACTGCTCCTGGCCTGTGTGAGATTAATTATTAAGTGCTGTTAGCTATAGGGAAATATTTGAAGCAATCAAAATGACCATTGCCAGCAGATTGGTAACATAATTTACCCTAGGATTGGATGTTATGCAGTAGTTAAAAAGAATGAAGCATAATTTGTGTTCTAATATGGGAAGCCCTTTAAGACATGTAACTGTTAATTGATAAAAGCAAAAGGAGAGTGCATGGAATATTATTACTATAAAAGAAATACACATGGATGCGTATTTGTTGTGAAACTTGCTGATCATCTTTCTAGCAGGATACAAGAGGGGCTGATGAAAGTGGATTCCCCGGTCTTTCTTGAATGCTATGGCATGATTTCCTCCAGTACCTGGCTGCTCCCCTCCAGATGCAACTCTGTACCTCTTGAGTAATTAATGTACAGTTTACAAGGGATTCTTAGAATGGGGCACCAGAATCCAGCTGGTCCCCTCCAGTTCTATGTAGAAAAGGACTCTCCCATCCCTTGCCTTTAGCCACCATCCTCTTAATGCAGTCCATAATGACATTGACTTTTTTGACAACCAAGATATGGACAAAGTTATAGAAGTTGGCCAGCCCAGCTTCCCCTCCATGAAAGAACCCTACAGAAGGCCTCACTGGTAGTCATGAAGCCTGGGCTTGGATGTTTCTGTGCTACGAAGCTCTGCCTCCCATGGTTGCGTAGTCTTTTCTAAAACAGTAGAGTTTTAGAATTTTCCTTGAGCTGTGGAGAACAAGTTTTACGTCTCTGGAGTTTAACCTGGAGTTGAGTCAGTTGTTTAAAGCACTATTTCCTTGTTTGCCTACCCACTCTGCCCATTATAATGAAGAAAATGCAAATTTATTCAGCAGTAGAGTGAATAGTGTATTGCATACATCTCCCATCTTCAGTAATTATGTGATGTATTGAATTGTGACCCCCCTCAAATTTATGTATTGAAATCCTCACCCCAAGTACCTCACAGTGTGACCTCATTTAAAGTTGGGGGCTTTATAAAGGTTATCAAGTCAAAAGGAGATAACTAGAGTAGGCCTAATTCAATATGACTGGTGACCTTATAAGAAGGGGAAGTTCACCTTATAAGGGATTCACCTTATAAGAAGATTACAGGTGTGATCCATGAAGCATTTGGATCACACCTGTAATCCCAGCACTTTGGAAAGCAGAGGCTGGAGGATCACTTTGAGTCCAGGAGTTCAAGACCAACCTGGGTAACATAGTGAGACCCTCTATCTAAAAAAATAAAAAATAAAAATAAGAAAAGAAAAGGAAGCTTGGACACAGACAGACCCAGAGGGAAAATGATGTAAAGACCCAAGGAGAAGATGGCTGTCTACAAACCCAGGCCCAGAATAAATCCCTTCCTCAGAGGGACCAGTCCTGCTGTCAACTCCAGCTTGGATTTCCAGCCTCCAGAGCTGTGAGAAAATAAATTTCTGTTATTTAAACCATACAGTCTGGTGGTTTAAGCAACAGTAGCCCTAGCTTGCTAATTACAAATGATCAAGTCAAGGTCAATCTAGTTCCATCTACCCTTCCCAGTCTCTCCCCAGTCCAGGCTATCTACCCTTCCCAGTCTCTCCCCAGTCCAGGCTATTTCAGAGCAAATTCCAGACATTGTATCTTGTCTTTAGTAACCATGTTAGGATGTATCGCCAACAGGATTCTTTTGAAAGCTGAGCCACAATACCATGATTGTTTAATAATTCAGCTGTCCAGGAGGTGATGCCCCACAGGATGAGCAGACGCCTGTGTGGTGACTCCTGCCCAGCTGGCCTGGGCTCTGGGCTCTGCCCAGAATTCAGTCTCCACTTACCCCAAAGATGAGATCCCTGTTGGATCCAGGTAAACCAGACTCTCCAGCCCTGGCCCTGGGAAGGGTGCTCTCCTACTGGGTGGAGCCTGGTGATGCAGCCCATTTCTGGCCTTCCCACCCTTACTAGCTCTCCTGACCCAGCTCATGTAAGGTATAAGGAACATTTCTAAGGTCTGTGGGTCTCATTTAACAAGATGCTCTCTGAAATTTCCAGAAACATTCCCCAAAGCAGCAAATGCGAAGTAGAACTAAAAATACATATGCAATTCTGGCTAGGCTTAGTGGCTTACACCTATAATCCCAGCACTTTGGGAGCCTGAGGTGGGTGGATCACCCGAGGTCAGGTTTTCGAGATCAGCCTGCCCAACATGGTGAAACACCATCTCTACTAAAAAGACAAAAATTAGCCGGGCATGGTGGTATACACCTGTAATCCCACCTACTTGAGAGTCTGAGGCAGGAGAATCGCCTGAACCCAGGAGGTGGAGGTTGCAGTAAGTGGAGATCATGATACTGCACTCCAGCATGGGTGACAAAAGTGAGATACTGTTTCAAACCCACCCCCAAATATGCTATTCTTTTGGGGTCTGGGAGGGGGGAAGCTATGAAAAAACTAAATGTACCCAGAAGGAAGATCTGTTACACTCATTTGAAAACCTCAAAAATAGTAGAAAGAACTGAATCAAAATAAATGAATAATATGAATGAATAAAAATCATGTTAAGAGCTTTGTCTATTGAGTGACTCTTGTATGTCATATACTTTTTACTCATAGTCATTTCTCACATTGATACTCTGAACTAAATACCGTGAAATTATCCCCATTTTGCAGTTAAAGAAATAGACCAGTTAAGTTTCTTGCCCAAGGTCTCAGAGCTGGAAAGTGCCTGAGATAGTACTGGATGTGAGGTGAGTTCATGGCTTGCTTGCTTTCCTTCTCTTAAAGGAGAGTATGCTTGAGTGATTCTGTGGTCCAAGGTCTGAGCTAAGTGCTTTGTGTACATGATTTCCCTGAATCCTCACAGCAACTCCATAAGTTGGGTTCTATGAACAAAACCCATTTTACAGATGAGGAGACTGAGGTAAGTAGGTTCTATGAACAAAACCAATTTTACAGATGAGGAGACTGAGGCTCATGAGGTGCAGTGATGGCCACAAGTGGCAGAACTAGGACTTGAACCCAAGTCTGTCTGACTCGGACATCTTGATTTTTAACCCTGAAGCCTTTATCTCTAACTTTTCACACTTCTACTAAGTCTACTTGCTGTGGCTTTGAGACTTTCTGGTGACATCAGGAGAGAGTGACACAGTTACAGACCTGCACGTACCCTTCACTGGGTGTGAACACCCCAAGGTGTGACTGAGGAGGCAGCCAGGACACAGGTGAGCCCATCAGAAAACACTGGTGCCCTCCTTCCCCATGGGGAAAGGAAGACATTTAGACATTTGGACACCAGTTCCCTTCTTGACAGAGTAAGGACTTAATTTCCATAAAGGCCTCTCTCTCTCTCTCTCTCTCTCTCTCTCTCTCTCTCTCTCTCTGTGTGTGTGTGTGTGTGTGTGTGTGTGTGTGTGTTGTGTTTAGGGGGAAACATGGATGACTCCCCCTTCCTCTGTGGGACATGAATCTTGATTTGCCAGTCTGGCTATACTATGGACATCAGCAGGACTCCACAGGTCTCAGGAGGAGGGCTTTGCTCTCTTACCTGGGGCCTTGGGTGCCTGTGGTCATGGTCCTGTTCCCCTTGGGTGCCAGCAGCTTTAACCACCACCTCCCCTGCTGTGTCACAGCACAGGTTAACCATGGGAACCAGGCACCAGCAGGAGCTGGTAGTGCAGATTAACCAGGATAGGTGAGGCAGAACCTGGCTGGAGTTCTCACATCTTAGAGCTGCCTCCCAGAGAGGGCCCATTGTGGAGGAACCCACAGGAAGGGTTAGCCTGAGAGTGTCCTCCTAGTCACTCTCTGAACACCTCCAGATGGCTCTTTCTACGGTTCTTGGCATGCAGGTTGCTTCCAAGGCGCAGCTAGCTAGCCAGGCTGCCTTCCACTGTTCTGGGCTGCTGGAGGAGGGGTGGTGTCTGTGGCCCTGGAAACCACAGTTATGGGGGCATAGCCTCTCTGAGCAGAGCCAAGTGAGGCTCCTGTCTCCTCCGGCAGTGGCTGCATTGTTAAGTAGTGTACAAGTAATTACACCCATGGCAGCTCAGTTGCACCCTAAGCAAATTAGGTGCTGATCCAAAGGTGTAATTAAGCAATAGTGAGTGCAATTTAGCAATTGCGAGTGCCTTCCTCACTAGTACAGCAATCATGGGCCCATTTAAAGACCTGTTGGAGGTCCATTTTGTTTCTAAGACCCTGCCCAGGCAAAGACAGACCTCGAAGCCAAGTTCTGTTTGATTTCTAAGTATGGGGGGAGAACCTCTGGATGTGTCGGGGTGCCAAACCATTAACATGCTTTAGAAACAAACAGACAACAAGCCTGCTATCGTTTTTTAATTATATGTCTTCTGATATAAAACAACCCCTTGGTGTCGGTGATGTGTTGATTAATTATCCCAGACAGTTCCTTTTGAAAGTTAGGAAATGTGTCTCTTGACCTCCTTCTCTATTTCAAGGTAGCCAACCTATCGAGTTTCCTCCAGTGCATTGTCATTACCTGTGCTGGAAAAGTGGAGGGGGAACCAGATATCGCTGAGTGGTGGTGGGGCCAGGCTGGCCTGTGATCTTTGGAGGCTTTGTGGGCCTTGGGGATAAGGGTCTGGGTGACTTTCTAGGTGGACCCAGAGGAGCCAGGTCTGCAGCCCCCATATGTGCCCGAGACAGAGAGCCCAGTGGGGAGGGCCCAGTGCTTGCCGTGCCTGGTGGGTGAGGTCAGAGCAGTGTGGTGTTCGTCTGCAGCCTCCAGTCACAAAGTACCTGGTGATTCGCTGAGCAGACTCTCCCATGGCCACTCCCCATGGACCACTCCTCACTTTCTGCCACCTCTTTTGCGCTTCTGAGCTCTCCTGTGAGCCCCTGAGAAGCGTGCCAAGGTGAGGCTGCAGCTGACACAAGAGCTGACCTGAGAGAGCCCACAGGGTGGCAGCCAGAAGAGGGGCCTGGGAGCCTTGGCATGTGTGTGCGGGTCATGCTGTGGGTGCTGAGGGGAGGAGAAAGGCCCTTCCAAAGAGCCATGAAGGTGTGCGTGTGTGCACCTGCACAAATGTGTGTGTGCATGGGGCTGTGCAGTTGCTCATGTGTTTATATAGAAGTCTGCATGGGTGCATATGTTTGTGTATGAGTATGTTTGAGCATGTGTATGAGTGTGCATAGGTGTGTATGTGTGTGGTGTGCATGTGTGTATATGAGTGTGTGGGTGTGTACATGTGTGTATGCATATGTGTATAGGTGTGAGTGTGCACATGTATGAGTGTGTGTATGAGCGTGTGTATGAGTGTGTATGGGTATGTCTGTGTATATGGATGTGTGTATGTGTATATGGGTAGGCGTGTGGGTGTGCATGTGTCTGTGGGTGTGCCTGTGGGTGCATGTGGGTGTGCGTGTCTATGGATGTGTGTGGGTGTGTATATCTGTGGATGTGTGTGGGTGTGCATGTGTGTCAGTGCATGTGTGGGTGTGCATGTGTGTGCCTGTGGGTGTGCATGGGTGTGCATGTGTGGGTGTGCATGTGTGTCTATGGGTGCGTGGATGTGCATGTGTATCTATGGGTGTGCGGATGTGTATGTGTGTCTGTGTGTGTGTGGGTGGGTGTGCAGTGTGTCTGTATGTGGGGGTGTGCATGTGTGTCCATGGGTGCGTGTGGGTGTTCATGTGTGTCTGTGGGGCTGTGTGTGTATATAGATGTGTTGGGTAGTGTGTAGGGGTGTGTGTGTGTTGGAGAGATGAATGAGGGTGGGAACTTTTCCTGCTGCTGTTTCCTTTTAAGCACCTGGTCTTGGTGCGGCTTACAGGGGCCTCAAGTGCCTGCTTCTGTGCCCTCATGGGACGCACTTCCTTGCCTTGCCTGCCATCATTTGCCCACCCTGCTGCTGCCAGTGGTTCTTACTCCCTCTAAGCCAGTAAGCCCAGTCTCTCTAACAGGCAGTAAGAACATGTGAAGGGGTGGGGCTGGTCCTTGTCCCTCTTGGTTGCCCTTTGGTGATAGGTCCTTCTAGGTGTGTTCAGTCTCTCCTCCTCTCCTTTCTGCCCCGTCACCCCTCCTCTCATCCCCTCTCTCAGCCCTGCCTTCCCCAGCACCTCTTCCTGTCTCTGTGTGGCTCTCTGAGTGTTTTCTTTTCCTGCCTGATTACAAAAAATATCTGAAGCAGCCCTCAGGGAATAGAATTAAACTTTTATTAATGCATATGTGGTATAAACACATTATAATGTAAAAATAAAACAGTAAGAAATCAATATGGGGAAACCATAAATTAAAACAGTCAAGAGCAGGGGAAAGTTAGAAGGCAGGTATAAGAGTGAGTATTCAGAGTGATAGTGGTTGTGACCAACAGCTATTGAATGTGCTCTGTGCCATTCAATTCTGAACTTTATGAATTCTGACTTTTATGTGCATTATCTCATTTAATTCTCTTGATGACACCCCAGAGAGGTAGAAAATCTCACCAACTCCATTTTAGAAATGAAGATATTGGGCTCAGAGTGGCTGAGTGCCTTGCCTAAGGTCACATAGCTGACAAATGACAAAGAAGTGATTTGGATGGAGGTGCTGTCTGGCCTCTGGACAAGCTCATTTGCAGGCTGTACCAAGGAGTGCCAGGCTCAGCCCCTGGGGGCACACGCTGGGGAGGAGGGAGAGCTCACGGGAGGCAGCCATGGGTGGAGAGAAAGGAGGAGGAGGGTTATCTTGGCCAACTCAGAAATGTCAGGAGGTAGGTGAGGACCACAGCCGAGCAAGTTCAGGTCAAACCTAGGGGCTCACAGAGGCAGGAGAGCACACAGACCCAGCCAGAGCAGGTTTGGAGATGAAATTCCTACCCTGTGGGGTGGCCTGGGAGCGCAGCAGCAGGAAGCAGAGTCCCTTGTGCCCCCTTCTCCAAGGGAGGCCTCTCCAGAGAGGGAAAGCAGCCTGTCATAGGCACACCTGGCTGCCCCACCAGCCCGGCATTGGATTTCAGGAGCGCCAGATAACATGCTAGGGGCACTCCCCTGGGGAGGGGTCTGGTACACAGTTCTCTGCCCATATCCAGTCCCCTTCACTGGCCATCAACCAAAAAACTACTTACTTTCTCGAAAGCAAGTGAGCAAACAGTACCCCTGTGTGGTGTTGGGCGCTGTGACAAATGGCTGCTGAATGCAGTGACTGGGCTGGGCTGAGAGTTGAAAGATGGGGTGAGGGTGTGGGAGTGCACACGGAAGAGCCATTCAGAAGGAAAGGAGGGAGAGTGTCTTGTCTCAAGCGGAGAGTTGAAAGGTAGGGCTTACAAGGTAGCAACATGATCACTTCCTGTCCCCTGTCCCGACCATCATCCTTGGAAAATCTCTTAGTGAGGTGGGTTTAAAGATCTTAGCTTAAATTGATGACTTGGGCAAGAAAAGTGGCTAGGAGATATAGCTGCTCTTGGCTTGGAGAGAGAGAGTTCAGATCCTGGTGATTAAATGATAGCCCATCTTCATGGGCTTTCACTCACAGCAGCCGCTGAGGCATCTGAAGAACTGGCTTATAGAACCCAGTTTGTTTAGCACAAGCAAGCCAGCTTGAGGACAATAATAAAATTTGTAACCGGGGGGTACTGTGTATATCAAATAAGCCTAGCATGCCTTAGGAGCGTAATAAATGTTATGCACTACTGTATTCCTGCAAGTTGGGGCACAAATGGCTGCCATTGAACTCTCAAGAGTTCAGCTTTCTTTTGACCATGCCCTGCTATCAGAAAGAGTCACTGTAGGCAGTGGACTAGCCTTGGTCTAGAGCTGGGACATGGGGATCCCAGTTCCAATTCTTTCCCTGATGACTGTGTGACTTGGGGCAAGTCCCATTCTCTCTCTGGCCTTCAGTATTCTTATCTGGGTAGTGAAGGAGGTGGACCAATGGAACTTCTCAGCCAGATAGGTCTGTCATGAGGTCTCCTTGAACACCTCATAGAGTGTTTTCTCCTCGGCATCCAAGGGAGGCTTGGCAGGATGAATCCTAAGCTTATCTGGAAAGAGCCCAATGGGAAAGGTGATTGAAACATTTTTTTCTCTTAGTGTAACTCAGACCCCTGTTGAAGCCTTTGTTCAGAGTTGGGTGGAGATCACTCCTTCTCTTGCCCTCAACAAAGTTCTGTCAATGAACACACTAAGCACACTTCCAGTGGGCGTGGAGGGACACTCATAATGCACACACATAGCACACGGATGTACACACATGACACAGGGACATGCACAGAGCTGCTTCTTCCCTGCTCTGTGTAGAAATGACTGCCCTGGGGATGCTCTGGTTGGGGGTCTCAGAACACCTGGACCCTGGAGTAGCATTGCCAGATTTGGCAAATAAAAATATAGGATGCCCCACTAAATTAGAAAAATTGTTCTAATGGCTGAGTTTTTGTAATGTATTGACAAAAGCTGAATACAGGGAGTTAATTATGGACCATCCTGACAGTTTATATAGGATCTGGGACACATAAGTAAATATGGGACACATCCTTGAATACAAGATAGCTGGTATACAAGATACCTGGCAATCCTACCCTGGGGTCCCCCAAATTGCAAAGAATTGGACTGAAAGCTGAAGAACTTCTTGGCTTAGAAGACAAGTAGTTTACTTCGGATGCTCTCAGATTGGGGGTTGGAGGAAAAAGGGAAAAATAAAGGGAAAAGGTCCAGGGTTGGGCTTAGGGCTTTGCTGGAACCCTGAGGGCACTGAGGGCCTGGCCGCACTGTCTTCCAGATCTGATCCGCCCCTCTCCCTCACTGACAAATGCCTGGCAGATCTGATCCGCCCCTCTCCCTCACTGTCCAATGCCTGGCAGATCTGATCCCCCGCCCTCCCTCACTGACCAATGCCTGGCAGATCTGATCCCCTGCTCTCCCTCACTGACCAATGCCTGGCAGATCTGATCCGCCCCTCTCCCTCACTGTCCAATGCCTAGCAGATCTGATCCCCCGCCCTCCCTCACTGACCAATGCCTGGCAGATCTGATCCGCCCCTCTCCCTCACTGTCCAATGCCTAGCAGATCTGATCCCCTGCCCTCCCTCACTGACCAATGCCTGGCAGATCTCATCCGCCCCTTTCCCTCACTGACCAATGCCTGGCAGATCTGATCCCCTACTTTCCCTCACTGACCAATGCCTGGCAGATCTGATCTGCCCCTCTCCCTCAATGACCAATGCCTGGCAGATCTGAACCCCAGCTCTCCCTCACTGTCCAATGCCTGGCAGATGTGATTCCCCCACTCTCCCTCACAGACCAATGCCTGGCAGTCCCTCACCACCCCATTAGCCTGTTGTTTGGGGCAGCTGCCCAGGTGCTACTGTTATTTTAGGATGGAACTCACTCAGAGCAGCAGAAAATGGAGAGAGGGAAGGACCCAGTTCAGACGCCTCTCTCAAGCCCCACAGGTGCCCCAGCTAGAATCAGCCTCTTTCTAAGTAATTGTTCATCTACCCCTTACTGGGCAGGGACCCTCCCCACTTTGCAGATGAGCAAGTGGAGGCTCAGGGAGATCCACTGGGCCTCTGGGATGTTTGCTGTGGGACTAGAAAAAGGCCACTAGCCCCCAGCTGAGCTCCAGCTGGACTGTATTATCCTGCTCTGCAGGCTTTGAGCCTGCCTAAGAGGGGTGGGAGCTGCAGTTAGTGGGCATCGTAGTGTGCAGGAGACTGAGCTGTGTAGCAGCGCTGAGGCTTGTGGAGGTGAATTAATCAGGTAAAATACCTGTCCAGTGCCCACACAGCTCATGGGGTGGGTGTAGATGATCATTATTGCTATATTAATGCTAATGAAAGTGAGGTTATAACTATATTATTTCTGTGCACATTTATAGAAGAGCTTTGATAAACAGGCACTGTGCTGGGGGTAAAGGGACTCTCAAAGTATCTAGTGCTGCCCATCCCGTAGGAGCTGCTGACAGTCTAGGTGAGGACCTATGCAGGTCACACATGACACATTGCATGAACAAGGCAAGTGGTGGTAAAGTCACATGACTTGGCTTAAACATTTAGGAAGATGTCAAAAGACGGGGCTGGTCTCACCGACTAATGCCTTGTATTGTGTGGTGATCAGGGAAGGCTTCCTGGAGGACGTGAGGATCAGGTTCTGGTCCTGGCCCACTCTCAGCCCAGCATGTCCTCTGCAGCACCATGGGCTTGCAGGCTTGTGACACAGGGGTGACACTCAGTGAGTGGTCCCAGTGGTGTGTCCAGGGCTGGACACAGGGCCCTAGGTGAGAGAAGCTGGAAGTGAGTGCACATGACCTGGCCAGAGTTTTGAAGAGCTGCAGTGACATCAATTCTTTACCTGCTCCATCCTCCTCTTCGGCCCCAAGGAGAAGAGCCAGGTAAGAGCCAGGTGTTGCTCATCTGTGGCCCTGGCTGGGAGGTTGCTCTGCTGAGAAGCTGACAGCTCTTCCCTGTCCACAGGGACCCTAGGTGCCCATCGCAGCCTTTGTCCTACTGCACAGGAAGGAAAGATCCCTCTGCACATCTCAGGGATTCCATCTGGTTTTTATTTTCCCGTGTAGCAGTGACGAATGTTACTAGAAAAAAAAAAAAAAAAACAAAAAAAAACAAACAAAAAAAAACAGAAAGAGGCAAGAGAACTGTACCTCCTCCTGCATGGAGTGTTTCATCGCGTCGTGTCCATGCTGGCTGACAAATGGAATTTGACATTCCGAGCTCATTAGCTCAGGAGTGGAGTCACTTCCAGCAAGCAGTTTGCACTAGGAGGTTGAAAAGGGGCTTGAGTTTTGGCATCAGTGCGATATTTGGCCTCCAAGGAGAAGCTGTCTGGAGGGGCTCATCCCATCCTGAGGCTTTCCCTTCCGCTGTGCTCAGGCGTGGCTTAGCTGGGATCTGTGTCCCCTTCTCCAGGAAGAGGGTCAGCTGGGGTCTCCGTCCTCATTTCATCTCCCAGGTCAAGATACTTGATTGCCAAAGATGGAAGAGAAATTCTGACTCTGGGAATTTTCAGAGTAGTGGGGAAACTGAGGCAAGAGAGTGGCGGCAAGAAAATAGCCCAGCATGTCAGAGAAAGAGGGGTTGTGGATGGGAGTGTGTATCGCGGATGCACAAAGATGATGCTTTGAAGCCCACCTCTGTTCCTCACTGGCTGCATGATCCTGGACAGCAAAAACCTTGATCTCAGAGGACTGCAAAGAGATGAAGTTCATATATCTAAAGAACCTAGCAGTGTCTGTTTCAGACCAAGGGCTCAACACATGCTAGTTATTGCTATTCTTATTCTTGTTATTATTGTGGTTCAGCCCTGACTTCCTGACTTGCAGTGTGGCCCATTAGTTCAAGGTGAGCTCTTTTCTCTGCCTTCATGAGTTGCTCAGTGAAAGTCAAACAGCAAAAACAGCCTGGAGCCTGCTGGGGGCAGCTCTGCTCTGGCTTTGCCCTTTGGCCTGGAGCTAAATGATGAGGTCTCTGGAGACCAGGCTGCAGGGAGGCAGAGCTTTCAGTAGGAGGGGAGATGTCCCCGGGGTGTGGGGGAGCAGCATGTGTCACTGTCAGTCATCAACCAGTGCCCTGCTCCAGAATATCCTTACTGAGTGAATGATGAAATGCTTGACCGTTGTTGATTTTTCTAGACTTGGGCCCCTTGGATGTTCCCCTCTAAAGCAGAAAGAGCATGAGTGTGGGAGCCAGCTGGTCTCAGTTTCTTTGTCTGCAAAAGCAGTAATATTTCTCTCTTGGGACTCAAGGAGAGGGTGTAGGTAAAGCATCTTGCACATACGCCTCATTCCACTTCCACCTGCACAGAGAAGCTCCAGCTTTGAGGTCACCTCTCCTTCCATTGTTCCTCAAACCCTTTTGAACAGGTAGGAGAGAAGTGTTACCACTCCTGCTGTGCAGGGGATGGTACTGAGGCCCCAAGAGGGTAAGTGACTTGCCCAAAAAGTCATCGACAAAGCCGGGACCTTAGGCCAAAACTCTTGGTTCTCAGACAGGTACCCACGCTGCTACAATGCTTCTGGTTCAGCAGCTGGACGAAAATATGGCTGAAACTAAACAACAAAGTCAGCAGTTTCTCAGCCCTTCTCTTCACCCGCCCTGGGGATCAGTGGAGCTTTCTTACTCCAAGATATAAACAGTCCCTCTGGGCTAAGGGCGCCTTGAATCCACCCCACAGGCCTGAGTCAGACTTCAAGCAGGGCTTCAGCTAGAAGGGAAGGGGTTCTCAGTTACATGATGGGGTCGCATGGGCATGATGCTGAGACCCCAGGCTGGGGGTCCTTCTCGTGCTGACATCCTGGGCAGACCGTGTAAGTGTAGTTTCCTCCCAGTGCCTCTTGGGAAACTGCAAGCAGCGCCTTCCTCACCTGGCTTGGAGTCCTGGTGATTAGGATTTAATGAGCTGGCTGCAGAGAGCTCAGTGGGCTGGGGTCATTCTTCTAGGTCTGCTGAATGCACCTCTGCTGGGCTGGGGCTCTGAGTTTTGTGTTTTGGGCCAACCTGATCCTCATATATCTATTTTGGAACCAGTGAGTCCTCCCAGAACATTTTATCTGGTTATTTTGAGTTAGGAGTTTCATAGACATAGAAGCCTTTAAGGGGAGTGAGTAAATGAAGTTGGCAAGGGAGAGCAGGCAGGGGAGAGAGGAGGAAATCCCAGGCTGAGTTTTGGAAGAGGGCTTGATAATGTTGGTGACAGCAGGCTGCATCTTCCAGGACAGGAATTCCCCTTGGTTTACAAAACATTTCCCCTTACATAATTCTATTTAATTCACACGACAAGCCTGAAAGGTAGGAAGGGCTTGTTTGCCTTATTATCCTGAGTTTACAGATGGTGAAACTGAGGCTCAGAGAGGTGCTGAGCTCACATAGCAGGGTCACACAGCAGACCACGGCCAGGGCTGGGATTCCGTTCCAAGCTCCGTATTCTTTTCCCGGCACCTCAGTATCCCTGGATGCACTCTGTTTTCCACTCCTGAGTTAGATGTCACTGGTAGTGCTATGGAGGGGGCTGCTGGAGCACTGTCCTTCATGTAAAAAGGGGCTCCCTTTGCCCTTTTTGTGTGCCCAACCTTCTCTGTGCTCTGCTTCCCTTGGCACTTCAAGATGCTACTTTAGTGCTACTGGAGCCACTTTGTCCAGGCAGAGGGCTGAACGTGCCCTATGGCTGATGTACCCCTGGGAAGGTTTGCGGCCAAGGACTGACAGGAGCAGGGATATGAAACCCAGCTTTCTTGCCTTCAGGCAGACCAAACTCAGAGGTCTAATTTAGCCTTTAGAACTCCCCATGGGATGGCCCCCAGCTGGAGTTGGACTTCACTTGAAATTGCACCCCTGTTGGTTTCTCTCTGACTTGCCCCCCACCCATGCCCCGCTCCAGTCTTTCCTGGGAGCACTTCCTTAATTACTCAGAAACCCAGAGTTTTAGATGAGATACTTTTTTTTTTTTTTTTTTTTTTTGAGACAGAGTCTCACTCCATTGCCCAGGTTGGAGTGCAGTGGCACAATCCGGGGTCACTGCAACCTCCATCTCCTGGGTTCAAGTGATTCTTTTGCCTCAGCCTCCCAAGTAGCTGGGACTATAGGCATGCACCACCATACCTGGATAATTTTTGTCTTTTTAATAGAGATGGGGTTTCACCATGTTGGCCAGGCTGGTCTTGAATTCCTGACCTTAACTGATCCACCTGCCTTGGTTTCCCAAAGTGCTGGGACTACAGGCATGAGCCACTGAGCAGGCATGGTAAGATAAATTCTTCTCTAAAGGTCTGCTTTTGACCTGGACCCAAGACACGTGCTGAACTAGGGCACGGCTCCAGAATCAAAATCATGAAAGGAGATGAAATTAGAAAGGGAGGGGAAGCTCCTTCATAGAAATCTAAGCTTGAGGGGAGCCCTTTTTGAAGCATTGGCTGGCACAGAGTTGGGAAAGAGGTTGTCTGAGAACATGCTAGAGTGTATTTGCGAATGAGCCATGATCTTAGAGACTGATCTCATCATCTCTTCTGAATGACAAGGGTAAGGGGTTGACCCATGAGTCCTGGCTGTGAACAGGACTGCCTTGGGTCTGAAACACAAATTAGCATGCAGGACATTGATTAGGAAATGCACTCAGGAACAAACCTACTAACAAATCAGGGAAGCAGGATGGGGTAGAGGGAGAAGCTGGGCTGTGATGCAGTTGCAGCCAGGGGCCCAGAAGACCCCATGGGGACTCTGGAGCTGGGACGACCTTTCAGAGATGTCCTGACGAGGCTGGGGGCTGGGTCTTTGTACTCCTGCATGAACCAGTCCTTGAACACAGCTGCGCCAAGGAGGGGTGTAACCTTAAACTAGGCAACTTCCTCCAGCTGAAGGAACGTTCTGGAGAAGGATTCAGCTGTGAGGGTTGGGAAGTGCAGCACAGGGTTGCATTGGCACTCGGAGACTGTCTGTTAGAGTATTTCCACCTGGCATTTTCTTGTGACTGGTTCATCCAAGAAAGAAGGGAAACATACCGACTTTCAATTCCATTTGCGTTAACATGGATTTCCTGAGAACATCCTATATGTTGGACCCGGTAAGGCCTGACAAATGAAGAAGAAAAGGCCTTTATCTTCATGAAACTTCAGTCCAGGTGGAGAGATGCAGCTTTTGCCTGTTTGAGAAGTGAACTGGTAGTACAAAGGAACGGGTTATTTGGTGATTAGTGTTTATTAAGTGCTTACTATGTGCCAGGTACTGTGCTGAATACTGAGCTCATTTATCTTTTTGTAACAATTCGTGATGGCTTTAGAGTATTATAGCCTCATTTGACAGATGGTTAAGTGGCTTTCCTGTAAATACCAGAAAGTGGTCAAAATGGGATTTTTAACTTGAGTATTCCAACTCCAAAAGCCTGAGCTCTGAAGAACCACCTTCCACTGTGTGCGTGGGAACTGAGAGGATGCTGGAGCTTTTTGCAGAGTAAGATGAGGATTATCAGGGAAGACCTCCTGAAGGTGGTGGTACCTGAAAGTGGTGGTACTGACAGCATGTGTGTTAGGGGAGTGGAGTTTGCACCAATGCTACATAGAGAGAGGGCAATCTCTTACTGTAAATTGGTTTATGAAATGCCCTCTTCTGTGTGGTCTGCCTACATTAATCAGAGGTTTAATAGTTGAATGATACCCTGTCTCCTGAGTGGAGGAGGATTTTTTCTCTCTTCTCCTTTCAACTTTTGCAGTAATCTCTGTATCCCAACAGTTATATTCTGTCTTTGCAGAACCTGACTTGTAGTGTTTGGCAGTTTCTGTGCTGTAAATACATCACCAAGGCTGATTCACGACTAATGTCATGAATAACATGTCACTGGAGGTGGAGTTAGGAAAAGAGGCACCCAACTGGCTCTAGGACCACTAAAAGCTACCTCTTGTGTCTCTAACATCTCTACTTCCACAGTTGGATTCTAAGAGTCAGGTCTTGACTTTTACAGTGTCTGGGAAGAGCTGATTCCTTGGGTATATTTGGCCCTCATTCAACGAGTGATGTCTCACATCCTCATATCCCCAAGTTGAGGACAGGGATTACATCATGAAAGTCAATTGTTCACACAGAGTAGACATCTTTCACCACCCACCCTGGGATATCACACTGTCCACTCACCTCCTTCCTCTGTGTCTGACACTTAGTGGTCTGGGATCTGCCCAGGGTTCACTTTTGTCTTACACCATAATAACCCTTCACGTGGGGAGAGCATTTGAAAAGTGCTTTTCAGAGCCATCTTCCCATATAATCCTTCCAACAGCCCATGAGGTCAGCTGAACAAGGTGTGACTTCCATCTGTTTACAGATAAATTATCCAAGGCTCAAGGAGGTTTAAAGGCTCACTCAAGGTCACACTGGCTGGTAAATGGTGGTAGATTGGGATCTAAGCCCTATGGCCTGTAAGGCCCACTCTGGCACATTTTCTTGTTTTGGACAGATTGAGCGTCATAAATATTCCAGAGTACATTCTAATGAAAAGCTGGACTAAAAGCTACATGTCTGGACTTATCCTTTTATTTTGCAATATTAACTTTAAAAATTCTACCAGACTGGTTGAGGTAGTTCACTCCTATAATCCTAGCACTTTGGGAAGCTGAGGTGGAAGGATCTCTTGAATCCAGGAGTTTGAGATCAGCCTGGGGAACATAGCAAGACTGTCTCTACCACCCCCTCAAAAAAGAATAAATAAATAAATAAATAAATAAAAATTAGCCAGGCATGGTGGCAGACACCTGTAGTCCCAGCAACTGAGGAGGCTGAGGTGGGAGGATCACTTGAGCCCAGGAGTTGGAGGCTGCAGAGAGCTCTGATTGCACCGCTGCAGTCTACCCTGGGCAACAAAGTGAGACATTGTCTCTACAAATAAATTAGTAAACATTAAGATGCTTAAAATTCTGCCAACTTATGCCCAACTGTTTTTTAATTGTTCAATTTTGATTTTCAGTAGCAGTTGCATACCAGGAGTTTTAGGGTAGGGGGCATGGCACTTCATGGGTGATTCAGTCCCTTCCTGGCCTGTTCATTGTCTTTTCGGCCTCCCCAGACCCAGCGCTGCCACAGTCTGGGTGACTCTGGAGGGGTAGGCAGAGGTCATATTTCAGCCCAAGGTGTTTCAGATCAACAACTTCTTTAGTCAAGACGACGAAAGTATTTATTACAGGAAATCCCTGGCAAGGACGATCTAATGCTTCTCAAAGAGACAGCAATAAAGGCAAACTTTTGCCTGGAGCGCTGGACTTCTGAAGCTGAGCTGCAAATATCTGATGGAGGCAGTATTAACATTCCTGCAGGAGGTGGAATCTGCCCTTCTGATTAGGAAGCTGCGAACAATGTGCACTCATTGGTGTCTGTCTTTGAGGGGAGGGAGATTTATACCTGTGACTTCTCTTGCGATCTGTTGTCTTCTAAGCTTCGGGATGGAACAGCTGCTGTTTTTGACTCAATTTTCAGGAAAGATAAACCTGCCTGAGCATCCATCCTCCAGATCCACCCACCCACCTGCACACCCACAACCATGCTCTTTATGGTGTCTCATGCCAGTTTTCTTCCAGTGCAGAGGAAAAATGTGAATAGCTTGGATGAATGCTTCTAACTTGTCCGTCAGGGAGTTAAAAGGTACTGATTCTGAGGTTCTCCCTGCCTCTTCCTCTCAGTCTGATTCATTAGGTCTGGGTGTTTGCAGAGCAGGGCATCTAAGAAGCTCTGGGTCTCAACAAGACCACAGATAATTCTTATAATTGGATATGTTTGAGAGGGAGCAGGTGTGGACCAGTGTGTTTCACATGGGAGCAAGCACCTGAATCAGCAGAAGTGCTTGCTAAAAATGGAGTGTTGACCCTCTTGGTGGGTGGGTGCGTGCATAGGGGGTTTTCTGAGAATTTGCATTTGGAACACACTCCCAAGCCACAGGGATGCCAATGGTGAGGTTGAAAGCAGAAATCCTGGAGCCAGACCTAACCTTTCTAAGCCTCTATCATCTATAACAAGGGGTTGGCCATAACAGCCACCTCTTAAGGCATTGTTATAAGGATAAAGTAGTAGTATTTGCAAGGTACCTAGAACAGATTCAGGCAGATGGTAAACTAGTATTACCTGTTTGTTAACTAGATTAAATAAACTGCCAGCCTAGGTTGGAGGTTTCTATTCATTCATCCACTCAATGAATGCTTCCTGAACACTTCCCCTGCAGGGGTGCAGGTGGCAGAGGCAATCCCTTCTCATTCTTTGGTAAAGAGTAGTGAATTTTCTGGTCATCGATGGTGCATTCTCTTGGTGTGTTATTCTTGGGGTGCCCTGTATCTCCCCAGAACCTTAAAACACACTAATATGATCACATCAGGACCCTGTCCTACTATTCTAGCACCCTGGGCTTTGTCTTCATAGCATCCATCCTGATCCCTAACAACATGTTCATTGGTTGAGCAGCTGCCTGTCGGGAGGGGCTTTGTCTCTGTGGTTCATGCCAGCACAGAGAGCAGTGCTGGGTACACTGTAGCTGCTCAGTGAATATTTGTTGACTGGATGGATGTGCATGAGAATCTAGGTTCTCACCAGCCTTCTCTCTTCTTCCTGCAGCAGTTTTCTGATTAGCTTTCCTACCTCTACTCTTGGTCTCTTCAAATTATCTTTCCCCCCCTTTTTTTTTTTGAAGATGGAGTCTTGCTCAGTTGCCCAGGCTGGAGTGCAGTGGTACAATCTTGGCTCACTACAACCTCTACCTCCTGGGTTCAAGCGATTCTCCTGCCCCAGCCTCCCTGAGTAGCTAGAATTACAGGTGTGCGCCACCATGCCCAGCTAACTTTTCTATTTTTAGTAGAGACAGGGTTTCACCATGTTGACCAGGCTGGTTTTTAACTCCTGACCTCAGGTGATCTGCCCGCCTCAGCCTCCCAAAGTGCTAGGATTATGCGCATGAGCCACTGTGTCTGGCCAGCACTGTCTTTTAATAAATAACACTGACTAAATTTTGTGATGGATGAATTAATTTCTGTCCCATTTACAAATGGCAATGCTATGTGGCTACCAAGCTGAATTGTTGATTAGCAGGAGATGAGAAGTAGTAATAAGATTTCAGCTCTAAGCAAGGAAACTTGATGTCCTACCTGTGCAGGTTTCCCTTGGGTGAATGTATAGTTATTGCTAAGCTTCTAGACTTGCTAAAAGTATCTCATGGATACTCCATTCCCACAGCTGCCTACGCAGACTCTCAGGGCCTCTGGGATGCCTGATGGGGAATCCACCTGAATAAGTGAAAGATCCAAGCTTCTTAGGCTGGAGTAGATGATACGTATTTTGCCAATCTTCTCTTTTGAGCTTTGTCTTTTGTTACTTCCCCTTGGTATGTTTTGTTCATGGGAGGTCTCCTTCACCAGGTGGGGGCTGTTGAAGGGCCAGAGCCTAGAAGTACAGCATGTGCTCAAAAACTGGAATAAATAAATCTCACTGAATAATGTACAATTACTTTTAAATGATCATTCCAGACTATTTTTCTCATACTCATAATTTGGGTTATTTAAATTTTAATGCATATGTAACCATATATGGTTCTTGTTTCTGGACATTTTACATGTAATAAGATGCTAGAAGGACACCTACCAGGAGATTATAAAGGATTAAAGCAAAGAGGTCAGGGCAGAGCACTTAGGGACTAGTTGAAATGTGGCACTTTTCCCCATTTTACAACTCCTCTGCTCCCTGCACCCTGCCCTGCCCCACCCTGGGAGGTGGTATTTTCTTGTCATTCACAAGTCAAGGGAGACAGGCTCAAGCAGAAAGCTTGACCCATGTTTCCTGGAATTGGGGACCTGGATGAGCAAGTCTTCCCATGAGCCAAGGAGACCTGCAGGAGACAGTTGACTTTGGCTAGTCAGACAATGTGACCTCAACTGAGAACATCTGAGTGAGGAGACCTCTGGAAGCGGATGGGGTGTCTTAAGTAGCAGGAGAAGGAGAGATTCCTAGAGGGAGAGTTCCAGAGAAACCCAGAAAAGTCACTCCTCAAGAAAGTGAACTTTGAGCATCTTTGATAGCCAGTTAAGGCCCAAGATTACAATGGAATCCACTTCTTCTCCCTCTTCTTTTCCAAACCTGGAGGCCTGGGGGTTGAGGGGGGTAGAGGAGGAGATGCACAAGGCTGGGAAGTGGAGAGGTGATCACCCTGTTGCCCTTGGTCCCTCCGGGCCTCCCTGGCTAAAGCTGGCCTGAGCTGGGGAGGGACCCTACATTGGTGGGAGAGTAAGGAGTTAGTAATTACGATGCTGGGCCTGAAATTTTAATTACTGAAATGAGACTATGCTTGGGACTGAAACTGACTGCAAAGCAGAAAAGCTCTGGGACCTGCCAGAGAGTTTATCCTCAAAGGCAGGGAAAGAATACCCGCAGAGCTGGTTTGAAGGGACAGCTGAGGTTGCGACGAGCAGCTTTGGAGAAAGTTTTTCAATAGAATGGTTATATAACCACCTTTACCTGAATGCATGAAAATATACATAAATATGCATGTATAATACAGATTTATATCAATATATGTACATATGGGCATAGCCATGTGTATAACAGATATGTCTATATTCAAAAACTATCATTTTTGTGAGTCCACTAGTGCACATGCTCTAGGCCAGGTCTCATTACATACTAATGTATATAAAAGTTATTATTACATACTAACATATGTAAAGCTAATGCTTTAATCCTCAAATAAGATAGATGTCATCCCTGTTCTATAGATGATGACATTGAGGGTCAAAGGCATGGAACCTTTTATCCCAAGATCACTTAGCAGGTGGCAGAGCTGCAATCAAACCCAGATTCCCTCCCACATCCGGACTATGTCTGTGGTTCCCCTGCCCTGCTGCCTATCCTGAGACGGGTCTGTCCCAAAGGTCCAGGTGTCTTTTGTGACCTTATGTGGCCTGCAGGTTGTCAATTCCTATGTCAATATATAACCCTCTCTTTATGTATAGATTATCGTGATCTGCTATTGTGGTTAATTGATATGCATTGACCCCCAGGCTAAAGGATCCTCTCTCTCCCTTAGTTTGCTCAGGTTTAGGGCAGATGATACAAAGTCCCATAGTTAAAGCATTTGAGGAGGGTGACTGAGCTTCTGAAAATTTGGGGGCCGAAAGAGTGGTAATGGGGGGATCTAAGGAGATGTGGGATGGAGACTGAGCCTACAGTGTGATTAATTGGTAAAATAGGTCCCCTTGCTCTGGCTGAGTTTCAGGTTAGGCAGCTCTCCCTCCTTCCTCCCTTCCCTTCTCTGTGCATGCTACCCATGTGGCCAAGACCTTTGCCCCTGTCGCAGTCACCTTCTGGGATCATGCAAGCCCATTGATCCTTTGTCACTTGGCACTGTTTTAGGTACTTAGATCCAGTCTTCCTAAAGCAGGCTGCAATCCTGGGGCACTGTGCTGGGGGAGGTGGAGGACGAGCCAGGTGCCCAGGCATGCACCTGCGCATCTACACAAGACCCTGTGCCAGATTCAAAGCTCTGCTGTTTTCCTCTTGACATGTTTCGAATAAGCTGCCTGTGTTTTCATTTTGCACTGGGTCCTGCAAATTATGTAGCTGATTTTGATGGGGGGCATTTCTGTCTGACAAACCCGTGTATTCTGCATAGAACCTAGCACCATGCAAATTCAGTTGGAACCACATTGTGTGTAAACTTGTTAGACAAATAGCCACAGGCCTGCGCTGCTGTGCCTCGTCAGCATAGGGGTGGTGTGGGTAGGGTGGAGACGTGGTTTCTGTGTTATGTGGAGAGAGACATGGTATCTCAGTTTCTGTCCAATGATGAGACAAAAATCCACTCTTAACTGGGATCTAATTCAGTAAGTTACTCTTTTCAAATAAAGGAAAATGATACGATTCTCCCCCGCTCCAACCAATTTGTACACTGAGACGAACTCCAGAAACAAATACCCACGGCCAGGCATCTGGCCATAAAATTTCTAAAACAGAAAGAAGCCATTCTATCCCCTTGGGTAATAAGTAATTAGCAGAAGGCATTTTACTAAAGGGATCAGAGAGATGCAAAGCTTTCCCAGCAAAGCGATGGATAGTGAACTGGCACTGATGGTGGGCTGGGAACAACCATAAGCAATGACAATTAATGTTCTGCAAATCTCAAGGGTCCTGCGTACCAGGTGACCAAACATCTGTATGGTCAGGGGCAGACCAGGAAAACAAGAACTATGTCAGGTATTTACAACAGGGGGAGTGTAAGACAGGCAATTTGGGATGCAGGTGGTATGGAGGAGCCCAGAAGCCAACCAGGGTTATTTCAATAAAGTACCCCAGAGATTAGCAAGGGGAGGGAGCTACTATCCTGCCTGGCTGGAGAAACCGAGGGAAGAGATGGTGTTACTGGAGCTCAGTGTGATTTGGAATCAAGTGGGAGTGAAGCTTGGAGAAGTTGCTGCCCGAAAGACACCCCAAGGTAGAGTCAGGAGGAGAAAGACCCTGGCTGCCTCCTCCTCCCCCCCACCCTCCAGTCTCTCTCCCTTGCCTCCCATGAGCTGACATGGGAGTCTGGGAAATGTTGCTTGCAGGGTAGTTTCTGCTGTGACACAGAGTTGGGAAAGGGTGCAGGGTAGCTCTGCTAGCAAGGGTATCTCTCCCCAGCACACAGTGGCAAGGGACGCTGCCCATGAGAAGACTAGCAGAGCATCTCCAGGCAATGAGAAAGTTAGGTAGGTTTATCAGTAAGGGTAACACAAGGCTAGTTGCAGTGGCTCACACCTTTAATTGCAGCTGTTTGGGAAGCTGAGGCCGATGGATTGCTTGAGCCCAGGAATTCAAGACTTGCCTGAGCAATGTGGCAAAACCTTACCTCTATAAAAATAAAAATTATCTGGGCATGGCGGTGCACAACTATAGTTCTAGCTACTAGGGAGGCTGAGGTGGAAGAATGGCTTGAGCCCAGGAGGTGGAGGCTGCAGTGAGCCGTGATCACACTACTGTACTCCAGCCTAGGCAACAGAGCCAGACTCTGTCTCAGAAAACACAAACAAACAAACAAAAAGAGTAACTAACATGAGTCATTTGTTGATAACATCATGTGCCAAGGGACATTTGATTTCACGGAATCTTTTATGACAGTACTGTGAAGTCAGTGCCCTTTTCCCCATTTTAGGTATGAGGAGACGTGAAGGTTCAGACATTGAATAACTTGCCCAAGCTCTCAGCCACTCAGTGGAGTGGAGGCCAGGTCTGCGCCACTCAAAGCTTCGCTTCTCACCACCACAGTGTGGCCCCTTCTCAGCCATGCCTGGGCCAAGTGAAGGGCAGATCGACAATATCAGAATCCCCTGAAAATCATTCGTAGTGAGGTCACTGAGTTGTAAATGTTTAGAATTTTTACTCCATGAGTTGGTTCAGCAAATTCTTCTCATTCTCAGCAAATTCTTTTACAGGTATCATAAAGTGACCCCTCCAAATATTATTTTGGCCAAGTATCCAAACTGGAAATATCACTTCTGATAGTCTAATTGAGGCTCTGATCCCCAAAGTGGGAACTTCTGGAGGAGCAGAACCCTATAAACAAGGCTTATTCTGCATTATTTGTTTGTTTGTTTTCAGCAATTTCAGTGGTTGTGTAGTAGAATCTCATTATCTATTTTTTTTTCCTTTCTTTCTTTTTTTTTTTGTGGTGAGACAATCTCTAGCTCTGTCGCTGAGGCTGAAGTACAGAGCTCAAGCTCATTACAGCCTTGACCTCCTGGGTTCAAGCGATCCTTCCTCCTCAGTCTCCTGAGTACCTGGGACTGCAAGTACATGCCACACACCTGGATAATTTTTGTATTCTTTGTAGAGACGGGTTTTCACCATGTTGCCCAAGCTGGTCTTGAACACGTAAGCTACACTGCACCTCCTTCTCTTTGTAATGCACCTCCTTCTCTTTGTAATGCACCTCCTTCTCTTTGTAATGCACCTCCTTCTCTTTGTAATGCACCTCCTTCTCTTTGTAATGCACCTCCTTCTCTTTTTTCCTCGTGTCCAACATTCTTTTGACTATTCGAAGTTCTTTGCATTTCCATGTCAGTTTTGATCGTCAGCATTTCAGTTTCTACAAAGAAGCCTGTTAGGAGTTCTATGGAATTGTATTAAATCTATAGATTAATTTGGGGTGAATTAACATCATAACAATATTGAGTCTTTCAACCCATGAACATAATATATCCCTCCATTTACATTTATTTAGTTTATTTCAGAAGTTATTTCTCTCTAATACAATACTGAATAGAAGTGTTGAAAGAAATCATCCTTGCCTTTTCTTGATCTTATGGGGAAAATGTTCAACTTTCTCACTAGGATGTGTGATGGCAGCTGTAAGTTTTTTGCAGATACCACATATTAGATTGAGGAATATCTCTTCTATTCCTAATTTGCTGAGAGATTCTTTTTTTGGTTGTTGTTTGCTTTTTTGGGCAGTCTTGCTCTGTCACCCAGGCTGGAGTGCAGTGGTACGATTTGGGCTGGTCTCCAACTTTTGACCTCAAGTGATCCACCTGCCTTGGCCTCCCAAAGTGCTGGGATTACAGGTGTGAGCCACCATGCCCAGCTGAGAGGTTCTTTTTAAAATCCTAAGCGTGTGTTGAATTTTGTCAAGTGCTTTTTTTCTGCATCTATGAGATGATCATACAATTTTTCTCCTTTATTTTGTGAATGTGGTGAATTCTATTGCTTTTTAAATTTTAGACTAACCTAGCAATCCTACTTGGTTATACTGTATTACCTTTTAAAAATAGTGCCAAATTTGATTCATTCATATTTATTAGGAATATTGGTGTCTATGATGTTGGCTTCATAGAATGAGTTGGGAAGTGTTCCTCCTCAATTTTCTGAAAGAGTTTGTATAAGATTAATATTAATTTTTCCTTAAGTGTTTGTTAAAATTTACCAACAAAGTCCTTTGAGTCTACAATTTTCTCTAAGAGGTTTTATTCTTATCATAAATTCAATTTCTTAATTTGATCTAGAAACAAAATTTTCTCTTTATTTTTGCATAAGTTTTGGTAATTTTTATCTTTCTAGCAATTTTCTTTCTTTCTTCTCTTTTCCTCCTTTTCTTCTCTTTCTCTTTTCTGACAAAGTCTTTCTTTCTTCTCTTTTCTTTTCTTTTTTTTCCCTTTTCCTTTCTTTCTCTTCTTTTCTGACGAGGTCTCAATTGTTGCCCAGGCTGAAATGCAGTGGCTACTCAAAGGCATGATCACACCATACTGTAACCTTGAACTCCCTGAGCTCAAGTGTTCCTCCCACCTTGGCCTCATAAAGTGCTGATGCATGATCTGTTTTGCCCAGCCTTTTCCAACAATTTTCCATTCTATGAAAGTTGTTGAATTAATACATGTAAAGTTATATATACAATTCTCTTATATTTTCCTATATTTGTGTATGTTTCTGTAGAATGTGTACTAATGTCTCCTTTTCAAATCTCTTGTGGCAATTCACGTTTTTCTTTTCTTTTTCCTTGTTCAATCTAGCTATACGTTATTGATTTTATTGCTCTTTTAAATAACCAACTGTAGATTTCATGGAGTTTCTCTGTTACTTGTTTTATTGATTTCTACTCCTATATTTATTTTTCCTTCTGTTAGTTTTGAATTTAATTAGCTCTTCTCTAAATTGAAAGCTTGCAAATAATTGATTTGAAGCATTTTTCCTTTCTAATATAGGTACCAAGGCTATGAATTTCCCTTTAAGTACTGTTTCAGCTGCATACTGTACTTATTTTGATGTTACATTTTTATCATTGTTTCGCATTTTTTATTATTTTCTTAAACACCATTTGTGAATCCATTTTTATTGGCTTATTTTTCTCCTAGATTTTGGTGACATTTTCTTGCTTCTTTGCTTGTTTAGTAATATTTGATTGAATGTTAGCCATGTGACTATTATTTGTTGACTGTGTAGACTTCGTTGTTTTCCTTTAACACATGTTGTGTTTTGTTTTTGTTGCAGTTAATTTGCTAAGGGAATAGGACCATCCTTTCAAAACTTATTTTTAAATATTATTAGGAAGTGTCTAGAATAACCTTTAGTTTAGGACTTGTTTGCCCTCTACGATCTCTGTGGAATGCTTTGGATGTTAAAGGAAGTCTATCCACTCTCACTAGGTAGTACCTGAACATCTCCCAGTTCTGTGTGACCTCTGGTAGTTTTTCTAACCCTGGTAGGTGTTCTTTGCCTGGCCTTATGGAGTCTCATTCTCTGTGTGCACCGCTTAGTATCCAGACAGAGCCATTTGTATCTATTGGAGAAGATATCTGAATTGAGGAAGAAAACCGAGATACATGTAAGATTCAGAATTTGGATGAGTCCGGATGCAATCTCTTAATAAGAAACCAGGGAAGTGTGACTTCTTGACACATGTGAAACAGACCTAGTTGGCTGAAAGGAAGCCCAGTATGTGTCACAAGTGTGGGAGGAAGTGCCACTCCAATGTCAGGTTGTGAGGATGGAAATGCAGCTGCTGGGGAGGGAAGGATTTCCCTGCAGTGGGCTGGTGAGAGCTCCCCATTGGCTTCTGTCCTTGGTTGTTGGAGCTCTGAAAAGCAGTGGAAACCTTTCCAGATAAGAGAGCTCAAGTTACTAAAGAGACTTGAAACTGGGTCATGTGAGAAGTGATGGAAGGGACCGGGGATACCCAACAGAAAGCAGAAGGTTAGGGTTCCATGAGTCGAGTCCTCAAACGAGAGATCTTTCCTTGGGAAGAATGAGTTCTACTTGTCTGAAAGAAGGATATTAAAGATCCACAGCTAGAGTAAGCAGGGAAATAAACATCAGTTCACTTTAAGAACTTTCTAATAAAGCTGTCCAAAGATGGCAGATGCTTCCCTAGAGAGTGCTGAGTTCTTTATCATCGGACGTATGCAAGTATAGGCTACATCTCTTCCAGTGGGAAGGGCTTCAAGTATCTTCTGTACTAGTTATCCTGCAAGACCTCTTGCAATTCTGGTGTTGTCTGATTTTCACTCCTTTGTACAGACATAGAAAATCAGGCTCCAACAGAAGGCCCTTCAGGGGATTAAATGACCAAAAAGTGGCAAAGCCATATATAAAACCTAGGTTTTGAAAGTGTTGGTGGAGTTTATTCTAATTCATTTCCATCTATATAATCTTGAGACAAGACTAAGCAAGACACTTCTGGAAAGTTGTCAGTGAGGGGAGGATTCTGACATCCCAGACATACCTGGAACCCAAATTCAGGAGAACTGAGATTGAATTCTGGTTCCCTCATCCATTTTTTTTTTTTTTTTTTTTTTTTGGAGAGGGATTCTCGCTCTGTTGCCCAGGCTGGAGTGCAGTGGCACAATCTCAGTTCAAGCCATTCTCCTGCCTTGGCCTTCCAAGTAGCTATGACTACCAGGCACCTGCCACCACGCCCAGCTAATTTTTGTATTTTTAGTAGATACAAGATTTTACTATGTCTTTCAGGCTGGCCTAGAACTCCTGACCTCAGGTGATCTACCCGCCTTGGCCTCCCAAAATGCTGGGATTACAGGCATGAGCTACCGTGCCTGTCTCCCCCATTCTTATTATGCCAGTCATTTCATCTTTTTCAACCTTAGTTCTCTTATATACAGAATATAGGTGATCTCAAGTGGCACCACCTTGGCTCAGCCAGCCTCTGGAACTTCCCTTTCCTCAAAATTCCTGTAGGATTTATCATTTGCACCAACTACTATCTCCTCTTCCTTATGATTCTCCCACAGTGTGTGCTTGGTGAGGACAGGGGCCAGGCCTTATTGTTGCTTGTATCCCTGAAGCCTCTGATGTAGCACCTGGCACTTAGTAGGTGCACCCAAAAAACTGTATTTTTTGGTGGGGGACAGAGTCTTGCTCTGTCACCTAGACTGGACTGCACTGGCATGATCATAGCTCACTGCAACCTCAAACTCCTGGGCTCAAGTGATCCTCCCACCTCAGCCTTTTGAGTATCTGGGTCCTACAGGTGTATAGCATCATGCTCGGCTAGTTTTTATTTTTTATTTTTTGTGGAGATGGGGTCTTGCTGTTGTTGCCCAGGGTGGTCTTGAATTCTTGGACTCAAGTGATCCTCCTGCCTTGGCTTCCCAAAAAGCTGGGATTACAGGTGTGAACGACTATGCCCGGAAAAGTGTCTTGTTTTCTAACATCCCCTTGACTCCTCTTCCTGGGGCCTGCAGAAGCTCTATGAGCTAATGAATGAGATCTCCCTTTACGTGTGTTAAGAGAATATAATAACTCAATAAAGGTGCTCTGCAACATAAGACAATCAGGGCTTCTGCTCTGCCCAGGTGGTTAAAATCAACATGTTCCACGAAGAAGCTTTGCCCAGTTACTTCAAAAGGGTTCTTCTGTCTTAAGTGCTAGAAGAGGTTTAATCATAAAAACATGTCCTGGACAAGTGTCCCTGTCAGATATGGAGATCAGCCAATAGTGCTGTTTTCAACCTTGTCTGTCAGATCCTAGTGACATTGGATATCAGAAATGATGGCAAGTGTCAAAATAGACAAAATCTAATTCTTCTATTCTGACAAATGTAGCCAAATGGCCTCAGGTCTTTGTTTTTTGTGGAAAGACAGAACCGTATGCCCATGGCATCTTTTTGGCCATTTCTACTATGGGAACTGGGAACATAGAAGCTTCCAGGAAAGTGCTGGTCACCTTGCAAGGCAATGCTGGCTGACCTGCTTGTACTTCTAGCTTTGAAGTGCTGGAGCTGGGGTGGAGGAAATGGAAAGGTCAGAAGGGCCAGGGTGGCAGGTTGTAGTAGATTGCAAAATTGGACTGAATTCTTCACTTCTGTGTAGGAGTATTCCACAGTTACACCTGGCATGGTTTCGTGGAATGCAGGGGACATCTCCCTGCCTTTTGACTTCCAGCTTAGCTGTGTCACTTTCCTTGGACAATGAGATGTTTGCAGAAGTGATGTAAGCAGAAGATTGAATGTGATTGAACAGTTGGGCTCTCTCTCTTGGACTTTTGCCATTGCTAGGAATAGCATGTGCTGTGGGTAGCAACTGCCCTTTTGGTCCTGACCCCAAAAGGAGACACGTGGAAGAGACTAATCCCAGATGAGCCTAAAATGCAATTGAACCCCAACTGACCCATAGACCCACAAGCAAGAAAAATAAATATGTTGTAAGGCACTGATTTTGAAAAAAATTAATTTAATTTTAAGGTCCAAGATACATATGCAGGACATGCAGGTTTGTTACATAGGTAAACATGTGCCATGGTGGTTTGTTGCACCTATCAACCTATCACCTAGGTATTAAGCCTGGCATCATCTATGCATTTGCTTTTTATCCTGATGCTCTCCCTTCTCCCTGTCTGACAGGTCCCAATGTGTATCGTTCCTCTCCCTATGTCTATGTGTTCTTACTGTTCAGCTCCCACTTATAAGTGAGAACACATGGTGTTTGGTTTTCTGTTTCTGTTTTAGTTTGCTGAGGATAATGGCTTCCAGCTCCACCCATGTCCCTGCAAAGGACATGATCTTGTTCCTTTTTTATGGCTGCATAGTATTCCATGGTGTATATGTACCACATTTTCTTTATCCAGTCAATCACAGATGGGCATTTGGGTTGATTCCATGTCTTTGCTATTGTGAATAGAAGGCACTGATATTTTGAGATTGTTTGTTATGCAGCATTATGTGTCAATAGCTGACTAATACAGAAGTGAAAGCTGTTATATGTGTGGGGTCATGTTGATAGAAGGTTCCAGTTTCTTTCTCAGGATTCCATCCAGACCCGACAGCTCTCAACCAGCTGCTTCTTGAGCTCTGGCTACCCTGGTGGTCTTCAGCGCTCTGCTTCTCCAAGGAGTTTATGGAATGTGGACCTAGTCAAGCCTGTTCTGAGTCATCAAGTGTGGTAAGTTGTTGCATTAATGCCCCCTAATCAATTATGCCTCCTGTGTCAATGCCCTTGCGCAGTCCCTTCCTAGGTTGACTCTGACCTTGGCTGTGTGGCTTGCCTTATCTAGCAGATGCAAATGTTTGATGTTTTTTTAAGTTCATGTGCATTGGGCTTGTGTTCGTTTGCTGCTGGAAACTCATCTGCCGTTTTGTGGAAAAATCAAGCTTAGCCTCCTTGAAGATGGGAGACTATGTGGAGAGAGGCTCCAGTCATCTCAGCAGTCCCAGACATGAGTGAGGCTGTTCTAGACTATCTGGCTCTAGACAAGTTACCTAGACCTGAAATGCAGGCCACCCACAGAATTCTGAGAACTAGTATGTATTTGTTAAGCTATGACATTTTGAGGTGGTTGGTTATGCAGCAAATGCTAACTTATACACCTAGGCAAAACACAGTTTGGAAAATCAGTGAGGTATCATTAATTCATGCACACAAACTTTTTGAGATCTTATTAAGTTCTAGGCATTGTGCTTGGGTTGGGCTTGAGATCTCCAGCTAGGAGACAAGTTTTGCTCTCCAAATGCAGAACCAGAGGCAGATGGCATTATGAGAGCTTTGTCTAACGTACAATCAGGGCAGGGTTAGTGCATGGTGGATGTTGGCACAGCAGAGAACAAAGTGTCCAAGGCAGAGAAGGGCAAGACAAGGAAACACTGATTACCACCAAGGCAGAGGGCTGAGGTTCAGGTATAAATTAGGTTGGCTTTGAGGGTGGCAGCAAGAGAGGAAGACACAAGGGCCTAGAACTTGGGAGATGCTTCTCCAGGCAGGAACTCTTTCTCCTTAACTGTTAAAGCAGGATGAGAGTCATTCCTGACACCTGTTGAACACCCTCACATGTGGTTTCTCCTTTGATTCTCATGATCCTGTGAGCAGGTGGTCCAGCTATTTTTAGCTCCACTCTATTAAAGTGGAGCTGAGGTAGAATGACCTGCCTAGGATCACACCCCACTAAGAGGCAAAGCTGGTACTCTGCCTGAGTCAGGGCCTGCTTTGTATACCTGTCCTCTGCAGTGAAAATCTTTCAGGACCAGGTGCTCAGCATTGGTCCCTCAATAGTCCTGGAAGATCTGGACAATGCCAGACCTAGAAGGGAATAACAAGTGTTGGTGTTGCCCAGGGCAGTGAATCAGGGTCAAGGGAGTTGGTTGGGTCCCAAGGGCCCTGGAAGGAGAGACTGCGCAGTGAGTAGGGAAGACATTAAGCCAGTTAGTGAGCAAACCAACCTCTCTACTGCCCACTTACCCAACCACCAGCCAGCCATTCATTCACCCATCCACCCATCCATCCATCCATCCAATCATTCATCCAACCAGTCAACTACCTATCCACCCGTTAACCAACTACCCACTAGTCCATCCAGTTAAGCAACTATTCAATCGATCAACCATTTAAACAACTAACCAACCAGCCAAACTGCCAGGAGACAGCTGAGCATCTTATTATTTAAGTATTAGTTAAATCCTGCTATGGAGAATTCTTAGTGCTAGAAATAAGGGACACATAAAGGTGAGGCTGAGTCTCACTCTACTCCTTTTATTCCTTCACTCACCATATCCATTCCATCAGCAAGTAGTTAAACACATCTACCTTCAAACACATATTTCACATTTGATCCCTTCCATCCATCTCCACTGCTTCCTTCCAAGTCCAAGCCTCCACCATCTTTCCTTGGCTCCTGAAGTAGCCTTTTATCTGGTGCTTCACATTCCACTCCTGCTTTTTGATGATATGATGGGTCACCTCCCTGTCCTGCCTAAAGCCTTCCAGTGATTTTCTCATCACAGAAATAAGCCCAGGCAGCCAGGCCTGGTGGCTCATGCCTATAATCCTAGCAGTTTGGGAGGCTGAGGCAGGTGGATTACCTGAGGTCTGGAGCTTGAGACCAACCTGGCCAAAATGGTGAAACCCCTCTACTAAAAATACAAAAATTAGCCGGGCATGATGGTGCATGCCTGTAATCCCAGCTACTTGGGAGGCTGAGGCAGGAGAATTGCTTGAACCCAGAAGGTGGAGGTTGCAGTGAGCAGAGACTGTGCCATTGCTCTCCAGCCTGGACAACAGGAGCAAAACTCTGTCAGAAAGAAAGAGAGAAAGAGAGAGAGAGAAAGAAAGGAAGAAAGGAAGGAAGGAAGGAAGGAAGGAAGGAACTCAGGCTTCTCATCAGGGCCTCCACGGCCTTCCAAGATGGTTCCAATGGAGATACCTTCAGTCTCACATTCTCCCACACCTTCCCCTCTTTACCGCAGCCCGCCTTTACCGGGCTTCTTTCTGTTACTCACACCGGTGAGCTTGTTCCTGTCTTGGTCTTCTCGCTTGCTTTGTATTCTGGAATTATCTATCCTCAGGTCTCAGCATGGCCACTGCCTCTTCCAGAGGCCAGCCTCCATTCAGGTTATCAGCTCAGCAGAGAGGTCTTCCCCAAGCACCTGCTCTTGTGGCCACCCCAGTCACTCTCTTATCGTCCCATTTCATGCTCTGAGCAGCATATGCCATTCTTGAGTTTATTTCCTATGTGTTTACTTGGTTGGTTGTCTGTCTCTACCTTTAGAATCAGCTGGGAAGAGCAAGGGCCTTGGCTGTCTCACTCACCACAGTGCCTCCGGGGTCTAGAACCGTGGCTGGCCCATCGCAGGCTCTCGGGAAATGGCCATTATTGATATTATAGCCACTATCTGCTTTCTCCTTACTGCCTTTTTCCTTTTGTCCTAGAATGCACTGATGAGTGCTATTCCACTCTAGGGCATATTTGTTCTTTCTGAGACAAGGTATACTTTGTGCTTTGCCATCGTCCTCTCTGCAGGCCCCCCTGAAGGATGTTCACCCAGACATGAGGCTGGGAGGGCATGTGCTGACTCACCTCATGGTCAGGCCCAGCGCTGGTGGGATTTTTGTGCTTCGATGTGGTGGACTCACTGCCTACAGCCTTGGTTCCCATCCTCACTGATGGCGTCAAGGTTTGAGGTTCTGACCCTGAACAGCAATGACTCTGAGCTCTAACTTGGTGAGCCCCATAACCGCAGGACCAAATGGCCCCAGGCTGCAGAAATATGGGAATGCTTGGGTCTGCTTTTGATGGCTTTCTGTTGTGCTGTCAATTGTCATCACTTGTTGCCATCGAGTCTTTCCTTCAATGTGCTGCTTCTAATCACATCAATTTCTCTTATAGTGAGATGGGAATAAACAGCTGCTGCTACTGTAATATCGGGCATTCACTTCACAGACACTGTTGGGGACCTCCTGTGCATGCCGCGTGTGGGGGAAAGAGACATACCCAACGCTACACAGGGTCTGTGCCCTTGGGGACCCTTCCATCAAATGGTAATAAGATAGAAACATCCAGAAAGAGTCACCAGAGGGGCCAATTAGGAAAGGCTCTCTAGTGGGTCAGATGGACCTAGAGAGGAGCCTTGGAAGTTGGCACCTTCTAACCTGGCATGAGGAAGAGTTCCTTGTTGGAGAAAGTTGGAGATGATCTTGGGGTCCTGCCTTGTTGCTGGAGAGATGTGACTCATAAACCAGCAGGTGATGCAGACTGGGATAGGACTTTTCTGGCCATAGCCCTACCCTCTGCATGTCCCAACTCAGGGACCAGCAAGTCCCCATCAATGTGGTCTATGGACTGGAGTCAAATCTGATTCTCAGTCCCTCGCCATGGTGGCCTCTCTGCATCTCCATGATGCAAACATTTGTATAGAGTCTACCTGGTGTGCAGGCCACTGTGCCCTCAGCCCAAAGATGACAGAATGTGGCTTGGGAATCCTATATACCAGGCTTGGCTTCTGCTGTGCCCCTTTCTGGGTGTTTGTGAAGTTTAAAATATAATATCTTTTGAATAGTTAATACCTTTACATAGTTTAACACTTCAAGGTACATCTGATGAAATTCTTATCAACTTTGTCCCCAAATGTCCAGCCCTCTTGCCTAGAAGGTGCAAGAAGAAGTAATCACTCTCTTCGGTGTTTTATTTCAGGGATTAAAACAAATATGCAAGCAAATAGGAATATGGTCCCATTTCTCCCTTTTCTATAAAAGGTGATACATTAGATACTCTGTAATTTTTTCTCTTCAGAGTATATCTTGGAGATCTTTCCATTTCTATTCAGAGAGACTTGGCTTATTTGTTTGTTTCATAGCCATATGGTGTTTCACTGTATGGCAGATTGTTTACGTACATATTATAAACAGTTTCCTACTGGTGAACATTTGAGTTGCATGACTACGAAGTCTGACCATGGCCTCACTCATAGTGAGAGCCTCCTTCTTGGCAGGTGGGCTGTAGTCATGGGAGGCTAGCCACAGCCCCTAGAGAACTGTTAGAGTAAATAGAACTAGGACCAGCCCTAGGGACTGTGTCTCCACTCAGGGAAGCAGCCATGAGACCCTACCAGTGGTAGGGAACTCGTGCTTTGAAGGCAAAAAAGAAGAACCTGCTTTGTTTCACAGATGGGGAAGCTGTGCCGTTGGTGAGTCTTGAATTTCTGGGTCCACCCAGAGACTGGTAGGTGGCAGTGGCCCAAGCTCAGAGCAGCTGCAAACACATGCCTGTCCCTCTGCTGCCCTAAGACCTGTGATGTGCTTGGATGGGAGTGTGGAGCAGTAGATCTAAGGTATGGGTGGTTGTGGGTGAGTGGTGGGGTGCTTTGGGTAAAACCTTTTATTGCTAAAATCTCTTTAGTAGGATTAGTAGAATCGAGTCTAGATTTTTTTTTTTCTCCTAGAATTGCAGGGCAGAGGCGACACTATTTATCTGGCAGCTAAACTCATAAATTCATCATTGGCCATTGACATCTTTATGATTGGCTGATGGGGGATGGGGCAAATGGGAGTTCTGGAGAGAGTAGAGGGGTCTTGCCAAAGAGACATGTGAGGCATGGGAAGGCTGTCTGCCCTTTTGTCCCAGAGTCAGCACATGGCAGGAGAAAAGAGTGTTTATGGAGGTCAGCCCATGCTCCTAGGAAAGTGAAGGCATTCAGAAAACTGGCAGAGAAACTGGTGGGGGCAGAGATGCTGCCAGTCCTGGGAGGATCAGGGTCTTGGGGATCATACAGAGCTAGTTTTTAAACCCTGGTGCAGCCATTTACAAGTTACGTGGCCTTGAGTAACTCTCCAAGTCTCAGTTTCTTTACCTGTCAATAGGGATACTAAAACCTACTAGTCAGGGTTCTGTAGAGGGACAAACTAACAGGACAGATGTAGATATGAAAGGGAGTTTATTAAGGAGAATTGACTCACATGATCACAATGTAGGGTCCCACAATAGGCGGTCTGCAAGTTGAGGAGCAAGGAAGCCAGTGGATTAGTCCAAGTCCCAAAGCCTCAAAGATAGGGAAATCCACAGCCTTTAGTCTGTGGCCAAAGGCCCGAGGAGCCCCTGGCCAACCACTGGTATAAATCAAAGAGTCCAAACGCTGAAGAACTTAAAGTCTAATGTTCGAGGGCAGGAAGCATCAAGCATGGGAGGAAGATGAAAGCAGGAACACTCAGCAAGTCTTCTCTTCCATCTTCCCCTGCCTCCTTTTATTCTAGCCTCACTGGTCCTGATTGGATGGTGCCCACCCAGAACGAGGGTCTGCCTCTCCCAGCCCACCAACTCAAATGTTAATCTCCTTTGGCAACACCCTCACAGAGACATCCAGGAACAATACTTTGCATCCTTCAATCCAATCAAGTTGACACTCAGTATTAACCATCTACCTCACAGGGTTTCATGAACTTTAAATAAGGGGGGGATATGAACAACCGACACAGGCAGACATCCAATATCTACTAATATTTTTTATCTCTTCCTGCCTACAATGATGAAGCACAGCTTATTAATCTTTCCTTCTTATTTCTCTTGTCTTCTCTGCCTGTGAACCATACACATGTTACATTAGTACTTTGTAATTCTGAAGCTGGGAAACTGAGCAGAAAAGCTCTGAAAACCTATTATTTCTATGTAGGTAGAGTATGTGTGTGACAAGGAGTTGGGTGGAGAATAGTTTAACTTCCCCAGTTCTAATCGCAAACACATTTAATGCACTGTTACCTGTTCTCCTCCTTGTATCTTGAATGATTTATTTTAAGTTCAGCTCTAAAAGCAAGGCGTTGCTTAATTGTCTTGCTATAAAATATGTAAAATATTACACTATTGGGGCTCATTAGCTAAAGCAGAGCTGCTGTTTAGTAATCCATAAGGTGATACTGATTAATGAACACTGCAAATGATTCTCCTAACTACCTAAAGAGTAATAATAGACATGTCAGCTCGAACAAACAAGTCTCTGGTCCCTGGGGGGCATAGAGACACTGGATCATAATTAGACAAAGGGGCAGAGCAGACACTTGTATTTTTGCAGTTAGGACTCTCTGTGTGCATCTCCATCATCCCTTCCAGGTCTGCAGAAGTGGGTCCCCACTTCTGTCTGCATCTGTGTTTAAAGGAAGGATAGTTCTTTGCTCACAGGAGAAGGGGCCCAAGGGCTTATG